>NC_088335.1:1157500-1819375 GCF_036884655.1 Musa acuminata AAA Group
TAACCACTTGGAATCATGTTTTCCCAAGAGGATAACCACAATGCTCCATATTTCTTTCTATTAGAATTTCATCTTTAAAATCCATCTGAAATTATGGAACCATGGTCTACAATATTTTATACTTTTAACCAAAATGGATAACCTTCATCTGGATAATATTAAATGAACAAATATATAATTCAATTGATAAATCATAACATTTCGTTAAGACAGTTCATTTATTCCATATGACGCCCTTAAACACCTCATAAAAACATAAATGAAAAGAAAAAGTTGATGATATGCATAAAGGCATGTAGGCAACTATGATGATTTCGGCACACTAGCAAAAACCACTAATAATAGTTATTGATGTTAGCGAAAATAAGATATGGAATCACACAAAAGGATTAGGAGATCTTTCGAAAAAAATAACGAATATAAAAATATATAAAACGAGACTACATGTCCAATATCGAAATTATTTAAAATATCATTTTGACTATATAAATGTTAACAAGCAATTCTAAAACATCTCTAGTTTTTAAGAACGAGTCTGAATTAAATAGCAATGATTTGGATTTTAACATTATATTATTTTATTATATATATATATATATATATATATATATATATATATGTATGTATACATATATATATATATATGTATGTATACATATATATGTATGTATACATATATGTATATGTATACATATATAAATGGTCACTAATGAGTTGATGTGTTATTTGTCGTGATCCAAAAATTTTGATGACAAGATTGTTGATAATATTTTGTCACTAAAATTTAAATTAGAAAAGATTTTAATGGGGGTATTCTAATATATGTGTGGTCACCAAAATTTTATTCAATAACAATTACGTAAACAAATGTTACTTGACATACATGGCATCTATGACCACTTGGAATCATATTTTCCCACGGGATAATCACAATGCTATATATTTCTTTCAATTAGAATTGCATCTTTAACATGCATCTAAAATTATCGAACCAAAGTCTATAATATTTTCTACTTTTAACCAAATTTGTTAACTTTAATTTGGATATTATTAAACAAACAAATATATATTTCAATTGATAAATCATAATATTTCATTAAGACGGTTCATTTACTCCATACGACGCCCTTAAACACATCGTAAGGACATATATGACGAGAAAAAACGGATAATATGCATAAAGGCATGTAGGTAACTATAATGATTTCGACACCTTAGCAAAAAACCACTAATAATATTCATTGATATTAGTGAAAATAAAACATGAAATCACACAATAGGATTAGGCGATCACTCGAAAAGAACAACGAAAATAAAAAATATATAAAACGAGACTAAATGTCCAATATTGAAATCATTTAAAATATCTTTTTTACAATAAAAATGTTAACAAACAATTCTAAAACACCTCTAATTTTTTGGAACGAGTCTGAATTAAATAGCAATGATTTGGATCACTTTTTTTAACATTATTTATTATTTTATTATATATATATATGTATATATATATACATATACATATATATATACATATACATATACATATATATACATACATATATATACATATATATACATACATATATATACATACATATATATACATATATATATATATATATGTATATGTATATGTATATAAATGGTCACTAATGAGTTAGATGTGTCATTTGCCATGACCCAAAAATTTTGATGACAATATTGGTGACAATATTTTGTCACTAAAATTTAAATTAGAAATGATTTTAATGGGGGTATTCTAATGTATGTGTCGTCATCAAAATTTTATTGAGTGACAATTACGTAAACAAATGCTAGTTGACATATATGACATCTATGACCATTTGGAATCGTGTTTTGTCATAGGATAACCACAAGGCTCCATATTTCTTTCAATTAGAATTGTATCTTTAATATCCATCCAAAATTATCGAACCATGGTCTACAATATTTTCTACTTTTAACCAAAATGATTAACCTTGATTTGGATATTATGAAATGAACAAATATATATTTCAATTTATAAATCATAACATTTCGTTAAGACAATTCATTTAATCCATATGACGTCCTTAAACACCTCATAAGGACATATATGACGAGAAAAAGCTGATGATATGCATAGAGACATGTAGGCAAATATGATGATTTTGACACACTAGCAATAACCACTAATAATAATCATGTTAGCGAAAATAAGACATGGAATCGCACAATAGGATTAGGAGATCATTAGAAAAGAGTAACGAATATAAAAATATATAAAACGAGACTACATTGCAAATATTGAAATCATTTAAAAGGTCTTTTTGACAATATAAATGTTAACAAACAATTCTAAAACACCTCTAGGTTTTTGGAACTGAGTCTGAATTAAATAGCAATGATTTGGATCACTTTTTAAACATTATATTATTTTATTATTATTATTATTATATATAGATATATATACATACACACATACATACATACATACATACACATACACATACACATATATATACATATAAATATATGTATATGTATACATATATAAACAATCACTAATGAGTTGATGTGTCATTTGCCATGACCTAAAAATTTTGATAACAATATTGGTGATAATATTTTGTCACTAAAATTTAAATTAGAAAAAAATTTAATGAGGTATTCTAATGTATGTGTCGTCACTTTTTTTAACATTATATTTATTATTATTATTATTATTATTATTATTATATATATATACACATATATGTATATGTATACATATATAAACTGTCACTAATGTGTTAATGTGTCATTTGCCGTGATCCAAAAATTTTGGTGATAAGATTGATGACAATATTTTATCACTAAAATTTAAATTAGAAAAAAATTTAATGATGATATTCTAATGTATGTGTCGTTACCAAAATTTTATTCAGTGACAATTACATAAACAAATGCTAGTTGACATACATTGCATCTCTGACCACTTGTAATCATGTTTTCTCACAGGATAACCACAATGCTCCATATTTTTTTTCCATTAAAATTTCATCCTTAACATCCATCTAAAATTATCGAACCATGGTCTATAATATTTTATACTTTGAAGCAAAATGTTTACATTCATCTGGATATTATTAAATTAATAAATATATATTTTAATTGATAAATCATAACATTTTGTTAAGACAGTTCATTTACTCCATATGACACCATTAAACACCTCATAAAAACATATATGACGAGAAAAAACTGATGATATACATAGAGGCATGTAGGCAACTATGATGATTTTGACACACTAGCAAAAACTACTAATAATAGTAATTGATGTTAGCGAAAATAAGATATGGAATCACACAATAGGATTAGGAGATCATTTGAAAAGAACAACAAATATAAAAATATATAAAACGAGACTACATGTCCAATATTGAAATCATTTAAAAGGTCTTTTTGATTATATAAATGTTAACAAGCAATTCTAAAACATATATATATATATATATATATATATATATATATATATATATATATATATATATATATATATATATGTTTTAGAATTGCTTGTTAACATTTATATAATCAAAAAGACCTTTTAAATGATTTCAATATTGGACATGTAGTCTCGTTTTATATATTTTTATATTTGTTGTGGAAGAGTAAGTTCCATTCTTTGACTTACTTGTTTCATTCTGCAACTAGGTAGGGTGGTGACCGCAACTCTTAATTCTATTACAAGCCTCGGGTAGGTTGGTTTACTTAACACTGTAATAATCACTGAATTCAATGGCCAAGTCACATTAGCCCAACTCCTGACGCTCCTATAGCTCACTACCGTCCAGAATACAGCACTTTTGTGGAAGTTCAGAAAGAAGTATTAGTGGCCCTAATATTAAGTCGCCAGAGCTGTTATAGTAGTTGGCAAAGGGGAACCTGCTACTTCAGAAGCGGTTTCAAGATCTTAAGTCGTTGAAAGAGCAAGAGAGGGATATCAGGACCCAGCTAGCTCTTTTATGGGATAGGATGACTGATACAGAGTATGAAACTAGGATATCCCACCTGACAATGCTGTTAAGGTGGATAATTCTTTTCCACCGTTAGGCAGTATCCTAGCTCTTTTCCTCTTATTTCACTGGGCAACTGTAACTACAAAGGCAAGAACTGGGCAACTGTTTGACTCGGTCCTCTAAGCAAGAGATAGGTTCTCAATCAGCAGGGTGCCCCAACACAGGTTCACTCAGGACTTGCTCTGGACCTAAAGGTAGAGAATAGAGTAGACTTAAGAATCCAATGAGATAAATCAATTTGGAAGAAAATCAAAGAAATATGAAAAAACCAAGAAAAAAACAGATCTTTTGCCTATACTAACTAAGTAGACAAACAGTAGAGAAAACCCTAGGAGAACTTTCACTCTCCTCATATAGGAAAACACTTAAGAAAGGAGAGTTTACAGTTTAGGTCTGTTATTAAAGTATAGTTCAATTGTTTAGTCATAGAAGCAATAGGTTCGACAAGGTCAGCAGTTAGAGCAGAGCCAGAGGATAGGTGGGCAAGGTATCATCTGTAACCAAGGAAAAGAGGTGGGCAACGTAAGCAGTTAAGTAAGAAGTAGAGTGAAGTTCTGTTCTTAGAATTATCCACCTTAACAGCATTGTCAGGTGGGATATGCCACCTTAAAGAGAAGAGGGAATCTTTGTTTGCAACGATAGAATCTTCCGCTGGGTAAGGTACTGGTACGCGCCACAGCCGCTACACATTTTTAGTGACTTGGCTGATAGCATTAGTTGTTTTATATATATATATATATATATATATATATATATATATATATATATATATATATATATATATATATATATATATATATATATGAACGAGTCTGAATTAAATAGCAATGATTTGAATCATTTTTTTAATATTATATTATTATATTATATTATTATTATATATATATATACATATATGTATATATGTATATATATACATATATATATATATATATACATATATATATATATACATATATACATATATATATATACATATATACATATATATATATATATATACATATATATATACATATATACATATATATATATATATACATATATATATACATATATACATATATATATACATATATACATATATATATACATATATACATATATATATATATATATACATATATACATATATACATATATACATATATATATATATATATATATATATATATATATATATATATATATACATATACATATAGATATATGTATATATATATACATAGATAAACGGTCACTAATGAGTTGATGTGTCATTTGCAATGATTCAAAAATTTTGATGAAAAGATTGGTGACAATATTTTGTCAGTAAAATTTAAATTAGAAAACATTTTAATGAGGGTATTATGTATCATCACCAAAATTTTATTCAATTACATAAACAAATGCTAGTGGACATACATGGCATCTATGACCACTTGGAATCATGTTTTCCCACGAGATAATTACAAGGCTCTATATTTCTTTCCATTAGAATTGCATTTTTAACATCCATCTAAAATCATGTTTACAATATGTTTTACTTTTAACCAAATGATTAACCTTCATCTCGATATTATTAAATGAACAAATATATATTTCAATTGATAAATTATAACATTTTATTAAGACAGTTCATTTACTTCATATGACGCCCTTAAACATCTCATAAGGACATATATGACGAAAAAATGCTGATGATATGCATAGAGGTATCTAGACAACTATGATGATTTCGACACACTAGCAAAAACCACTAATAATAGTCATTGATGTTAGCAAAACTAAGACATAGAATTACACAATATGATTAGGAGATCATTGGCAAAGAACAACGAATATAAAAATATATAAAACAAGACTACAGGTCCAATATTGAAATCATTTAAAATGTTTTTTTAACTATATAAATATTAACAAGCAATTCTAAAGCACTTCTAATTTTTTGGAATGAATTAAATAGCAATGATTTGAATCACTTTTTTTAACATTATATTATTTATTATTATTATTATTATTATATATATTTATTTATTTATTTATTTATACATATATAAACGGTCACTAATGAGTTGATGTGTCATTTGCCATGATTCAAAAATTTTGATCACAAAATTGGTGACAATGTTGTCACTAAAATTTAAATTAAAAAAGATTTTATTGGAAGTATTCTAATGTATGTGTCATCATCAAAATTTTATTCAGTGACAATTACGTAAACAAATGCTAATTGACATACTTAGCATCTATGACCACTTGGAATGATGTTTTCACACAGGACAACCACAAGGCTCTATATTTCTTTTCATTAGAATTGCATCTTTAACATCTATCTAAAATTATCGAACCATGGTTTATAATATTTTTTACTTTTAACTAAAATGGTTTACCTTTCAATTGATAAATCATAACATTTTGTTAAGACAGTAAATTTACTGCATATGACGCCCTTCAACACTTCATAAGAACATATATGACAAGAAAAAAGTTTATACGCATAGAGACATGCAGGCAACTATGATGATTTCGACACATTAACAAAAACCACTAATAATAGTCATTCATGTTAACGAAAATAAGATATGGAATCATACAATATTGTATTCACAAGTAAAGCAATACGATACAAGACTGGAAAAACTATTCTTAGATATCGCAGAAGCAATCTTGATCTTGAAATAAAACATTTCAACACAATAGATGAAAAGAATTGCAGAGTCCAGAAGAAAATGAATACACTAACAGCACATCATGAACACTGAAAGCAACACAACTGAACTCGGAGGGCAATTGACATGCCACAGAAACTTTCCTAGCCAAAAGCCAGTGAAGACAAAAAGAATCTACATAAGCTAAGATAGAGAACAAACAATTCACATAAGCTAAGATAGAGAACAAACAATTCAAACAGAAGATGCTGATGTGTTATTTGATAGAATTTTGAGAACGATGAGAATAAGCATAAGGAGGTGTAGCAACAACCAAAGCACCAAGTTTCTACATGATAGATGCCACAGAATTGGGAACACAGGCAAGAAATGGAAAGGCGAAACAAGATTTTTGAAAGGAGGTTTTTTTCCTGATAATCCAGGAAGCTTACAAGAGAAACGTGAACTCTACATAAATGAAAACAAGTTGAACAAAAGTCATCCGGTGGTTCATGATGACCACAAAGCACTCACAGTATCTATTAGATTTTGGCAAAAATTATCTTTTGTTGTTAGAGCAACAATAGATATTTTTAACTAAGCATTGTCATTCGTATACAAGTACTGATTTAAATTATCGATTAGATCAAATCCATGGTTTATTTATTGTCCTTGTGTACCCAAAATTATATAATTGGTTGATCATGTATGGTTATTATCAGATTTAATTTAATTAACAAGGAATGACATTTTGAAGCTAATTTAGGCTATCTTGTATTTCTAATCGTCTTTCTCACTTTACATATCTCTTTTTTTTCTCAAAAGAGGGGACTTCTACTTTTTGATATACACTAAACCTTTGGCAAATTTACCACAAGATTTGCTTGCAATTAAATCAATGCTCATCATCCATCTATATGAAAAAAAGGCAGCCTAACGTGTGATACGTCCGCTGCTTTACAAAAAGGTCAAGGCATGCAGCCTTACCCTTGCAAGAAGGAAGCCATTCCTGTCGCTTAATTCGCAAAAGAAAAGAAAAAAAAAAACTACCATTACGCCAAGGTTTGTGCTCTAAATAAATTCATCCATAAGAAACAATAATTCATCAACTAGAAATCATCTATTATATCTAATAAAGTAATTCAATCTGTCAAAGTAATATAATAGGACTGTCATCCTACACATTAAAACAATGTAAATAGGACTTGAGGACGACAAAAACAGGTCTAAAGCAAACAGCTCCCATATTTTAAACTTTAAAACAATTTAAGCATTACGTAAATTGGGTTTTCACTGGCAGACTAGAATGATCATTGTAGAATCATTTTCCTTGTAAAATAACTCATAAAAGACAACATACAGGAGTTCCTACTAAATATGACCTATCCCATGTCTAGAAATTTTAGGCAAACATTATGAGCAACAAGTCAATCTTGTATTCATGTGCTACCAGGAGCATCGTTGCCAGCTGCAGGTTTGCGATTGAGATATCGGATGACAGCATCTTCAACCCTGTTATATTTCCATCAGTAGCACAATACATAGTCAGCATAAGAAAAGCTACTCCTTAGGGAAGTTAAAAGAAGCCAACACATAAACAAAAGGCATACCATGGTTGGTTATAGAAGTCAGAACGGCGTTCCCTCTCAGCATTCCGACTTGCTTCACCTGCGACCAGTTTCAAGTCCCTACTCTGAGAAGCAATCAGAGTGTTTATGAACTCTACAGGAGATTGACTGAATCCAAGAAAGAAAGCCCTTCTCCTACGATGCTCATGAATCTTCTTGATAGAAGCGCATATTACTTCATCACAAGCTTCGATATCTCTGTGTTTCTCTGTGTTGGCAAGGAAAGCTGACATTTCCTTCTGCAGCGGAAATGGAACATCAACTAGCACATCATAGCAGGCATTGCCCACAGCCCCATTTCCTGAAAGCCTAATCTTATGCTCCAAGTGAATGGGTTGTGGTGGATACAAATGATGTGAGATCTTCTGCGACACCATAGCAAACTTCATCTTGTCTTCTCCAAATATCTTCTTCAAGGGTGGATCACAAGCAAAATAGGAAGAATCTGTAGTGCTCTGCAATTTCTTTGCCTTCACATACTGCCATATCCCAGCAATAATTCTAGCTCGTGTATCAACCTCGATCCCAAGCACCTCCATCAGCGGAGGTGACAATCTGAACTTCTCAGGATTGTAATTCATCTCAAGCCTTATACTAGCTGTGAACTCTTTATCCCCCCTTCTCTTGACCTCAAAGCCCTCCTGCGGCACCGGGGAGCGTGCCTGCTCCCACACGATCGTGGGGTTCTCCGGGTAGAGTGATGGGTCCAATGCGATCGTAACCCTCCTAAAAAACGATGAGAACTTGGGATACATGGGGTTGGGCTTAGGCAGCGCACCAGCAGGATCAGGGTCGACCCCATCCTCCAAGATCCTTCCGACGATCTTCAGTGACCAAGAGGGAGGCTCCATGGGCTCAGGGATCATCCGCGTCTGGTTGGCGAAGGTATTGAAGACATAAATTCTAAGCGTCCTCTGCATGGAAGGCGGGCTTCTCAGAGCTTCTTGGATATCGATCTTCTTCCTCGCGAGGGCCGCATCGACCCGGGCCTCGAACTCAAGCAACTGGGTATAGAGGGCAGACTCGGGCAAGAGGGCAGCGACTCGGTCGGGCAACTGCTTCTCCGGAAGTCTGCGCTTCTTCCTCCGGGCGGCAGCGGTTATATCGGCGGCCTTGATGATTGGGCTGGCGGCGGCAGAAATGGGGGCCGGGGGCCGCGCTGGGGGCTTCTGAGGAAGCCGTTTAGGGCCGCTCGACAAACCAGGCGTGGAGAAGGAGGGGGAGTTGGAACCGAGCAAACCGACCTGGGATTGCGAACCCATCTGAATCTGGAAAGGGGAGTGTACTTGCGGCTGGGCCTGCGGATGCGCTTGGGAGTGGAAGAGACCCTGGAAAGGGGAAGAACCCGGCGGCGGCGGGGGGCGGAGATGGGGCGGCTGGTTAGCCGACGCCGGTGAGGCCATTCCAGGGTTCCCTAGCGGTGGTGGGCCGCCGACACCACGTGGCTGGTTGTTGTTGTTCGACGCCATCAAAGAACCACCAATTCGAAACCTCAGAACCCTAATTAATCTCCAAACGCCAAAATAACAACTTTAAGGAAACGAATCGAAGCCCTGATCAGAACGCCAAATCGAGACAAAGATCTCACCTTTCGGTGGAAGGAGGCGTCGATCTGAGGAATTTCCGATGGACTTCCCGGTGAAGCGAAAAAACCCTATGGGGATTAGGGTTTAGATGACGGAGAAGGAAGGAAGGAAGCTAACTTCTCGCCGTTCGTTTCCCTCTCTCTCTCTCTCCGTAGCTCGTCCTTTCTCTTACATCTCGTTCTCTTTCCAAATACCTTTTCCGATATCGGGACGAAGCGAGACATATACTCGCCAAGTCGGTCTAACCGAACCTAATCTAATGTCTCGAATCGAGCCCTTTGGACCGGGATTGAACCCAACCCCAATTGATTTGGGTCAGATTGGAAAGAATAATTTGGACTCCAATTAGGAGTCCAACACTGAGCTTTCTTTAGTTGATTAAATCAAAAAATCCAAATCTTTTTATTGATTGATTGATTTATTTATTTATTGTAAAGTCTTCTTAGATCTTTCCATTTCTCCCTTCACCATCAAATCATAAAACCATGTTCAGCAGAACAATTCTTAGATGTGACACTAGAAAGCATAATCGATGTAAATGGCTAATCATCAGACAATTTATTGGCTTTTATAGAAATGCAATACAACATATATCTCAGTGGAGTAGTCATATAAGATTTGGTTCCCTGATGTGAAGAAAATGATTGCTTGTGGTAGCAAACAACAGCCACTTCAGTGAAAAGAGCTCATCATCTTCTGTTTCCTTCTCTCCTTGAAGCTTAGTCTGCACAGCAAAGGCAACAAGCAACACCTTCCACTCCTCTTATCTTTACTGGGAGTTGGAACGTCAGCGACATGGGAAGTCCCATCGTGAGGGATTCCCGGGAGTAAGGTGGCATCAATCTCAGAGAACTCTGGCTTTCCGTTGATTTCACTCTCAGAAGAAGGATTCTCCTGAAGAAGATCAACAAGTTTCCCTTTTGCAATAGCTGAAGAAGGCTCAGATGTGGTGTCAGGAAATGTATCAGCAGAGAATGCTTTGTTTGTACTGAAGCTGAAAGGAGTTGAATCTGAACAAAACGAGGATGAGATGCTACAAACTACGACACAAAACAGCATGAGAATTTTGGATTCTGAACGGCAGTAATACCTCCGTTAACACTGACAAAGTCATCTTCGGAGTCAGAATCCAACCATCCTCGTGAGTCAAAGAAGGCTTCTTTTTTACTCGTTTGAAAACATAAGATGCGTCATTCATATTTCACGAAAAATTAGGTTAAAATATGAAAACGACATAATTATCGTATGTCTATTTAAGATGAGAATTAAATGCTTTTATAAACGATGTATACATCTCGAGTAGAGGTTTCTATGATTAATTTTTTATCTTTTAAGAAAAAAATAAAATTATTTTTTATTTATTTATTTATTTTTGAACAACATATGACATATGAGAACAAAGACCTAAATTTATGGGACTTTTGGCACTTCTTTGAATGCCAAATTCACTAAAAAAAAAATTGTGGAAATTAATGATGAAATGCAACCCCGATCTATGATTTCGGATTCAGATATAATTTATGAACTTCCACTAAATCATTTTTACACCATAATCAAACCTATGGATCAGTGAAACTAAGCAAAACTCATGTTCGTTTTCATCCCATGAGGATCTATTATTTCTTCCAGAAAAAGAATGCATTTTTAGGTAATATTTAGAAGAGACAGTAAGATCGTACCAAAATCCGCCACATCTTCGTCTTCCGCACGGAGAGAAGGCTTCTTCTTCGGTGTCCTCGGGGATGAGAGCTTCTCGGCCTCCGAGCCAACTCCCAACCGAGGACTCATGGCCATGGACTACAGGAGGAGGCGAAAGAGAGGCCGAAGAAGCTTCAGATAGCTGATGAATGCAACAGAGACGACGAACAAACAGTTTTAAAGAACCAAAGGGATGTGGAAGCTTGATGGATTCCAAAGCAACAGTGCAGTTGCAGAATGACTTGTGAAGGAAGCTTTGGTGAAATCATGGTGTGGTCTCTGGCTATCATATTTTGCTGTGGGTCTCAGCCATTTCCATGTTCTGCCGTTACTTCCACATGCATTTATGCTCGCCCGACTGTTCCATTCATGCGGTGCTGAGAAACTATCGAGTTAGATTATGCATTGTCAGCCAGTAACTGTTCGATGGTGAGAGACATTATTTATTATCTTAGGTTTCCTGTTTGACAGTATCACTGTGGAGCGGATGAGATATCGCTCGACCTTTCATGTCTAAGAGCGGCGACGACACTTAATCTCTGAATGGAGCATATTCTGGCATGACCGACATGGCAACGGCGAGAGCCACCTCATGATTGACGTGACACACGTGTGCTGACAAAACGCATCGGAACTAGGGATGATGGAAGTCGTACTTATGTCGTCTGGATTTGTACGATATGGTGTTGTCCTATCTCAAACCATCCACGATAATGCAAGGTGGCGTCGCACGACGCAAAGTCGTGCAAGTCGGCCCGTGTCGTGCGAAAAGTATCGGTCGATCTCTTGAGATAGCATAGATCATTAACAAGCTTCGTATGATCACCCCTCCGACAAACAAGTATAAAAGCCAATCCCCTCCTCGCGAACAAGGAAGAGGGAGAAAAGAGAAAAAAATATCATATGGAGTTAACTTAAACTTCGGATGAGTCAAGTCGGGAATCCCCTTCCCAATGTCGACTTTTTTTCTAGGAAGGAGTGGTAATCAAAGGCCCGTCTTGTCCCAATTGGTGAGGCTTCTCCTTAACCCGACCTGATTCAATCACCACATCTCTAGATCCTCTTGTGAGCGATCTTGCACTTTCGAGATGAAACCTAGCTATGCCGACTCCTCTACCATGACGTTCAGTTCCACAATAACATCTGAGTCAGAAGCCCCGATAAAAGTTTATATCAGCATGTAATACGATGGAATATCCAGAGATTAAGTGTAATTATTATGCTAAGGGAATATGAAAACCTATGCTATTTCATATGAGGATTTTAAAAATCTTTTAAATTGATCTAATAATGGGTTTTCTACAATATAGTATTTCTTTAGATAAAAAGAATTATCATGAAATATCCTATCGATTATATATTAATAATGATTGAATAATCCTATGACCATTCAGTAGGTTATTTATTATAATTATATCTTTATTAGATGACGATAGGTCATGAAGATGATTCATACCTTGTAAGAGTTGGAACATTAGAATCTTGACCATATTCTCGAAAAATAATTATCATGTATTTCGTAATTCAAAAAATTACGTTATGACTCATAATCAAATAGTCGATATCACTTGATCATTATTTTTTAAGTATTTTAATCTATAACTTAAGAGTCACAATCTCTTGGTTATATTTTTCTTTGGCTCTAAAGACAACTCATCAATTATCTTTTTCAATTTCATTTACAATCTCGAACTTATAACCGAGCCATTTACAATCTCTTTGGTTCTAAAAGCTTATAACCAAGTCATTTTGAGAGATGGTGTTGTTTGAGATGTCGTTGGCAATGAGAACTACTTAGCTTTCTATCTCTTGATTCTGGAGACTAGACTATGTACTTTCCATAATAATCAATCGATTAATTAATTATAAAAAGAAGATTAAAAGATAAAAAAAATATATGTAGGTGATGAAAACCCTAATACACATATAGAATGGAAATGCTTAAGAAGGCATCGATATTGGTATAATGAGAGTGTTGACGATAATAGAGATGACCTGATTAATTGTGTTAATATACTCGTAACGTAATAGTTGACGGTCGGAGTTGATATCATAATAGACGATGGGGTTGTTTGAAGGAACAATGAAGATCGACGATGGAAAGGGAGGGGATGATAGTAGATGAAGAAAAGAGGTTATGGGTGGAGCCAATATCAATAGTAGCAAAGAGAAAGAGACAATCATAATAAAATATAACTCAGATAATAAGAAATTTTATAAAATATTTTTACTAAGTCAAGAGTAGAAATGATAATTACATTTTATCATATAAGAACTAAGTTTTTTTTTCCTTCTTGTAAATCGTCCATAATAAATATAAATTATTATTATTTTGATGATTTTTCAAAAAAAAAAACATCCTACTTTCGGTATTTCCGATAGAGTGCTCCCTGTTTGAAAATTTTAATTTTTTTTTATAATAATCATTTTGCTTTTATCGATCACCTCCTTTCGTTTCACTTAATTGTACCTTTGCCCCATGCTTAACGATATTGCTTGTTAGTTCTCGCACGATTAAGGAGGGATTGTCTATTAGTTCTTGCATTATGATCATCGACCAAGAAAGAAGGAGAAAAGTATAAAGAGGGAGAGACGAGAAAGAGGAGTCTAGAGAGAAAAAAAGAAGAAGAAAAAGACGAATCCGATAAAAACTAGTGGGATCTAGGAAAGCAACTATGATCCTATGTTCTCTCCGTCTCGTGCGAGGACCACGATCGACTATGATAGGGGTTGATAGGTGAGTGAGGATTGATAGATCGGATGGCTAGGGTTATCGCGAGGGTTGCTTATCACTGGCATCAATTTTTTAAATTACTATACTAAAATAAAATTTTCGTATAATCTATATCGGAAATTTTCGAACCTTATAATAGAAAAAGATTTAAAAATGTATTTACTTTATTATTTTGAAATTATAAATAAATTTAAATCGTCTTCGGCATCATTAATGTGACGGTGGATTCAATAAAGATCCCCATTTACATATCACCCATCGACATTTTCCTTTATCACTGGCGAGGTAACTAGAGGATCCACATCATGGGCCCACCCGTTTCCCAAGGGTGTATATTTGGGGCGTATATCTAAAGCGGATGGGCAAAAGGTCTTACGCAACCACAGTTAACTTGTTCCTGCGGTGTGCTCGTTTTAACCTCGTCCATCATCCCCCGAGATCTTCACCTTTTCCCACTCTCAAGTCCGAGCACAGCCACAAAGCGTGCAATTTTGCCAAGTAAACTAATCCTCGATTCCGATGCGGAGGTGCGAAGACCGGCTTCACCTCGTCTTTTCTCCTCTCTTTTGCTTCGTCTTTCTTCCAATTCTTGTTCCATTAGGTTTCGAATGTTTTCACGCAGGGGTGGAGACATTTGGGGGCGGAGAGGCGGCGGTGGCGTTGGGGGGCAGAGGCCGCTGAAGCATGGGATGAAGGGGATGGCGGCGCGTCTGTCGGTCGCGTTGATCGTTCTCGTCATCTGTACGTTGTCGCTGTTCTCGACCATCGGCGTCACCCGACCCTCGAACCGAGTGGAGGTTAGTTTGATTTCTGGGTCCTGGATTTCTGGAGATTAGTCGCATTGTTCGATGTTTCGGTTCTTAGACTGGATTCAAGGCTGGGATTGGTGAAAAGATCCTGTTGGGGTTGTCGCAAGATCACGGTGGAGTGGAGCACATTGGTCGAGAGTATTGAGATATTTAGGAAGTTGGGCGTGCATAAAATGTAGTTAAGAGCGTGAAATGATGATTAACTTTGGCAAGCAATGGGAACCTTCAGCACTGATGGATAGAGATAGACTGAGGTGAAGTCTCATTGGTCAGACATGATTGTTGAATACAAGAGTAAAACGTTTTGTGGTGCAAGATGTTCCTCATTACCAAGAATGATCTGAATCACAATCAACATCGATTTGTTTAGTGCAATATAAACATAGGAAACATCAGAACTTTGATAGTCATCCTGTGAAAGATGATCAGTAAGAGCTTTTTTTGTGTGCTCATGTTGGATAATAGTGCTCCAACAATTGTTAAGTGATTTCTTGAAATGGTCCAGGAACTAAAGAAGCTGAGGTACTTTGAGCAGTCTCATATTGTTAAAGCGAATTAACTCAATGAAATTATGGATCAGTTCTTTGATATTAAGGATTGTTTTCTTTAATTTTCCTTCCGTAGATAACCATGTCAATTGTTGCAGTGACCTCAGCAGAGATGATTCCTCAGCATTATGCATTCCTCAGCTTGATACATGTGTCGTTCTGGCTGCAAATCTCAGAAGATTATGACATTTTCTTTTAGCAGATGGCATCATTTGATTAAGCTTGTGTGAAACTCTTTGGTGCCCATTTATGCATAAATGTTGTCATTTCATCCACATAAGACCTCAAGTTATGCCTTTTTCACTTTGTTTCGTATTAAGACCATGGCTTGTTCTCCATTTTCTTGAAGAATTCAGTTGCATTAGGTTGATATATAATCTTACATATACAGTGTTTCTAGTTGATATTTCTTCCTACTTTCTGTTTCTGATATTGTCATTGAGGAGCTTCAATTTTTCCCATGACATTATCTTACTCAAAATATGACTGATCTCTGATTGATCAATGATGTGTGTCCATACACAACCATTAAATGGAAGTTTAATGTCTATACATTTGTTGAATTTTTTTATTTTTTTGTTTTCTAGTGCTTACTTTTTCCTGCATACCTTATGTTTTTTAAGGTTGTTGACATTAATAAGCTTTGGATGAGTGCTAATCCAGGGGGTTGGAGACCATCATCTGCTCCCAGATCATACTGGCCTTGTATGTGTGATCTTTTATGTCTTGATCATAGCCACATAAAAAATGTGTTTGTGCTAGTATTTAAAATGCTAATATCTGGATGGAAACCTTATGTTTCATCATGATGTCATTGCTATAGCTCCACCAAAAGAGAGTAATGGTTTTCTACGAGTTCGTTGCAATGGTGGCTTGAACCAACAACGTAGTGCGGTAAGGAACATTTTTTTATTACAATGTATTTATAGACATAATCTATCATTCTTGCATTCTAATGTTCCAGAATCATGATTTGGATTAGTAGATAAATGCTAAAGTAAGACTTCATCTTACCTTGCACTTGGCCTCTACAAATTATGATACTGTGTTGACATAGTAGTTACTTCAATGATTGACACAAGATGCTGTTGAAAATTGCAGTCATGTCATTGACCATCTAGCAAATATTTTTTACTATGCTAAGACTTAAGAATCTATGAAATCTTTTACAGATCTGTTTAGTGTCACTAAAACTTCACTGCATTTCATTTCTATGTACATATAAGCATCTATACTTAACACATTAATATTTGGTTAACAGGACAGAACATTTGAGAATTTGCGAGTATGCCAATGTAAGAAATAAAGTTCTAGTCTTCTTGTTAATTCTATGTGACTCCTATGTCACAATGCACTCAGAATAATAGATGATGAAAAAACTTATAATTAGGCCAAAGACTCGAGGTGTGACCAAGTAAGTTTTTCTTAGGGTAATATAGATTAAAGCATATCTGAACTCATTTCATTAAGAACATGGAAAATATTAGAGAACTTAACATTAGAGAACTTAACACATTGATTCTCGTCCTAGTGAGATGTTAACTCATCTCTCTCATCTCTATTAGATTCAAAGACCTGTCCATATGAAACAGTTTATTTCAAGTACTTGATAAGATTCATTCATAGCCAAACAGCAATGTTAACACAGGTTTTAGTGGATGATGTGATGTGAGAACATGTAATTGCTGCAATAAAATGGCAGGTGCCATATTGAAACATCAGAAGTGATATTACCTTAAAACCAGAAGTAGTGGAAGGGAAAATCCATGTAAATGATATTACCTTAACACATGTCTCCCTGCTAGGAATGAAAAATTATTTATGCACTATGTTTTTGTTAATTGTAAATAACTTGTAGAGGATGAAGACTTGATATTCTTTCGAAAAAGAGGGCATTTTCTACTGAAGACATGGACGTAGTTCAAGGCTTCAAGCATGCTTAGTTGATGATCATACATTCTACTCCTAATAACTGTAATACTATTTCAGTTAACATTAAAGTAACCCCAAGTGTAAGAAGCAACCACTAAACAAAGTGTTAAGAGTTTTATTATTACTCTTAAAAATGGCAGGTGCTCATTACTTCCAAGCCTTTTTGCATCAATATGGGATGCTGCATTCTAGGTCAAGAAGGTTCATAGTAAGTTCTAGCTGTGTTTCATATTAATTGTCAATTTGGCATGAGTGTTTTTAAGGTTTGGTCCCTGGACTGTGTAGCAAAGGTAAACTAGTGGGATAGAGGAATATTCCACAGAACCAAGACAAGCACTGACCCTTAGCAAATTTACCATTTGGGCCTCTGCTTATATTATTGTGATTATGAGGTGTCTATTCATATTTTCCATAAATTTTGGAAATATCTAGACAAAGTGGGAGATAACACATTTTTTTGTTTGAGAACTTGCTCATCCTGAACCTGAGTGTCAACACAAAAATAACTCCCTCTTTATTTAACTGAAAGTCTGCCAAATGGTTAGTGGCACATAATTCATTTTAGTTGATGACTAAATTAGTTGAACGAAAAATTGTGTTGAATAATTGGTAGTGGTTGAATACTCAATAGTGAACTTAATTATTCTTGCATCAGCTTTTCTACTAAGTCACCAATTTATAACTAGATCGATAAAGAGGCAAGCTTGTTAGCTCCTCTGTGTTGTGCAAATTTTGTGTAATGCTTACAAACACTATTACAAAATTTGTTTTCACTTAATGTCATGTATAACTCTGATTACGATGTTTATTGAGGTTGTCTTTCAAATTACATGAATAACATTAGGTCATATCTCAAAGGTGAAATAAATTGGAACTACATTCACAGCTAATCTGGCCATTTTGAACTCATGGTTTCTGAAATATTTCAGTAAATCTCATGTTGAGATTTCACTTTCTTAAAACTGATTAATTAGTGCTTTTGTTGTGATCTTTCAGATATGCAATGCAGTTGTTGCTGCACGAATTATGAATGCTACACTAGTGTTGCCTGAGTTGGACACCAATTCTTTTTGGCGTGATGAGAGGTATTTATATCTCTGCATCATTATTTTTTAAATACGTTTGCTCTTGGCTTTGCCTTCAATAAATGGTTCAGATTCAGTGTTATGTTATCTGGATGAAGCAACAAAGTTCTAAGATGGTGAAGTTATTATTGTGGTATAAGGTGACTATCATAAGTTCTCTTTTACAATGTTTTTAAGTTCAGAGAGGAAGGTCTTTGTTGGGCGAAATTTTGCTTTTTGGACCTTTGACAAGAGACAAACTCAAACCAAGTCTTGAATTGGTATAGTCTTGGTCTTAAATTAATTTAGCTGCATAGGCATGTTACCCATCGGTCATACACTGATGAACATAAAAGAAACAAAATACTTGGTGATCAACACTTAATAAATAAAATGTGTTCTGTAATTACAACAGAAGACTATTGGTAGATGAAAATATATTTTATGCTACTTTAAATTTCAAAATAAATCAATTAAGTCATTGATGTTTTGTCTAATGATTGCTCTCTTAGTGTTGCATATGTGGCAAATATAACATCTGAAATTGCATTAGGAAAGACATGGTCGCATGGGCCAATTTCAAGTGTGCATGTTTTATTATACTATATGTATATGTATATCGAGCTTCAATACGACAGACTTAAACTTGACCACATCAAATATTGAACTGGAAAACCCTTTATAAACATTTAAGGACAGAATTCTCTGGCTTCTCAATAATCTTTCCTTTAGCTTGTAATTTTGATGGCCCTTAGCCATTGTGCAGTCAGTAGCTACTTGTTTCCTTGCCATTGATTGCCAGTTTTGTTGAAGCATCCAAAGACATCCGTGATTGGCAACAAGGCACTACTCTTAGATTCTCTTTGGATCTAGGGTGTCCTTTTTTGTTTCTTTCTTTTTCTTGAGAATAGGTAGATTTTTTTTTCTACCCATTCAAAAATTTAATTAATGTCTGTGTTACAATTCCCTTGTCTATTTTCCTGTTCTTTTGCTTTTGTACTTAGAGTTTGTCTGCTCTTCTGTTGTATTCATTTGGATGTTTGCTCCCCGACCCAGCGGTTTTCCAGGTATCTATGATGTTGAGCATTTTATTGAGGCATTGAGATATGATATCCATATTGTGCGGAGCCTCCCAGAGGTCTCTTCAAAGGGAAAGACAAAGAAGATGAAATCTTATCAGGTTTCTGAAGTTTAATTTGACACCTTCTGAATGATCAACATTTTCTACTTGGTATGCACACACTGTAGTTATAAGATTCTTCTTGAGTACAGATATATTTTTTATTTGCAGATTCGGCCACCTAGAGATGCTCCTCTTAGCTGGTATACTACATTTGCTTTGGAAAAAATGAAGGAACATCGTGCTATCTACCTCACACCATTTTCACATCGATTAGCCGAGGATATTGATGCCCCTGAACTCCAGAGGTTGAGATGCCGAGTGAACTATCATGCACTTCGATTCAAGCCACATATAATGAAATTAAGCACCGAGATAGTGGATAAGCTCCGGTCGCAGGGACATTTCATGTCTATACACCTTCGATTTGAGATGGATATGCTTGCTTTTGCTGGGTATGCAATCTTATCATCTAGCTCAGATATTTTATGCAATCATGCAAGCCAGCATTCATTTATCATTATATGCACTCATTGACTCTGATTCTAAAGAGGATGACAAATGTTTAGTTTTAGATAATCACTTTCTTCTGAAATTTTTTGTGCCTTGCTTCTCTGCACCACTCATGTAACTGAATCTACATAATTGATATCAGAAAAGTCCATCTCATCGGTTGCAAATATCCTTCAATACTTCTCAGCTTGCAGCCTCTAGCAACACAAACTTTTTGTCATTATCAGCTTACTATCTGAATCCTACATGTTCTACAAGCAGTACAAGATGTATACTCTTTTAAACTAGGAAATACTTGGTTAATCATTAGAAAATTATTTTTGTCATACACATGATCTCTAACTTCTCAAAGTACAACCTAGTTTGGCAATCATAAAGATCCATATTGCATTGAAGTCAAGCATGTTGTTGACCCCAAGAACCTAACCAGATAAGTTTTGGTATCCAGTAGTAGACCACTACTCCTACAATATTGGCCACAAACCCCTTACTGATGGCTAAATCCACATGTCTACCTCGGAAAGCTAAATCATGCATGTTCCTGTAAACAACAAAGGTATCTTTGTGTACCTTGGTCAAAGCACCAAACTTTGTAGAAGCATCTGGTTGCCTCACACCATTTCACAGATATAAAAATTTATTGCAAACTTGTTGAGAGTCATGATGATTTTAAGCATATTTCTTGTCAGAAAACTAACATTATGTTGTTTGGAAAAAGAAAAAAAAAAGAATTGCAGCCTAGTGGGCGAGATTCCTACTGATATGGGTTAATGTATTCTCTTTCTCTTGCAAGCAGAGAAGATTTAGTCACCTTAGTTAGAAAGGAGCAAGCCGTTGTGGTGATAATCTAGATTATTTAGACAAACAGTTTTTTTTAAAGTTCACATGCATGAAATTTAGTATGCATTAGATTTCACATTTTTGGTATAAAAGTTCATGAGGTGCTAATTTTTCCAGGCACTGAAGAATTTTTTTTTCACAATATGTGTCGATAAGAATCCTTATTTTGATTGACAACTTAATGCGTTAAGAAAATTGATTCTAACTGAAGAAGTAAACAATTTCTATATTTCATCCAAACGGTGTCATTAAGTTGTTGAATTGTGGAATAAGAATACCTAGCTCAGAAATGAATACTCAATGTTCTCAGCTGTGTGGATATATTTACTCCCAAGGAGCAGAAAATTCTAATCAAATACCGAAAGGAGAACTTTGCAGAGAAGGAACTTGTTTATAGAGAGAGGAGGCTCATTGGGAAGTGCCCATTAACACCAGAAGAGGTAAATTAATAATTTTTTTCTTTTCTTGCTCTCTTGTTGTCCAGCAAGTTTAAAATTTTCAGGAACTCTGTACGTTATATTTCCTAACCTTCAAATGTAAATGACAAAATATGCAGATATAGTGTAAGGCACCTGTTGTCGATTACATCTTGTACCATAGAGAATGCAACATGATATTGCAAGTTCTGCTTTACATCTAGATAATCAAACATTGGCCCTTGTGATCTAGATATCATTAAAGACAGTTTTGATTTGTCTATCTAATTTAGTTAGTCTAATTGTTAATTTTGTTAACATTACATTGATTCTCTAACTTGTATATTACTTGAATATCCTGAATTGTTGCATTGATTCTGCAGCTGGTTACAATTTTTATTTTATATTACACTCTTGTTTTCATTTTGCACTGTACAAGGACATACTCTTTGCAGTCATTAAGTGAACATCTTCGATCATCATTGTATCCCAACTGTGCTTAATAAGTTGAGGATAGCATAAAACCAGTACAGAATACTGAATTGGTCATATTAGATGAACCACAAATAAATATGTTCAATATGCTAACATCTGGTTACATGTGTGTCACCCTTTTTGTACTCTCCTCCAAATATTTCTTTCATTTTTTCAAATCTCTCTTGTTTGCTAAAAGCAATTGCGAATATATTGATGTTTTTATTGCTGTGTGGAAATGCGTAGATGTTTCTGGACACTGTAAACCAGGTATACACATGTATAGACATTTTTGCAAACATTCTTTTATCTTCATCCTGTTTTGCCATGTTACTGGCTTCTCCTTTTGCTTCTCTTTTTTCATACATCCTTATTGCTTCACAAAAATCTTAATGGTTAATTCACGTATCAAACTAAGCGGCACCTTAAGCATTCACAATGATCCCTCCACTGATCTCTCCCCAATATTTGGGATAATTATGCCTCTTGAAATAACTGTGGGCTCTTTTTACTGAACAGGTAGGACTCATCTTACGGTCTATGGGATTTGACAACACCACACGCATCTACATTGCTGCAGGTGAACTTTTTGGTGGTGATCGCTTCATGAAACCATTCAGGATAATGTTCCCTCACCTTGAGAACCATAGCACAGTAGGACCATCAGAAAAGCTTGAAGAAAATGCTAGAGGACTTGTTGGTTCTGCTGTGGACTATATGGTTTGTCTTCTCTCTGACATTTTTATGCCGACATATGATGGCCCAAGCAATTTTGCAAATAATCTCTTGGGCCATCGTCTGTATTATGGCTTCCGGACGACAATCCAACCCAACAGGAAAGCTTTAGCTCCTATATTCATGGACAGAGAAGAAGGCCGTGCAGCTGATTTTGAGGATCGTATCAGGCAGGTCATGTTCAATTCCAAGTTTGGTGGGCCGCACAAGCGTGTCCACCCTGAGTCTTTTTACACGAACTCATGGCCTGAGTGCTTCTGCCAAATGTCACCGAAGGATCCTGCTGACAAATGCCCACCGGATAACATAATGGAAACGCTGGATGGACAACTGCAAAATGAAGAAAGTGATGATTTAGACCCTTCAAATATGTCCAACAAATCAAACAATTCAGCTTCACGTTCCACTGGAGATTAACATGCAGTATTGCAGATCATTCATTTTATCCTCATTGGTAAAGCCTCGGAAGGGAGAGATCGTCAAATGAATTTCCGGATTCTGATACCGAAGAGCTTACACAAATGATTAACAGGGGCATCCTGTAACATCAAATAAATTCTTACCGATCTTTTTGCTCGTTGGCCTTACTATGTTGATTAGTGATGCAGGCACAATGTCTAAACCAAGTTTGCGGAAGTAACAAGGAATTGCTCCACTTGGGATCAATTTGGTATACCCTTCTACTAAATCAAGCCTCACGTGGAAGCTATTAATTGTTTGCTGGATATGTTTCTTTCTCATGAGATATTCATGTATTTTGTCGTAGTAAACATATATTTCTTGATTGCAGCAAGTGTTGGTGTGACTTACTCTGACGTGGTTCCATTTGCCTAGTGACATGTACTCTTATTTGTTGCAGCAACATATATTTCTCAAATGGTAAAGCATTACTTTTGTTTCTTGGACTATTTCAGCCTTTGAAATATGTCAAGTTTCGTGCATGCGCACATATAGCAACATACATATTGGCCTTTCAATTCTTTTCTTTCCTGGGTGGAGGTGGGCGCAACCTCGATCACCTTTGAAGGGGTTCTAGCTTCACAAAATGACGTCGCAAGCTAGTGAAGCACGATGAGTAAAATGTTGAAAGTCCCTTTCTTTATTCTCTGACTATTTCTTAGGTTAGCATCATTGCTGATGGTCCATCGTTGAGAAGTGTCAACTCAGTTGCTGGTTCACACGATGCAAGACTCGGTTGCTGGTTTTTCAACGATTGCGCCTATTGTGTGTGTCTGTGTGTTTTTGTTGACTACATTCTGAAGTGTTCAACAAGGATTTATTATGGAGTTGTGATCTGACAAGATGTTTATCAGCTAAATTAATTAGCACATGCAAAAGGGGTTCATTTTGGAAGTAAATATTCATACGACTCATTGATGTAAAATTCTCTATTTTTGTTGATGTTTCTTCTGTTGGTTCTGATAACATTATAGTTATATCGTGTACTTGTGAGTGTTTTGTTTTAGCAGTTCCTATTCGGATCATAGCCAATGACTGTATTCGAACAAAACAATCTTTCTCAGTTTTGTTTTAACCTTTATTTCTGTGGTTTTCGTCCAATTTCCTCAGTATATATTTCAGTTTGGATCTTATGTATCGAATTCTTCCGTTGATATCAGAGTACATTTGCTTTTTATTCGGATAAAGGAAAATGCACCCTTGAAATGGTCTCCCAAGCTGTTCTTGACAATTTGGCATCATCCATCCAGTCATTGTTAAATCTGAGTGGATTGTGGTCAGTCGAGGTTGAGAATGAGCCTTACCGTCATGGATGGTAAAATTGTCAGACTCTACTTATAGATAAGAGGTAAGACTTCATACATTGACTTTCTCCTGAGTGTTTTTTTAATGTTTATTGCAAGTATATCACTATTGAAGATGGATGGATGTTCAAACTTTGTAGGATTGGTGCCTACTACAAGTCCATTTGAAGTTGGTGGGTAGAGAAGTCACCGGTCAGATTATTTCCAGAGAGAGCATCATGACTTTCCAAGGCACTCAGTAGGGGCCAGGTTCAGGTTCAGGTTCAGGTTCCTGCAGATCAATTGACTTGGAATTCAAACTCTTCTGCAATCTGCAACCGGCCAAATTAATGGTCTTTAAAGACTATCCATTATTTAGTCTCCTAGGAAGGGTTGAATTCAGTTCAAACACTCCATTCTCAATACTCTTTCTTCACAGGACAATCTGATCATGTTTGGTGAAAATTCTACCTCGGTAAGGTTCTTTGATGCTTCTAAATATCTTGAATTCTTTTCCAACAGATTTCTGAGATTCCTGATCATCTGATGATCGAAATATTTATCACCATATCAAAGTAGTTAATTTTTAATTTTAATTAAAATTATTTATTGCAATACTTGTTCTTCATTTAGGTTTGCATCATACATTTATTTGTTTGGTTTTCAGGAATACTTGTATTAATTTCTGAAAATTCAAATAGGTTGACAACCATGATTCAAAGTTTGTTTCTTGATCAGAACCACCTATACCTTCTGGTCAAACAAATGGAACAAATTTCCAAGAAATCTTGGGACATGAAACTTCCTACCTCTCTCTCACATACCATGATTTTACATGGAAGCTTCAACAGTTGGCTTTATATATCTATTGGAAAATGTTTTGATGAACACAATGACTACTTTCTCCATTTTGTGCATGTGTAAGAGAATATATCAAAAATCACAATCCAAGATTCATCATACAAATGCTTATTTTACTTTCTCATCACTGTTTTCTATTCCTTTCCCCATTTCAGTCAATTCTCCAACTTCTTCAAAGTGTGATGTTCAAAGTCCATCCATCAATTCAACAGAGAGACCAAAAGTCCATACTCCACAAGGAACAAGCTTACCAGACACAAACCAGAAAAAGTCCATATATATATATATATATATATATATATATATATATATATATATATATATATATATATATATATATATAATAGTATTTTTGCAAGTTTATTTTAAGGTATGGTTGGCATTTTAATATTTATCATGTTTGAAACTATGATACAATTATTTTTATTTTCAAAATATATATTTGAAAATAAAATAAAATAAAAATAAAATATATTTTTATTTATATAGAACTATACACTGTAGTAATCACCACAAGTAACTTACAAAGTGGTGTTCCTACTTGGTTGCCCCATGTACGTTTCCACCTCCCAAGAAGACTTCAAAAGCACCGCCAAGTCACCGCTCGTCAACTATATCAATCATCATTCCCTGCCCCTCTCCATTTGCTTTCTCGATTCCCATCCAAAAAAAGCGATCATTGTAGCGCCTTTCTTCGCTTGTGCCGTAGGGACACTCCGTGGGAGGAGAAAAGGTGCCACCTTTGTCGCTTTGAAGAATTCTGCTCATTATTCTACACCGAAGGCATCGATTAATGGCGGTGAGGCCTTTTCCTTCTTGCCTGTTCTTGGGTTGGTTCTCTTGAAAGAAGCTTAAATCATACCGGATCTTGTTGCTACTTTGGGTTCTGATGGTTTAACGAGGCTGGAATTTTGCGCTGTATGCTTCTCTGTTTTCTCGTAGTCGGGGGAGAGAATTGAGGTTTTCGTTGTTTTAGATGGGTGTCTGCTTTTGTTCTGCTTCTTTTTTTGGAAAATTGAATATATTTGGGTGGGATTTTTTTCTACCATCTCATTCGCGGAGAACATAATTTTCTCGTATTATTAAGAAGTGAAAATTCAAGGATCCAAGGATGGGAATTTGGGGAATTTAGAATTTTAGGAATGTCTAGTTTAAAAGCACCGAGTTGGATGAGAAGCAACGCAAACGTTTCATTTCTGGAATTTTAGGATTGATTGTTTTCTTTTGATCTATTCTGCCTCTTTCCCCAGACATAATAATGCTAATGCTTGAGGAGGATATTTCTGGTTCATCTTTCATTGCCTAGTTTTCACTCAACAGAGTTTCCTCTTTATTCATAACAAAAGAAAAAAACAAGCTTCCCATTTCTATTTTCTTCTATCAGAGTGAACCAAATTATTGCCTAAATAACAATAACTCTCTCAGTTTCACTCCACAAGTCTAATTTTGAATTGAAAAGACTTCACATTAGTTGTTACTAAACATCTGCTTTCAATCACAAACAAGGCAACTTGAGCAAGAAAAAGTCATCAGATTTTTCTCTCTTTTGCTACCTTAACATAGATGTGGTTGTGTGTTTGGTACATCAAAGGGATATGCCTGAACTTTGCAAGCTCGATCAACTTGTTTCGTTCTCTTGTCAACTAATATTGGCATAGCCGAGTTCTGGAAACTCTGGTGCTTTCATGGGATTTGATGCTTCATTTTAAGGGCATTCTGGGCTGTGGTACATTTCAACTTCCAACTGTGCTCTCACTTGTATTTTCTGCATCTTGCGTTTCTTGGATCAGACTGTGCCTTTATTCAGATAAATTGTTGCCTGGTTTCTTCAGAATCTAGGACAAAGCACCATGCATCTTCTACACCGGTAGAATCCTTGTAGGAGACATCGTTTGTCCATTTCAGTCTGGCAAAGCCTTCTCATATTTCTGCTGATGATCCGGCTTCCACTCTGATTTAATTCTGATGGCAGATTCGGATGCAGCAACAAACTCAAGTACACAAATTCGGCAACCGGGAAACTGCTGAAAGTGTCCTTTATGGACAATACTTCAATCAAACCCAGGGGGCAAAAGGCAGGAAAATTACCACCAATTTAAATGATGGTAATGAAAACTCCGAGACAACCGCTAAAGATATACCACCACCAGCAAATGCGGCTCCATTTACTCCCGAGGCCGCCAAACCTAGGGATGCAAAGCCAATTCATCGAACTGATACACCTTCTGTACATGACGAAGGTGTCATTCATAAATCCCCAATAAACCCACGCGATCGACAGCATGTGGCCCGACCAAATTATGGTGACAACCAGAAGAAACCAAACAGAAGCCGCGATAGATATCAGGGTAAACCTGCTGCTGAGAGAACTGCAAATGATGCTCCTCCATCAGACAAAAGGATAGCACCAGAAGATACTCCAGGAAGAGTTAGAACAAATCCTAGTGATCGAGCCTATGGAACCGTAAGTTCTATGATGCTTCTTCAGTAATTTCTATGATGCTGCATGCTCGCACTGCAAAAATTGCAGGTACATAAACAAAAAAAAAATTGTCGAGAATGAATGGCAAGCTAATGTTGCTTATTGGTTAGCAGCCTCACCATGATGTCACGGTGCCACCTTTTGCTGGATGGGATGAGAACGATCCAGCCTCTGGCGAGAAGTATACTGGCATCTTCAACATAATAGCTGATAATCGAAGAAACCCTGGTACTCCATATAACCCACCAACGCCAAGCAGTCAGAAGCAAGAAAGCAACAAAACTAAGGTCAGAAGCTCTCATTTTTATCCTTGTACTAGCTACTGCACAAACCAAATCAGAATAATCTTAATAGTAAATATCTAACTACGCTTGTAGCACATTTACTTCTCAGATGGCTATCAGACTTCTAACATGAAAATCATTAACATGGGCTTCCCAATGTTAAAAGTTCAAAGTTGTTGAGCTCTTCATTTTTCCACTGCAATGTTGGATGTTCATTGCGAAGAAGAAAAAAATCTTGTGTTACCGATCATGTTATAACGAAATTCTTTATTCTTGTTCCAGGGCTGTGGGTGCCTAAGCTGGATTTTGAAGTGAAAGCTTCTGTGGTAGAGAGTCTAGGAGATGTATGCCTGCCAAATCCTGTTTATCGGAGCTCTGTTTCTCAAAGTGTGTGTGTCTTTTCATGTCTTTACACAATGGGCATTAAACTCTTTTTTCTTTTATCTTGATTGTTTTTCCTGTATCTTGAAGAATGCCATATCCAAATTTGAGTTTGCTCTTTCTGTTTTAATCATTGAAATATACAGATGCAGAAGTTTTGGACAGATATAATGGATTCAATCATTCAACATCGTGCAGCATCACATGGCTTTCTGGAGATATACTCTTTTGAAGCCAAACCATGCAGCTTATGAATCAATTGAAACCTTGGAGAACTAAAACCAAGTAGAAAATGATAGCCCTTATGCAAGGTATTGCCGATTTCGATTCCAACACAACTCTGTGATGAAGATATTTTTCGGTACAGGGTCAGGTTTGTTCTACTCCTTGATTCATGAACTATGACGCAAAGCAACTAGCAAATCTCCTAAAGGTCAGTGGTTGTCTTTGTTCCGTGGAATATTACTCTACTCCACTGTGTTACCTTTGCTACAAACCAAGTGGCCGTACCCCATCGCGTTCTTGATGCAAAGCCTAGGCTTCGAGACAACCCCAAATCCCGACCTTGGGTCCAATTTAGGAACGAAAGCATCGAAACAATGCGACTAACCTCCAGACTTCCAGGAATCCGGAAATCTAGGTTCGACGGCCTCGTGACGCCGATCGCCGAGAACAGCAACAACGTACAGATGACGAGAACGATCGAGGCGACCGACAGACGCGCCGCCATCCCCTTCATCCATCCCACGCTTCGGCAGCCTTTGCCCCCCACCGCCGCTGCCTCTCCGCCCCCAAACGTCTCCACGCTGCATCAAAATGTTCGAAACAGAATGGGATGAAAATTGGAAGAAATGATCCAACAAAAACGAAGAGAAAAAGACTGGGTAATGGCAGTCTTCCATACCTCAACATCGGACTCGAGGTTTGTTTGGGGTTTTCTTCGCAAGCAAGGGAAAAGGTAAGGATTTTGGGAGCTGATGATGGACGATGTTGAAACGACCACGCCGCTGGAACAAGTTAACGTGGTAGCGTGAAGTCTTTTACTATTCTTCTCCTGCTCCACCCGACCCGAAATAAGAGAAGCCCCCGGTGTGGACCCCGCATTGTGTTCTCAGTTGTCCCACTAATCGTGAGGGTAGCGACGAGTTGGTAAGAGACGGCGTGTGACGCACAGCGCATCCATCCGATTAATAGTGCCACGTATATATACATTGAAAGTTTAAATTAAGTGACCTGGCTCGGCCCGTGATTGGCTTACGCTAAGGCGGTGGGTCCAGTTGGCCGTTGGATTGTTGAAGAACCACACGCATGACACGACTACTTAAAAGAGCATGCACGGCGGAGCTCCTCGCTTCGATGATTCGGTTTTGCGAGATCGAAAGCGAGGTCGGAGAGCAAGAATGCGAGAAAGATGCGATTTCGAGGCGATCGAAGCGCTTCTGCTGATCAGGTACACCATCTCGCTTTGTAACTCCTCTCTCGTTTTTTGATTAGTTTGATTCTAGGGATCCGTCGCCCGCTTGTTCCTCCCTGATCTTTGCGTTGGATCCTCGAATTTCTTCCTCCTTTGTGGATCGTTCCATGTTTTCCTTTTGGTTTTTCGTTCTTTTAGTTGCTTCTCCGTCGGATTCTTGATGCTGTATATTCTAGTGTCCTGTGCTCTTCGACTATGTCATCGAAGTTCTTTCATTTTTCGGTTTCTTTGTCTGTTGGTTCTTCCTTTTTTGTTTTGGTCTGTTTCTACCTTATACATTAAGCAACCAAACAACAAAGCTTAGAGTTTCTGATTGTAGGGAAGGACCGATTAAAAGATGGAAGCAAGCATAGCTACGGAGGTCTGATACTTCTCTCTCTTAACCATAAAACCCATCTCAAGATTCTATCTCGAGAGAACCCTATCGGGAATCTCCCATGAAGCTGAGATTCTATCTCGAGCATCAAAAGAACCGTATCGAGAATCTCACATGAAGTCGGTCATCTTACAGGTCCAGAACATCTCGGACGAGTTGGATGAAATCAGAGATTAATTAACCATCCCAAATCTGCCACCAACTTCAGCAGGAACAATCTTAAACACTCGGTGAACCACCTGTACAAACTCTCCTGAGATTCACACAAGCGGTTCCTGAACTAAAGGTGAAAAACAAGCTGTGCCATTAGAACATCAGAATCAAGAGCAGTCTTTACTTTAATCTGTAGACAGTGAAAGGTTATTTCCAACCATCTTGGCTTTAAAACTTTTTGTTGATTCTAAAATACAAATCTTGTGCATGTTATGCTTATAAGAACTTGATTCAACCTGTTAATGACATTGTAGATTACAGAGATTACAGTACGGAGAACAAAAGAGGATAAACTAGTAATACTGCTAATCCTCAAGCACAGCAATAAAGCTCATATCACGCCACAGACTGATGTTAAGGTAAACTGATTTTTTTCCCATTTAACTTCTGAGTTACACCGTCGCAAAGTGGTTCATTTTTGGTGGACTACATAAAGCGCATGTACAAAAATTATAGAGCATAATCCTCCCAAAAGTCCTGAGGCTGGAGCATCATAAAGATATCAATGAAACATAAAGTCTTGAATAATCATACATCACGACTACGTCGTATATTTGCTACCTACTGTCTGCTCTTCACTGTCGAAGTATGCATGCGGTAGCACATAACCCGTAGCAGCCAAAATCATCTCCTGCTTAAACTGTGATTTTTGTTTGCATATGATTCAGCACCAATGCTTGTCGACGCATCTTCTCCCTTAGTTCTCCTATAGAAGAGCACATACGCTGCAGCAGATTTCACATCCTCCTCATTGATAGGTGAAATATGGCTATCATCAAAATTGTACCATCTATTTTCATCTAGAAGCTGCAAAAAAGAAGAAAATTATAATGAAAATAATTGTTATCCTTCATTATTTAACTCGCTAGAGAGGAACGGAAGCTACAACCAAACAGTGGCAGCAACAATTATAAACAATGTGATTTCAATAAAAATTCCATTTGCTCTTGTGATACAAGCATGTTTCAATCACAAACTACATCTAGTTGCATAACTAGATATAGCACTCAAGGACGCTCCACATGCATCAACATGCTCAATTATTCCGAAAACTGGATATAGCATACAATGTACAGTCAGTGAAAACTCACCTTTATGTGTGCAGTGTAATGCCCGCTCGCCATGCTGCCATAGTGGTTACTTAAGGCATAAAGTTCATATATCTGGCGCTGAGAGCCTTTCTTGTGTGCCACATAATTCGTCAAATCGAGGTCATGAATGGGGAAATTAACAAAACTTTCCAGCTTATGCTTTGTCGACCGGCTGAAGGAGAACCTTTTCAGATGAATAACCAAAACCTCAGGAAGCCTCCAGAGGTCCAACTTTTTGCTGGCTTGTCGTTGCTCCTTGCACCTTGGGCAGTACCTACAGGATAACCACATTTCGGAGTTACTGAGATTGGAAGCAACAAAGGTGTCAAAAAAGAGAAAAGTGCATGGGAACTACCATTGTTTTTTTCACAGAAAACGAAAACATATGCTTGCTTTGAGGTGTCAATTATGTACTAAACTATCCCAAAATAACTAGTGGCCAAGAAGTGCAGATGATTTGACATCCACAATATATGGAAGCAAAACAAAAATAAATAGAAAGTATGAAGTCTACAGATAATTGCTGAGAGTTTCAGTTTATCTTTATGGATAGCAGTAAATATCATCTATTTAAAATATAACATTAAGCAAAATGTCTCATTATTCTCCATAAAGCATCTGCATTAACCCTATGAAGCTAAATATTATCTCATTAACTTGTGAAACAATGCCTTGGATACTTTTAACTGGAACAATAGAATCTCTGAAGAAACATTTACTTTTAACCAAGCAACAAGAAATTATACTAACCACATATCTTCAGGCACTAGTGGTTCTTCTCTCAAGAAAGCATCCAAACATGCATATAGTGAGAGAGGTTCACCACGAGTCCTCTTTGGTGCAGGAACATACTTGAACACTTCTGGATGATTCTCAAAGTGATGTGTATCATACTTCTTGAGATCCTTTTTTGACCAGTTAATAAACAAAACTATTGATGACCCAGGCATCATAATAGGATTTTCTACCAATGACAAGTCAACCTGTGCATTATTTTCATCAACCAATTGAAGGTGCATTTTGTGGCTTGATTCTGATTTACAGTTCAGTTCTTGATCCTTCAACTGACTCTCATCAGAATCTAAGCATGCTTTATTGGCTGTGTCTTGATGATTGTGTGATGCTGCATTCATGCTGGAACCTGACATGCTTAAAGGCTGTAATTCCTCACTTCCTAGCATAGGGGCAAGCATTATCTGAAGTATCTCTTGTATAGCAGCACCTGTCACAATTTCATCTCGTGAGATTGATGCAAGCAAAGGTATTCCATAGAATTCCCAGGCCACTGAGCTGTTGATATTTCCAGGTCCCCTGTGAGATATAATATGTGATTGGAACACCCGAGTGAAAAAGTAAATCTGGTATAGCTAATGATATAGCAAAATCAAAAGGGTAGCATGACTAAAGACTGACAATAGCAGAAATAGCCAAAAACCAAGGGCCTACAAGGTTTGTAAAATATAAAATGAATATAAATAGCAAGGATTGAGGAGTATACTCTACAAAATGTGTCGTGAGACTGGATAAAAAAGATAAATTAGATAATTAAACAACATTTTCCACTACAAATATGAGTAAGAACCCATACCATAATTTATATTATGTAACTTCATTTATTGATATTGAGCCTTATATGCAGACAAGTGATACTGATCTGAAGAATACTTACACTTCACGACGATGTACAAACTGAAGATAAATAGTGTTCTTCACAACATTTAGGATCTTATAAGCTACAAGGCGATCATCATCTTTGATGGTTGATAGCAGCGTTAGAGGATCTTCCAGAAGTTGATTGATCATGTGGCCACGTATCTGTGAAATTGATTCAATTAAAATTTATGCATTAGACACTAGAATATTACTCCAATGGTTGAATGCCTTGACAACTGCATATCTCATAAAAGTATAGTTCCACAAACCTCGGCAAGTAGAAGTTTCTCCCCATTCTTTAAGGAGCAAGCATTGCTTAAAGCTTGGATTAAGTCCCGGCACCGACCATGCTTTGGTACATTTACAGTACAAGTTGTTGGAAGAGCACTACCATCACTAGTGAAAACCATGACAGTCATAGTCCGAGTGGAAGCAGATTGTAAAGGCAACGAGAGGTACATAAATGGATCAAAAGTCACAGAAACTTTTCCACAAACAGGACAGACCAGAGTGGATTTGTATTGCCCCTGTCAAATTTACAGTAATTAGACATAGAAAATGAAGTTTGATTGTGTGACAGCAAAGAAAAATGAAAACAAAGATTTTTCTTATCCAAACAAGTATTTCCATGCATTGTGGGAAGGTTCCCTTTTTCTGTTATCTTAATAATTATCTTGACATGGCTCACTTGTTCTTTTATATATTTTAATGCCAAACTCTACCATCAAACCACTAATGCAGTAAATTTAGGCTACTTTGGCTGCATGTATAAAGTAAAACAAGATTCCAGTATTTTCTGATAGCACCATGAGGTTTTTTTTTAGCAACATTAAAACAGTAAAATAACAAACGATCCCTTGAAAATGCTAATAGAATTCTTCTAATACTGCCTTCTAAGTCCTAAAATAATGTTAGATAAAACAGGATCTAAAGAAGTTTTCAGTGTCAGGCTGTTTGTTTATAGATCTAACTCTGTTGGATAAATTTGACAGATGTCCTAATTATGAAAGACTTTTAACATGGGGAAAATTTTGAACCTTAGCATAAAGGAATGGTGTTGACTTCGTATTATTAGTTTGAACTCTTGGAATATTTTAAATGGGGAAAGACATTCCCTAATTTACATTCACAAAAACATCACAAGTAATATACTGAATGGTCTTTTTTTCAGTCAATATTAACTTAATGCTACAGGAAAAGCATAATCATTAATGCCCTTTTAATGCTCTAGTTTTTTGTTAAAGGCTACTAATGGCCTCAGGCATACATGTAGTACTTTTTTCCCCCAACCTGTTGGTTCACTAAAAGCATAACCATTACAATGTGGTAGAGTTACTAACCCTGTTGGTAATAAGTCATCGATTCCTTGGCCACACAAGGTTGTCAAGCAATCAGGAGTTCCATAGGAAGCACAGTCCTCGATGCTTAGCATCACCTAGGTGTTTAGGTAGACCGCCTTATAAATTTAGGTGGTATGATTTTTCAATTTTTTAATTACAAACACAATCAATACTAAGTATTACCATAATTTCTCAAGTAAAGTTGAAGCTGATCAGTCATTTAAAACTAAATAATCCTTATATTAGTCCAAATTAAAGGTTCAAATACCAAGAATTTTCAAAATAGCATTGTTGTTGTTGTATCCAAAAGAAGCTATCACTAGAAGTCTACAAAAGGCTATCAGAAAGGGACTTTAGAGTTATTGTCTCTGAAGTCAAGAATATATTTAGCCAAACATGTCAAGCTGAAGAATTTAAATCAGTTTAAATTAGGTGGCCAAATTCATTGAAGCAACCTAGGTGCCCCTATTTGACAAAATTGATGTCAACAATTTCTATTATATAATATAAACTACCAGGCATCAATGGAGAAAACCAATCTTCTTACCAGCAAACACAGCCAAACAGCATAAGATGGTCTCCATCCGAAACCTGGGGCTTACTACAAGAAGACATGGGAAGCAAGACAGCAACACAAAGTAACAGCTTTGAGTGTCGATGCATGCATTCCTCAGTCAAAGGAAGAAGGGACAATAGAATTATAAGAAAGGGCCTCCTTGAGTAAGGTTGTTCGATGGAGAACTCTGAGCCATCAATAGTGGAAGGTATCATTCAGGTGGCAAGGATGTCAGGCAGCTAAAAGGTGATGATTCCACTCGTGACCCCGATCATACATGACCGAGAGCAAGGTTCACCATACAATGGCATACCACCCGATATGGGCGGTATGTACCGGTCCAATAGGGAATCGGTATGAGCGGTGCATACCAATTTGTGGGTATACCCCACTATATCATGTGTCAGTATGTTGATACATAATATACCGATGCTCCATCGGTATACCAGTACGGACGAATAAGACGAATCATGATCAAGAGATCCTAGGGCAGGATGCCGACCCCTCACACAAGTCATCCATGTCTTGTTCCAGCATAATAGTTGGTGAGGATGCTTGCAGAGGTTATCATGTAATATCTTGTGGATAGGCTTGGAAACTGACACATGCCCAGCATATAGGCTATAGGCTGACAGCCCAATGTAGAGGGTGTTGTAGGCTTGCATAAGGACTATGGGTTGAGGGCCTACGGGAAGAACCAAGCATTCTTTTGCCAAGCACCAAATGGTTTTCTCGAGTTTGTCCTGCAGGTACAAGCTAGGTCGAGTCTAACTTTGTGGTCCGAACTCCGAAGGGCCATCCACTTGTGCTAAACTTTAAGATACCTAACATTGAAGCGGCTGGGCAATGAGATGGGTCTTGTGGGCTACCCTCAACACCTCCAAATCCCCAAAAAAGAACACTTAACATACCAATTGGTCAATTATATTATGAAACCCATTATGTTATATTCCTTTTATACAACAACAACAAAGCTATAATTTTGTTATGTACCTTTTCTAATTTCAGAAATGTTTTTTGTGGAAAATCAGATCTAACATACAAAAAAGTCAACAATGCCAAACTTTTTTTTTTTGAAAGAAAATTAAAGATCATGAATTCAGAAGATTAGCCAAGCTACAAAAATCAGTGGTGGCATCTAACCAGTAAGAATGCCCTCTGATCCTTGCCTTGTTAGCAAGCTTGTGGGCAACAAAACTTGAAACCCTAGGAATGTGAGACCATTTCAGCACCTTGGTCTCCTTCCCAAGAACAAAAACATTATTACATAAATTCCCATACTGACATGGTATACCCTGTTGTTTGTTTGAAATCTGGATAATGCATTGAGCACCACAACAATGCCAAACTTGTTAAAGGTTGAGTGCACAAAAGTAGTTCAAAGATCAAGTATAAGAAACTAAAATGAAAGAAATGCAATTCATAGAGCTACATAGTCACATCTGATTGTCATCATTATGCTAAAGATATCTAAGAATACTGAAAAGAAGAAGCAAGTGTTAGGCAGTGCATCAAATTTATATTATCATAATGTATCAAATTTTCATTTGAGTTCTTGCAAAATCTACCTGGCATACGTCAACAATGATAGAATCATTTCGAGCAATGTGGTTTGCCCAATACTCATCAGCGACCTCTTCATCTGGTCGTCCATCTGTATCCTTGGATTTAATATAAGGTTTATGCTTCACACGATTCAGGTCCTCATGAAGTCCATCCAACAAAAATGCCAAAAGTTCCTAAATGAAAATGAGTATAGAGTTTGCATCATAGGAATCTACATTTACCAAGTTGAGTCGAAATAGTTTAAACAACGGTAACACCTGAGAGTCATGTTGATTATTTCCACTGAATTGGGGTGCAAAACGAGCAAGTTTTGTTTTAAATGGTCGAGGGGAAACAGGAGTTCGGCCAGGGGCCCAAAGTTTTCTTAGTAACTCCCCAAAAGCTAAAGCAAGCTCACCCTGCATGACTACCACTGTAATTTAGTACATCCAACATTATAAATCAATGTCCAGAACACATTATTCGCAAAACTCAGAATATCAATTGCATACAGATTCAACTTTTTTGGATTTCTACATCATGAAATGAACATTTTTCCAGTTGCAAATGAAAAATAAAGCTGATGTTCATAAGATTTAGGTGCATGTCAAGACACTTTGCCCGAGGATGGATGCATGGTACATATCATAATTACATAGGTTGTGCAAACTTAGATGATAAGAACATGCATAGAAGTTAGCACAAAATTTGACAAGCCAGTATACAGTAAACTACCTAGCATAAATCATGCAACCTTGCACAAAATCCAAAAGGGCATTAAGGGGAGACCGCATTTAGTAACTGTTTGAAGACACTGCTTAATGCAGATCAGAAAATTTGTACTTCAAAATATATTATACTTTTGGAAATTTGCTGTTCATAAACTTCAGATACTTGTAGCCATCTCATGATCAGCTTAATGTAGATGTTGCATAAGAATACTCCTAAGCTTTTAAGCAAGTCTATTACCATAAAGCAAGTAGTGGGCAACTACTACAACATACCAAGCCCTTAAAGTTACAGGCAAGTATATAAATAAAATTAGTTTTAGGAACATATCAATATGAATGTGATATTTTTGATGAAGGAATGCAGATATGACCTATAGAAAGAAAAAAATACAAGCATTGCCATATGAGTTGTGTCGGAAATTTATTGTAGTGTTTTATTAAATAAAATCAATCCATAAGAAATAACTATGCAAAGACCAATAATGTCAGTGATTATATGGCATTAACTCCACCAAATATTCTTAAAAGGTCAAGAGAATATTAGACCATTTTGAACTATTGGAAACTTTTCTGTGACATACACTTATATGGGTATCAACAATGAGCCAACAGGTTTAACAGTGGACTTGAGTTTTCAATATATCTAACAGTAGCATCTTTAAGAAATTAAGGAACTTGGACAAGGGAGAATAGCCATAAATTAAATATGCATGGACAGCAACTTTGAAGTATTTAGTGCATATCCATGCTGAATGCAGGCTAGAAGTGTAGGGTACATTTTCCTACTTTATTATGCCAATCACATAATAAGATGCAATTCAAATACATCGAAGAAGTGGCAAAAGTACATAGCTTCATTTTCTGTCCATGTCACTGAACATGCTAGATAAGGTAAACAAAATGTAAAATAACCATGCAGAACCCAAAGGCAATCGTAAGCAAAGTTATGAGGCTGAAGTCTCTTAGAACCTAAACACAAGGCCAAGACACATGCTTTAGTGAAGCAAAGCAAACTTAACAAGATAGCAATGAAAGATGATATTAAGATGAAATAAATCAAGTAATCAGATATTCTAAGAAAACAGAGTTTTGGCTCAATAACCCAACTATTGTACTGCTCACAAATGCAATAACGAAAGCATAGAACAGGAGGAAGAGAAACCCAACAAAAAGGAGAAAGCAACAATAGCAAAGGGGATTGGAAATAATGGAAGGAGTAAACGAGAAATGACAAACTGATGATGTGAAATCCGTTCATCCAAACTCTTCACCTTCTCAACGAAAAGAAAAACTAGATAACGACCTGGCTAGATGGGATAATTGATCAATTAATTTAATAGGCTTAGAAACCACATGGCTGAAAATGAACACTCATCAAGGCCTTATATTCCAACTCAAATCTTCTTCCATTTATGATATGGGATCAAAATTGAGGTGTTACAATTTTCTTTACTTTATGTTTAATGTCCTCATCAGGAGGACCAAACCCTAACATGGCACCTGTGAAGTCTAACCAATGGTAGCTACATGTCGTGATGTGCATTTAACCTTGTCCATGGATAGTACTTTCTTAGGCACCTCATCAGGCTTAGTACTATATCATTTCTAATACTATTTATCACAATCTGACTTGATGGAATAGTTGACCCATTAGCTTGACAAATATAGAATCATGTTCCCCAAAATGCTTAAAACCGAATTAATGATAGCATATCCATCTAACCCTTATGGACCAACTCGAGTCTTCTCCCACTTCCGAGATGGAACGAAGCTCAATGCGTTATAAACTTCTTTACGATTGGTCCTGTCATTCTCAACTAACAAATTTTTTTATCCCTTTCACAATAATGTTTAATTCCTTTTGTCACATAAATATTGTCGTAGTGATGAAGACAAAATTGCTAATATCATTAACATATAGAGGTGTGCCCTTTAGACATATGGGGCTGGACGCTGATGATGCATGCATGTAAATTATGCCTCGGTGCTTGTGAACCTCGACAAAGGCAAGCCACAAAATCCTGAATTATGCAAACTTTGACAGACTAAATCATAATCATAAGTCCTTCCTTTGTTCTGATCAAATTCTCATCAGAGGAAATTTTCAAACAAGTGATTCATACTATCATTAAACTTAAGGTATTTTAGTGAACACAAGTTAAATTCTTATAAGAATCAGTAACAAACATGGAAACTGCTGCTATACAAATTACAAAGTGCATGAGAAAATTAAGCACAAGCCGGAATAACAAAACAATATACTAGTGAAAAACAATATTAATATTTATCATCAGTGATTGTTTTATTCAAACAGAAGCTTAAAGTTCTTGAAGCTATATTCTGACATTATAAACACCATATAATAAATGTTGAGACAGATACTTACAACCATGCCTAAAGGGTTTTGCCAATTTATTTCTTGCCTGTAATCTTCACGGAAGTATCTCGCAAATTCTGGTGTATGGACAAGGCATTGTATTGCACTGTTCATAAAGCAAGTATTTCCAAGATTCAACAGCCCTGTAAGACCCAAAGGAGCTGTTCTGGTATTAATGTTGTTTGTTCCATGCAAATTATCCAAGTCATTACTTGGGGAAGCCAAATATTGGCTTTGTGAGAACTCCGAACTGCAGCTTCTGGAAGCATAATTGTTTGTGGACAAGCCATCAGCAGCTGATAAACTTGATTGAGAAGGCTCCACAATGACAGAAGTTGAATATTTCTCAGTGTATCCATTTTCCTGTAGAGGAATCGTGCATCCACCATCAGCAGTACCATTTCCATCAGTGAAAACCTCCACCAAAATCTGTGCAGAAACAATATTCTACTATAATTAGCATCATAATGCAAATGAATTTTTATATAGATGGTGCTTAAATAGTAAGCAAAACCTTAAGCAGGTTAATCTTCATGTTAAACAAGCCAACTAAAAATTTAGATCATCACAATTTAGAATTACAGAATACCATAAGAATGACATCGACCAAGCACATAAATCATTCTTAATTTCCTAAATAAGAATACAAGTTCGAAGGCAAATTAGAAGTTTTCCAAGACTAGAGGACTAGAAAAAGTGGTCAAAGACCTACATCCTGGTCCATCTGTATATTTGCATCATCAAGAGTTTTATCCATGTTGTCCATCAAAGCATGTTTCTGTTCACCATAATAGTCCCAGATACAAACCTGAAATATGGGGAAAATTAATATCAAGCAGTTACATGAACAGAATGTGTAAGTCAATAACCTCTTACTTGGTCTACAATTAAATCAAAAACCTCACAAGCCTTTTTATGAAGTTCACCAACAGTTTCCTGCAAAAGTTAAACAAATTATTATATGTGTATGACACAATAAAAGCATTTGTAATGACACATTTAAACAAATAAAAGTATCTTATCTAAGGGATTACAAGTTAAATTAAGTTTTTATTGTTCATGACGCATGTACAACCTAAAGTAATAGAATGGCTGATTAAGTAATAGAATATAACTCATAGAACAAACCTTCTTGCTTATCCTAATTATTGCTCTCTCTCCTTTTGGCATTAAAGTTAACCGAAGACGTAGGGGATAGACTTCTATGGCCAAATCAGTCAGAGATAAACCTGTATTTATGGCTTTCCGTGGCAATGTTGGACCACCTCCATACCTGGAAACGCAGCAAATTAAATTAACAGAACATATGGTTCTCCAAGAGGACTTTCTGATTTAATAATTTCCCATGTCCATGTTTTCAGAGATATTTCATAGACTAACTAGGATGCAAAGTGCAACATCAAATTTATGAAACAATAATCCCAATTTAGCCTTTGCAACCATGAAAAAAATCTAAAATATATTATTCAATCTATTGAAAGTAAAAGGAACATATCAACTATCACTTATTAGTTATTAGTTGCACACGCATAGGAGAAATTTGTTGAAGGAAATCTACACTTGATGAGATAAGCAATCAATCAAAATTTAAAATTAGATACTGGAATAAGAGTTACCAGCCATGCAACTTTTCCCAAATTTGTTGAGGAAGCAATATATAATCACGTCCTTCTACTAGAGTGTCATGAAGTTCAATTTCAACATTTGATCCTTTAGATGTTGCATCATATATTAAATCAGAATTGTCAATAGCTGAAGGTCTCTTAGCACTTGAAGAAGCTGAGTCATGATGATGAGCACCATATGAAGATGAGCCATTAACTGAGCTACTAGTCATATCTTGGTTAACATAATCAAGCCATTGCTGCCACCACCTATATAAACAAAGTATCCTTGGGTTAGAAACATACAAAATCATGTGCATGATATCCTATGGTATGTTATAATTAGGAAGAAAAATCCTTTGGATATTTGATTCTGCCACCAAGTTTATGGGTAAAGTAAGCATCTGCAATTGTGGACCATTAGGTTCACAAATTTCCAGCCATCTTGGTGATGCTTGGACTGAAAGAAAACAAAAGTTCTAATGTTCTATATCTCATGCAAACAGAGAAAAGTGATTTTTTTTTTATTCACAATTTTATTTCTTATTAGGTTTTCTAGTCATAATATATTGTAAACAAAAAGGCAACTACTTGATGAATTTTTTATGTCACTTTGTAGTTCCTTTGTGAACAAAAAGGCATGCTCCCAATAGATGGAATGGAATTATATTAAGAGAAACTTACAAGCTAATACATCACTATATATTAAAAACCATATCATACATACCATGATGTCGGAACTCCCAAGAAAAAATATCAATACATGACATATTGAGAAACATAATGCTAAATTAGTGAACACTTTATTGACAAGAAAAACACTTCTATACAAATATGACAGAGATAATGCCGAGTGTCATTGAATTCACTGGACATGAGAAAGACCAAGAAAACACTAAAAACACAAACTAACAACCCATCCTAACCTACAACTTTCCAGCAAAACCTCCTTTACTAGTAGCCATATGATAACAGTCAAGAGCATTAATCAAAATTGAACTAGGGTACTGTTATTGCTAAGACTAAAATTAACAAACTATGCATCAGATTAGAAGTTTGGAATTTGAAATGATGAAATGATATGATTGGTTAATGAATAATAAAAAATCTGCATCAGTGATGTCTGGAAGGAGATCAGAACTCAAAATCCAGCAATGTAGGGGTATACTAGCACAAATTGTGAGACATGATTTCATGATTCTTTAGACATGCTCTTTTGTTATAGTTGTCTCATAGGCAGAAATTAAAAACACAGAACAATCCTCTGAAACAGAGGTTACTTCTTTCTGTCATAATCCCAAAGAAAATGAACCTCGTTTGTTTTCCATGTACAGATTTTCACAAAAAGCATGGGGAAATGAATTCAGGGGCAAAAAAATCGATTTAGATCAGGTGGGTGATATTGGTTCAAGAAAAATGTAAAAGGTAAACCATTTATATAGTGTCAGGCTGTCAGCTGTGTCTAATGAGATTGAGGTTGAAAAGAATGCTCAACTGTTTTCCAGGAAAAGATGCTAGCCAGATATTAGTGTCTCAACATATTCCAATGCATATTCAATGAGATTGACTGCTATCCAAATGCATATTCCTCATACTAAACTTTAAGTTATGATATGAAACTGTCTCAACATCTTAAGCATGAGTTTTGGACCTAGGGTTCTTTTGTCTCAAGAAATGAAAACTTTCTCCAATCCTTCTTTCTGAATTAGTTTCATATGTGCATCAATTAAGACTAAGCCCAAACACAAAATAGAGAAAGAAATAATATTATCCTTCCTTTCTTTACAATCTAAACACTTAACATGCATGTTCTTTTTTCTTAAAGCACTTAACATGTATGTTTCCAGAAATTATTCTCCACCATTCTCACACACCTGAACAGACGCTTGTCAAAACTTTTGATCCGGTGGAGGATGTAGGGGAGAGGTTTTTAAGAAGGGTAACCCCATTTTCTAAATTACTACACAAATAGTTCTTCTTTTGCTTCACCAATACTTCAAAGTTGACCATGATGTGAGGTTCCACAGACCGATGCTTCCCGTTGAAAAGTATTTCTATTACGTAGCATAAGCAGGTTTCACTCATAGTGCTTGTGGATTCTGCCATTTACCCGCTGCTACATCTTTTACTTTGGTAATTCTCTTCCATTTTCTACCAATGAGTATATCTTGTCAAGGAATGACCAACAATCATTTGTTGCAAGTGCATAAGGCTCTGTTTAAGACATTACATTTTTCCTCTTTTATTGGCATAGAAACCATCACCGGAAGCAATAGAGTCAACATTTAGTGCTAAACATTATATATGTGGTAGAAATTATTCTCAAACACCTACCGGAAGCCATAGTAGTCAAACGTCGTGATAGCTAATCATCTATAGACCATGAGATCAGAACAACTACTTCAGAATACTTATGTTTATTTTTTTTTAAGACCTGCAACCTTCATTGACAAGTTGGACATCGACAAGAATTGTATGCCTTGATCATCTCCAACTTGCTCTATGATCTCCATATTTTGCCACTATTAAAATCCCCATTATTAGCGCGTCAAATATTTCAACAATATACAAATCACTAAATATTATTTTAATTATCCAGGCGTGTACACGAGATGTTGAACGCAGTTAAGAAGAAAAAGAAGGATAACAAAAAAGAAACCAATGATAACAACAGAAGAATCAAAAGTGTAGAAAGAAATCGCAATGCACTGTAAGACCAAAGGGAAATGGATTCATAAAACCCTCATAGGTGAAAACACAAAAGTAAGGTAGATTAACTTTATCTAACAAAATGCAGAGAAATGCTCACTAATCCGTTAAAGTCCTCCAGCCTCAATACAGAATAAAAATATTCAAATTCGAACAACTCAAGAATGTCCGTTCCTTTATCCGAAAACCTAAAAAGAAAAAAAAAATCTTTAACCGCTTAGGTGAAAGAGGAAATAAAAAACATTTCCGGTCATTATACCGCGGGTTCAAACCATGATGCACTGAAATCATCTCCAAATCTATAAAATTTTGGGAAAATAATACAAAAAAAAAAAACGGATCTTGGACCTTTGGCTGATGAGGAAGAAGGTGTCGCCCTCCTTGGCGAGGGATTCGGCGGCGATGGTGATGTCTCTGATGAGGATTCTCTCTTCCTCAGGACTGAGCTCCATCGCGGAACCCGAGGCTTCCATCTACTCCTCCTCCGGCGGCGGCCCCCGGCGAGAGCGAGCTCTACGGCCTCTGGTCACTCGGGGCTAAAACGGGGAAGCAGGGAAAAGAAAAGGGGCAGACGCGACCAAAACAACAGAGGGCACATAAAGGCTTGGTTTGGGATCTTGTTCAAGCTCCGGTGAGTTAGATGGCGAGCGAAGTATTCTTACAATTTTAACCTTGGGGTTTGTGTTTGACTTGGGATCACGCAATTTAACGTTTAGGCAGATCGTAACATTCCATCATGCTGACAATCATAATTCATATTAATAATACGAAAATCTAAATATATATATATATATATATATTATAAATAAAATTTAAGTATTCTGAACTTAAACTTCTTACCAATCTCAATAATAATAATAATAATAATAATAATAATAATAATATTCATATAATTAATTTTAAATAATAAAAATGCATGGTTTTATTGCTGTTGTTGTTGCAATATCCCTATCACACGAAGATGGAAATGTGACATCAATCGCTTCATTCAAGCTACGGAGCAAAACGAATTGTGAGGCCAAATAAAAACCTTTTCAGTGACTAGAAAGGGTTTGTTTTGGATATTTGTGTTCATCCGACATATTAAATAGAATTTAGATATTATTTAATCGAATTAAAAATATATATGTACATAAGTAGAATCCTGATTTATTGGATTATCCAAATATATTCATCATTAGAAACAAATTCGAGTACATCTTAGTCGGATTTACACCATATTTCTGTAGAAATATAGGCATCTACATCAAATCTGGATATGAATTCAAGGATCTATGTAATTGTTGGAGTTTAAATTCAGAACAAATTTGCACGCACGGTATCAACTGTGATTGGGAGAACTGTTAGGTTGCAGAGTTGTGGTGCCTCAACAACTCTTCAATTCAAAGATCTGATAAGAATTACTTGGTATCTATACTGAACAAAAAAGATTTGAACTAAGCTTTTTAACAGATAAAGACTTTGAGAGAGGATCAAGATGTCAAACTTGTCTTTCTCAAATAAGACTTTGACAGTCTTTAAAAATCAGAACCGGAAATAAATAATAGACCATCAAATATTCCCAATATTATGATTTTTAATACAATAAATTGCAAAGAAAGTTCAGGTTATCTTCGCAAACAGATAAGGAACCTCAGATCTGACTTCTAGCACAGTTGAATTGGAATATAAAAAGAACACATACCTTGAATTGAACATAGTTCTACATTCCCCATATATGGGATCGGATATTCTTACATATTCATAAATGCTTGACATGCTTAAAACCGGTTTTAAGTCGCTTAAAGCACCCAAACAAGCAGATGGGCTTCATAATAGTGAGCGTACGGATGAGAATTCTTCACACGTGATGGCTGTATCCTACGAGAGCTGACCTTGAAAGACAGATTTATGCTGGTAGATGGAGCTTGACATTGTTCTTCCAACTGTGAATGATATCAAACTCATCATGTTACGGAAAAAGAATCTATCGTTTTGTAGAATTGTAGCAGAGTTTTTAAGACATTACAAACGCTTACCTATTGAAGTAGTAGTAGAAGAAATCAGCATAAAGCAGTGTCTGCACCAGTCCAGATATCCATGCTGTGGAACGAAAACAAGGCAAAATGAGACTAAAAGTTATAAGATAAAGTTGAATTCTTAGGAAAGATGGGAATTCTTACTTATCCAATGAACATAGTGAGGCTCAGTGAAGTAGCGGTAAATCCAGTTAAAAATGTAAAATGCTCTATATGCCCTGCACCATAAGAGATTGTGCTCAGCAACTTTGAAAGTTCAATTAAATATCCCAAGTTCAACTTACAAAATGAGGAAACACTTAATTTAAGAAAATCTTCAGTATGTGGAACATAATATGGTAATAGCATATAAAAGCCAATCAACAATATATAAGAACAACTATCATCATATGACGATACAATGCATGTTTGAAGTATTCACTATGAAAAGTTCAAAAAAGAGCAGCCTAATGGGCAATATATGCAACTTTAATCATGATGTTTTTATAACTCAATCCTTCATCATCATATCATAATAGAGTGATCTTACCATGGCTCCAAAGCTTGTCCTCTATTCACTACAAAAATTATAATCAACAATGTTATTGCTTCAATAGAAGATTTGGTCCCTGATACTTTATGTGCAGAAATAGTGGGGTCAGCATTATGACTTGACCTTTCTGACATAATTAACAATTTCTGAATGATTTATCCATACTAGGAAATACTTGTCTTCAGAAATATGTTTCAGTTTGCAAAGAAGTTGAGAAAAATCAGCAGGAAAATGTTTTGGATGTTCAATTGTAAGAACATTTTATAATCCATTTACTGAAGCGCAAATGAAAACCATGAAATGAATGAGAAGAAACTTGAACTAATTTGTATCGCAAGTCATGGAGAGTATGCCAAGAGAGCATGATAAGGAGAGACCATTCAAAAATTGAAGATATTGATAACCATACTGAAACTCATGGTAGGAAGTCTAAGAAAAGAGAAAAAATGCATTATCTACAAAGTTGAAGTTGAGAGCAATGCAATAATATCTGATGACAACTTACACAAAAATGCACCTGTGACAAGAAAAAATAAACTCTCTTTAAAACAAAAGGCACTAGAAAATTGTAATGAGACCATGTGATTGTAGTACATTGTTACATGAATTTCATTATTTTGCAGTCACTTAGAAACACATAAAAGCTGCATATCAACTGGGTTCTGCCACATGAACAAAACCTATAAACTCGGTCTTATTTAAATGAACCCAGTAAAAAAGCCCATACTTGTCATTTGTCAGAACTGTCTGAATGATACTACAATGTGCCAAGCCTGTATGTGGACACCATGTCAGTGAGATTTCTCATGTTCTCCAAGTCAACTTGGACATGAGATATAGATTGACAGCATAGATACATCAAAGTTGGCCCAGATTCTGATGTATTATGAATATATTTTTTCTGATTTGGAGTCAGGATCTCCGGGTCTGCTGGCTACCATTTATATGTTATAGTGACTCAGATGAATTGGCATGTCTCATGCTGATGAGGAACTGGCCATTACCACATTGAATTAAGGTATCTGCCTGTGACAAGTCTAGCCTGATTTGTTGGAAACCGATCCCATTGTTCTCTTTTTTCCTTAATAGGGAAGGAGGCATTTTCCTGTGGATAGACCCAATAGAGACCGACTGAGAAGTTCAAGTCTGCTCTTCACATGAAACCACAATTCCTGAACCTCTTTCATGTTTGCATGTCAATCACAATGAATGTATGACATTGGAGATTTGGGGCTACCTAATCATGAGATATAGATTCATGTACAGATGTACCTTTACAATTTGGATTCAAAAATTAAATTCAAAGAAATAGGTAGTCGTGTAATAAGCAGAATGCTTATCAGGATTATAACCCTGCCTCTAAATGAGGCTAGTTCCTCTTTTCTTCTCCCTCAAGAGTCCCCTCTAACTTTTCTTTCTCAAGCACTTTACACTGCTGCTGTTTGCTCTAGTCACTTCCACCATTTTTCCCATCCCACACTACCTACAGGTCTCTCCCACCTTATCCACGCATAATTTTTAATTAACATTTTATGAAAATAATATTTTCAGTTAATTTCTTTTAGAATATTGATAATAATGATATATGTTCTAAGGAAGTATTTAGGCTTACAGATAAAGTAAATATCTTTTCTTCCCAAATATGTATTCAATCATCTTCATGTTATCCTGGGATATCAAAGACGTACATCAGGATTAAACCAATTATATAGTTATGCGAGCTTGCAAAGTCAAGAATGTCAAGGAAATGGCTAGACTATTAGAGATTGACCAATCATACTAGCAGGCTACTGAAAAGTAATTTATTACATCAAGAGAAATCTCATACTTCTCATAAATTTATGTTAGCATAAGCAGAAATCAACAACTTTTAACCAACAACCAAAGTTTCAAAATTTTATCTAATCACAATCTCCACAATTAATAAGAAATTTCAAATGAGTGTAAGTGGCCTACAAAATTGTTCTTTTATTTGAAAAATAGTTCACATAACCAAGTTAGGCTTTTATGATGAAATCACTTCATATCCATTGAATCGTGGCAAAGCAGCATCATGAAGCAATTAGTTAGATACTTATCTTCTAGGTACATAAATTCCATATCCATGGACATTATTTCTAAAATGGAAAACAGAGCAATAAGGTCGGCTGTAAATACAAGGAAACTATCAACTCAAGTCAAAAACTAAAGATCTGGGATGGATGCTTACCCTAGGAGAAAGACATATTGACCAGTCAAGTTGTCTATATTTTTTGTCCTTTGCAGCAATACCAGTTGAGGAAGTATTGCAACAGCTTCCAAATATAAGGAGAATGCCCACATAACCTGTCATGTAAAAATAAATTTGCAGGACAAATAGAGCAGAAGCATCAAGTTACAGAAGAGACAAATTTCATGAATAATTCCAAACAGAATCTGTTCAAGCCATAATGACATTCTAATTACAACATAAATCTGCAAGTCTTGTTGATTGCAATTTAAAAAATAAAATAAAATAATCCTATCAAACAGATGAACTTACCTCCTTAATTGTGAACTTTTCATTCATAACTAGGGCCAAAAGTAGACATGGTAATACAAGGAAAAAATGCCGAAAAGTGTCTTGTTCCTTGTCATAAGATCTACGGACAAGTTTGTGTCGTCTCATGTACCAGACAATTGAGAAAGAGCTCCCCAAGAAAATAAGCTTCATAATTGTATTATAAACTGAGATAAAATCAGTAAAAATATCCAAGTACCGAGTGGCAAAAACAAGAGCATAAAGCTCTTGGGTCTTCAGAGAAATACCTGTGAGAGGAATGACATGAACTATGTTAATTATAAGCATACAATATAGCCAATTTAACATAATGCAAAGAGATGCAAAGAATTTGAAATACCAGAAAAGACAAAATTAAGATCCAAACAAGAATTAGATACATAATGGATGTCAGGTTTGAGATTTATTTCATGAGTACAAATAAAACTTTTATAATATAGTAATACTAGACACTCGGTTGTAAATAACTTGCATGAAAGAAAATCATGATGTTTTGTATTCTATTAAGTAAACAACCAGAATATATTATTGATAATTGAACTATTGAAGTTGGAGAAAAAATGGGTCAAACTTGAATTAGATTAAATGAAAAGGAAAGATGGATATCTTTATTAGCTGAAAGATACTAGATTATCAAACCAACACCCAAAGATGCATTTATGGCTATGACCTTTTAAGAGAAGTACAAAATTGCAAATGCTTAAACATGTAGTTCTGAAAAAAGCTATAATCTGCTAGATGACACATATAGCGAAATATATGACAAGGAAACAAAGTGAGGAATAAAAGAAATGATACTTAGCCTTCAGAGAAACTTATTGTACACCTCTCGTTGGGCTCTAATGACAGAAAGTAGGTCAGCTATGAAACAACACAAATCATAACGATATATATGCATCAAGAGATACCATAAACTAGGAACACAGGGAGGTAAAGCACATTAGAAATACAACAAGCAAAAGTTTATAACATATCATCCCCACTGCATATAATTTAACAATGTCAGTGGGAAACGGTTAATATGTTTTGTAAGACAATCACAGGATGATCTTAAAACATGATAAACTCTGTATAGTATATGTATGTCATCCACGATGATACAGCTAGTCAATTAAAATATAGTCACAGGCTATACTGACCATCAAAATATTTAGAGAGAAAAAGAAATAAAAAAAGTTATATACAGCACTAGAGCCACCAGTGGAGGGGAAAGAGCATTATGCTTGCTCCCACCTTCCCTTTCTTTTCCATCTTTTAATAGAATATGGCCCTCCTAGCAAGCTACCATCCAATTTACGGATGAAAAAAGGTCTTCAACGGTGAGTGAGAGAGAAAATATCCAAAAGATATATTTTTTTATTGTCCAAGGAAAACTAAACAAGTCTCATAATCATGTCTCAAGAGCTTCCAATGGCTTATAAATGTAACCATCAAAAAGACCATGTGAGAAAGATTTTTTTCTTATCATCTGATCACTATCCAGAACCCATAAAAAGAGACCTCTACAACTCTTCAAATATGATCCCAAATAACTAAACAACTAACCTGACCTAATATTATATCACATTAGGACTTGAATATCAAAGAGACTGAAAAATGGACTCTAGAGATTCCCTAAAACCTCAATTATAAATAATGACGAAAATACATAAGATAATCATTTAACAATAGAATATATCTACCTAACACAACAATGACACCAACAGAGCATGACTAATCCCCTCTTTTCCCAACTTGATTGGATGACTCTGAAGTGGCTTTATAGTATATTAGCTTATTTTAGTTGGAGATAGATAGGCAACAGGCATCGATCGTAGCACCTTTTTCTAGTAGCTACAGAATTTTTAGATCCTTCTTAATTTTTATCCATATTTTGTTAGCTCAAAGCACTGTTTGCAAGTACGAAAAGAACACGTCAACATGGTCGGAGATCATTGCAAATGAGTGTTTCCCTTATCACATCGTAGGACTAATGATAATGCTTATTGGTGATTGACAAGAAATCTCCCCTCATTACCTATACCAAGCTTCTTGAGCCCTAGGGACTATACTCAGCCAACTCATGGTAATATATCGGCTTACACTAGTATGTTTGAAATTTTGATAGGAAGCAAGAACGAGAAGAAACGCCATATCAAGAACACTATAAAGTAAATAGCTAGCACCAAGTTTCGGTCTTCGCAATCTTCTCACTTTCCAATCGAGAAGATCAGCCAAAAGATTAACCCTAAAGGTGGACAATGCATTATCTTCACATCTGGACATGCAGATTGACGCATGCGTTGTGGTCAATTTTACTATAAGCATCCAATAACCCTTCGGCTTCATGTTGAAACCCAATTACAGATCCCTAACCTAACACCAAAGTCATCCCTGATCTGCTCTCCACTCTGGCAAGAACTCGCAAAATGATTCCAGGGAATTTCCTTTCAGCAGAAAATCCTAAAGCTAACAATTCAAACCAGACTCCAAGAGAAACCAGAGAAGAAGAATAAGAAGAAGAAGAGTAGGGACTTGCCGGCACATGATTTGATGGTGTGGATCTTGAGGAGGAGGACGAGGACGCTCATGAGATGCGTCATGTCGCCCGCTAACCTGAAGATGTTCATTTCCGGCGACCGGTTGGCGGGATCCGAGCCGTACGTTCTCCGCTCTACGGGATCTACTCGGAGATGGGCGCTCCGGTCCCTCGCTGCCGCTCCCCTCTCCTCCCTTTTGCTTTCGTAACTGAGCCCCGATGGGAAGAGAGTGAAACGTAAAAATAATAAATAATAAATAATAATAATAATAAACAATTATAGGACAATTTTCGATGAAAGACCTCAAGATTTGTGTTTTTCAGATACCTCCCAATCTTTTCTTAAATGACAAATTATATAACCGACCATCTAAACTTTTATTACTATAGAAATCCAAGTATAGTTAGGGGATTGTTTGTAAAGTCATATGAGATTAAAAATAGTTATCAATCTAATAAAGTCGTTACCCTTTTTTAACATAATTTAATAATTTTTTATTTATCTTTGTTGATGGAAGACTCAAGAGGAATTATACAACTCTAAGTAGTTTTACTTTTTCAAGATGAATCCAAAATGTATGAAGAAATTATTGACGTCTTAATCAATTTAATGTATCCCCTTCGAGCTCCCGATATGTCCTACATGAAAATCAAGGTCAAAATTTTTTTTATAATATAATCTATCTAATACCAAGTTGATAGCCTGAAATATATGAGTATGAACACGAATTGTCAAAAAAGATAATCCCTTCTTTATTGTGTTGAGGATGAACTTTTATACATATCACAAAATGATAGAATATTTTATGAAATATTTTACGATAAGGTAACTTTTAACTGCATCCAATAGCCTCCCCTTGGGTTCCTGTATATGTGGGTGACAAAGGGAGGCAGCCTATAACCACATAACGTGGACATTGACCCACGTGGGCAGATGGGTGGAGGGTGACATTCGTCTTTTCATTTCACTTTGGATACCATATCGCGGTTATGTGTTAGTTGACGATTAACCGATGGAGTACTTTCTATTATTTGCCTATAACTTACCATCTAAACTTTTCATATTAATATAGAAATCCAATTATAGTTAGGGGATCCCAAAAGCCGCCTCTAAGAATAAAAGTGACTCTCGTGTTTGTAAAGTCATTACTCTTTACTACATATGAGATTAAACGTAGTTATCAATCTAATAAAGTCATTACATTTTTTTAATATAATTTAATAATTTTTTATTTATCTTTGTTGATGGAAGACTCGAGAGGAATTATACACTATAGATGACTCTACGCAGTTTTACTTTTTCAAGATGAATCCAAAATGTATGAAGAAATTATTGACGTCTTAGTCAATTCAATATATCCCCTTTGAGCTCTCGATATATCATCTGCATGAAAACCGAGGTCAAAAAAAAATTTATAACATAATCCATCTGATACCAAGTTGATAGCCTAAAATATATGAGTATGAACACGAATTATCAAAAAAGATAATCCCTTCTTTATTGTGTTGTGGATGAGCTTTTATACATGATCACAAAATGATAGAATATTTCATGAAATATTTTACGATAAGGCAACTTTTAACCACATCCAATAGCCTCCCCTTGAGCTCTTGTCCATGTGGGTGACAAAGGGAGGCAGCCTATAACCACATATCGTGGACATTGGCCCACGTAGGCAGATGGGTGGAGGGTGACCTCCGTCTTCTCATTTCACCTTGGATACCATGTGGCGGTTATGTGTTAGTTGACGATTAGCTAATGGAGTACTCCATATTATTTGCTCCCCCCCTCACCCCCAAATGTGCTTCGAGGCTCTCGTAAGAAGGGTCCAAAGTGCGATGTCGAGTTCATTTGGAACGTCAAGCTTATTCCTCTTCGATCCATTATTGATTTGGTGGCATGTCTAGTTCGTTTGATATGGGATCATCCAACATGTCTAGTTCGTTTGACATGGGATCATCCAGCATGTCTAGTTCGTTTGACATGGGATCGTTTGACATGTCTAGTCCATTGTGCCCCTCGTATCATCCGACATGAGTTCGTCTGATACGTCTATCCGGGATCGCTTCCCTCTAGCGTCGTCGATAGCGATTTATCATCAACTTGCCCCTCGTATCATCGAGGGACACACATTGGTCGGATAAGGTCGGGTTTACCGACCTCCCCATCTCTTCTCGACTTCCACGTCTCGACAGACGTAGGGGTTGAGCTTCCCGACCTTTCACGCCTCATATGAAGGTGGGAATCGGGCTTCCTAACCTTCATACCTCGAGCAAAGGCAGGGGTCAAGCTTTCTGACCTCCACACCTTGGCAAAGATGGGGGTCGAGTTTCCCAATCTCCCTTCCTCGGTAAAAGCAGGAGTTGGGTTTCCCGACCTCCCCACCTCGAGCAACAACGAGGGTCAAGCTTCTCGACCTCTATGCCTCGGTGAAGCGGGGGTTGGGTTTCCCGATCTCCCTACCTTAATGAAGGCAGGGGTTAGGTTTCCCGATCTCCCGATCTTTGGTGAAGGTGGGGGTCGGGTTTCTCGACCTTCATCTCGATGTAAGGTGGAGGTCAGATTTCCCGACCTCCCCGCCTTGGGCAAAGATGGGTATGCACTCTTTTTTTATTATGTAGAGGTCTCATTTATGCCTGAGGTGCTCGTATACATCTTTTCTTTTCTTTTTTTCAAATTTATAGGCCTCCATGATGATGGGATATGTTGGGCAATAACCTACCCACCAAGAGTAAAGGAGGGATCGATGCTCTACCTCCATGTTTCGGGAATTCTTTCCCTTGTGTCTCCTGCCATAAAGGACTTACTCTCATGCAAGTTAGGTTTTGCTAACTTATATGCCCTGGACACATCTTGCCTTGTGCCTTTCATCATGGTAAATTTCTTCTTACGAATATTAGGTTTTCTCAACTTGTGTGACTCGAGCATATTTTATCTTTTGTCTTCTGTCATGGTAGATTTTTTATTACATAGTTCATGTTTTCCTAACTTATGCTTTGGGCATATTTTATCTTGTGCCTCTTGCCATGGCATACTTGTTTTATGTGGGTCAAGTTTTCTCAACTCATGCACCTCAAGCATATTTTGTCATGTGCTTCGTATCGTGGTGGGTTTCTTATTACGCATGCCATGCTTTTCAAACTCACATACTTCGGGCACAAGTTATCTTTTGCCTCCTACTGTGATAGGTTTCTTATTATATTGGTCGGGTTCTCCTAACTCATGTGTTTCTAGCACATTTTGTCCTGTGCCTCCTGACGTGATAAGTTTCTTCTTACAGATCGAGTTTTCCCGACTCATCCACCTTAAGCACATGTCTTATACCTCCCGCCATGGCGAGTTTCGTATTACGCAGGTCAAGTTTTCTTGGCTTTCATACAAAACAAAGGCACATTTTGTTTTGTGCCTCTGGCTGTGATGGGTTTCTTATTATGTGGGCTAAGTTTTCCCGATTCACATGGCCTAGGTATATTTTATCTTGTGTCTCTCATCGTGATAGGTTTCTTATTACACTGGTCGGGTTTTCCTAACTCACACAGCTCAGACATATTCTGTTTTATGCCTCCTGTCATTATATTTTTTTCTTATGTGGGTTAAGTTTTCTTGACTCATGCACCTCGGGCATATTTTGTCTTGTACTTCCCATCATGATGAGTTTCTTATTATACGGATCGGGTTTTCTCTAGTCACGTGCCTGGGGCACAATTTCTCTTATGTCTCTCATCGTGACTGATTTTTTTGCTCTTTTTGAGGTGATCTTTACACATCAATCACTTTTGCACTTTCTAAGGGGATCCTTACAAATTGATCACTTTTGCACTATCTGATATGCCTCTTTGTCTTTAACTTACAACATCACTATTACATCATGGTTCTTCTTGATCGCATATGGGATGTCGTCATTTATCAATAGTCCCTTATGATCGATAATTTCCATGAGGAGGTGGAGCATTGAAGAGGAAAAAGGAGACCCAATGCTTGTCACTGAGGCAAAGGCTCGAGGAGTCATGCTGCTGATGTAACTAGAAGACACTGAGTGATGCCTCGTCGAGAATTGGGTTTGATGAGGGTCTACGATTTTGAGCTCATCGAGCAAGTTACAAGGTTTCAGGAAGAAGTGATCCTTGTCTTGTCTTATGAGATGTTGGTCCTTACTGAGTCATTGAGTCTACCTACATGACTTAGTTATTGTGTCTTTTTCTTATTGCATCGTCGGCTTGTCTAGCAACTAGTCTGTACTTCGGTAGATCAATATCTCATTTTAAATGTAGAGGCCCGACCAAGTTGGTGTAGTCTTTTCAAGTAATAAAATATTTTTTTCCTCAACTTGCAACACCTATACCTTGTATGTATGTGTGTGTGTATATTGTATAATATATATATATATATATATATATATATATATATATATATATATATATATATATATATATATATATATATATATATATATATCACAATTGGTACCAAAGACATGGTAGATAAAGACTTGACGTTCGGGGTATTGTCATCCTAACCTAACCCCAACGGATGCCCTAGGAGTAGAACCTCTTTTAAGTTTGCAATGTGTCATATCCTTGGAGGCACCACCTCTTTTGTTAGCCCAAGGCAATAAGTTCTGTTTTGGATAACCTCGATGGCTCAATATGACCCTTCCTAGTTTGGCGTTAGCTTACCTCAAGATCTAGTTGGGTCATTGACTTCAACTTTTCAAAATATTAGGTCTTGTCTATGGGGTGCTTTAATCCGTGACTCCACCGGCTCAAGACATGAGATGAACTTGACAAAGTTTTAGGGGTCCATAGGTGCACCTTGGGTCGGGCCCTCTTAATAGGGAGACCAATATTAGGTAGCACTAGCAGGACTCTTTTGGGTTGCTTCTCAGCTCTCTAATGTCGGTTTTCATCGGAAACTTCATCACTATATAGTAAATTGACACCACCTTCCTTAGTTTATTCAATATATGTCAACTTATGATCATTAAGTATGTTGAGGGGACATCCACCACTATGAATTTAGCCAATATTATTTTAGAGCAAGCCTTTTTTTCGAATGTGATGTGCAGGTTCATAGTCCCGAGAGAAGAGATAGAGTCGCTAATGAACTTTGTCAGCAAAGAAGTCATAAGGATAAAGTTGTTAGTTGACAGCTTGAGTTTTTGGAAAGCATTAAAGTATAGGATATTAGTAGAGTTATTTGTATCAATTATGACTATTTTCACTCGAGCTTTGATCTTCCATATAGAAACTATCAATGTATTATCATGATTCGAGTCAAGGTATTTTATCTCTTCCTCCTTGAAAGTTATCTCTAGACCTTATGACTCGATGAATTATCTCCCCTCGAGATAGGTCCACTAATGATGACATTAATATGTCTCTCTATCGATTCTTGAGGTCGGGGTGAGGGTTCTCAGTGCTTTTAGATGAACCATCTAAGGTGTCTCCAATGTATGAGTTTTTCAATATATTCTTTCAAGTCAAAACAATCCTCGCTCGTAATCCCAATGGAACTAATAATATTTGGACATGTATCTTTTCACTATTGGGATCTTCATCGGATAAGGGTCTTTTAAGAGCCTCTAATTTTTTTTATCTGTAGAAGAACTTTAGTTCTAATCATATTTAGAGGGGTTAGCTTAAACCTTATGCGAGATAACTCGGGTCATTCGTTTCTCCTTTGCCATGGTGACCTTGGGGTCAAGGCTAATTATGGACACTCTTACTTCACTCTCTAGTGTGACTCATCACGCTTTCCCGAGACCATTGCCTCGATGATGACGTATTAATTGGCCCTATAAAGTTCCTATGCTACAATTGCTAGTGGTCTCTCTATCAACAACCAAAAGAAGCAAAAGAGCTTTAGCCCCATCATGAATGTCTATATTATGAGTAATTGATAGGCATCTAGCATGTCATGAATCTGCTCGTGAACTGAGTGACGAAGTCTATGAGTATTTCTTCCTTCCCTTGCTTGAGTCCAAGGAGCATTGTCATTGATGGCCACGAGCATATATTTCCAAGGAAGTGAAATTCAAACTCCTTTATGTGTTGAGCAAAAGAACTGATTGAAAGTAGTTTTAGGCGAGTATAACATTCTCATGTTGGGCCTCTTGATGTAGTCAGGAATGTATGACACAACAAGGTATCTAAAGTATCGTACAATGACATTTGGTCATTAAAAGCTGCAATGTGCTCCATCGGGTCAATCCAGCCATTAAACGCCTCCAAGGAGGCGAAAGTTCATAGCAATTGGTTCCTCTTGGATTTTTCTGAGTGAACGATAACTGACCCAATGTGGGATCGACTAATATTTTCCCTTTTGATTGTTAGAACTCTTATTGCATCTCCTTCAATTGCCAATCCATCTGTAATAGTTGGATCCGTAAGGAATCCTTCGTCGACTCCATCAATTGGGCCTTAGATTCAAGCATGGTAGAGTGATAGTATGGTCCGTTGAATTCCACGATTGGTGATTGAAGTGCCCCCTCGGCTGATGGTTCGACGGGTCTTAAGCACTCTTGGGATGTTGGCACCATGTTGGGTTAGGGAACCTCGGCGAGTACTAGTGTCAATAGTGGTAGAGTCGATGACGACAACTAAGTTGGTGTATCACCTCAACGACCTGTATCATGCTTATTAGCGTCTGCACTTGCTAAGTGAGATTTAAGAACATCTCGACGGGAATGAGTAGGTAGCTTGGGATCATCCTTGGGAATAAGAGACCTAGGTCATTGACTAGATGCTAGTATTATATTGGTGTCTACGTAGCGGCGGATCCACCCATGTGGGGAGAGGGCAACTATTGCTCCTCTTAGGTGAAAGTATTGTGGGTTGGGGCAAAACCTCTTCGCTCGAGCATTCATTGAGAGGGTCAACGGGCGATTATTCTTATGACATTGGGCCCTCCTTCTAGTACCAAAAATGTTAAGGGAAGAAGTTATTGACGTCCTGATCAGCTTGACGTAGTCTGAAGTCATATGTGCATGGTTATCCAAGGTGCCTTAGAGGTAAAAACTCCGAGCTCTCGAGGTGCCACCTACATGAAAATCAAGATCGGGAGAGGTTTATACCAGACAATAAATGGATAAAATATTTCATAGAATATTTTATGGGGAGGCAGCCTTTAATCGTCTTCAACAATCTCTCATTTACCTTTTATCCAAAATATAGCTTATAACTATGTGCTTTGGACCCTTGTCTACATGGGTAGACTAGTGGATGACGATCTATGTCTTCTCCTTCCACCCTCCACTTGATGGTTATGTATTGAATGATGATTAATTAACAGTGTACTTTCTATCACATCTTTTGTGCCTTTATAATATCATCTAATACGTCATCGACTAGAATAAAAAATAAAACTATATAGATCCATCTACAATAGTCAATTTCTCTTGATTGAGCTTATCCAAAACCTTATAACTCTATTAAAAATACTATAATTAATTATTAATTAATTTAAATTAACGTAAAACTTTATTTATAACCTTAATTATATATTTCAAGATTTCATAAAATGATTTATTTGAAGGTTTCTATTTTGGAAAGGGAACAAGAAGGTTTTGATATATTTAAAATAAAAGATGACAAATCCCAATTTTTTCCACTTAGCCTTGAAATTAGGCCTCTATATTTTACAATATATGAAAATATTTATATTAATTTATTGTGAAAAAACGAGAGACATTATCTCGTTATCATATTCCTAAATGGACTTTTTTGCTTATTAAAACAGTGCAAAACATCATATATGAGCTTCAACTAGTTCAAATAATAGTCGGCCTCAATTATCAAGTCTATTTCGAGTTTTATAAAGTAATTTCTTTGAGAGTCGCTATGAATGGAAATTTAAAATATTTTGATAATTTCAAGACAAAGGACTATAGATCCTAAGCTTTTTTTCTCACTTAATATATATATATATATATATATATATATATATATATATATATATATATATATATATATATATGGAAAGAATGTCAACAAAAAAGATGATGCATTACTTAGTTACAATGCTTTTATAGACTTACAATATGCTAGTTCATTGAACCAAAATACTATAATGTTATTGAAAAGCATTGTGATCAATCAACTGGAATCTCTTTTATCTACAATCATCAGCTTTAAATTATGATGAAACAATAAAGATTTTGAAATATTTCAATATAAATATTTTTTGTTTATTCTCAAATATAGGTTTATATATCTAAAAAATATTATAATATTAATGATCATTCATTACAAAAGAATTATTAAAAAAAATTGACATGACAAACCTCTAGTGAATGATATTGGGTCCAACTACATTATAATCATATATTAAGACTTATAAGATTCTATCATCGGATCTATCTACCCGCCGTACCGAGTTTAGCTTAAGTTTGATAAGCCACTTATAATATATTTAATAATATAATATAAATAAAATTTTCTAAAAATTGCACATGAGGAACATAATAGAGATACATATCCAAAACTAATCCAAGTACAATGTTAAGCCTCAAGACTCATCCAATTGGGTCTCCCTCATAACTTGATTCATGAACATATGTATATATATACATATATATGTATATATATACATATATATATATATATACATATATATATATATCCAGAAATAATTTAGTTGTATCATTGCAGATATTGTCGTGTAAGTGATTACCATAGTGAATTTTTTTTATTTGAAGAATATAATTTAGTAAATCTTAGCCGTTGATTAACTGATCGACCGCTATAAATAGCAACTCGCTTACCTTCACCACTGACCCGTTCTTTATTCTCTTCCCTTGGATTTTGGGGCGGTCGCTTAAAAGCTCGCGAGGCGACTGCTTTCCTCTCCCCTGCTTAACGGCTCTCTGCGCTTTAGCTTCGTGTCCTCTGACCTCTCTTCCGTGGAGGTATGGATTTCCAGAGCAGCAGTGGCTACAGCGTCAGCAGTAGTAACATGTCAGTTCCGTTCCTGTATTTTTCGGATTATTCGGTGTTGGATTTGACGTTGAAGGGGGAAGAATCATCAGAATGACTCGTGGCTGACTAGAATTGTTCCCCATCATCTGTTTTCTTCTCTCTCTTTTTGGGATTTTTTTTCCGATTTTAATTCGATCGGCATGCCTTTGATCTTGATCTTAGTGTTCTCTTCATGTTTTCGCTAGTTCAGCGAGGACATTTCTGCCCGATGCCTATCTTGATTGGGGAAAGGTATCATATTTCAATCGGCTTCTCGTTTGACTATTTGTCCTTCCAAGTTTGAATTTTCAATAGTGCCACCTATTGGGTTTGATTCTGAGGTTTTACCCGATACCCCACCTATCCGCTTCGGATGTGAACTGCATGATTGTTCTTTATATTTTTCTTGCTTTTCCTCTTGAATTATGATTCCAAGGATTAGAGATGCTTATTTTCTGCCAATTATGTGCGGAATGTGCCGCAGTGATATGTGGGGATGGCAAGAAGAAGGGTTTTGCCTGCCGAGAGACTCCCAGCTTGGTTTGTTGTCATCTTTATTATTCCAGAATTCTTTTCGGGGAAAAAAGTTTGATATTCGTGCTTATGAGATCTGGAATTCACAATCATAGGTTTACCCCAATGCCTGTGGGGTGATAATAACCAAAAAGACGAGAGTTTGCTGTCTACGCTGGGAGATCAAACTCCGATTAAAGATTGCAGAGATCTAGGCCTTGATGTCATGCATACATCAGGTACACCTCTCAACTTCTGCTTGTCGCTTAGACTGTTTCAATGTCCTATTTTGACGATAGAAAGGTGATATCAGATAAGGCAAAGAAGGTTGTGGAGGAAGGACAAGAAGCATCCCGAGGCAAAAGGCGTCGGATTTTACAGTTTACTTCTGATGCCGATGGTACCACAGCTGACAACGAGCAGCTGTCGGCTCCAGTGACAATTTCTAAGGTCATTAATTCAACAATATTAATCACTTTAGTTCTTGGAAATTTGTTCTGATCATACTAAAGGATCTACTTCCTTGGGTTGCAATTGAGTTTCAGGAGGATTCAATGGTGGTCGATGGTTGCCCAAAGGATTCACAGTATAATCCCATCTGCAGTTCAGGTTTCTCTTTTTGTCTACCTTGGATTTCAGCTTTACCCGATGCGGATATGTTCCTAGTCATTCTCATTAAGAAATATATCTCAGATGATGTGCTTCTGTTTAGCAATGAAGTCTTGGATCAGTCATCGGATGAGTGGTTGGAGTACTTCAATGATAGTGAGATGTACTGCAGCTCTAGTGAAATGTCTGTTCTTTCTATGCTTGATGTTTTTGCTGCTTTGTCCTTTTTCAGTCCATAACCTGAGGTTGTATTTCATGACAGATCTTCCAGCCAAAATGATCATGCCAAATCCATTGCCCAAGTAAATGTTTCAGGTCAGTATAGAACCTGTGAGTTTTGCTGATGTGATCATTTTTTGCGATATGTTTTTAACAATCAACAAAATGGATACCATATTTCAGAAATCAAATGCTGTTATCAACATATATAGACAGAAATTACTTGGTAATACTTTCAACTGCTCCTTTGTTCTCTCTAGATTTCTGCAATATGGAACCCGATACAACGACTAATCTCATGCTGGAAATGCCTAATGCTGCTACTCCTAAGATTTCCAAAGGTACGTATTGCTTAACGAAATCGGTTTGTGTTCGATCACTAGGTTTTTCTTTCTGTGCTTGATCATCCCTGCCATTATAATCAATTTCCTTACTGTTCTTTCAGGTACAGAATCCTGCATCAATTCTCCAACAAAGTTGACTACGTTTGTTGCCTATCCTTTTACCCTCATAAAACCATGTCAACTTCAAGGGCACTTGACTTTGAACGATATAAATCAGCGAATTCATGCTCCACCATCATCGAGATCAAGAGACAAGAAGGATGATAAACCAACCTTTGTTTATCCAACAAAGTTGACTACCTCTGTCGCCTATCCTTTTACGCTCGTCAGACCATGTCAAGTTCAAGGGCACTTGACTTTGAACGATATAAATCAGCGGATTCATGCTCCATCGCCATCAAGATCAAGAAACAAAAAGGATGAGTAGGTGGTTTCCTTTTAACAATACAAGCGAACAGTGTGGCAAGGCATCACCAAGATCCTCACTACCAATGGCTGCTGACCACATAGGTCCATTCTAAACTATGTTGTGTGCGTGGCATCCCAATGATTCTTTGTTTCTGTTGGGCTTATGATGAATTTTGGGTGGCTACTCTGTCAGTTCTGAGCACAATCCTTACTTTTTATCAGATCCATTGCACAGTCGTTAGTTTGGCATTTCCTGTGAGTCTAAGTTTGTATGCTCGTTGTATTCGAATGAAATATTAGTTATATGATGCTCCTATTGATCGAGAAGAATGCTTTCACTCCCTGACAAAATTGTTTTTGCTCTTGATTATGAGCACTTACCTAACATTTCCTTATTGTTTTCTAGGATAAATCAAGAAGTGATACATGCAGGGTAGCAAACATAATGTCATTCATGTCCATGACACAGCTTGTAGGTTCGATACCTCAGGGTGGAGCCCCTTGTGGTCTATATTAAATAGGTTGTTCTTAGCCTAAGAAGAGTTTTTGTATGCAAAATGGGAAATTTAGGCTTAGAATTGTTAGATTTTTGCACAACTGGAAGAATCTGATTTCATGACATTGCTTTCAGCATATAGGTATAGAAGGCAGCAGCTTGTCAGGAAGTCTGCTGGCAGTGGGGTTGCTAAGAGAATTGAATGGGCAAGCTCAGGTACATGACTTGTAAGTGGGGCATTTATATCAGTGAGTCTCAGAAATTTTGATTCTAGTCTTCTACCTTGTCTCTGATGAGACACCCACCTTAGCTCATGAGGTTCTTTACTCCTAGAAAGAGAAGAAATAAATGTGCACATGCGATGCATGTGAGGTTAGTAGCTTGTGCTATGGACTGGCCACAAGCCACATTGTAGCCCAGATTTATGAACCGGTCAAGATTAGGAATATGCTGTTGCTGTCTACTGGGAATGAAGGCTTCGTCTATTTATAGGTGAACATTTTGTTCACTCTTCGACTTTATTTAAGAACAATATCTTTGATGATAGTATCCATCAAACTTCCATAGACTAATTTAAGCTTAAACTAATCTAAGTCTTATTGTTCCCGATATAAGATTAAATTATTACAAGTACCTCCATAGAGACAGCCGAACTCCTATCTCTCCATGCTTTTAAAGATGATTGTGACTTTGGAAAGCTTTGCTGCATTCATTGGAATTAAGTTTCGTTATGACAATCCAGATCTTATTTGAAGGGAGACATGGACTCAATTTTCCCGCTACTAAGCTGTCATTTCTGTATGAATAATATGAAAGGACAAAACTTCAAGCGGTGCTGCAGATTTCACCGTCGCATCATTTCAAGTCCAATTCCAAATGAATGAAACCATCATGGCAATACCAGTTCCCAACCTAGAAATCTGTAAAGTTGATACGGTCAAATGAACATTCAGTGTCAAATCAGCCTTCATCGTCCGCTGGGTCTCTTCTCCATTTGGACTCATCAAATTTCTAATAGGGTTAGAGAGAGGACATAATTTGAAATGAATACAAACAAAATACTACTACTCATGGAAATATTGTTTTTTCTTTAGTATCGGGTCTTAATTGGATGTTCATATTTAATAATAGGCATAATGATTTCCATTTTCACTATCAGAAGATGAAAATTGATTCCCACAAAGACAAAATTTTCTTATCTACATAAAACCCTTAATAATTTTCGAAAGGAAAACTTTGCATGACGATAAAAAGGAACAAAATGCTCGTTCTAAAACAATAAAAAGAGTTTAAAAAAAAAAGAAGAAGGAAAAGAAATCATTCGAGATGAAAGCTAGAGAGAGAAAGAAACCAATATGGGCATCATAGCGAGCCGAGAACCCATCGGAACACAAGAGCACTGGCTTTCTGAGATGCCACCTTTGATCTGCGATCCTTCCACTTTGGCAGGGATTTCTCCGATCGGTTCCGAGAAACCCCCTTTGACGAGAGGAGCGGGAGAAGAGGCGATCCCTTCTCCCGTCCTCGGCCGAGATTGAAAGATCCGATATTAGGTTTCTTCGGAGACGAACACACCAGGGTTATTTATGCCATGTGGCCGGCTGTCCACAGCCGTCTGATGGATACCTCCTTGTTCGCGATGACGTGGACGGTCACGATTCAATGTGCGTGCTGCGGCAATACGGCGACAGTGCGACCGCCGCCCTTTCCTCGTTCCGAAAGCTACATGTATGGATAGATGTGGCTCAAGTGGCGTAGTTGTGTGAAGCGTTGATTGCATGCGTTAAACGAAGGCGGAGTCTTGAACAGAGGGGTTTGACTCATTTTACTTGAGAGGAAGAAGATATTGATATGACATTTTAGAGAAGTTTGCAATATGACATTGATTTCTTCATAGTCTCTTACAGTCGAGTTTGTAATATGCCACATCAATCCGAGTTTTTCCGATTCAGGTTCATTATAAATAAGACTCGCTTCAGATTTGATCCTCGTGGAGTTGACTTTCTTGCAACTCCACACACTAAGGTGTTAAGAACTAAGTCAACTAGTAAGACCTACCACCCTATAACGAGCAAGGAACAGATAAGAATTTTCATAAGAGCCAATTGGATTGATCACCGACTCTAAATGACCAATATAAACTAAATTATTATATAACAATCTTCAGCATCAGCAATTTATTAATAATGTAAGCCAATAATACTACTTTATGGGACTAATTCTGCAGCAAAAGCTGATTCAGAATAGAACTTACAGTGCTGTCTCAGCCTAATACTGCAGCATATCCGACACTGCTTGGTTGAATCATGCAAATCTGACAACTTTAAGCTCATCTTTTTCTTTAAAATCTGTAAAAAAAAAAAGCTAAAGAAAAACAAATGAATAATGAAACAATCGATAGATGAACACAAGTCACAAATGAACAAAGTCTGTGCAAATAAGACAAGCCAATTCAAGCTACTTATCTTTAAAGATCCAATTTATGAGCATACATCCCATGTTCTGACAATCTGCTTACACTTAATGAAGGCAGTAAGATAGTCAATAAACTTGAGATTAACTTCTGAGGGAAACAGCAGGCGAGAAGCTGTTTATGTTAATTAAAGGTAAACAATAGCACCTTACATCGACCAGAAATTGGCAACTTCCCTTGCCAAGAAAAATAAGGGCCTTTATGCAAAGAAAATTATTAAGAAATAAAACTAAGCTATAATCCTATATATATACATACGCATTAAATAGCCTCAATATTAAAAGTATGAGAGCTTGTATTTTGGATTCCTTGGATCTCAATATTTACAGGACACATGTATTGGCATCAACATCTTCATCGTCATCTGACATGGATGAAACAGGGGTGCCTCCCTCGTGTTCCCAGTTGCTATTTGGCATGTGAGTCTCTGACTTCTTTCGCCTCCCTACAGTAAGCTTTCGCTGGTGCTCTGTAAAAAAAACCAACCATCACTAGCTCTGTATGATTCTTAGTTAAGCATGGGATACAATCAATAGAAAATAGCTTCATTTTTACTTTTGTCATTGATTGCACTGCGCGTCTTTTCCAAGAACTCATCCCAGTTGTACTGTCTTAGCTCTTGTTTCTCCTCCTCTGAGAGCTCAAAATTTGGTTCTCTCCCACACATAAAAGCTGCTCTGCAGGTAAAGATGAATACTTGAGAAAAAGAATAAGCAGGAAACAATCGAGTCCTACCTAGAAAAACACAGTAACTCTTATGGCCATGCAATCAATATCTAGGCATGAGATATTGTGAATACTTTTCTATCCAAACAATTAAGTCATTTCAAATAGAGTCGATCATAATCAGTAGAGAAAATTCAATTGAAATAATTTGTACAAGCTGCATCTGTGAGATGTATATCACCTATAAATTATGAATAGCAATATGGGATAATGGTAAAAGATGATATGGATGCCAATACCACAGGTCTTAAAAATGCTTAATAAGATATGGCATATATACAACAGTCAAATTAATGCCAACGATTTATATTTTATGTACACCAAAACACGATATTATTCAAAGAATTAGAGGTTATGAGGATGTGTCCTATACATCCTATAACAAGTAACTAATGAGCATCAATAACTCATCAAGGAAGAAAATTTAACTATATATATATATATATATATATATTAAGTATCAATAATACTTGTGATGAAAGGAGAAGTTATTCACGTTAATTAAATGAACAATCATTTTGATGCTCAGTACACAATATGTATCACGTCCAACATCAAAAGGGGGCAGCCATCCACGAGAACAAAGTCCTTCCTACAGTTAATCATAAATTGTCCTTAAGTATCCCAAAAGTATTTAAATATATATTCATATAAAAAAAAACAAGTATCAAACCAAGTTCACAAAATGCAACGCCCCAGGGCTCATGATTTAAATTTGAGTTAAGAGTTTCTTCCTCAGCAACAGAACTACAATATCAGGTAACCGAATCTAATAGCCTAATACCTGTCATACAATCGAGCAGCTTCTTCCTGAGATCCAACGGTCCCTAAGTGAATTTGTTTCTTGTCAACTTTTATTGCTGCTTGCCATTTCATATTTTTTAAATAGACACCTGTCATAATGCATGGTTCCTGATCTTCATAGTGCTTTCTCCTATGTCGTTTTCTGCGCTTGCCTGCAAATGGAAGCAATGAGATGGCATATAACTTAGATGAACACTCATAAGAATAGCTTGAAACAAAAAAATTATCATGCACCAACTAAATGGTTGGATTTTTAGTCTCTAGGACGGTTTTCCCACAGGTCAAGGGATTTGATCCCTTTTATATATATATATATATATATATATACACACCTTTTACAAGAGTTTGATATATTCATGCTATCAGAAAGAAGCTCTCAACTTTTTATATTTTTGTTTGATTGTTTCAGCAGGTATGGCAAGTTTATTAAATCTGAAATACAAAAAAAATTTGTGCTTTCTCTTCTAATTTGTTTCTACAAGAAATCATTTTTTCTCATTCTTTTAAGCATCCAATCCCCATTAATAACAGCACATGGAAACTTCTGCCTAAGAAATAAAATGGAATTTGCTATTTTCTTATATAAAATTGTTTTGTAAAAGAAACAATTTGAAATTTTCTTCTTGTACATGAAAGTAACAAAAAATCAGTCATGCTTCAGACAACAAGAATTTAGGATAAATTAGTTAAATGAATTAGATTGCATTTCAACTGAAAAGTATATTATTTGTCTAATCAAATGTTTCTGACTGTTGGTCACTTATTTTGTCTTTCAAGCAAAAAATTTAAAACAAATTCACCATTATGCAAGAAAATTTATGCTCAAGAATGTCCCAGATTCAATGATATCAATATATAAAGGTTTCAATTCCCACAACATCAATTGTATACTTATAACAAACCAGGAAAATTATTGTTTGGCTCCTCCTTTGTCGTGCTTAAGCCAAATGTACTCGAGGATCCAGGACATATAGGTTCTTTTACCTGTGAAACAACATGATATGCATGGAGAAATTCAGCAAAGGATTTGACAGAAAAAAGTTAATAAAATTATAGTAGCTCTCGAGAAAAAGATTTGACAGTAATAAGCTACTGAAGTTGAACCATGTGAATACCAGCAAAAGGCCTATTGGTTTGAAGAAACTAAGAAAGCACATCAATCAGTAGAACAACCACTTTTTACCTAGGCCACCTTTTAAAGACCAACTTTACTCTAAAGTATTTGATGTAGAAAAATGTTCACATTTTTAAAGGAAAAAAAGGTACCCAGTTAAAATTTAACTATGGTAGTAAGTGAAAAATTCATGGGGCATAATGCACCAACTTGGGAAGCAAATCAAAACCAAATAACCATCCTTTTGGAAGTCCATATGTTCTCCAGCATGTTTCATTGCAAAAACAAATTAAAAAACACATACATTTTCTGGCATAATTCATTGATCCTTGTATTCGCAACCACACAAGCATGACTTTGTGAATGGAATAAGCAGCATATGTCATAGGCTCATAGCAAGCTAAGACAATAAGTTACTCCAATGAGAACTACAGTACTAAACAAAAGACAACACCAAGAAAATGTATCTTTTCCATAAAATTGTCCTTAGCTTTTCGTTGACAATAATTGGATTTATGATCTGAAATAAGGACATATATATAACATACATCTGGTGGAGATTTTGTAGTTGCAGCAAACCACTTCAACCTGTGGCTGTTAGTTTGATAATGATAGCTGGCCTTTGAACAGTAAAACAAAAAATAGTGGCATTTGCTAGCAACAATGTATGAGATAGGTATTCTAGAAAGGGCAATCTTTTCATGTGTTAGGTATCTTGAATCAATTAAGATGAAGAGATAGATTAAGATATTATTTATAAAGTAAAAATTGTGTGATCATCAAGTATAAAAATCCTATAAGGTCATTGTTAGTCCAACGATGCTTTATAGGTCGGCTTAATGAAAATGCTGAGGTGGATGTCTAAAGTTATTTGAAAACATAGAAAAAAACATATTTTTATTCTGAATAAATGTGTAGTTTCAATAGAGGATTTAACGAGGAAGACCAATTTAAAATGGTACAGAAATGTGCTAAGGAGACCAGAAGTAAACTATTAATATTAACGGTATGAGAAAAGCCAAATGGAGACCTAATTATTGGAAACTAAAAATAAGAAATCAAATACGTTTAATTTAACTAAGAATATGAATTTTTTTATAGAACTCAATGACAACAAAAGATCCGATAGCCTACCCCAAATAGTTGGGACTTTACAAATTTATTGTTGTTGTTGTAAATTATGGTTAACAAGACATGAGTCGTATCCAAAGCATCATTTATCAAGACATCTTGGAAAAGTTCTTTTGTCTATATGCATGTAAATTTTTAATTGATTATTCTTTCATGATCCATAAAATAAAACAAACTCTGATAAATATTAGTTGCAAGTAGAGCTATCAGCTATGTTATACATTTCATAACTGCTCATCAAACACACAATCAAAGTCAGATAGGAAGAGCTGTAAAGCTTCTTTAGTTACCATTCTCTTCTTTAGTTTTCCTTTTCTTCTCGTGCTTAAGGGCCTATGAAAGTAGACCAAATGGTTTGAAAATGACATGGTTTGATGTCATCATCCATGCATGAAGCATATCTTATGTGAGGGCAGGACACTGGTTATTATGCCTAGGAAGAAGAGTGAATCTGTGACTATCTTTCGCTCCTCTCTCTGTTTCTTTCCCATTCTCAAATATTTTCTTCATTCTACAAAGCCCTTTCATGCGCTTGTCCTACATTACATCGGTATCAAGGAACTTGACCTACATCAATTTGCTGACCTAATTTCCAAAAAAACAACTTGCCTACCTAATTTGCACATTCATGGAGAGCCACCAAAGGAAACTGTAATGCCCTTCTGTGTTTGTCCTTTAGGTTTCCTGCCTTGGAGAGTTAGGCCCCCTCTCCTCCAATGAACTAGTTAACTCTCTCAAGAGATTAGGCATCATACAACTGTCCAACTTGCCAGCCACTCTACAACAAAATTTGGTAAGATACATTAATCTTTGACCTTAAAGGCTATGAGTACTAGTAAATTTCATAAAATTGTTGGATCATATTGCCTCACGTTCATCTAGAATAGCATCTTCCATATTCTCGTATTTATTTACTCTTTATATTTGTGTTTGTGATAATATTTCTACATAACAGATGTCAAATTAAACATAGTAAGAGTTTGCAATTGTTAATGCAAACTATAATTAAGATGCCTACAAGCAGAAACTTTGAAAGTTACTACTATAAGGCTTATAATGTAAAAGAACTGCATATTTTAGGAATCTTTATGTCAAGTTTCAAATTTCGTCAACTTATGTCAAAAATGGGCCTTCAACGTTCTCTTACAAAATAACTTCAGTCAAGGTAACATCAGTCCTAAACAACTAAGGAGCTGAAAAATCACCAAAGAGTTCGTACAGGTTAAGTAATCATGAGATCATCGTTAAGTATATTACTAAAATAAAAGAAAACTATTTTTTGAAAATAAATTTCTCTAGGAAAATAACAACACGATGCCATAATGTTGCAACTTTCACATGTAAAAGGAAAATAAGTAATCTTCAATATGATTCAAAAAGTATATAAAAAAAACATGCAACATATTTAATGCTAATTGGTAAAGCATGGTCATAAAGGAAATTCACATCATGAAAGCAGAGCTTAATTTGTCTTATATGTCTAAGAAAATAGCTTAAGAATGTATAACCTTTCAGTCATTGGTCAGATTAAGCCATCATACATGTACAAATGACAACACGAATGTTTCATGCAGAACATTAAGCAGAGATATACTGGAAAAAGTGAAAAATAAAACCCAGGATTATAAGTTCGATCTATACCAGCTTTTGAAGGCTTGACTCAGTTGAAGGCATGGGATGCACACTGACTGGCTTGACATGTTGATTAGAATTATCCACAGCATTTCCATTTTCAATCAGCTTAGGAAGCACAACAGGGAAGGAACTTTTTCCTGCAATATCATCTTCGAGCTTTTCACTAAAATGACAAGCTCAATACATGCTAAAGCTCATTCAATTATCAAAATGAAATAGTTCCACTAGCAGATAATCCAAAGCAAGAATGCTGAGAACATAAAATAAAAATCCAACCATGTCCATTAAAAATGTAGTTGACTATGTTTTAAGTCTTCAATTATTACTTAAGATAACAAAACTTCCCTCATTAACCAATATGACTGTTTTCCAGTCACAACAATTAGAAGCTTAAAAGATCATAAAATAAAATATCAGTTTCTCAAAAAAGATCAGAAAATCCAAAATGCAAGTGGATCAAATAGGACAGATATCTTTCACCACAAACAGAAATTAAGGATATCATGAATGAAAAACAGCTAAAAATCAAGGTCCAACCGACAGAAACTCATCAATTCCTTTGCGTCATCCATGCAATGAAAACTTTTCACATCAAACAGAAAGTATTACCAGAACAGAGCCCCAAATATCTTCTTCTCCTTAAGCTAACCATGACCGATCACTGCTAACAATGGAAAAAATAATTAATACGAAATAAAATACTTGTTAAACACTATAACAATGCACAATAAATGAATAATGAAATTTACAGCACAGAGATCGCATGAGTACTGATGTAGAAATAGTTTCAGCTAAGAAGGCCTACCTAACTAATAGACTGGAAAGTAGTCATATATTAGACTAACTATCATGAAGGTCTATCCGATAAAGTTTCTCAGTTTTCGATGAAGCATAGTTGCTTAAATTCAATTCCGCTAAACTAAGGAGCAACTTTAACATCTATCTAGTTGTCAAACTCTTACCGACCCCAACCACATTGAATCAGACTTACTAACCAGCTGAGTAAGTTGTCATCCAACCAAAAGACACCTGTCATCATTGAACTCCATCTTTGATCTCCTTTCCATCAAAGATTAATAGAATTGGGTTCCAAACTAGCTTGCCACTGTCCAGGACAAAGTCTCAGTTCTGAGCACCACAAGATCCATATTCTAGAGGATAAGAGGTTTTGGAGATCTGTCAATAAGAGATGTGATCAAGGAATTGTCAATAAGAACTCCGCTATGGTAAGTTTCGTCAGTCTTGAAGGCTCTGAGTTCAGGTTCAAACTATACTCCATTTTAAATGAAAAGTACACGAATATCTGTCGTAATTCTTGGGATGTTTCCTGGGATTTTTCTCTAGAAAGATGTTTGGTTCTATGGGGGCTGAAACTCAATCAAGCTAAAGGAAAAAGACTTTTGGAGTGAAGCCTTGCATCTTTTTGTAAAGAGCTAACTCTACCATGTGTCACAATTCTGTTGATTGATATTGAGAAAATTCCAGGATTTGACTAGAACAACAACAGAAAGCTCAAGTCATATATTCTCAGACCAATTGATATGGGCCACCATCAAAGCATGTCAAGGCTATCAACCAGAAGCATAGCAAGATACCGCCGTGCCACGAAATTAAAATTCTTGATACAAGGCGTTTAGCAACAAATTGAATTTGAAGGAAAAATTGACACTGGAGCTAAAGTATGGGGCAAGTAATTTGGTGTAACGTGCATCACTCTATGATGAATGGTATGTATCAAATGGAAACAAAGATGATTTGAAAAATAGGAGTGACAATCAATTATGTAAACAACTCTTAACGAGCCTTATTCAGAATTATTTTACTTAAATCAATTTGAGGAGTAAACTGTTGAATCATTCCTCATTCAAATACACCTAGTACATTATTGTAACTATCAAGCCTAGGTTTTAGATGCAATCAAGGAGATCAAATGGGGACTTCGGTGAATAGGTGGATAAGTGCAAATAAGTTTCCCATAAAATCTCAGAAGTTATCAGTAGCCAGAAACAGGTTGTGGATGATACAGTCTTTGGAAGACCAATGTGCATGGAGACAGCACTAGGAAGTTGTACATTCAGAGGGCAGTCCAAAGCGAATCAATGTTGGCTTGGCTGCTCATACTATCATCAGCTAATCGAAAAAAAAAGGACTATGAAGGTACTATTCAGTTGCAAGGTTCAAATTAAGCAGAAAAATAATAAAAAAATTGAACTAAGGAAAAGACATCAAGGTAACAGATAAACGAGCTCTTTGAAACTGATTTGCCCACCACAAGGATGTTCGCATCCTGTTGACACCTGAACTCTTGAGTCAAATATCATTCTAACTCGCATTACAGAACAAGTACTAGTCAACGAATGGCATTACCATCATCCATCCGAGCAAGATTAACGGTAAACGCCCCTAACAGAAATTTATCAGGGTAACGACCAACAAAATCCACAATTAACCCAAGAAGGAGTCCTTTTCCTCACAATACAAACTTCCTCAGCACACAAGTCACAAATTAATACTTTCTGAATACATCAGTCACTTGGATTTCCAGAAAAACATCCCAAGTCACCATCCAAGTTGCCACCCACCACCTCTAACCAGATGCCCATAGACTTCCTCCGCAATCCGATTCGCCAGCCTCCATCCACCACCTTACGCCCGACGAGCCCCGATGGCGCAAAACCATGAGCCAAGGTGGCCGCCAACCCATCAAGAACGGAACCCGAAATCCAACCCGTCGACTCACCATGTACAGACATGAAAAAAAACATCGGAGTCCAAGAAAGGGAGGACGATGGCTTCGTACCGGTTGATGCCGTCCACGGCGTCGAGGCCGGAAGAGATCACGACGCGGCGGCGGGATCGAGGGAGAGACCTAGAAAAGGTGGCGGAGAGGGAGGCTCGGCCCGCATCCACCACCTTTCTTCTTATTCTTCGTCTTCGACTTCGATCTCTGTTTGGTTTCGTCTCCCTTGTGAAGGCATTGAAGGGATGGGGAACGTATGCTGTGTGTGTCTCCTTCTATTACTCGGTGAAATTACCGCCGTATCCTTAATCATTTTGGTGTTTAACCCCATCGTTCGAAGTATCGGTGAAATTACCAAAACAAGTTTTTCCATGGTTGGTTCAGTGCATAAAATTCACTTTTTTTATTTCTAAAAAATAAAAATCCAGGAAATATGTTTTCATCTTAATTATAAAAATAAATTAATTTTACATTTCTCAAAATTACCATAACAATGTTGGAAGTCTCATTTAAATTATTTTTTAGAAATAAAAGTCTAGAAAGAATTATATCGAGGTCTTACTTTAAAAATAATTTAATTTTGATAATTATCTAAAATTATTTTTAAAGAAGTTGATTCATTTTGATCGATCATATTTAGTTTAGACGAAAGCAAAATCTTAGACTGATCATGGTACTAATCGGACGATGTATTTTTAAATTAAGAGCAAATCCTCACTATTTGATGTCTCTATAAAATTTTTTTATTATTATATTTTAAAAAATTGATCTTTTATGAGAAATATAATTTAGTTTTGTTCTTCAAGTATAAATATAAAGATGGTTGATGCAAACGGAATAACCTTTCACTAATTCCAAATAATAAAAAATAGTAAACGATTACAATTTGTCTTGAATATGAAAAAAATAATTTTTGGAAGGCTTTCATTATTTTAATTAAACTTTAATATAAATTTTCTTTTTGGAAAAAATCCGGAGGACAAATCGCATCAAAGAAGAGTTGAATCCAACGGAGGGCAAAAGCAGGAGGGGGCAGACTCGGAAACCCAGCAAGAACGAGAGGCGTTTTGGGAAGAAAATGGAAAAGACGGGGGTATTATGGGGATTACGACATGGGTTTAGGTTTGGGTGAGGCGACAGGCACCGACGGCGGGGTGGTTGGATTGGAGAGAGCAAAATAAAGGGCTAAATTAAGAGAACTACCTTTCCCCAAGGCGTGAGAATAACGTCCAACCCAACTACCTTTCCCTCCCTAAGCCCGAAGGTCACCCCCCACCCTTATCTGACGCGCACCCAAATGCGTAGCTAAGAGCTAACTCACACCCAACTTTATTTGGGCAAAACCCGAGTCTAAGGTTTCAAATCCGATTTTGATAGTTTATGAGATTGATATGGTCTGAATTTGACTGTTCTAGGTATATCGGAAGTGTCACGTTCTTAAATATCGAGATTGAAAGAGGTTCCCTAATCCGACCCCTATGATACTCAAGTTAATAAATTAAAATATATAAATAAGAATAGATCCGAGTGGTTAAAAAATATATCATCCCTTTATTGTATTAAAAGTGAGTTTTTAATGCTTGATCATAAATTTATAAAATATTTCATAAAATATTATGTGGGGAGATAATATTTAGCTACCTCCAATAATCTATTATTGGTCTGTTATCTATATAGGAGATAAATGAGAAAGCTAATAATCATTTGTCTTAGATCATTGCCCATGTAGGCAGATGATGGGTGGAGTGTGATCTTCGTTTTTCTTCTTTTACCCTAAACATCATGCGATGCTTATGTGTTGGATAAAGATTAGTTAACGATTGACTCCATATTATTTATCCTTTTCTAGGACGTTCTTTCGGGTTCTTGCAAGCAGGGTCTAACATTTAGTTCATCCAAAACTTTTATATATTGTCCCAAAACTTTATATATTAATATTAATATATATCACTTGATATTATAAACATTATATATAAAGATTTGAATCCAAAACTTTTATTTTGAAACTAATAAATCATTTTTATAGTTGTCCGACATGTACAGTACTCGGATTCAACGTAGGTCCAACATTTAAGTCTATGAACGATAGTAATATGAAATTTTTTTATAATATGTTGGGTAATCGAGTGAGATGATAATTAACTCAAGGAATGGTTATGCATCATTGAATTATAAAGTTGCACATTGAATCATCGGATAACATGGGCATGAGATACTGATTTACTAAGGATAGCTGATCGACGTTTAAGGTCGAGTTGACCTTCGTGGCACCACATGTTGATCCTCATAATATAAGATCTGACGATCGTGTTGAGCTGATAAAATATATAGTCAGGCCTCGTCCAATTGCTTAGGTAAATATCATGTACCGTTTTTTATAGGAAAAATAATAGTGTTACTGACTCATCCCATGCCACCTCAATTGCAACTGAGGGAAGGTCTGTGCGCACCCATTGCAGCTAAGCGACATGGTGCAAGTTCCTCAGCCCTATCTTTCGGATGAACGACACAAGAGTCATCCCCTATCTATTCCAGGGAGGCCAAAAGTATTGATAAAGCATATCATCATGAGCGTCCTACTATGATGCCATCATTCAGAGAATGCACTCGTCAGCTACCATCATTAATGATCTTCTGATAGGGTGAGGGACATCCTAACCCATTGTTGGCCTCACGCCACTAATTGCTCAAGTATAAAACCCAAGCCCCCAAGCCAAATAGGGGCAAGCAGACTCTATCTCAATTATTCTTAGCTCTACTAAACCCTCTCCACCTATATTATTACCTTGAGCGTCGAAAGGGTCAGGTCGGGATATCCTCTCGATGTCGATCGCTTGTACATGGCCCAAGCGCATCTAAGGAGTACCTCAGAGTGACGCTAAGTATTTTTGGATAAGACCAAGGCACCCCTGTGATAATCCTAAACTTCATTCAATATACAAGTCGCACCTCAAGACGACCCCGAATTTCCTCCCGTAGAGCCATTGTGAACTAATAACGCGTCAAGAGTCTACCTACCACCTCAACTGCTCGCTCGAGCCACCTCATCCATCCTAGCATAGGCCTCGATCTGTACCTTCAAGATCGAACCTCAGCCATATATTTAATATAAATATTAAATATATATATATATATAATTAGTATTGTCTTGTTCTTTATTCTTCGTTCTTTGTACCTCACGGTTCTTCACGGTCAACATCCCTTCTTAGCCACTGTTGGAAGATAAGATAGCGGCATATGCAAGCTTAGACGGCCGTGATGTTGATATCGAACTTGGAAAGGAAGCGTGATGATAACGGAGGTAATGTTGATATTTGATGGCGGCAGCAATGGTTGGAATTTAATCTAACGGAATTGGAAAGTAATAAATGTATTAGAATTTGTAATAACGTCAATATATATTTAAGTTGGTGTGTGAATAATTAATCTTAATAATTAATAATTAATATCTTAATCTTTATACTTTAAAGACTAATATTGATCCCTACACTTATCAAAATAAAATCTTTAATCTTAATTTTTCTTACATCGTTGATTTTGATGATAAAAAAATCACATGTGTTGTCAGGTGCGAAAAGACACGAATGAAAAGGATAAACATATAATTTTATATAAACTTCTCATCTCATCTGAGGGGAGGACGTGCGGTTCGTGGAGTCAACGAAGTACGAAGTAACGGATGTCAGAATGGGGTTTTATAATAGTAATCATAGCGACGACGAGCCCTTTGACGGGGGTGTTGAGGATCTTGGCTCATGCGTTCTCGTCGGAAAGCGATAGTTTGTATGTTAACATAATATAGCGTTGAGAGATGGACTTTGGGAAGAAGAGTTACAGGTGATAGTGGACATATTAATGGATGAGCGGGTGCGACGGGGCAAGCAGGAAAGAGAAAAAAAGTTTATATAAATTAATAATTTAAGAGATAATAAAATTATATTTTTATTCTTTTTCATTTCGATTGACAACAAATACAATTTTTTCCGTCGATAAAATTAATAACGTACGATTAAATATTTTACTATCATAATTATAATTAATTATAATCATAATATATAATTACTCTTGGCATATGAATAATTAATCTTAATAATTAATGATTCTGATATGGTGATTGCAATTGACTTGGGAGATTATTTGATGTGACAATAATTAACCCTAAGAGCATATGTTTGATCTGTTGTTTAATTTTTGATGTGGGCATCCAGCTGATCGCTCCCGCCGCCCGATCGATCCGCCGAGAACTCACCAGCAACGATGGCCGGGAAGCCACAACACTCAGCTTTCGCGCCAGCCTGCTCCATCCGGCACTCTCTCCTCGCCGTCGCTGTCCCAGCCCTGATCTGTTTCGCCCTCCTCTCCCTCAGATCGCTCCGCTCCCCTCCCCAATTTTCCTCCCCTAAGGTACTGGGAAGAACCACAACAAACGATCTCTATTCTGTTTCAGATTCACCTTTTGTCTTCTTGGTTTCTTACAATGTCGTCGATTCTTGATGTTAAAGATGGCCGTGGCCGAAGTTTCCCGCGATTTGGCGAGCCCGGGATTGTCTTCTTCCTCGATCTACCACTCCCCGGAGGTCTTCTTCAAAAGCTACGCCGAGATGGAGGGAAAATTTAAGGTGTTCATTTACCCAGATGGGGATCCGAATACGTACTTCCTGACGCCGAGGAAACTGACCGGCAAGTACGCCAGCGAGGGCTACTTCTTTCAGAACATCAGGGAAAGCCGGTTCCGTACGGAGGATCCGGATCAGGCAGACTTGTTCTTCGTACCCATATCGTGCCATAAGATGAGGGGAAAGGTTAGTCATAGTGTGATTTCAAGCTAATTACATATTACCCCTGTAGTTAGTTATGTTTACTATCCTAATTCTTACATTTTAAAAAGTTACATTAAGATCTCTGTACTTACGAAAATAAAATATTTAACCCTATTTCTCTTTATGTCGTCGACTCCACTGACCGAAGATACTGCACGTGCTGCCACATGCAGAAAATTATGTTAAAAAAGGGATAAAATTATACTTTTGTAGTTGTTATTCTCACCATCCAAAGAAAATGCTTACACCCAAGCTGCCTTTCTCCGTCTCTTTGAGCTCTTCAAAGATGTCGGTAATGATGGTTTCCCCTCGAATGAAGTCGGGGAGCTCGAAGAGGACTAGGTGCACAAGGTGAGGGAGATCCGGCACGAGGAAGGACTTGTTGCCGAAGGTGGCCAGGTGCGGTCTGTTGCGGATGACATAGCCCATGATGCATACAGGGAATAGGCCCGACGCTTGGAAGGCGATGAGCGAGATGCTAAGATCGTGAGTGATGTAGGTGTTCCAGGGGAAGTGGGTGTCAACGACGACAAAGTTAGGGCGGTGGAGGCGCTTATGTTCGGGGCGTGCGAAGGGGGTAACGACGTCGATCTTGTAGGAATCAAAGGGAGGCAGTGCGTTGATGTTCTCGATGCTCGAGGGAAGGCTGCACTCGGAGGAAGGGAAGGGGTAGGGAGGTCGGAGGCGACAACGTCATCGACGGTGGTGTTGGCAGGGGTGATAAGGATGGTGGAGTCGATGCCCCAGGCTGCGAAGAGGGGGGCAATGTTGACCAAGGGGATCATGTGGCCAATGGCGAAGGAGGGGATGAAGAAAATGCGGATCGGCCTGGCATTGTTCTCTGAGGTTGCGGAATCCATCACATGCTTCCCAGGTGGAACACGAAACCACTCATTTAATGGTATTTATGGTGCTAAACCTACAAAGCACGTCCATTTCTTTAATCACACGGGGATTGCATGATGGACGACCACCAACTTCTTCAGTCTCATCTTCGATTAGGATCACCTACATCGCTTATGATCTTAGCGTCCCGCTCATCGCCTTCTAGGCACTGGGCTTCTTCCCTGTCTACGTCATGGGCTCCGTCATCCGCAACAGACTCCACCTGGCCACCTCCGACGATAACGAGCCCTTTATCGTTTCAGACCTCCCTCACCTCGTGCACCTAGTCCTCTTCGAGCTCCCCGACTTCATTCGAGGGGAAACCATCATTATCAACATCCTTGAAGAGCTCGAAGAGGCAGAGAAAGGCAGCTTGAGCGTATGCATTTTCTTTGGACGTGAGAATAGCAACTGTGAAATTATATTTTTATTCTTTTTTTCTAACGCCAGTGACAGCACTTACGGTTCTTTCGTCAATAGAGCCGATGACGTGATGAGAAACGAGATTAAATACTTCACTTTCGTAAGTATATGGATCCCAATGTAACTTTTTAAAGTGTAGGGACCGGGATGCTAAATAAACATAGCTAACTACATGGGGTAATATATAATTCGTCCTGTCATTTCTTGGTTTTATGCCTTTTCTTAGTTATTAAACTCAGAGCTTTGTGTTTCTATGGTTAGTACCAACTTACTACATCATTTTATCATTTCAGTTGAGCAAGGTTTCTTATGTGATTTGGAGAGATATACTTGTCTCACATCATCATTTTATCATCTATTCTCCTTAATTGCACTAGAAAAGGAACAGAAAGTATGAATCCAAGATGTGACTCTATCTCTGCCAAGAAAACTTTATGGACAAATGACTGAAGATTCATGTTAAATGGCTCTTACAGGAGACTCAGACAACTGAAGTGGAAAATGAAATATGACCCGAAGATAAGTAACTATAAAATTGCTACCCCAGACTCATTCTAGCTCACTTTGGCTCAATGAATAACTTGTAGAGATGAAAGGTCTCACACCTTTGTGCATCTCATGCATGGATGATGAGATCATGCCATTGTGAATTAAAATATGATCTAACACCACTCATTTATTTTGTGGGAAGACACACTTCCATTCATGAATTCTCTAGACTTCAACTGCAATCTCTTCTCCCTTATCATAAACCTCAAGTACAAAAAGAGAAAATTACCAAAAATAGAAAAATGCATTAAATCAAGGCATATGAATTGTTGCATCTTTATTTCTTTAGAAAAGGTTTATTCTATACTTTGACAACTAAAATTCCTTTATAAAATATTTGATTGATAGACTTTTTTTTTTTATAGTACCTTTAATATTGATGGATCTTTCCTGTTGGACAAAATCTCTAATCAACCTTTGAAATCTTCAATCTAGCCCAAGATGCATTTCTTTTTTTTTTCCTTTAGAGTCTCTAATGAAATATAAGATAAATCTCCTTTTCTTTTTTTTTTTTGGTTTGTTTTTTCTTCTTCTAGGCAATCTTAGTAACTGATATAGAATATTAGAAGACGCCATATGATAAATCATCACATTTGAAAAAGACCCCCCAAACTAGTATAATTTATTAAATAATAATAATAATAATAAAGCAAAATGGTATTGCATCACTCTCACATTTTATATTAAAATTTGGCCAAATATGGAAATGTTTGTTAAAAGATAAAAGGATGTGAGACTTGTGTGATCAGATGCAACCATGGGTTCATCTTGTATTTGATTAGCTCATTAGAGAAGTTGCAATGCAAAGAGAAGGGGGTTGTTGACAATTGCTTGGACCAAGTAGTACAAGAAACGAAGGATGGAGAGGAGAAAATACTAGTAGCAGTTATGGTAGTTTTGGTGATGCTGAAAGTCAATATTGGTTTTCCATTTCAACTATGAATTCCAGATATGTAAAGGTAGTATTGGTGAATATAAACCTTGAGTCTAGATGTATAAGGATGCTTACTCTATCATAAATGGGGTGCTGTTTAGGCCGAGATGTGAATATAGAGAAGAAAGGAGTTTCTGCTATGAGTTAGGAGTTCTAAATGATAATTCCTATATAGAAACATACATTTAAACTGACATTGCTTAGTACTTACTGGTTCATTTGTGCACATATTTCTAACATCTATTACTTTTCTCAAAGCAAAATTATCTTAAAATTAACATTTTATAGATCCACGAATTTTTCATTAATAATGATAATTTTCATCCAGCATTGTTTCACTTGCATGCATACAAATATCTCTGTTTCTCCAACAGATTTATATGTAGTTATTAGAATTCATGGCATAATTTGGTTTAACTATATGGAGATTTAGATGATTGAAATTTTGAATTAAAAAGAGAAGGCGGGTGACTTTGCCTAAGGTACTCAAATTTGAGTTTGATCCTTCGAGTTATATAAAAGTTCTTTGATTTTAGATGAACTAACATTCTGTGTTGATGAGTCTCGGAAGTATCATGGTGTGATCCAGATATCAAGCTGATTCAGAAGCTGATTGAATTTGCTACTGTAATTGATGATGATTGTATATATTCCTAATTTGAATTATATCCAAGGAGCAGAATTTCATAGATTAGCCAATCGATAGAGCCAGTAGTGTTGCTTGATATGGACTTGAAAGTCTGTTCGAACCAAGCACCTGTTTCTGATCATTAAGGTGGGACGGTTAGATATGAAGGAAAGTTTAAGAGAAGCCTAAGAGCCAAGAAGTTCATTGGAGTTGCGTAATTATTGGCTGCCATTTAACTTCTATGATCAATTCGTATAATGATGGGATGCATATCAGCAATATTTCTGTGTGGAGTATAGCAAGTGTGCACAGATCAAATGTCTTTTTGTTCCCTTGTGTGCATCAAACGATATAATATGCTACATGAAATTCATGCCATATTTTGTTCATTTATCTATTTGAGAATTCCTCTAGAATTTTTTGAGAAATCAAGCTATTTATTTAAAATGTGGAAATTGTGACAAATTAAATATTTTTTTATATTTTTTTATATATTTTTTATTTTATTCTATCCACTGGGAAGGAAGGAAAGAATGGCCATTTTGTAGTGTTGAGTGGGGGGAGGGGGTGTGAAGGGTGAGTCATTCATCATGTCCACTCCCATTCTGACAGTAAGCAAGTAGCCAAGCAGAAACATATTTACTAAGTCTGCACTTGAACATTTTAATTGTTTCCCAGTTAAAGATAACCTTTACTGGACATTAGTTGTTTACCTTTAGTGAACATTTCTCAGAAGCATGAATAGGTCTTATATATCAGTTTTACTTGGGTTGATCTTACAGTCACTGGAAAATTTTATATGAAATTTGGTCGTCTTATTATGTTTCCTGAACAAGAATGCTTTCTACTGCAACTTGTTTGATTTTTTTTTTTTCCTTGTACAAATGATTTGAATTTTGCAGGGAACATCCTATGAAAATATGACCATGATAGTACAAAATTATGTTGAAAGCTTGATTGGTAAATATCCATATTGGAATAGAACCTTGGGTGCAGATCACTTTTTTGTAACTTGTCATGATGTTGGTGTGAGGGCATTCGAAGGACTTCAAATGGTTATAAAAAATTCAATTCGGGTTGTTTGTTCACCAAGCTATGATGTTGGATACATTCCGCACAAGGATGTTGCTCTTCCTCAAGTACTGCAGCCATTTGCTCTGCCATCAGGAGGAAATGATATTGAGAACAGGTTAAATCTGGCTTGGTTTCACCCTACCAATACTAAATTTGAAGCCTGATATATTTTCAATAATTTTGTATCTATTGATGAAAGTGGATGTTGTAGGGATCTTTCTCATTTACCATTCAAGATTAAGATGTGATAAGTACCCAGTCATACTATAATTGCATGTTATTAAAGGATATACATAGTGTACATGTTAGTGGATGCCAAGCATAGATGCCAGAGCACATCTGCATCCATATTATGCAATGCATAGCATGTGCTATGCAAATTGTCACACATCAATCTCAGGCATACCTTGGAACATTCCCTCATGCAGGCTTGATCTCACCTAAATAAATGGTGTATTGTCGCATGGTCTTATCATGTGAGACCTTTATACATTTCTTGATGATTTGCATGCTTTTATAGAGATTATGTGGTATTCATAATCTTCCATCGATTAGACAATTTTGTAAATTAACTGCTTGCTCGCGCATTTTATTGAGCCAGTTCATGAAGTAATTTATTTATTGTCACCAAGGTCATGGATTGGGTTTACATTTTAACAGATCTGGGTCTCCTCAAATTTGCCTGCTGTTAACTTCTAAAAGGTTCTTTTCACACTTCATTAAATATGCTGGAGCTCGTGCTAGAGAAGTGGTCAAGGATGTTGGAGTTGATACTAGAGAAGTGGTCAGCTTTACATCCCTAGAAGTTGATGAATGTGCAGCATGGATTTTATTCTGGGATTTCTCATCTGTTAGAATAGGAGTAAGATTATATTATGATATAAGATCAGTTGGTGTTTGTTGAGATGGAAACGGAAGGAACTTTGATGTTTGATATAACCAAATGTGATTAGTTATTTGGTCATATAAGTCATATGGCAATTATAGCAAGAGATTTAATTTCTTGATCATTATATTTGGTTCATTGCTTTATACCAGCCTACATAAACCAGCTATTTTACATATGTCCAATGCTGATATATCTATGGGTTGTATGATACATTTATATTGATTTATTTAATTTAAATTATTTTTATTATTCCAAATATATGTAAGGGGTTTATTTTTGTCTTTCTATTGGTGCTAGCCTATAGTACAATTATCTTTTTGTCTCATAACCTTTTTTTTTTCTCTGATGACTATGATGTTCCCTTGGAACTTTGTTCATAATCTATAAACTTACTTTCATTTACCTTTTATCTTTACCAAACACCAGGACCATACTTGGATTTTGGGCAGGTCATAGAAACTCAAAGATAAGAGTAATATTAGCTCGTGTTTGGGAGAATGACACAGAACTTGCCATCAGCAATAATCGCATAAGCAGAGCTATCGGAGAGTTAGTCTATCAGAAGCGGTTCTACAGGACAAAGTTCTGCATATGTCCAGGTGGTTCTCAAGTGAACAGTGCTCGCATAGCAGACTCCATTCACTATGGATGTATTCCAGGTTAGAGTCCTACCATTTAATTACTCATGGTTAGATGGAAACTTTACAATTAAGACATTATCAAAGGCCTAGCTCACTTGAATCTTTTATCAGCTTTTGGTTGCTTCATAGTTGCAGTTTGCTGACCATGGTTTAATACTTTAATTTTGCAGTAATTTTGTCCAATTACTATGACCTGCCGTTTAATGACATCCTTGACTGGCAGAAGTTCTCTGTTATACTCAAGGAGAGTGATATCTATCAACTAAAGTCTATTCTGAAGTCTATACCTCATGAAAAGTTCATTGAGTTGCATAAGCACTTAGTTGAGGTATGCCATATTTGATTTCTAGTGTGAAGACTGGCTTGAAGCTGCTTAAACCTACTTTTATCTGTAAATTACACTGCTATTCCTTGAAATTTTGGAAATTTTCAGTTGTGTTCAATCGAAACCCTAAATGTTAATAAGGTATAAACTTTCAAGTTTCAATCAAATCCTGCAATTGGCTTCCATCCATATTTTTTGGAAATCTGACATTGTTGCACATTAGGGCTTGACTTGCCACCTAGTACAGATGTCAGCAAGAGATGTTGTCCATTGTGCCCATAGCTGTTGGCAAACAAGGCAAGTCTGGTGTACCCTACATTTTGGTTTTTGGACCATGCTAGACATGTCAGACAGTTTCTTTTGTTGAGGTGCTGAGTTTGCAAGTCAAGTCTTTTGAGTGTTATGAGTGCTATACACCAAGGCAAGTCAAGTCTTGATAGTATGCCTTGATTGGAACATTATTTGGAATTATAAAGTCCACTGAAAAAAATTGAAGATAGGGACCTGATTAGAATTTGTCCCAAAGTTCAAGAACTAGTGGTGTATTTAGGATTTCATAAACTTGTGATTCTTAAGTTGCAAAAAGAATGCCTTGAAGTAGTCTCAAGTAACTTGGAGTTGTTGTGGTGCAAGAGTGGCTTAAGTTGGATTTTTGGATCCTTGAATGAAGAAATGCCTGAGGATATAAAGAGACTATTGTCCAAGGATCAGCCTATGGGTTAGGCAGTTGTGAGTTGTAACATGAACTTCTAATGGTATAGGTGATGACTAAAGATCTGTAGTTGGAATGTAATTCCCTCGCTTAAGCTGACATGGGCCCATAAATTGTGACCTCAAGGAGAAGAAACAACCATAATGTGGTCATTTCTTGATCATGGTGTCCCTGAAGAGAAAGTGATAATGATTCCATTGGAAATGTTTAGAGCTTCCCTTGACATTACATTCTTTTCAATTTCCATGATCTATCAATATTTTTCACATCATCTTTTCTTCTCACTTCAATCTTTTAAGTTATTCATTTTGGACTACCTCATAGGACTTTCAACCAAGCCCCCTCCCTTCTTTTTGGTCCATCAGCTAATCCTTTTGAGTCACCACCTCTGTGCCTTTTCATGATAAGACTATGCACACACTCTTCTAACACTTCATATTGGTGGAGTCTCATGCACTTGATGACTCTTTTTCTTTGTTGGCTAATTCTTGGGTGGAGTAGTGTATATTTGTTATGTGGCAAATAGTTTATTACTTCCTAAACTAAGATTTATTATGTAATCTTCTTAACAAAGATTAGATATGATCTTGAACATGCATCAACTTAGCATAATATATGAACTATCTGGATTTTGGAAGTGAAAGTAGGATGTTCCTTAGTGTATCTAAATAATAAATACATAATTTATTATGTATGCGTGACCATAATTGCAAGGTAAATCACCTTGGAAATATAAATTTAAGTGCTATGATGCAGGACATTGAAATAAAGATGGGTTTTAATGTGGGTTGGGTTAGTGCCAACTGTGGCGTGAGATATCCATGTACTGTATGTTTTAAGTGTCATTTCTCTATGTATTGTTGCATAGACTGACAACTTTGTTTTCCAAACAACATAAGAATTACTGTGAGACATCAAGTAGTTTAGGCTGTTCGATATAAGATTACAGGAGAAAGGCAAAAGGAGAAGAGGAAAGGGAGAGTATGACACATGATAAATGGGAATAAACCAAAGGAGCTTGGGAAAGGCAAGCCAAGATATAAGATGGATGTCATAGGTCTGATCTTCCCATGAGCCTGGCAAGAGATGCAATGCAATGAGGAAATGAGAACAAGAAGATTGTTGCTATCTATATAAAACATGTTGAGAAGGGAGTCAGAATACTGTAGAGGGGGTCAGAGAAAAATTGATCCGGAAGATGCTACAACTATATTTGTTGAGTTTGTTAGTTCTTTACCATAACTTCTTGTATCTATACAAAACATGTAGAGAAGGGAGTCAGACTATTGTGGAGTGGGGTCAGAGAAATTTGAACCAGAAGATGCTACAAGCATATTTGTTGAGTTTGTTAATTCTTTACAATGACTCCTTGTACTTAATTACTTAATTTTGCAGAAACAAAACTAGTATCTTATTAATCCAGATGACGATTTGATGCTAGATATATTGTAATTTGCAAATGGAGCTAGTTTAGCTTTGAGTTTGGGCTACCAAGCCAAGTCAGGCCTTGCATTTAACAAAAATTTGAAGCGACGCCAGCCTTGAAGCCTAGAATTGTTTTAGAGACAGGCCTGGGGTTTGAGGAGGCTCAATATCTCTATCTTTACCTGTACTGTATGGAGTTTTTCTTTTCGTTATTTCATAAATTAGTGCATCTTGTTTAAACTGATTGTGCCCCATCTGTCTGAACATCAATGACTCAGTTTTAAGCATCATTAAAGTTGCTTCTTCTGATTTCAACTCACTATCTGTACAAAACTTCATCAACATTTCTCCTATAATTTCTGTCAAGGGAAATTGTTAACTTACACGGACCTTTCAAAAGAGTAAAATGCTAATTCTTTTCGATATCATATTCATTTTTCTTGGATTCAACTAACCATTTTGTGTCATGTTACAGTTGAAGGATTGTTGATACTAAAAATAGTTGAGTAGATCATATGTTTGATTTGATGATAAATGTTTACATTTTCTTATAGTGAGCCTAATAGAAGTTCGAGGATAGAAACTTCTTTCCTGATTTTTTTATCTTCATTGCTGTTCAGTCTTTTAACTGTGTCAATTAGCTGAAAGCCTAAACCATGTGTTATCCTAAGACTTCAACACTTAGTAGTATCATGAAGGAAATGTTAAGTAGGGAGAAAAATATGCCCAAGAGCAATAAATTTTTTTGGTTAATATCATGAAAAAGAATTGGCCCATGTATCTAAGGGAAACATGTTGACTTCTTCATAACTGAAATCCATATTATCTCGTAGGCCCTTGGAAATTCACCACGGACAAAACCGGAACCTGATTTATGTGAATATATTGTTGTTGGCATTTGTTCTAAAGCATCGCTATATCACTTAAATTATCCAAATAGTATAGTTAAAACAATGGAGTTTGACTCAGTGTTGATTTTGTTTTTGTAGCTTGTGAACTGTGGATAGATCTTCTCCACTGCTTATCAATTTTTAAGTTTGGTTGATGAAAAGTAAAACTTTTTATCTGCAGCATCTTTAATCTTCAACATAGTTTGACAGTGATTTCATGAAATTGGCATGTGGACATACTCCATCAAATGGAGCAAAGACAAAGTTATTGTTAAGTACCAACTTGACATCTTTATTTAAAAGGCTTATCTCTAATAGCTTTATCAAATTTCAAACACTGCCAAATGCTTTCATGTTTTGATTTTTGTTCTTACCAATACATTCAATCTGTTTTCAGGTTCAGAAGCACTTTGAATGGCACTCACCTCCAGTACCTTATGATGCATTCCACATGGTAATGTATGAGCTTTGGCTCCGACACTATGTCATCAAGTACTGAGTGAGACCAACTTCATGGACCATATATTTGATTTCACTTATGACCAAACTGTGAAATGATCCAAAAGATGCCCCGAACTCTGGTTTATATAGCTACGGAAGGTCTGCGAGAGCATATTCAGTTTTTGCTCATCCATCCCATGCAAGTGGATTAACCAATATTCAATCATATGGAAGTCTGAACCGAGAAGGCGGCAATTCTACAGGTTCAGAACTTGCTTCTTGAGCACCTTTTGTGTTCAGTTAAACATTGATAATTTGGCTCGAGTGACAGATGAGTGTGGCAGAAAGTAGGAAGAAATCTGAACTCAGAGGTAGGTAGCTCCTTTCTTTTGCTGGTGCTGCCTGGCAGCTGATCGGGTAATTTAGAGGGCACTCTCTATGTTTTCCTCAGTATTTTTGTTTTGTTATGGCTCTTCCCCGATAATGTGAGGTCCACTTTTTGTCTCTTCATTATATTTGCATAGATTATATTAGTCTTGGGTTGTGCGATGTAATCCCATCTGTTTTTGTACTAGCCTTTAAACCGATGGGAGATGACAAAACTATCACTGGTGGAAATAGGTTTTCTTATTTATTCCATTAAATCTTGTATTACCCTTTTTGCCTTTTTGGCTGGATACAGGATGTCCTTTTTCTGCTTTAAGCAGGAGGCTTTAAAATTGCTTCAGGGGGCAACACTGATCCGCTACTACGATGTATGGTTGATCACATTGTTTCAAGCAGCTTGGCCACAGTCAACAAAGAATTTGTGTGAGAGCTTTCTACCGCAACCTTTTCTGCTGAGAGCATTTAAGCACAGAACATAGAACATTCAGATGGTGATGTTGAAGCCTCTGAAGCAAAATACTGTGATAGATATGATATAAAGTACGTACAGTTTGAACTAACTGGACTTGAGCCATATTTGTTGCATAATTAATGAACAATTTAACCTATGCTTGTATCATATCTATCAGTTCACTGCTACAACATTGTTTTAATGCTGAGATGCTGCAACTCTTGAACCATGCAGGACCCCTCATCTTAATGCTGCAAATAGATACTGGGATTTATTAACTGTCTACTGCAAGGTTTAGAATAAAATATCTTTGGGGATGAAAATATTGTGGAATGTCTGTCTACAAGGTCTAAATCTATGTAATATTCTCGATGCGTTCTACTATTTTTCTCATTCAAATTTGTCGTTTTAGTTTTTTGTTCTTTTAGGTTGGGAAGAAGCAAGAGATAGGGAGATTATCAGTGTCAAATTGGGAATCACAATTAATTAGTAATCGATAAATAAGAAGAGTTAATCCCAAACATCAGTTGTCATACTGGAAACGTCCATTCCCATTCTATGGTCTATTTATGATCCTTTTCTATAAATTACTAGATGCATTAATCATGCTGATGTCACCAAACATAGAAGATTTATCTTTGGTTCATTCCAATCATGGAAGTCGGCCATTTTTTTTTTCTTTCGTTTTCGTCTTAGTTCTGATTCAGATGCCCTCAAATTCTTTACGGATGACCCTTGGAATCTTTGAGGGGATGTCCTGTAGTTAATTCCATAAAAGTCAAGCTTCAATTGATCGTCCACTTGTTATTCAGAAGGATTTGCTTTCTGCTAAGTCTAGATCTAAGGTTTCTGCCCATGCTAGTTTAAAAGCCATAAATGGTGCTATGATAATATATAGTTGAAGTTGTCATGGCATAAGACAAAAACCCGTAAGGGAGTTTTTTATCCTATGCCATTCGTGCTATTTTATTGTTGCAGGAGAGACTCATGCTAATGCTGAACAGTCGATTAATGCTATTAAGAGCTTTGGAAAACATTGGCAAGGATATCTTCAATCGGTCGAAGGTGCTTCGGGGGATATAAATTCTTGCTTGGTCAACTTCACTTTTACATGTCCAGGTGGTATTCAAATATTCTCAGTTTATAGTACAGTTTCATAATGATTAACATTGACTTTTAAACGGATATTTATGCTACTACTTTAATTTTTAATCGTAATAAGTTATTGGATTGATTTATCTGCTCTTCAATCCTAGTTGACTTCCTCGATTCGGATAAGCAACCTCAATGTATCAAGTACTTATTGATTCTTTTATAATATTATATTATTTTCGTGAATGTAATCTGATAGTCAATTGAACAATCGAAAAAATTCAAGATAGATATATTTACAACTGTTTGGGAAGATTCGTTCACCCATAACCTTTATGTCACTCTTCAAAATTACCTCTTTAGATCATTTGATAGAGTAATAAGATCTTAATGGATTTTTTTTTTTGGAAGAAAAAACGTCATATCTCCGTCATGCTTCTGTTCTAAGACGGTAATCTCCGTGATATCTTGGCAACCTTAGTGTATGGTTATCCTTCTTAGCTTCACACACAAGTCATACCATCCCTTCTTTCTTCATACGGAGTACGACTGTCGCCAATTTGCGTACGGGAGTCTGATGACTTCGATCGCGTGGTCTGCGCCATTCCGAAGCCTGCACCGCGAAGTCGGGTCTCCCGAACGTGTGAGCGGAAGACCGTGCGGCGCCCGGCAGGGTTCACGTTCTCTGCGACATAGCTGAGCCGAAGGAGTCGGGTTCGTGGGCCCGGCTTGGTTGGAGAGCGTCGAATGCCCTGAACCCTGAGCCTATTGGGGGTAGGGAGTCCCCACGCCTGGCACGTGCCCGTCGACGGTTTCCCACATGCGGGGCCTATATAAGGGGGTCGGCTCCATTCCCCCCTTCCTTAGAAGGTGAACGACGGCTCGGGCTGCGACTCCTGCTTCGACTTCCGTCGCCTCTCCTCTTTGGTTTCCTTTTACGGAGCTCGAAAACCCTAGAGGAAGAGGAAACCTCTCTCTCTCTCTCTCTCTCTCTCTCTCTCTCTCTCTCTCTCTCCATCTATACTCGGAAGTTTTATCTAGATCGTTTCGTCTCTTTCAAATTGGTCGCGTTTGAATCACAGTGACCGAGAACTCTGTCACCGCTTTCTACGGTTTTCGGTCTGGAGATGGAGGCCCAACCTTCGACTCCTGCTGAGTCTCTATACTACGCCCAAAGGGTAATAGATTATCCTCTATGTTTAGGATTGTTCCTTTATCAATATGATAAAGATTGGATTTTGTTTTCTTTTTTGTGTATATATATATGTTTCTGTCTGTCTTTGATTTGGGATCTGGGTTTAGGTCGGTGAAACGTTCGTTAATCGGTATTATCATTTTCTTCGCAATTCTCCGGAGTTGGTTCACCGATTCTACCAGGAAAGTAGCAGGCTTGGCCGTGCTGATGACCATGGCAACGTCACCTCCATCACGACCATCGATGTGAGTGTTTGAGAAGTTCAGATGTTTCTTGTTTCAGATTATCCTTCTGATGACGGGCTCCTCAATCTGCACTCTTGGTTTGATTCTTGTATACATAATCCTCGCTCTGTATTGATTGAATTGATTGGTAATAGGCAATCAACGAGAAGATAATGTCGATGGACTTCTGCACGCTAGAAATAAAAGCGGTGCACAGCCAGGACTCTTTTGGTGGTGGGATGATGGTCCTAGTGACAGGGTTTCTCACCAGGGTGGACAATGTCAAGAGGGATTTCGTCCAGTCCTTCTTCCTGGCTCCCCAGGAAAGGGGATATTACGTCCTGAACGACATACTTATGCATGCTGGAAAAGTCACTCCTCAATTGGAGAACAAGGGCTTGACGAATGGTGTTAGCTCACCTGTTGTGCCCGAGCATGGTTTCTTTCGTGAATACTAGTTGAATTGTCATGTATATTTTTTGAAATTAATCGGTTGGCTTGTTAAGTATTGATTCTGATCGGAATATTCCCTTCCAGGACAAGAAGAAAATGTCTCGGTGCCCATTGTCAAAGCGAGTGGAGTCTGTAATCCTCGGAGCAATGGGGAGAGCTGGAATTTGCAGGAGGAAGAACCAGGTAATGAGGTCGTTGATGAAGTTTCAGATTGTTTTCAGGCTGTAGGGGTTAAATCAAAAGATACGAGCGTTCAACAGGAAATGGCCAAGAAAACATACGCTTCAGTAGTAAGTGTTTTATCTTGAAATGTTGCAATGTTTTTTAGTTGATGGACGTTTGTCTTTTATGTTATGCTATTTTTGGTGGCATGCAATATTTAAAGTCAAAGGCTATAGTGTGGGTTCTTATTTAAGATGTAATTGATTTCTTTTCATGAACCGAGTAAAAAAGCGTAGGATTGATGATACAAGTGTAAGTATAAAAATCATTATTATGCTACTGTTACGCTGAAAATTTTGATATCAAGATCTAAAATCAAATAATAATATATTTATTTTATGATGAGTATCTTTCGATGTCATTCAGAAAGCTTTTATCTGATTTACAAGCACACCATCGTCGTATCCGAAATTTATAGTGATGTCGATCTCTAAGAAGAATTAGACTCGTTTTCTTCTCTATTCTTATCTTTCACATGACCGTTATTAGCAATGGATTAGGGACAAAGATATGATGAGAGAAGATCTGTAATCTCTATAAGTAATTATGAGGGTTCCTCCCATTAAGACCTGAGAAATCATATCATAATTGGACTTTCTTTCTATTGGTCGATAATCGTAATCAGAATCCAATTAATTTACTTTTTAGAAATGTTTATGATTGGATTATGATTACTATTATCGGTCAATAGAAAGGAAGTCTAATCATGATAGAATTCCTTAGGAGATGATCTTGACGGAAGAGACTCTTATAATTAGTTCTCATAGACCATTTCTTCTCGCCTATAAATAGACAGGACCTCCTAGGGACTAAACACACAATATGTAGATAAGTGGATAAAATGAGATGAGGATACGTGATATTATTAAGAGATTACAGATATTCTCTCATCTCCCCTTAGTTACATGAACTAATCAATGAGAAAGTACAAATATTTTCTCATCATCTCTTTGTCCTTAATCTATTGTTCATAACGATCCTATGAAGGATAGGAAGAAAGGAGAATACGAGTCTAGTTTTCCTTACAGATCGATATTGATGTAGCTTTCAGATCCAATGACGGTGTGCTCGTAAATTAGATAAAAGCTTTCTGAATGACATCAAAAAGTATGCATCGTAAAATAGATCTATTATTATTTGTTTTTAGATTTTGACATTAAAGTTTTTTTGCATAACAATAGTATAATGATAATTTGTATGCTTACAACAAATGCAAAGAGAGAAGCAGAGCAAATAGGAAGCATGCCCAATACCGAAGAAATGATCTTTTAAATTAAATGTACATTTAAAAAAAAGCTGAAAACACCTCTATTGAATAAATTATAAACCTATGATTACGTTATTACTTTTTATTAAAAAAATAAAATTGAGGACCTGAAAAATAACCTCTAAGGATATGCAATGGAACATATGTAGGACATGAGAGCTTGTCTCCAGAAGACTTTGTTGCACAAGTATTGATCATATATGCTTGTAGTTAGGTCTTTGACTTATTATACATGTGTGTTATCTACATACTGTCATGTTATACAAACATCTTGAAATTCAATGAGAACTTGAAGTGATCTAAACATCTTGATAGGTATTCTCTCTTCTAATGAAACACATACTGCCCATCTGTGTCCACAAAGGTGCTTATTGTTTTTAAGAATATATTACATTATTGATCGCTAAAATGGTTTGTTTGAAGGAATTCCTTGAATGCAAGAAATACTTCTAGTCACGTTGACATTCCCTATGGTTGCTAAACTTTGAAAAGATATGTCCTCGACTTATTCGATCAATGTTCTTTTTATGTTTAGTTTGGTGAGAAGTTTCATATAGATACATGTTTCCACCATCTCAAAACAATTTTTAGTCCAAAGATTGAAATATCATATTCCAGCACGTTGATTGTATGAAAGAAATTCAGTATGTCTTGGTGGACACAGGTGAAAGCTAAGAAAGACCTTCCTTGGGTTTCAGTGGTCAAAACAGAACAACATCCAATCTCTGCTCCTCCAGCATCTAATGGGCCTACTTTCAGTTCTAGTGCTTCCAGATGGCAGAAAATTCAGATGGCAGAATGTAACAGTGATTTTTTCATCAAGATCTTTTTCTATTTCTAGCTTTATAGAGATAATTGTTTAAAAATTGTTCACTCTAATAAATTCAGCTGATGGTCATTCCATATATGTGAAAAATTTACCTTTGGATGCAACACATGCTCTACTTGAGGAGGAGTTCAAGAGATTTGGTCCTATCAAGGCTGGTGGCATACAACTTAAAGGCAACAAGGTTGTTTTTGGTTATTCAATGACTTATTGTTTTTTGAGGATACCTATCATTCTATGTTTCTCATCATCTAATAATTAACATTTTAAATTGAAGCTACAAAGCACTTGTTTTGGTTTTGTGGAGTTCAAATTGGCTGGTGCTGTCCGATGTGCAATAGAGGTCAGTTTCATTTACTCTTATCAACATAACTTCTTTTACGTTGCATCTTTAATTTGTTTCTGATGGTGTTCGAGTATACATAGCTCATGTTGTTGATGCTACATTTTCATTTCTGATTCTTCGGAATGCTGTTCTATTTTTCATTTATTATAATGCTGTAGCATACTACATTATTTATATTTTTCTACTCTTTTTTTTTTTTTTTGCTTTTCTTCAGTATTTCTCAGTCACTTTGACAGAGCACAGTCTACTGTTCCATAGGGTTGTTGCTATATGCAAATAGCCAAGTGATAACATAGAACTTATGGGATGTTGGTATTCAGGTGGATGCCTGAATTACAAATGAAAAAAGAGAAGGATAGTAGAAAATAGAAGAGAATATGAGTTTCTTTGACCTCCTAAAAGATCACAGTGATGGGAGCCATATGTTTTCGGCTGCTTCCATTGTCCAACCAGAGTTAGCTTTTTGAGCCTAGGTGTAGAATGACTGCATCCCGTGTGTCCACCGAAATGAATGGAGTTTAGATGTGCAGATTCAAAATCCCATTTAATGAGGAAACTTGGGACCCCCAGAAGAACTTAACTAGTAGTCTTTCAAGCACTTCTTCCTCACATTCCATCATCGTAGCTATTTGTTATGCCAAAACTAAATGCTAGTTCGGTATTGACCCTCGCATGGTTTATGATTCAAAGTCAGATGGTATTTATAAATTTAATATCATCAGATAGTACTTGCTACTTTCATGAGATTTTATAGCACTGGTACTTAGTTTTTGGAGTCTCAATTCCTGACTGAATCAACAACTAGGCTATTTATGGTATTCTATGTGATTCATTTTAAAATTCTATATAAACACAATATATGATAGATTTTTGGACTTGATATTTGCTTTACATTCATGGAAGCTACTAGTACATTTTCTACTGTAATTTTACACACTTTGTTATTGTATCTTCTAAATCCAATTATGTGGATTTATATGTAGTAAAAAGATGAAATTGAAAGATTTTGCTGAAATTCTTCATTAAAAAATTTTCTGAAAAACTAATTTACTTTATATGGAATTCTGTCTATAGATTAAGCATACTCCCACATTCACAAATTACAAGAACCTTCTTTGGATGACACCATTGAGACCATAGACTTCCATGTATGATTAGATATTGTCTCCATGAAAATTCAAGTACAGAATGCTTTTCAAAAACCATCATAACAAAAAGATAAAAGCAGATAAGGTTACATGAAGCTGGTCAAATTAAACAATTGTCAGGTGAGTCCCATCTAGTGCTTTTGATTATTAGCATCTTTTATGTTGATTAATTGTTAATATTTCAGGCTTCTCCCATACTTATAGCTGGCCGTCGAGTCTATATCGAGGAAAAGAGAATATTTGGTTCAGGAGGCAAGTCTGATATAACTCTTTATACGCATATTTGCATACAATAGACTATGTTCGTAATTGTTTTATTTATCGAAGATAACTGTTTGACATTATATCACTTGAGAAAAAAGAAGAAGAATAAACTGATGAATTTGAACTAACCGTAAATGACTTTATTTCTTACAATGTCGGTGCAGCAAGCAGATTAACCAATTAGGTACACAACCTAGTGAATACAAAGCAAATTATTGCCAAAGACTTTCAGCACTAGGCTAACAAAAGACAGCATCATGCATGCACTTCCTTTTCCAACGAAACCGGAAAACTTTCATGGTCATCCATCATATTGTGCTCACTGTTAGTGTTCTGCAGTTAATAACAGAGGAAGATTCCCCCTCGGTGAAGGGGGTGGGGGAACCAAAAAGATGGAATTAGCGAGAGGTTCCATAACAGATGAGATATTGTAGGCAGCATCGGAAACAGGAGAGACTCTTCAAATGGAGTCGATAACGGATCTTGGAGAGTTGATCAAATTGACCCAAATGATGGCCAGGGAAGCCATTACGGATCCAACATCAGTTAAAACTAATGAGCTTTTTTCATCAGGCCCCCTAATCAGTTGGATAATCCAAAGTCATTACAAGGTTTTTTGAACTATAAGGTTCATTTTGTTTGGATCTTTGAACTTATTTTTGCCAATCCTAAGCAACTAATTTTCTAGTGGCTAACATATATATTAGTCTTTCAATTTGGTTCTGTTCTCTTCTGCTAGTTTTCCCTCAAAATTTTCTTTGGCAGTGGAAATCTTAAATTTAAGTTAATAGTGCATGTGCATCTTTCATTCAGAATCAGTGTTTCCTTAGTTGGCATTTTGTCGTTTGTATTTGAAGTGTTCAATTTGCAACGCATGGGATGGAAATCTGATCCCACTTGCTAGTTTTCATTCATACTAAGGATCTGAAAAGTGAGATTCATGCTTTCTTTTGCACATTTTGAGGAATATATATGAAAGAAAAAAAATTAAAAACTAATGATGAACACTCACAAGGTTCCAAGGATTTATCGGAAATAAGCCAAATGAGTAGGCTCATTCCCAATATTCCTCGACATAAAAATCACAATCTTTTCCTGAGGTATGCTGCTGTTAATTGAAATAAGTATTCCTTGGATACCTGCTTTGACTATGGCAACCATCCCAGAAATCCATATTCTTTTATACGGCATAGATTGTTTGGTTGGAACGAGCTTATGAGGTTTATAACTGGTAGTTATATAACTGGGTAATTAGGTCAAGTTCTACTTCTAATTAAATTGAAATATCCAGGAAACAAGATAATATTTCTACATCACAATGATGGAAGTCTTTAAATACTGACATGCATTATGATTAACCACCACAGGCAGCGCAGTAACAAACAACAAATGATAATATAGATTTCTGAAAAGAACTACATGCATCACAAGAAATGGTAGGATAAATATTTTGAGAGTACATCAACTAGCATCAGATAAGGAACATGCTGCTCTTTCCATGGGTACATCTCAAAAAAGATTTGGATTGGCAAACAAAATGTTCAACTGTATGATGAAATAAGCAAATTTGTCAAAAGAAAAGGGATTCTTGAACATGCGCCTCCTCACACAAATTTTAGTGTCCTAGTCCTTGTACTTCATTGCGGACATTTGAAAGCCAGGCATGTCAAACGATGCAGAAAACTTTTCGACTGCTGCCTTGAGCTCCTCGATGTCCTTGTTGTTCACCAAACCTTTATTGAAGTCCTTCAGCAGCTTTCCATGTTCCTTCTGAATGCTCAAGCAGAGAGTCACAGCCTGGTGAAGGAACTCAGCAATCTGCTCGAAATCCTTTTCAACCAAGCCCCGTGATGTCATGGCAGGAGCGCCTGAAAAATGAGACATAACCGAAGCAGATCTAAATGCACTAACAAGAGATAAGTTTCTCATAGACTCATGCTGCTCAGAGGTAACAGTAATAAAATAGGTCTTAAATCACACAAGACCTAGAATTAATAGAAGATTAGACAGTTGCGACTGCTTATATTATTTTCAAAAGGAACCCTGATGAAATTTTCTTATTATATCAGGATGGCATCACACAGAAATTGACAGAGGGATGGAGATTAAAGGGTCTTATCATTCGATGTTACATATGCACTTGCCACACACAAGGAATGTATCTGTTTCTGTATTGATAACACTTGGTGCCAAAGTGGCAAATGAAGGCCATAAAACAAATTTCCAGAATTAAAACATTTAGATCAACTCAAGACAGAATCGATCTAACCTCAAACCAGCTTTTAACTGAGATATGGCTGCATCAAACATACAAAAGTACTGATTGCTATTTTCCATTTTACCCAAGTATAAAGCAGATAAGCAAAGACATATACCGTCTCAAAATTCTTGATAAAAATTTGACCCTTTTGTCTCATCTACATAATGTTTTGTTCACCAAGAATTCTATCTTTGATTTAATTGAGGAAGAGAATCATCGCCATATACAGGAGTCGTCATATGAATTTAATTGTGCGAACCAGTTTTGTGGAATAAGTTCACTCGACTAGTTAGTTGTGCTCCTGGTACAAAATGCAGAGTTCTAATTTTATCTGCAGGATTACTAACAGGAGAAAGTCTTGGGTGAATTAAGAATGCTGTGTAATAACTACAAATTGTTTAATATCTACTTAAATATGACATTTCTTACATGAGAAACAAGTATGACAGCATTTTGAACTGATGCCGTCAAACTTATTACTCATGTAAGAAATGTCATATTTAAGAAGATTTTTGAACAGATCCTGCAGAATATTGAAGACGCCATATAAACCTAAAAATGTAACTTTTTTTCATTCTTGGATTTATCATTTATCAATAGATATAACTAAAATATCTCTCTGAAAGTTGAAAACCAGCAATTATTTCAGATATTTCACAGATCAACATCTTCAGAGGCATTAAAAACCTGATGCAAGTAAATCATGCTCCAAAAGGCAGTGTTCTTACCGATGCGGACACCACCAGGAGCCAGTGCACTGCTATCACCAAAAACTGCATTCTTGTTAACAGTAATATTGCAAAGATCACAGAGTTTCTCCACCTTGTTTCCTACAAATATCCAAGGTGAAGAGAAGAAAAATTTAAGAAAAATAAATAACAGCAAGCTACATAAAAAAAAATGTATTTGGTTGTACCAGTCAACCCAAGAGGTCGAAGATCCCAGAGGACAAGGTGATTCTCAGTTCCATCTGTCACAAGCTTGTAGCCCTTGCTCATTAGATAATTCCCGAGAGCAACAGCATTGGCCCTGATCTGCTTGGCATATGTTTTGAACCCAGGTGACATGGCTTGCTTCAAAGCTACAGCCAAAGCAGCAATCTGATGATTGTGAGGACCACCTTGGAGAGCTGGAAACACTGAAAAGTTGATTTTGTCCTCGAAATCGTAAACAGCATCTTCTGGCTGTCCTTTCTTTGGAGGCTTAGGGCCTTTCCTGTAGAAGATCATTCCAGACCTTGGTCCTCTGAGACTCTTATGAGTAGTGGTAGTGACCACATCACAGAACTCAAAGGGGTTTGCAGCTTCCTACATTGGAGAATACCATTCTAATCAATAAAGTGCATCAATGCACACAGGCCAACAGGTAGTTTCTCATCAAAAATAAAAAATTAAAAAAAAAAAGGCTGAAACAAGCAACTTCACCATCATTCTAACTTTCAACTATCCTGAGTAGCAAAAGCCCAATCCTAATGATCAGAAATATAACCTAATAAGAATTATTAAATAACTAAATACTAGATTGTTCCATAAGAATGAATTAAAAAAATGTATTAATACTCATGATCTTTTGTTGCATCTACAAAATGAAGGAATATGCATCTCAACCAACAAAGCACCAAAACCAAGTCAAAATTTAAGAGTACATACATATCAGCACTGAATTGTCCATGTTTTATTACCAACAGCTCTCATATGGATGAAAGCAAAAATATCAAGATCAAAGCATTAAGATCTCATCTATATTATTCAAAACTGTCTTCATTGTCAATCAACAATCAATAATGATAACAAATTTACCAATTTAGTGATTTTAGCCATCATCAATTAACAAACAATCAGGAATTCAGATCTAGTTAGCAACTAATGAGAAGGCTCATAAAAAGAGTATATAGAGTTAGTATACGTAATGCTATCTTTACTGGTAGATCTGTTCCATATAATGTTGGTATGAGTTTTGGATAAAAGCAATCAACAAATAGTAATTTAGATATAGTTACCAATTGATGAATAGGTTCTTGAAAAGAGCATATAAAGCTAGTATATTTATCTGAACTTGTAGATCTATTTCACATAATGCAAACATGTGCGTGGGCCAAAAGCAATCAACAAATACTCAAAACCTCAGATCTAGATGCCAACTGATAAATAGGTTCTTGAAAAGCGCATATAAAGGTAGTACGTTTAATGCAATCTACTTGTAGATCTATTCCACACAATGCAAGGGTTCTACCAGATCCATCCATTGAAGACGGATCTATAGAAATCTCAGTGAAAAACCGAACGAAACAACACTCGATCAATCCAAACACCATTCTCCCCGATCCATCAGATCTACCTTACCGACCACATCCGACCAAAACGCAGAAGTCAATTAGAACTGTTTTCGGAGGCCAAATTGTTATCAAGATCTGATTTTTCGATCGAAACCGATCTTAAGAGAAAAATTAAGACATAGGACGAACAATATCAGCATTCATTACCTGAGCGGCTACGAGGCCACTGATGTGAGCCATATCGCAGAGCAACAAGGCCCCGCACTTGTCGGCGATAGATCTGAACTTTGCATAGTCCCAATCCCTAGGGTAGGCACTGCCACCGCAGATGATGAGCTTGGGGCGAAAGTCGAGGGCTTTCTCCTCGAGCTTGTCGTAGTCGATGTACCCGGTCACGGGGCTGACCTTGTAGGGGAGGCTCTCGAAGTAAATGGAGGTGGCGGAGATCTTCTTGCCACCGGAGGTGTAGTAGCCGTGAGTGAGGTGTCCGCCGGAGGGAAGGTCGAGGCCCATGATGCGGTCATGGGGGTTGAGGAGGGCGGTGTAGGCGGCGAAATTGGCAGGACTGCCAGAGTATGGCTGGACGTTGACGCCCCACTTGGCGGGGTCGAGTTGGTAGGCGGCGAGGGCGCGGGAACGGCAGAGGTTCTCGATGGCGTCGATGTGCTCGTTGCCGCCGTAGTAGCGGTTGCCAGGCATGCCCTCGGAGTACTTGTTAGTGAGAGCGCTGCCGAGGGCCTCGATGACGGCGAAGGAGGTGAAGTTCTCGGAGGCGATGAGCTCGATGCCGTGAGACTGGCGCCGCTTCTCGTGTTCGATGAGGTCGTGGATCTCCGGGTCGACGGCGGAGAGCGGCGAGAGTCCCCATTCGCTCACGGACTCCATGGGTACAGCAGCCGGGGCCGGAATCGTAAAGCGAAGATGCTGGACGGGGAGAGGGAAAGGGGGAGAAGGACGATGAGGAAGAAGTCTTCCGAGGGGTAGGGGTGAATGGCGGAAATGACGGTGTGGGAAGGGCGTCGGATTTATAGGAGACGATGTGAGGGTTTGTGCCCGCATGATTTGGTTGGTTAGTGTGGCAGCGAAGAGATGAGGGTTTTGCATCGAATTAAAATTACTCATTATATTATATATATATATATATATATATATATATATATATAATAACCCCCATGTTTTACCTAATGATTTTTTAAAGAAAATAGTAAGATTGTTGAAATCAATTTTCATCATTTTCATTTATTTTTCGAAAAAAAAGGGTTTTCTTTATGACGTTAACATGACACATCAGATCTTGTAATGACCAGAAACTAAGTGATAATTAATTTCTTTGAGGGTTGGTGAGAAGAAGACGTCTGGCCAAACAAAGATCTCACTCGAGTTAGGTGTACACGTTCGAGTCATAGGGACTAAAAACGTCACTTGCAAATAGAAAATATGATGTACTGTTCTCAAAACTGGCTGTAACAAAAAATAAAAAAACACTTTGGTCCTCTCGGTAACAAAAACATAAGACAGTCACGTGAATGGTTTAGGGTTGGTGAGTGGCAACTTTTCCATCTTAACATGGCCAGTGCTCAAAGACCAAATTTGCATGATTGTCTATTTTATTATTAATTATATATTATCTCATATAATTAATTATTTTTATATTTTAAAAAAAATATATATTGAGATCTTTATATTTATGAAAATAAAATAATATTTCTCCTTATGTAATCAACTTTACTGATAAAAATATGTATTGACTCTGTCTCATTTTGAATTATCATTGAGTATATATGATATTTTGAGTCGATGACGTGAGTTACTTTCATAAATATAGGGATCTAATATAATTTTTAAAAATATAAAGATTAAGATGTTAAAAATAATTAATCAAAAAATAAAATATAATAGTCTGTTTTTTTTTTTTTGAACTACTGTACTTTTGTTTGAATATGCATTGATTCTTTTCATTGGTTTTATTCACTCGATGGTCATTTAAAATGGACTCATTCCTCCTATTTTCCCATCAACAACCATTTATACTCAAAGATCTAATTTGATCTACAAAAGGAATAGCAAGGCCAAAATAAACTAAATTGGAAGTGAAATATAAAATAGTAATTGAGTTACGTATAAAAACAAATCACTCATAATTGTTTCTTATCAACTACGTCTCTTTTCAAAAGTTAGCAGGCCACTCTTAAGATGATAAAAAAACAAGTATGTTCTTATCCTTTTATTCGTTGTTACAGGATTCAAGTGTGAATCTATCAAGATTCGACGTTAAAATTTCTAAACTTGATGTTTGTAATTTTTATTATGAGATAAAAGATAATAGTTCAACGAGATAGACAATAGACATCCTCCAATTTACCAAGGAAGTAAATATATATAGCGTATCCTTCAAAGATTATTAATGGACTTGTGAATCTATCGATATTTGATGTTCGAATTTTTAAATCTTTAAGCGAAAAGAATTTATGGAAAGAGATATTTGATTCTTTAAATATCCATGATTATCCCCGATAATAATATTCAGATTTTTTTATTTCGGATGAAAGAAAAAAAAACAAGCACATATATTTTTATTTTTGAGATAGTTCATATTGTGAGATATAAGGACGATAGGTGTAGGTGTAGGTGTGGGTGTAGTGAGGGGAGGGTCAAAAAGCTTAGCAGCAACTGAAGAATGAGAAGAAGACGAAGTTAGGTGTGGTAGTTCCAAGTTGTCATCAACACCAGATTATGTTTGTGGATCTTAATTGATGTAACCTTTCATCTTAGTTGCTTCTTCACCAACTCACTTTTTGCCATTGACTTGCACTCCACCTAATATTGCGTTTGGTCATCCATCAATATGTACCCATAAATTAAATATTACAGATGAGTTTATATATTTTTTTCACTATACAATTTAGTTTTATTTATTTTTAACTAATTTTAACAATATTATATTTATTTAAGTGTGTTTAATTTGATACTATATAGTAACTCGAAATTCAATCAAATAAGAACATGAGAATGTATAATAATTAAGATTGATGAAATTTTTTTGACTAATTAAACCATGTAATAAATACTATTAAACATGATGATCCTATTTTTTAAAAAAAATACTGTAATTGATATGATGAAATACATATTATAATTCTGTTCGAGGACATTATAATTAGTTCCATGTGAACCGATTTTATTAATTATATTTTGATGAAAAAAATATTTTAATAGGATAATATTTTGATCATTTGAAAAATATTATTTGCCTTTAGTTGCTATTCTGAAAAAAATATTTTTTTGGTATTTTTTAAAAACATTTTTTTAATTTATATAATAGAGTAATGGTCTTTTCAAATCTGCGTAAAATTTCTTTATCAAATTTTATCTTCATCATTTACTTTAAAAAAATAATTTTTTTAATCAAATTATATTTTCGTCGTTTACCTTATGAAAAAAAAAATCACAAATGATAATGTGGGCTAATTATATATTACATCCTCCTTTAGTTAAACTTCTTTAGCATTTCAATATTTAGACTTAAAACATTTACAATAGAATCTCTATAAAAGTGAAACATTAAACTCTATTTACTCTAACGTCGTCAATTTACTGAAGAAAGATACAGCATATGTATGAATGACACAAAAATAATAGATAGAAAGATTACTTTCAATGTTCTAGTTACGTTTTCTTTCTTATTAATCGTCTATTATGGTGGTGGCAGACAACAATACCACTAGGGATCGCGGTTGATTGTTGCGGTTGTAGTCGACGAAAACAACACAATGATCGATGAGAAAGCCATAATGGTCAATGAGATCGACATGAGGTTGTCATTGGAGATGGGCTAAGTGGAGTCCTAGAGGTGAAGTTGAGGAACTTCTATGATTTCTTGTGAGGGAGGAGGAAGAGGAGCGACGACGAGAGATGAGACAAATGGAGAGGAGGAAGAGAATAAGGATAATGGCTATGCCAACGCAGATGCAGAGCAATGCCACTCTACTCTAAATCGCCCTGCATCTGTGTCAACGCTGATGCAGATGTAGAGCGATACTCATCCTTCTTCCCCCTTTTCCTGATCCCTAATCCTTCTTCCCTCTTTCATTGCATATGCAAAGCAAAACCACAAATGCCAAAGCATATGCTAATGCTTTGCATCTACAATGGCACTGCTCAACATCTACGATGGCGCCAATGTAGAGCAGTGCTCATCCTTCTCCCCCCCTTTTCTCGATCCCTCATTTTTTTTCCCTTTTTATCGTTTTGCGTTTACATTGGCGCCAACGCAAATACAGAATGATACAAAATAAAAGTCATCGATGCCAATGCAAATGTCAATGCTCTACATTTGCATCGGTGCCACTCGACATCTGCATCAATGCTGACAAGATGTAAAGCGATGCTAATCTTTCTTCTTCCTTTCCTTGATCTCTCATCCTTCTTCCCCCTTTTCATCGCCCTATATCTGCATCAACACTTCTCTACATCTATATTGATGCCGACACAAATATAGAACAAAAGCCACATACACTAATACTTTGCATTTACATCGACATAAATACAGATATAAGGCATCTGTATCGATGTCATTTCTCATTACAGAGCGATGCCAACGTAGATATCTCATTTGGGACATTAAATTTTTTTTATTTTATTATTTTATTATTTTTATATATACTAAATTTTTTTATCGATTTTACCAACGATATTAAATAAATAAAGTTAAATATTTTATTTTTATAATTATAAAAAGTTTAATATAAAATTTTTAAATTTAAAAATTAAAGAATATTAAAAAAAATTAACTAACTGGCCCTCGTAATATCCATCTCCCTTCGATGCGGGTCGACAATATCATCACTAAGCACGTGTCCATCACACTTTACATTACGTTTTAACAAATGCTTTCCTCGGTCACTTCATATCCCATTTGGCCCATCTCTTCCGTTGGGCCCACTGCACAGCTCTCGTCATCTCCAGCCTTTTGTCATCTCGTCCGTCCGTTCGCCCCGCAGCTTCTCTATATATTCCCCTAAACCCCTCGCTACTTACTCTCACATCTTTTCCGCCTCCCTCTCCTTGCCCAACTCCTTCGATTAGTTCCAACGATCGGAGAATGGCGCTGCTGGTGGAGAAGACGTCGACGGGACGCGAGTACAAGGTGAAGGACCTTTCTCAGGCCGACTTCGGCCGCCTCGAGATCGAGCTGGCGGAGGTGGAGATGCCGGGCCTCATGGCGTGCCGCGCCGAGTTCGGGCCCGCCAAACCTTTCGCCGGCGCCCGCATCTCCGGCTCCCTCCACATGACCATCCAGACCGCCGTCCTCATCGAGACCCTCACCGCCCTCGGTGCTGAAGTCCGGTGGTGCTCCTGCAATATCTTCTCCACCCAGGACCACGCCGCTGCCGCCATTGCCCGCGACTCCGCCGCCGTCTTCGCCTGGAAGGGAGAGACCCTCGCCGAGTACTGGTGGTGCACCGAGCGATGCCTCGACTGGGGCCCCAACGGTGGCCCCGACCTCATCGTCGACGACGGCGGTGACGCCACTCTCCTCATCCACGAGGGCGTCAAGGCTGAAGAAGAGTACGAGAAGACCGGCAAGCTGCCCGATCCGGCCTCCACGGACAACGCCGAGTTCCAGATCGTGCTGGGGATCATCCGCGACGGGCTCAAGGTCGACCCCAAGAAGTACCGCAAGATGAAGGAACGCCTCGTCGGCGTGTCGGAGGAGACCACCACCGGCGTCAAGCGACTCTACCAGATGCAGGCCAGCGGCGCCCTGCTCTTCCCCGCCATCAACGTCAACGACTCCGTTACCAAGAGCAAGGTATACTTCATTTTGGATCTTGAAGTTTGGGCTTCAATTTTGTTCTGGAAATTCTCGGATCCATAGGTCTCATTTTGAGCTCCAGATCCAGATCCAGATCAGGATCTGAGGAGGTTGGTTTCCCTGTTACCTTTAAACTAGTTTTGATAGTTTGAACCCAGATCTGCTGTTGTCTCTATCGGCTATATAACCTGGAGTTTATGAATCTGGTCGGTGCGATGCTAATCGACGAAGAGGGCAATAGATCATTAACTAAGATCTTAGACTTCCATATCTCTTTAGATCTGAATCCAGATGAACAGTTTCAGTCTTAATTTAACCCTGTAATCATAATCAACCGTTTCAGGTAAAATTTCTTTCTCTTCTGATGCATATATATATGTTCGAATTTATATCTCCTTTGACTTGTATTGACTTGAAACTGTGATTTTTTTATCTTCATTTAATTTGATCTAATAATATAAGCTTGAGTCACGAGAATTTAGTATCAATAGTATTTTTCTTGCTATCTTATGCCTTTGCATATTCTTTCGCCTGCGTGGAGATTTGTGACTCCTATTTTTCTTGGTCTCGTATTGACTGCAGTTTGACAACCTGTATGGATGCCGCCACTCTCTCCCCGATGGCCTCATGAGGGCCACTGATGTTATGATTGCCGGAAAAGTTGCCGTGGTCTGCGGCTATGGAGATGTGGGCAAGGGCTGTGCTGCTGCCCTGAAGCAAGCTGGCGCTCGTGTTATTGTTACCGAGATCGACCCCATCTGTGCTCTTCAGGCACTGATGGAGGGCCTCCCTGTTCTCACTCTGGAGGATGTCGTCTCCGAGGCAGATATCTTTGTGACGACAACCGGGAACAAGGACATTATTATGGTTGATCACATGAAGAAGATGAAGAACAATGCCATTGTTTGCAACATTGGCCACTTCGACAATGAGATCGATATGCATGGGCTGGAGACCTACCCGGGCGTCAAGCGCATCACCATCAAGCCCCAGACCGATCGCTGGGTGTTCCCTGAGACCAAGACCGGCATCATCGTGCTTGCCGAGGGGCGGCTTATGAATCTTGGTTGTGCCACTGGGCATCCCAGCTTCGTCATGTCCTGCTCCTTCACCAACCAGGTATGACACCTACTAAATTATTCTTGCTCTCATTTAAACAACTCCTCCTGACCATGTATGCTTGTTTTTGCCTGGGTATGTGTGCTAAATATTATAAGCTTTGTATTATATATTTGATATTACATATATGAAAATGACACAAATCTCTCCATTCATGCATGTTCATGAAAATTGCATGCATACCCGAGTTTATTGGTCATTTGCTTGATCATGATACTCCTGATGATGAATTATTTTAGGAGAATTTAGATGTTCCTACAGATCCTTCATTTAGGAATAGAAAGTCTCAAAATCTAATGCTTTGTACTCATCAAGGTCATGTGCATGAGAATGGACCTCAAATTTAACAGAGAATTGGGTCATCCTGTCTATCATTTACTACATCTTAAATGCTCTTGAAAATATCAAAAATCACGATCCATCTAGCTTTAATTGGACTAACTAAAATCATAATAAAATCATGGCAGGTGATAGCACAACTGGAATTATGGAAGGAAAAGGCGACCGGCAAGTACGAGAAGAAAGTCTATGTGCTGCCCAAGCATCTGGATGAGAAGGTGGCAGCGCTCCACCTCGGCAAGCTGGGTGCCAAGCTCACCAAGCTTACACCATCGCAGGCTGATTACATTAGCGTCCCGATCGAAGGACCCTACAAGCCTGCTCACTACAGGTATTAGGGTTGCTTACGCAAAGAGACGATGATAATAAATCGGAGCACTGGCATTTTCGACTAGAGTTTAAGCGATGGCTATGTTCGTTTTGCTTTTCACCTTTTGTCTTCCCATCTTTGCTGGTTCACCTATGGACGTTTCTTCCATTTGGAAGTAATGAGAAATGCTGATGGCATTTTCGGAATAATTTGGCTGATAGTAGTCGGTCTAATGGTCTGATAAACCAGTAATGTTTGCATGGGTACGCACAATCTTAGCTCCCTTCCTTTCTTCGAGTCTTATATAAAGTATTTCTATTAATATTTAAGTTTTATATCAACACTAACAAACTTACTGCAATACAAAAACTAGGCAAAAATATAGTATAAGAAAATATTGAAAATAATTTGAGATGGTACAAATGTAGGAAAAAGAAACTAATAATTAGTACATATATACATACTTAGTGTGAAGACAAATTCACATAAGCATATTAAAAGCTTATCCAATGCTAGATGATAAACCTAAATAAATCCCACAGAGTTCTGCTATGACTTCCATAATCTCTTGTGCCAATCTAAAATGGAAGAAAGTTCATATCAAAAGACTAAATGAATTGTCAACTCATTTGCTAGTTCAAGCATCACAAGCATTTGCACAAGCAAATGTAATAGGCAGTATATAGAGGGAAAAAAGAATTAAGAGTACCATTTGTTGTGAGATGTGATGACAAATTCCTTGTTTATGCAGAAAGATCACTACCCAGACCTGTAAAATGACCATGGAGTGCAGTCTTGACAAGTTAAGTTGATGCAATCATGTGAATGCAAAGTCTGCATTCTGCTTTCTTTGAACTCTGGATAGGGAATACTGATATTTTCATCTAAAAAAGAAATCTGGAACAAGTATACATTCAGTCCTATCTGCATTTCATAAATCAACAAACGGTAATAAAACATTAATTTATATCAAAATCTCATCACTTTCTACAAATGAAAAACCCTGATCTTCTTCGTGTCTCATAGATCGACCAATCTGTATTATGGCCCAAAGGAATTTAAATAGGAAAAGAAACATGTACAAGACTGGTTCTGCAGATTTACTCTCTGTGCTTCATTCAGATTGGTAGAACAAAGAAGGTTCTAAACCTGAAGCAGCAGCAAGCTTATGACAAGTTGAAGCAAAATAAATTAAATAAAATCTGTAGAAGATTTACGATCAACATAAGACACAGCAAGTAGCTTTTGTGATAAACCAACTTGAAATATCTTGAAAAAATAGCAAACAAAGAAAAAAGAGGAAAAGGACTTTCTAAACTTGGCCCCTAAAATATCAATGAGATCAAGGAGTTTAACATAATAAGCAATATTAATAAACAGATGCAGGATGCTCCTACATCCGACACCACCAAACTGATGTCGCAAAAATGCAAATGCATCGACTCAATCCAACAGCCACATGATCTGAGAAGGTACTAAGTGCTTAAACAATTCTCCTGCTATAATTAAAGAAGAAAATAGCATCAAGATGAGAGGGTTCGCATGATTCGGAGAATGACAGAAATTCTTTCCACAACATGAACGCTGCACAGGATCATCTAAAGAAATACCAAGTAGCAGCAAAGAATAAAATCCTAGATCTAGTGCAACTATTTAAATACTAAATTCTTCTACCGAGTAGTATCTTTTAGAATGAAATTAAGAACTCGAAAATCAACTGATATCACCAACTTCCAGTTGGATACAATTGGAGAAGTAATGTCAGACCTTATACATAGACTAATGTGGAACTTCACGACATTATAAAGCTAAAATGAGAGAGGAATATACACAAGGATATTGGTCAAAAGAATCACTGGGTGAAAAAGGAAAAACCAGCCAAAAAATGAACAAAGAAACAGGCATGCATTGCAAACTCATGCAGCTACACAGGCATTCAACTCCTAGCAATTTACACAAAAATCATAGAAGCACAAATAAAATTTTTAGTATACTTCAATCATCTAGAAATTGGATTATATTATAGAAATACTGATTATAGGCTAGGTCCATACCCAAGTACATAAGAAGAAAGACGTGTAAGAAACACATTTATAATTGCAACCAAAGAAATTTTACCACATAAGTTTAGAACTCATGCCATTAAAATATTACAGCTATTGAGATCAAGATGCAAAAGAATGGCTGTGCAGAATGCAGATGTGTAGAGTTGGACAGAAGCCACTGATATCGTTGGAACCTATGACAAACCACATCTATTTTAATATTCTTCAACATTGCTGTTCCTGGCTTGTCATAGTCATGTGGAAATTATACTGCAACAATCCACATTTGCTTGGAAGGTTTTGACCCATGAAAATATAGAAGGCTTACAATATCAAGATGATAAAGCTCGGAGGGTAACATCTTAAATTTTCTCTGATCTATGCTAACCATCAAGAGAACATACCTAGATTGTTAATTGAAGTTTCTGTTACAAACAGTTTATTACTGGAATCAAAAGAAACCCCAAACATCACATCCACACAAAGAGAACTCTGCCCTCAGACTAGCAAACAAAACTTCCCATTTTATAACGTATTTTTCAAACTTGAAAGTTGAAAAAATGGTTGTGCTAGCTTAAAAGCAATAACAGGATGAAACTTATAAGGTATAGGAGAAAGTTTTAGCACAAAGCACTATAAAAAACTTTGGATCGTGCACCTTCATTCCATTTCTTGCACATCAATGGTCTAAAATTATATTAATTGACTCCTGTATGGCAAATAATGTATCAATCTGCAATATCTAGCTATATGCTGGACAAAAATGTTAATTAGCATCCACTGATATAGAAGGCCCCATAAATTGTCACCCATTATAAGGTAATGATGAACCAAAATATAAAATCCTAATGGAAAAGAAGGGTGAGAATTACAAATTTCATAGAAAATAGATTGCATAAAAAGATTGGTGGAAGTAAGAAACTCATTAATGACTTTCATGTCTTGGTCCTTTTATCTTCAACCTACTAACACTTTGTCCTGGAATGAGGCTTACGAAGCTATTCATCAGTTGGATAGTTGAAGTCCTCCCAGGATCCACAGTTTACAACCAAGTTTTAGTTCAATTCTCTTATCCATGCACGAATGAGAACAAACAGGTAGAAAAACAGCAAGGGCATAAAACAACCTGCTGGCTCTTGGTCTTGATAAAATGCTTAAGACATTGGTGTTGCAGCAAAACAGTCTTTTTAATATCATGTTGACATGTGGATAACAACAGTTGTAGCAGTACACATGCTCTCAGATTGTTAACATATGCTCTTACTGATAAGGCCTGTGATTGTTAACCCAGCAACATTACACACAATGACTATAAGATGACCAGACTAAAACCAAAAGCTCCTTTCCTTATTCTTTACTATTTCCTGAAAAATCGAAGAAAAAAATTAAATGTCAAGAAGTTTCCAACTCAGTGAGCAGTTCCTCTTATCAAGATGAACAATAAAATAAACCAAAACCTAGGGAAATGGAATATTATTCCATCAAATAGCAGAAATATTTTTTCATGTAACATTGAACAGAGAAAGTCCCACATAAAAACCACAAAATAACATTGAACTACAGCTCTGACAGCAAACAAAATGCAAAAAACAGAACCAAAAGATCTAGAAAAAATATACAAATATACACACATCAAAATGAGAGAGACCCTCTGTATGAGGCTCCCATACCGGGGGAAAACACAATTAAAGACCTTGAAGTCGGAGATAAAAGGACACAAAAAACCAAAAACAAGCTCTTTATGCAAAATCAGTGAATAGGATGGAATGGAGAAAAAGTCCAGGCAATTGGCTCTTGCAAAGGGAAAGAAGACAATGATAATTGTGATTTGGGTCAAAAGTCAGTAAGTGTATGGGCAACAGCAACATGGGCACCTGCAAGAACAACACAGCGGAGATCATGAGCTGTAAGAGGCCACACAATCTAATACGGAATAGCCATCGATTTTGTTATCTGTTCAATTAGACATTCTGTCCCAGTTTGTATCTTCCATCAACTCATTAAGGGGCATTTTAAGATAAACAGACTCAGTACGTACTTTTGAATTTACAAGGGTGATGTAGAAATCTGCCTCCAATTGTATCACTACAGAGTTGAACCATATCATTCACCTTAAAAGTGATGCCTTTCTTGCTGCCTCCACTTTTATCACTATAGTCAAATTGTATCATGATGATACAATCATCTACCTAAAAATGCTGCCTTTGTTATTTTTATCTTCTCCACTTTCATCACTACAGATACAAATTATATCATTACCTCCTTTATGCGGTCAACTAATATGCTAATAGGTCGATGCCAATTGCGATTGACCGAGGAGTTGTTATTAATATTTCCAGACTCATCTTTAATACCTCTATACACACTGTTCATTTTATCTTAAGTAGTCTGAGGCTGCTATCTTAGAGAGGGTGCCAGTTCTTGAAAGTAAGATTTTTCAAAAGTGACTTACCACTAAATTTGAAAGTTACTTTGGAAAGTGCCTCATCCAGAAAGTGGCACTTTTTTTTATTTCACCACTCAAGGATTACTAAGCAAACTCTGGTGTGATATAACAAGAATGGTCAATATATCCTATAAAGAGGAACTATGGGATGTATTCAAGTTCAGAAGATGATAACATAAGGCAAACATAACATAAGCCAAATACCAAGTGAAAACAGATAGCATTTTAGCATGCTAATCATCAACATTTCATGCCCATGATGGACAGAATTTCAAAGACAATTATGATAGAGTATCATTTGAAGATGAATACATTTCTCATATATGTATTATTTTCATAGTCTCCATTACTATGTTAGCATACATCAAGGCATAACAACTACATCATGCTCAACATATATCAGGTGAAGAATTTATTCTGTAACTACAAGTAACACAAGTATTCTGACTGTAAATGATCAGGTTTAATCCATGATACAAATACAAGAAGTGCTCACTCTATGGGAAAAACCAAAGTTTTAGATTTTTCATATGCATTCATTTTCTGTGTCTCTCGTCGTTTTGCTCACCACGAGGATATGCCCTTAAACCAGAGCTTGCCTCTTCATTGTCTGATGATCCTGGCCTTTCAGTTAGGAACTGCTCCCAGAACACATCATTAACTCTAACTTGAGGAACCACAGGTGTTTCATTACTAGTCCTTGGAGCCTCTTGCAAAGGTGCAGCTCTTGCACCAGCAGAGATCAGCGTGTTGAGTTCATTTTCCTTAGTTGTGACAATATTGTTCATCTCTGACGAATTGGCTTCCTCTTGATTCACTGCATCTGGTATCCTACTTGAATAGTCACTTCTATCTATTTGCATTGCAGATGATGCAAGTGTCAGACTCAAATGGCATGGAAAGATCCCATCCCCATCATCCGCTGTCCTTGGAAACAAAAGATTCTTCGTTGGACAAATGGATGCTCCTGTATCGCAAAGCTCCAGCGTCTCAGGTGCCAAAGTAAGGGACTCTATTGTACAATGACTACGGTTGATTTGCTTTGGATGAGAGCTGCAAGTATCTTCATTGGAGCTCTGAGTGCTTGCCATGACCACATTGCTGTCTAAATAGGCAGAGCACAGTTCTAATCTCAATTTATCACAAAAATCCTGATTGAGTGCATGGCCGAATTCAAACTTGGATGTGCTGCAATGGTCATCGCATAAGCTGTTCTCCGAATTCTCCTGGCAGTGATCTGCACCAAGTGGCAATCTCCTCTTCTTATGGATCACCGAGAAGTCGATCGACGAGGATGACACCATCTTCACAAGATTCTCCATCAACCGAGGGTTCTGCATGACACGCTGCAAGAAGGCAACCATCTTGAGTTGCCGCTTTTCCATATCTGCTACTCTCCGCTCGACATCACCAAGCTGAATCTTAGTCCCTGAGTGCAGCTGTTCAAACTTCTGGACAGCCATCTGGAGGCTGGCTTTCTCCCTTTTGAGCCGATCAATCTCCTCCTCCAAAGCAATCCTCTCGGAATCAGCAAGACCACCGAACGGCGGGCGGCTGTGGCTGTGGATGGGCTTGCGTCTATAGATGTTCTTGAGCAGGTGTTTCTGCCCCTTGACAAAATCCTCATTCGCAAACTCCCACCTCTCCGAATCAATCTTTCGGAACCCCTGCATCAACAGATTCGGTATGAACCTCAGATTCAGAATCTAGTAAGCACGAAGGTGAGAAATTTCCCAAAACGCCTGCACAAACGTTAATACTTGTTGACCTCGTTCTCCGTTCCTCACACAAACACGTAATCAAACTCCTAAACTCATATGCCAAAATCAGATTTTGGGCTCAATTTTAGGTAATTCGCACTAGAACCAACAAAAAACGCAGCAGCAGATTCTACAAAATCAAGCAATCAAGGTGTCATGATTTCGGGAAATCTCTTTCGCTTACGTAGGTATTGAGCTGGCGGATGAAGCTGGAGAAGTTGTTGTGCTTGAAGTAGGTAGGGAGGAGGTGGGCGGCGAAGTCGGGAGGATTCCAGACGACGAAGCTATTCATGGAAGGACTCCACGAGACGACGTCGTTGGTGGAGGCGTCGTCCACCATCTCGTACGTCTTGAGGAGGAAAGGAGCAGGGCCACCGGCGCTGCCGCCTTGCTCACCGACTTCCGTTTCCATCCTTCCTTCAGGCCTCTTCCAGGATGGTGGAGATGGTTGGTGAAGACTCGGGAGGGTGGAAGTGGACTTTGTTGGTGCGAGTTAGAAAAACTGCTCCTCCATCCAATATATTAATCCGATTCCGTCCGAGCTTACAATTGGACTTCATTGGGCTTTGGGTGGGTGGGCTTTCGATTGGACTTCATTGGGCTTCTCGACATCCATCTGTTGATTTTAGATTTATATATATATATATATATAATCTTCTTTTTATTATATAATATATATATATATATATATATAATTTTTGAACGAGAAACTATCAAACTAAATCACTTGTTTTGATAACAAATGTGCTCTTTGGTATTATTCTTCAAGAAGATTTATTTACGTGATGATACTCTCTTTGTCGTCATCGAACGTAACTCTCTTTGTCGTTATCGAACGTCAAAATTTCATTGATGATTGATAGTGTTAGAGTTCATGATATCTTAATATCTTAGAGTAAATGTGTCTTTGGATACTTATATGCGACGGAAAGAAGCTTCGAAAATTATGAATAATTTGTTCTATAAAATACTGGAGGAAGGATTTTACAAAATACTTTGGGTGTTCTTGAATTTCTATTAAAATATAAATTAAAAATAAATAAATTTATAGGTTTTTTTTGTTCCTTGTATCGTTGGTCTCCTGATCTCAAAAAGAATATTAGCAAACTCCATGGACATCATCAGATCATGGAGATTTATTGTCAGCGCATAGAACAAACGTTTCAGAATAAACGCTTACAGAACTACGACACCTGAAGCTTCAACAACTACAAAGAGACCGGCTGTAGCAAACACGAGGAGCGGCAGCAGCAATTTCATTGTTGGCAGCGGTAGTACTCGTGACCGCACTCCCTTCCGCCGCCCGTCTGACCCGACCTGCCGTTGCAGTTGTGACTCCGGCCATTGCTCCTTCCACAGACTGCGTGATCCGGGTCGAGAGCTCCCTTAGTAATGTAATGATTCGCGCCTGCAAGCAGCCTTCTGTTGATCTCCGAGTCCAACTCAAACGCCAAGTCTTCTTCTTCCTCCGCCACTCGGCATCCACGGCCTTGCGTCTCGTTGCAGGTCGAGCGTGCAGCAGCGCCGGAGACGTCCCACGGCAGGACGTCGGCCAAAAGGACCGACGCACACAGCAGGAACAAGTATGGCCGGCGCATCTTCCTCTCCCTTGGTTTCTGGCCATCTGCTCCTCTGAGCTCTAAATAGCCGAAGCCGAGACGGGTGGGATGTAGCCGTCGAGGATTGCACAGGACGTGTATTCTACATAGCCATCCAGCTAGGATTGCATGCGACATGTATTTTACGGCTTAGATTCTGGAGATACAAATGCACGTGACGGGTCGGACCATTTTTTCGTTTAAATAAATTTGATTAATTCATAAGATATTTTTCTATCATCTCGAATATTTTTATTTCGATTTTCTAAATCCTTCACGGAAGGAAATGAGTGGAGAAATCGAACTAGATTTCATCTATCAATAAATAATAAATTAGATGTTGAGTCCGAGCAAATCGATAGTTATTTTTTTTTAATTTTTTTCTTATCATTATCGATTACTTTTTCTCTTTTTCTTCCTCCTTTATTTTCCATTCAAATTTCCTAATGTGGTCCAACAAAAACATGACTCTTTAATTTTTAGAAGACAATTCTTCGTGTCTCCTATTCATAAATTCAATTAAATCTTTAATATATTTTTTCTACTCATATAATTTAATATATAAAATTTATTCCATAAACATTACCTCATCTTTTGTATCATTTTATATTTTAACTCTATTTTTCTTCTGTTTGTCTTCATCTTTGTCAATATATTTCTTAACCAGAATAAAAATTTACGATCACTAAATTTTGATGCATACCGACGAGTGTGACATGTTGCAAAGTGGGTGGTGAAGAGTACTCTTTTATTCTTCTCGCCACCCGCACTGAGAAGATGACGAATGTAAACTAAATCATCCACGAGAGACTGTTTGGTCCGTCGATGCGGAAACTAAATTAAATCGAATATAGTGTAAGAAAATAACAAAAAAATTATGCTTGAAATATAAGGAAAAAGTTATAGTGATAGAAATCTAAAATCATATTAAACATATAACGACAATCTCATCCTCGTGAGAATAATTATGATATCGATATCTCAAAGAGGACTCTGATTCTTTATTTGTATAAAAAAAATCAAATAAGTGATTATTTTAGATCTTTAATCACTCAAGATACTAATTTAGTCATCATAAAATAGTGAAACAGCAGAAAGAACACTAAACCGATCGACGAGCAAGAGTGGAATCGAAATGAAAAGGTGAGGAAGGAAAGATGCAATAGAGGGGGAGTGATGCGAACAATCGAATAGGACTCAAAGCAAGTCAATCGTCAGTGGAGTTCATGTCACGCGGGTGATTTGGGGGAGTCACGTCAGTCACATCGGCCCTACAATAATTCACTAAAGCATGATCTTGTGTTAGTGTCACGAGGCCACATTCCAACTGTATTGGTTGATCCATACTGGTAAAAGGTGATCTATCTATCTATAAAGGAAATACCAAATGCTAAAGGGAGTTTGGAAGGATAGGATCGAGACGAAACAGCAAAAATCGAAAGAGGTTAGTCCACATCGAAAACGAGACATTAGAGCGATCAAGATTTCTTTGTTTCTCGGGGGAATCCCCCCCATCTTACTCGGGTATAAATTAAGGATGGGATAAATAATTCCTCCAATCCGTTCTAAATCCACGTCGCTTTAGGTCAACTGAATCACGATAAAACGATCCAATAACATCATTTATTCGCTTTGACTAGTAGCTTTAGGTCAACTGAATCAGGACAAAATGATCCAATAACATCATTTAGTCGCTTTGACTAGTAGCTTTAGGTCAATTGAATCACGACAAACCGATCCAATAACATCATTTAGTCGCTTTGACCGGTAGCTTTGGGTCAATTGAATCACAACAAAATGATCCAATAACACCATTTACATTAGTATTAAATATTAATAATTTGGGATGGGATAAATACATTCTCCAATCCAATCCAAGTTCTAAATCTACGTCACTTTGACTAGTACCTTCAGGTCAATCGAATCATGATAAAAACGATCCAATAACATCATTTACATTAGTATTAAATGTTAACAATTTGATCCCTTAGAATAAATCTTATTAGAAAAAATATTCATCTTAAACCAATATAAATAGCAAGGTCTGTCGTACCGGACCGTACCGCCCGGTACGGGCGGTACGTACCGATCCGACAGGTCAGCGGTATCGGTCCGCCCTGTATCGAGCACTGTAACCGTGCTATAGTGCTCGGTACGCCTGAGTGTACTGTTCGGTACACCCAAGTGTACCGAGCGATATACCGTATTGTACCGGTACCGAGCTCGGGTCGAAACGCCGGTATGGTACGGTACGACAGACCTTGATAAATAGGGTAATTATTATCAATAAAAGTCTTTAGTTAGGTTCTAGTCATTATATTAAATGACATACATTAAATCATATGTTTTAATTGGAACTAATCATTTTTTTTTATTGGGAGGGATGAAAACTAAAAAATATATCCAAAAATTAATCAAAAAATATATTAAAAAATCAACACAAGATTTAACATGATTTAATAACTTTCACTTATATGGAGAAAACTAAAAGATAAATTATAAGATCGTTGAGTTCAATCATAATTTTCTTCTATACTCTATCATATAGAGTTAGAAGTACTTTCTCTTTCCAAGTACCATAAAAAGAAGCACAAGAATACTAAAGTATTGCTCACATTTTGCTCTCCCTCGTCAAAATAAAACTCTAACTTTTATAGTTTACTTCTTTTTGGAGGACTATGATTCTTTGTCCCTTTAATATATGGACTCACGAAATCTTAAAATACATATCAATTTTAATATTTTTAAATATTTTTTATTCTTGAGATGCTCAAGTCAATGTGTTTGATAGAAATTCAATTGATTTCACTTTTAGCTTGAGACTAAGATTGGTTAAATACGTAGAATCCCGCTGACGATCAATTTTGACCTTAATAAAATCTTAGAAGATAATTATTTTTATATCAAATTATTTATCCTTTCTCATGAGGGTTGACTTACTAGTGGGTAATTTGGCATCGGTCATCCAAATCATATCATTCTAGACATAAAAGATCTGCTCCAGCTATTGATTTCTTACAAAATAAAACATTGCTTCCGGGGAAACAATCAAGCAGATAACTGATAATTGAGCTGCTAAGAAAGCTAGAACGAAAAGAGTTTTAATCTCATGGGAAGATTCCTTTCTCTTATCAACTCTCTAATCTTTTAGATCGGTCATTTTGTAGGATTGTAACAGTTTAATATATTTTATTTATAAGTAAGGAGAGAAATGACTAAATGACGAAATATGAAGGTTACTTTATATTTGCATCGGTGTAACGCAGTTGTCGAGCGATAAAATGACCACTCGACACTTGTATCATCAACCCTTTTACCACTCGGCATTTACATCAGCACTAACGTATATACAGAGAAACGTCGTACGTTGACATTGAAACGTCGTACGTTGACATTGACATAGATGCAGAATAATCCTCATTTCTCACCGTCACTTTCCTCATCCCCAATAGTTACTTACGCCCTTAACGAAGCCATCATCCGCCACCACCAACACTATCCATCACCATCAACCGAAACATTAAGATTACTAGTTTATCTTTTATATTATGGTAAATAAATCTAACTATTTTATTTTCATAATTATAAGAATATTAATATAATTTTTTTAAGTGAAAAAACTGAAATACTAAGATAACTAACTATATAGGATATAAAGAATAATATCCAATTAGCCTATGATTCAACTTCAAGGAAGAAACCAATTAATTAATCGATCTATGCCAGCCTCATACACCACGTAACCATGCAAATGACGTGGTGGGAGCTTTGCACTGTAGGCTCAGGCAATATGAACCCGTACGGATCAAATTACACATATAAGACTTATGTTGCATTTTCTACATCTACATTGCATGAATCGCTAACATAACTAGCATGTGGACACAACCAATTCACGGTACGTATTGCTACACTTATGTTGTTTGAGGTTACAACAATCTTTTTTTCTACTTGTGATACGAACATGGAGAAGATACCAGTCGAGAAACGTTTCAGATGTTGCATCGATCGTAGCCAGCGAACCATGAACTGGGATTTGTGTCCTTGGAAAAGTCAGCATCATCTCTGTTGCAGAAAGGCTCGAATTCCTCTCTCCATCTCTGATCAGTGAGACTCTCGCCTCCGGTTTTAGCGTCGTTAGACACCGTATACGTGAGAGCTTCCCTGGGCAATCGTGACTCTGCAAGAAGCTGATTTAGCAAAGAAATCTCTCTGTCATAGTTCTTCTTCAAGTTATCAATCTCCTGGTATTCCAGGAAAAACCAAGTAAAACAAGCTATGTTGCGGTGGATAGGAAAATAAATGACTTCCGATAGGACATGTAACGGAGGGAGGATGTCGACTTCCCTCGTTTGTCGACCAACCCGTATGAATAGTTAAATCCCCAATAATATGATAATTGTAATCATGATAAAATATGTTGAATCTCGGATTTTGATGATGAAACGAATTGATGTGACCTAATATGAGTTTTGAGAGAAGCTTCGATCATGGAGAGACAATTAAAGCAAGAAAAATCATATTGGACCGGAGTGAAAAAATGTCAGAAGATTGAACGTCGAGCCGGAAAAACGATCGACGTATCGACAAAAAACTTCGGACTGATGTATCGACGTATTAGCAAAATGGCGACGCTGCCACCATGCACACCGACTTCCGTTTCCGTTCTTCCTCCAGACCACTTCTAGGATGGTAGAGATGGTTGGTGAAGACTCGGGAGGGTGAACATGGACTTTGTTGGTGCGAGGTAGAAAAACTGCTCCTCCAGCCAATATATTAATCCGATTTCGTCCGAGCTTTCATTTGGGTTGGGTTCGACGGATTTGGGTGGGCGGGCTTTAGATTGGACTTCATTGGCCTTCTCGACATCTATCTTTTCATTTTAGATTACTATATATATATATATATATATATATATATATAAAATTTTTTAACGAGAAACTATCAAACCAAATCACTTGTTTTGATAATAAATGTGCTCTTTTGTATTATTCTTCAAGAAGATTTTTTTATGATACTCTCTTTGTCCTCATCAAACGCTCAACTTTCACCGATGATTATTGAAGTATGAATTAGATGATTGATAGTGTTAGAGTTCATGATATCTTTATATCTTAAGAGTAAATGTCTTTTGGAGACTTATATGCGAAGGAAAGAAGCTACGAAAATTATGGATAATTTGTTCTATAAAATACTCTAGCCACGGAGGAAGAATTTTACGAAATTCTTTGGGTGTTCTTGAATTTCTATTAAAGTATAAATTAAATAAATTTATAGGTTTTTTTTCCTTCCTTGTATCGTTGGTCTCCTGATCTCAAAAAGAATATTAGCAAATTCCATGGACATCATCAGATCATGGAGATTTATTGTCAGCGCATAGAACAAACGTTTCAGAATAAACGCTTACAGAACTACGACACCTGAAGCTTCGACAACTACAAAGAGACCAGCTGTAGCAAACACGAGGAGCGGCAGCAGCAATTTCATCATCCGCAGCGGTAGAGGTGGAGACCGCACTGCCTTCCGCCACGCGTCTGACCCGACTTGCCGTTGCAGTTGTAACTCCCGCCATTGCTGCTTCCACAGCCTGGGTGATTCTGGTCGAGAGCTCGATAAATAATGTGCGGACTCCCGCCTGCAAGCAGCCTTCTGTTGATCTCCGAGTCCAACTCAAACGCCAAGTCTTCTTCTTCCTCCTCCACTCGGCATCCACGGCCTTGCGTCTCGTTGCAGGTCGAGCGTGCAGCAGCGCCGGAGACGTCCCACGGCAGGACGTCGGCCAACAGGACCGACGCACACAGCAGGAACAAGTATGACCGGCGCATCTTCCTCTCCCTTGGTTTCTGGCCATCTGCTGCTCTTGAGCTCTAAATAGCTGAGGCCGAGACGGTTGGGATGTAGCCGTCGAGGGTCGCACAGGACGTGTATTCTACAGCTCGGATCGGTGGGACGTAGCCATCCGGCAAGGATCACATGCGACGTGTCCTTTACGGCTCAGATTCGTGAGATACAAATATGCACGTGATGGGTCGGACCATTTTTTCGTTTAAATAAATTTAATTAATTCAGAGGATTTTTTTTTTTCATCTCAAATAATTTTTATTTCGATTTTCTAAATCCTTCACGGAAGGAAATGAGTGGAGAAATCAAACTAAATTTCATCTATCAATAAACAATAAATTTTATTTATTAAAATTAAATATAAAATAAATCTTCTTTAGAGAACAAATATTAATGAACTGAGTTTGCTTGCCATATATGAGTGGTAGAATAGATTAGATGAGTTTCTTTTGAGTCCGAGAAAATTGATATATTTTTATTTATTATCTTTTTTCTTATCATTATCGATTACTTTTTCTTTTTCTCTTTCCTCCTCTATTTTCCAATAAAATAAAATGTCATAATGTGGTCCAACAAAAACATGTTTCTTTAATTTTTAGAAGACACTGCGACACTATCACGAGCTTAGTCATGGAAACCAGCCACCTCATCCACGCCAACCATTGTACCATTATCTTCTCGTTGTCACACAAGACAATTCTTCCTACCTCCCATCCATAAATTCATTTAAATATTTAATATATTTTTCTACTAATATAATTTAATATATATAATTTATTCCATAAACATTACCACATCTTTGTCTTTTTATATTTTAACTCCCTTTTTTTTATCTTAATCTTCGTCGATATATTTCTTAACAAGAATAAAAATTTACGATCACCAAAATACAATATCAAATATGATATTTTTCAAGAATTAAGCATCTTTAAAATGGAATGAATATTATTATTATTGATGAATCATGACAGTTGTTGAATTGAAGTCATGTTCTTAGATTAACTCTATAACACGAATTATGTTTGGCGTCTCAATATTTTCTACTCACAAAAAGCTTTGATTCGTGAGAGGAGATAACCTATAATTAGTTTTTGGACGAGGGAAGATACAAGAAATATAGGATATAACAATTATCATATATGTTGATGGTATTCTTTTGTATCGATAAACAATCGTGTAATATTTTTATTAGTATAAAAAAGTTACTCATAAGAAAAGTCAAATTGACTAAACATGATGTCTTCCTTCCCTTATCTCATGAATCTTATTCTTCACATAACAGATATCTATGCAAGTTTGACCTTTTAAAAATTGGATGAAATTGCTATTCAAAATGATTAATGATGGTAAATAAAAGATATTCCAAGTGTTCCATTTAGGCTTCTATTGCTATTCAACATAAGTTATTGAACCCACTACATTTGAACACATATAATTAATTACAATTGAAAGTTACATCCATATGATTATTTCAAATCATTACTTCTTTGTAGTTCTGTGTTCTGCGTGGAAATAAAGCTAGGAAAAACTAAGTAAAACAAGCAAATAAATGTTGCAGTGGATAGGCAAATAAATGACTTCCAACAGGACAATGTTATGGAGGGAAGATGTTGATAACTGGATAGTTAATCTTTTTTTCTCCTATAATATGATAACTATAATCATGATAAAATATATATATTTTTTAAAAAAAAATAAATATTATTTCATAATTTTAAACACACACATATATATATATATATATATACACATATACATATGAATAATCAAACAAATATTTAAGAATAATAATTATTTTTTATTATTACATGAAAATTTTTAATCATATGCTTGTTAATTTGCTGATAAAATTTTATATTTTTTTAATATAATTTTTCTATATTTTTTTTCTTTTCTTATTTTTATGCTGGTGTCAAAATTAATTGCGGATCCATTTTTTTTTTACAAAGAGCCATATCTTTCGGGAGATAGATTCTCTTTTATTACAATTCGTTCGAAGATGAGTCTTTTGTATCATGAGAATCATGTATAAAACTAGTGGCGAGGGCTTGTACGACATGATTCATCTAATATTCAAGTTAATTTAAGATTTTATGCTTAGATAAAAAAAAATAAAATAAAATAAAATTTAGGATCTCGAATCATATTCTGAATAACATGTCATGAATCTATTACGAGCAGATGAAATCGTACAGCACAACTTAAGCTATATAGAGAGAGCTCCGAGAACGGAGAGGAGAGCAACAAGTCGAATAACACGGCAAAATAGAATCGAGGCAGCAAACATAGCAAGTTGGAGTGCGTTGCTCTCGAAATCCATCATCTTTCAGCAACGGAAGTAGTCCCGACCGCACTCCCTTCCGCCGCCCGTCTGACCCGACTTGCCGTTGCAGTTGTAACTCCTGCCATTGCTGCTTCCACAGACTGCGCGATCCGGGGAGAGAGCTCCATTAACAATGTACCGATTCCCGCCTGCAAGCAGCCTTCTGTTGATATCCGAGTCCAGCTCAAACTCCACGTCTTCTTCTTCCTCCTCCACTCGGCATCCACGGCCTTGCGTCTCGTTGCAGGTCGAGCGTGCAGCAGCGCCGGAGACGTCCCACGTCGGCCAAAAGGACCGATGCACACAGCAGGAAGAAGGATGATCTGCGCATCTTCCTCTCCCTCGTTTTTGTACTTGTTTGAGCTCTCCTAAATGGATGAATCCGAGACAGGTCGGTCGTAGCCATCTCTGATTATTTAGAGCTCTAAATCGACAGGTGGGACGTAGCCATCTATGATTATTAAGATCATGCGTTCTACAGTTCTTGCGATCATTTTTTTATTTAGATAAATTTGATTAGTTTAGAGAATATTTCTCAAATACCATAATATTATTATCATCTCAAATGTTCAAACGATTGAAGATTTCATCTATCGGTAAGAGCAAATACTATCATGATTGACGTGTCTTAATTCTCATTTTAGCTCTCTTTTTATCTTGCGGTCGAAACTCACAGAAAAAGAATAATTACAATAAGATCAGATGAGTTTATGAACTGTGGTAGAATCATTAGATGAGTTTCTTTAGTTATGTTTTCTATCTTTTCTCTCATCTATTTTCCAATAAGATAAGCCATCCAATTTTTGGAAGACCACTGTAGCTCCGCCGACGGCTTGGACGAAGGTGCGCGCATCACAGGCTTACCAGTGGCCGACACCCTTTTCGTCGCATTAGCAAACGAAACAGGACGACTCTTCGTCTGCATCCTTCCTACATCATTCTCTGACACTCATCCACCCTAAAGCTTTTTACTTCTTTCTACTTCTCCTATAAAATTTGTGAGGTGCCTGTAGCGAGTATACAAAGACTGCCGCTCGTAAGCATGAAGACTTCATTTTATCTTATGTTCGAAGATTTATCCTCTAAACTCAGACTCCGAGAAGGATGATCGACGCCGTATATGAATTTGATAGAGAAAACGTCAACACTGTCAACTCACCATTCTACAGTGTTCATATTTATACTCTTCTGCCGACAGACGGGCAAAGGAGCTCCCGCCTTCCCTCTACAGCCCGCCAGCAGGAGAGCAATCCACTAACCCCTGCCCGTCTCGATCCCCGAAGAAGAATGACGCAGGTGATCATCTCTTATTTATCCTAGATAGGCTCAAAACTCCGATAAACCATACTATCACGATCGTCCTTTCCTAACATTACTCATCATGGGGTGTACTAATCAATTACCATCATCAATGAGCCCCTCAAGGATGCAAGGGGTACTTTATCCTGCCATTGGCCTTATGCCACTAGTCGTATAAAAGTTAGCCCTCGAAACTAGAAACAAATAAACTCTTATGAGTTTTACTAAACTCTCTCCACATCTGATTTAATCATCAGAAAATTCGAGTCAAGACATCCTCCGATGCTGATCGCTTGTGCAGGGCACCAACATGACTAAGGCGCACCTCAAGCCAATCGTCGCAAGCAAGTAATGCCTCGAGAGTCCACCGGCCACCTCCGCTTTCCGGTCGATCGTTCCCTCGTGACCCACGTGGGCTTCCTCGACGGATCTACGCATTCGGAAATGAACCTAAGCCGTGTTAACTCTCCGGTCAACAGCTCGTTCTCTGCATAAAGAAGATAACGAGATCTTCCTCAACAATTTAGGGAACATATGAAGCTTGTCTCGTCCGAGGGAGTCGTTCTTATCTGATCAAATCAAGATCTTATGATTAGCAATGAAAAGCACTAATTGGATAACATCATCGACCAAATTCGTTTCCCAAAGCCAACAATACAAAGCAACGCATGCTTTCCGAAGGAAGATGAGGGAAACGAACACCAACGTCGCCGCAAGCGTGTTTTCCGGCATCAGAACACAAATTACCCAAATGAACAGCTTCCGTCGGTCACTCTCATCCAGTTCAAGAATGCTTTCACGACGAGAAGCTGTCCAGCGAACGGTAATAGCACACAGGAAGAAGGAGGAGGAGGAGGAGATAACAGTTCATCTGATCACCTTTAATTACCCACGCGGCACTTATTGTAAACATTGCAGCCGCGGTTCGGCTGGTTACCCGACCGCGCTGGCAAGCATTTGCCGTAGGGCTGCCCACCTCCCGCGTTGCATGCCGGCCTGTCCGGGGTGAGGGCGCCGTAAGAGATGTGCCCGCCATCCGCCAGGAAACGCCGGTGAGTCTCCGAGTCCATGAGGAACTCCGCCTCCGCGTGGCATTCCGCTATGGAGCCATTGCATCCGACGCCCGTCGCCTCTGCCCGCCTTAACTCGACGCCGCGGACCGTAAGCTCCCAGCTGCTGACAGCAACGAAGAGGAGAAGAGATAGGGGAAGAAGGCGTAGCTCGTTCTTCATGGCCTCCTCCGCGTCTCTCGCTTGTCGGAAGGAGAAGGGGGTGGTAATGGATTCTTGGCTCGGTGCGTGCGTTATTGCCGCATACCGGTGACAGAGTGTGACAGGTTGCAAAGTGGGTGGTGGAGAGGACTCTTTTATCCCCACTGAGAAGATGGCGAATGTAAACTAAATCATCCACTAGAGACTGTTGTTTGGTCTGTCGATGCGGAAACTAAATTAAATCGAATATAGTGTAAGAAAATAACAAAACAATTACACCAGAAAGAACATTAAACCGATCGACAAGTAAGAGTGGAATCGAAATGAAAAGGTGAGGAAGGAAAGATGCTCTAGAGGGAGACAGCCGGAAAGAGATGTGGGGGAGTGATGCGAACAATCGAATAGCATTCCCAATAACTCGAGTCAATCATCGGTGGAGTTGGGCGAGACATCACGTCAGTCACATCGGCCCTACAATAATTCATTAAAGCATGTTGTTGTTGTGTTAGTGTCACGAGACCACATTGCAACTGTATTGGTTGATCCATAATGGTAAAAGGTGATCTATCAATCTATAAAGGAAATACCAAATGCTAAAGGGAGTTTGGAAGGATAGATAGGATTGAGACGAAACAGCAAAAATCGAAAGAGGTTAGTCCACATCGAAAACGATCAAGATTTCTTTATTTCTTGGGGGAATCCCATCTTATTCAGGTATTAGATAGATAGTTTACCTTTAAGAAATCAATTAGTTATAACCCTATTTTTTAATCTTAAATTATTTATCTTTTCTTTAAGTTTAAAAATTATTAATTAAGAATGGGATAAATGCTTTCTCCGATCCCATCCAAGTTCTAAATCCATGTCGCTTTGACTAAGTAGCTTCAGGTCAATCGAATCATGTTAAAATGATCCAATAACATCATTTAGTATTAAATGTTAACCATTTGATCCCTCCGAATAAATAGGTTCTAATCATTATATTAAATGATAATGCTCTACATTAAAATTCAAGAGCTATCGATTGTGCAATAATATACTAAATAAATCATATGTTTTAATCAAGATGGTTCAGGAACTAATCACTCTTTTTGTTAGGAGGGATGAGAGTAAAAGAAATATCCAAAAATCAACAAAGAAATATATCAAAAAAATTGGCAAACGTGATTTAATAGCTTTCGCCTATATCCATACAGAAAACTAAATTTTTTTTAAATAAATTATAAGATCGTTGAGTTATTTATACTCTATCATAGTTTTCTTCTATATTTTATCATATAAAGTTGAAAAATCTTATACTTTTCTGTCATCCTATATGCAAATCCTATCGAGCACCGAAACCATAAAATCCAAGAGAATTTTTTTAAAATAAATTATATAAAACTCTCTTTTTAAGTACCATAAAAAGAAGCACGATGTACTTAAAGTATTGCTTATATTTTACTTTCTCCCGTCAAAACCTAAATATGTATACGGGATATCTATAACAAAATCAAACTAGAATCTATTGATTCTCTCTCAATTGGTTGGATCGTAGGTGCGATGATTTACTTCACGGGCGAGGTCTCTGGTTCAAGTCCAGGATGGCCCAGTTGTGCCAAAGAAAAAAAAATAGAAGAAGCATTTAGCTCTTTTATGCATACTCCACTTGGTTCGGGTGGATATAACTCAGTTTGTAGAGCTTGGCTCCTACAATTGAGTTGTTTAACTTTTATGATTTGCTTATTTGTGAATGACTCTTTTTTAAATTATGATTCTTTGTCCCTTTAATATATAGACTCATGAAATCTTAAAATACTTATCAATTTTAATATTTTTAAATGTTTTATATTCTTGAGATGCTAAGTCAATGTGTTTGAGAGAAATTTAGTTGATTTCACTTTTAGCTTTAGACTAGGTTGGTTAAATAATCCAGCTGACGATCAATTTTGACCTTAATAAAATCTTAAAAGATAATTATTTTTACATTGGACATCCAAATCATATCATTCGGGATATAAAAGATCTGTTCCAGTTATTGATTTCTTACAAAATACAACATTGCTTCCGGGGATACAATCAAGCAGATAACTGATAATTGTCAGAAAGCTAAAACGAAAAGAGTTTGTATCTTATGGCAAGATTCCTTTTCCCCATCAACCCTCTAATCTCTTGTATAATATCTTAGATCGATCATTTTGTAGGATAGTAGCAGTTTAACATATTTTATTTATAAACAAGGAGAATAGTGGTAAAAAATAAATATCACTTTGTATCTACATCAACATACGCCTGTTTGACATTTGCATCCAACTCTTCGTTAATCCGTTTAACATTTGCATCAGTAATCCTTTTACCACTCTATATTTATATTAATACTAATGTGGATGCAGAGAAACGTCACTCCACAATTACATCGATATTGATGTAAACCACAATTACATCGATATTGATGTAAATACAAAACAACTCCCATCTCTTATCGTCACTATTCTCATCCACAGTAACTACTTGTAACAAAACCATCATCTGTCATCATCGACGAAAACATTAAAATTATTATTATTTATTTATTTATGTTTCTTTGATAAAATTAATAATATTAGGATAAATAAATTTAAATATTTTATTTTCATAATTATAAAAATATGAATATAATTTTTTTTAAATAAAAAGACCGAAATATTAAAGATATAAACCAATTAATTAATCATCCATGACAGAATATGCCAGCCTCGTAACCATGCAAATGACGTGGTGGGAGCTTTGCACCATAGGATCAGGCAATATGAACCCGTTCGGATCAAATTATACATATAAGTTTGAGATACTCAAGACTTATTAGCATTTTCTACATCTACATGTCATGAATCGCTAACATAACTAGCATGTGGATACAACCAATTCACGGTACATATTGCTACACTTATGTTGTTTGAGGTTACAACAATCTTTTTTTCTACTTGTGATACAAACATGGAGAAGATACCAGCCGAGAAATGTTTCAGATGTTGCATCGATCGTAGCCAGAGAACCATGAACTGGGATTTGTGTCCTTGGAAAAGTCAGCATCATCTCTGTTGCAGAAAGGCTCGAATTCCTCTCTCCATCTCTGATCAGTGAGACTCTCGCCTCCGGTTTTAGCTTCGTTGAACACCGTATACGTGAGAGCTTCCCTGGGCAATCGTGACTCTGCAAGAAGCCGGTTTAACAAAGAAATCTCTCTGTCATAATTCTTCTTCAAGTTATCAATCTCCTGGTATGCCTTCTCGGTCTCCTGCTCTGCCATACATGCCCTTTTCTGCAGGATAAATAAATAAGGTTTCTGTTAAACACTCCTATTGCACCGGGAACAGACAAAGGATAACCCTCAATTGATGAACTCCATGCTCCACCAGGATATAGCTACCTCAGTTTAACAAAGGTACGTTGCATTATCTAGTCAGTCTTGCTTGCTCGATGAAACAATTAAGTTTCTTTGGCATCGAATTATTTTCTAAGTAATAGCAAATAATTATACACATCAAACTTATTTAGTGATACATGTTTCAGTGATGGGGAAAACGTAAACTTATGCATTAATAAGTTGTAAGGAGAATCATGCAGATGTATGTTACAGCAAACAAAAACATACCTCGGCGGTTGCAACAGCTTCTTCTGTTTCCTTCAGCCGCACGAGCAATTCTCCAGCAGCCTGTACAGCTTCAGCTGTATCTCTAAGTTGAACCTGAAGACCTCTATTCTCATCTCTCCAATATTGCCGCTCCTTTTCTCTGTCAGCTCTAAGAGCAGAAATTTCTGCAGCAAGGGAGTTAATGAATTTTGACTCCGCTCCTTTTACCCCAGCTCTTGCAGCTGCTTTCTTCACATCCTCGATGCCATCCATAATTTTCCTGTGCCTCGCAAGTAGACCAATATGTTTCTCTTGGAGGTCTGCATACTGCTCCAAAATCCTAGCATGACCCTGCATTGCTGTCTGCAGTGCCTCCTTTAGCTCGTCCGTGCACTCCTTCTCCGAATCAAGATCCACCTTCCTCTTTTCAGCAAGCGATCGACTTGCTTCGAGTTCAAGTTTAAGTTCCTCTGAAAGTATGATCCATTCACTCTCCCTTTCGGTCCAATTACACCCATCTGGTTCAATTTTTTCATTGCCACTTGCTTCAGTTGACTCTGATATAGTACAGAGAGGAGTTGAAGTGGTTCCGCATGAATGAGTCAGCTGAAGCAAAGGGCTTTGTTTTCGAGTTGAGTTGGAAGAAAACTCCAAGTAATATTGTAATTGACTTCTTAGATCCTGGATCTCTTCCATCAAGACATCCCTCTCACCCATATTAAAAAAGTTCTTAAAACCATCCAGTTCTTCTTGAACTCTTTTAAGCTCGATGTTAAGCCACATAATATCTGGGTGATTCTCATATTTCTCTTTAAGAAGCTGTTACTTGCAGAAAATAAATAAATATTAGGAAAAACTTTAACAAAGTAAAACTCCTGATAATAGGGCTATCAGGTAAACTGAAAAAATGAAACTCATCAGTTGACGCTGAAGACCTTGTGTTCATTCATGAGAGAAGCAAACTCTTCTTCCATGAACTCCTCTGTCGGCAAAATACCATCCATAAGACTCTCAAGACGAGAAATTTTGTCCTCCCGTGTCTCAGCAATTATGGCACTGCATTCTCGCTCATGCTTATATTGTTGTAACTGCACCAGCCATAGAAATGAGAAAAGCATAGTATAGAAAACCAAAAATATAAAAAAATGGAAAAGATACTCTACCAAACGATTTAGTTGCATGATTTCAGCAGCTTGCTTTGTACAGTGTTCTTCAAGAGCCATTTCTCGCCTGATAGAGCCAGTCAAGACCTTCTTCACTGCCTACAGTCAAAAAAGACATCACCCTAAACCCTATTAAACAAGTTTAATAAATCCATGAACATTTAAGAAGAAATGAACAGAAATCTACAGAATATTCAACTTATGCTTTGTAATGTACCCGAGGAACTTTCATCTTCAGTTTGTCAGTCGACATTGTTCCATCAATAGTTACCAATTGAAGATCAGTGCCATTCTTGGTATCTTCATTTTCATCTTCTGAAGCTATCTTCTTGCAACAACTACAAACATATGCAGACAACTGTTCCATTTCTTCTGGATCTTGAACGATTGTTTGTATGCCAATATCGACCTTGTTTATTGGCACCACTGGCTTGGCATCAGTAAGTGCAACAGAAAATCTGAATGATGACCTCCTCACGAATGAGTTAAGCTGTTGGTTATCGAAAATTTGAAGACCACGTCGCAGACTGGCTGCTAAATTCTCAGTCTTGTTTGTTTGAGTTTCATAAGTGTTTAGAGGATATGAAGATTGTGCAAGGGATACGTTTAGTACTCCAGAGCCTAATTTCAAATCATCTGCTATAATCTTCTGAGATGCTGACATAGATGATGATGTTCTAAGGCTTTTTCTACTGAAATTTTCAAGCACAGGTGATTTACTCGAAGTAGGCAATTGAAGAACTAGAGATGTCTGGCTGGGCACAATGCCACTACTGTCGGGAGAAACTATGGAACTTGGGGAGCTAGAAGAATAACGAGTTTGCACTTCATGGATAATGTATTCCTTTTCCACTGACGGATTGCTTTCGCTTTGTGTGTTATGATCTGGCAAAATATTAGTCCCTTCATCAGCCATATGTACTTCACAAGTATCATTCAGTTGATCATCTCCTCGATCTCCGGCAGAACCACCATCAGAGTTTACAATGAGTTGGCCTGGCCCTATTTTCTTCAGAGCACAATCTTCAACTGCAAAAGTTTGATCCTTTACACAGCCAGGATCCATCTTGCAGATTGACCTGACATCCCTGGCAACTGTATCATTATCATTAATAGAGGACCTTAGCTCCTCTTTTGATGCAGAAAGATCGACAGATAGTTTTCCTTCACAAGGTAAAGGTAGGCTTGCTTGAATATTTGGCATCTCAACATCACTCTCATCAATTTCCATCTCCACATCATTGTCATCTTTCAGAATAGGTAGTGTTGTAGGACAGTTAAGACTCATTTTCAAAAGATTCAAGCTACGCCGAGCACTCCATGCTGATGAAAAACTTCCGTTGTTTCCTGCAGATCCATTAGACCTCATGCGTAGAAGTTCATCCTATTGACAAGAAGATATGTGAGCAATTTGAAATCTAAAACTTGATGATGCCAAAAGGATAAAATGAGTATCATAGAAGTACCACCTTTAGTTGGCGTATCTGCTCACGCAGGACATTAACATCATCCTGTGTTATCTCATTGACAACTGCTTTGTTCTTTATTGCTTTTGCTCGTTGTGCAAACCTTAAGGTGCTGAAAGTTTCACTTTTGCAGCTGCATATATCATATTTCTCAATCAACACAGAAGAAAGCAAGGGGGATGAGGTAAAGATTAAAAACCTCTTTTTATACCTCTGTGATGGTGAAACAGCACAAATCATTGCTAACTTGGCGTTACCACCAAGAGATTCTTGCAATAAAAATGTAAGCCTGGAATCACGATATGGAATGTGTCTCTGTTTCCCAGACTGTGAAACTTCTGCGAGAATATTAATTAAGTTTCTGTGACAACAAATGCAAAAGTGTTAGCAAAATCAGATTAGAAAGAGTACCCTAATATACATGCATGTAATTTTTCGTCTGCAGCTTGTTGAAACCATCGATTCATGACATGGAAAAAGTCCATGGAAAATACTATGCAGATACAATAAAAGCTATTGCATGCAAAAGTGAGGCCAATAAAGTTTCCTAATAGATTAAGTTACTTGTTCATAGTTATGCGGATAATCCAATTAAGGTCACTAGTCTGAAACTAAATTTGATACAAACTGTGACAACCTTTTTCTGTATAATAACAAAGCTTCGCTCAAAATGCCAGTGCAATAATCAAAGGGGAAATTGTGACATTCATGGATGATTTCAGGTTGATAGTTAAGATCATTTGGGTGCCTTTTCAGGGCTTTTTGTACCAAAAAGCATTGGAGAATTGTCTACAGCCAGTGCAGTAAAATTGACTTCCAACGTGCACTTGAGCCAGGGAAAACAAAACATTAAATAGTAACTGAGTAAACATTGGATGGACATAGGCTGCACTACCTAACTTCATGAAACTTCGATTGACTTTTATCAGATTAGCAAACCAGTCCAACGACATTTTGTTTTCTTATCCTGGTAGTGGCAACATTATCTTAAAACAGAATCCATGGAAATACTATGATTACTATCTCATGGTTATATCTTATCTTGAGAATTGACAGAAACATTTCATAGTAACTCAGCTGCAACAGTAGAAATCTTAGTGCACTTGCTATCTTCCCATCTTAGAGTTGCATATGACAACATGTGTAGAACAGTTGAATAATGTTTACATATTTTCAGAATTGCTCCGATCCAATTGATGCAAATCAGAACCAGACACCTAAGCTGAATCTACAATTCTACATGATATAGCCCTTCCTGGCTCCACTAGCATTTTTGGAATAAGCATGGATCAACCAATTCCAACAGATGCTAATTAGATTTTGGCCTCTGATGACTAAATTCATATGAGAGATTATGAAGATGACTCGTTCCATGAAATAATAAGAGTAAGCAGAGAGAAAAAGAAAGAGAGGGATGGATATTAGGACGAGAGGAGATGGAAGGGGAGGGAAAGAAACTAGACAATGCCATCATGAAACACTGCTAGCTGATCGTTGTGGCTTCTTGCTTCCTGTTTGTCAAAATAGAAGAACAAGAAGGAAAGCCCTAAAGCTCTTGTGAGTAAAATATCTCATGGACAACTTTTTAATTTTACAATTTAATTTTGTAATTTTGTAAGATTTAAGAATTTATAGGTAAAATAATAATTTATCTTTTAGCATCTAGGACTTTATAGTAGTCCTATAATTCATATGAGTTAAATAATGATAGAATTTATAGCTGTCTATCAGGCAACACAATCAGATGTGCTTCTTACAATAAATCCTTGAGAATATTACAAGAGAAAAGATCCAAGAAGTCAGGCATGGTAACCGAAAGATTCTCACAAGTTACAGGTTCCTAATAGAATAATAGGTACTTCAAAAAGAAAAAGAAGATTACTAGTATCTAACATTTATCAGGTTACATTATAATGATTAATTGTGATTATGAACGATGCAGTATAAGCAATTACAATGAGAAAATACAAACTGCAATCATACCCAAGCTGTGACAGGGAGCGATTAATATTCCCTGCTTCCTTCAAGCGTTCCCCTGCTGCACCTGTTTGCTTTTGTCTTTCAGATCCTGCCAGATCAACAAGGTTGATCCTGCTAGTCCTTAAGCTGATTAAACCATCACCTATGCTCTACGAAATTATAAGGAAAGCACTTTGTAAATCAACAGTGCAACATAAAAGGCTCGACATATATAAATGTGTTGTCTACGATATAAGAACTTAAAATGCAGTGTCCTTTTCACCGTAAAATATTCCCCACTAATCAGCAAATATGAGTCAACCAACCACGCTTTATAAGATGGCCAAAAAGAACATTAAGTAATATGGATTACTTCATTTAGATTGAATTTAACTATGTTTCTCTAGGCAGGATATGATTAAATATTTAAATATCTTTACAAGGTGAACTAAGACAACACAAATATGTAGCATTTTAAGACTAAGCAAAGCATGATTCCACAACCTTGCAAATAATTGACAAAAGTTTCACTGTTGAACAAGGAAGCTACCATTTGACCTACATATATTTATATGATTTCTTAATCTGTTAACATCATAATGAAATCTTCATCTCCAAGTGAACTTTGATTGTTAACACAATTTACTACCTTTGACTGGGAATCAACAATGCAAGTAAATACGCAGTGAGAACGGGAACTCTCCATATTTACGCTGGTTGCACCTGTTCGCCTGTTTGCTAATCCCTGAAAAGCAATTGAGGAGTTGTAAATATGCATATCATTTGCAGATATCATATCCATAAAGAGAAAATAAGAATAGCCATGCCACGAGTCTATGCTAAGCATCCAGGAACTTGCAAAATGGTTAAAGAAGAAGCAGTGTCAAACAATCAAACAAAAGTAATAAATATACAAAACCATAGAAGATAATAAGATAGAAACCAGAATGTCAAATCTCAATGGCAAATGGATTTTCCATGACACTAGCTCAACTAATTATAATTCTACATAATAGAACTTTGCATGAAAAGACAAAACTGCATGCTAGAAGTAGCTTTAACAAAAGCATTATTCTTCGAGAAGGGACTTATAAACATCATAAAACGGATAATTCAACTATCAATAGTTAAAAAAATCAAATGAGAAAAATTTTCATTAGTGCTGTATGTGACAACACATGCACACAAATGAGCATGCACATACAGACACATTCATGCACATGCACACACAGTCACGCTTGCTCTCATCAAGACACCACAAGCATGCACATGAAAATTGCAACTTTTCATATAAAACGATATCTACAAAATAAAACAAAGAAAAAGTTATGTTGGTGTTTTCGAAGTATTCTATAACGAATGGATAGAAGATTACTCTTATTTACAATTTGAACATTTTTTCTGTTGAGCCAATAATCCTGAACATAACTCCTAAAAAGTTCTTTGAGAAATATTAATTGATCAACAAACTACAAAATATGACTTGGAAAAGAAGAGAATCAATGGACCTTTGTCAGCAGACGGATTACATCCTTCATTGTATACACATACTCCTCTGTCAAACAGTCAACATAAATGCCAGCTTTAACATCTTCCCTAATCTGAAAGACATGAAAAAATTCAGAATTAAATGAGAAAACCACAGTCAGATTAGCAAAAGGAGCAAACCTAAAGTTAGTTCTCCACCTGAAGATTCTTTTGTGTTGGGTCCAAAAGATCAGTAATTTGCTCATTGTAGATCTGTAATCTCAACATTCAGACAGATTAAAAACTTAAAAACCAACCAACCAAGAAGTACATGATTTGAAGGTAGCATCAGCACACTTGCCTCCAGAAAGGAACAATGACACTGGTAATTCAGCTGCTTGTCGGAATGCTTAGCTTGCTCCTAAGACATATATAATCCTGTAAGCATGAGTGGATCTAAAATACCATGTTGAGCAGGACTGCATAGACTACCTACTTCATTTATGCGAGAAAAAAGCCGCTCAAAAACACGTGGAGTCAAACCCCACTCACTACTCGAAGAATCTTCGGACAAAGCGCTCGGAGGTCCCCACATCGTATACGTCTTTCCACTACCAGTCTTTCCCGACAAATTCAGTTCAAAACAACTTATCAGCATTCTTGATAGCTAATTGAGCTGAACAAAGAGACTTGGTCATGTTTGAAATCACAGAGCTGCACCTACCTGCCCATACGCAAATATGGAACTGTTGAACCCGGCCAAGCAGTTCTCCACCAATGGAAGCCCGACGAGTCGAAATATATCATCCTGTTAAGACACTCAAGAGTTCAGAAGATGAGGACTTTAAATGTTAAGCGTTAGGGGGCGCTCGGAAGGTAAAGGAGTTGAAGAGAGATCTCTAATTCAAAGTGCATATATACAATTTGAGACTCGCCTGAGTGGAACTGGTATCAGCTACTGAGTCAAAGGTGAAGGTATGGTCAAGGATCGAAATGGAGTTTGAAGAGATCTTTTCTACAATCGGATCCCCTTCTTCCTCTCCCTTGCTTGGTGGTCGCACTCGCACAAGTACCTGATCCAACCACAAGAAACATGTAATTCGAAGACCCAACTGAACAGATGAAAGTAGGGTTTCATGAGGTCTCACCTGAACGCCCGAATCTGACGACATCGAGGGCGGACCCCCATTCTCGGCGAGGGTTTCCAGGCTCAGCTTCCGCTTGAGAGGGTTGCCGCCGTGGAACGAGGGGAGAGGCGGCTTGGGGGGAAGCGGGCTCCGGTTCCTGGCGGAGAGCGGCTTTCCGGGAGACTTGAAAGGAGAGGATTCCGGCGGGGTGGTGTTGGGGTCGACGTTCTCCTTTGGGGCCCGAGGAGGGCGCTGCTTCTGCGAAGAAGGGGTCAGGGTCTCGGAGGGCGAAACCCTTCCACCCTTCGAATTTGCGAGCGCCTTCATCGAGATCAAAGAAGGGGGGAGAGAGGGAGAGAGAAGAGAGGAAGGCGGAGAGATCTGATTCCCTTGAGAGGTGGTGGGCGAGGAGAGGGGGAGGGGGGAGACCCGATTTGATTTGAAATTGAGGGGTGCAAATGTAATTTTGTGGATATTTTTTTATTTAATTGAGGTCTTCTGATGGGGGAGCGGCGGAAGAGTGGACGATGAAGCGATGGGTTTGATTTGGACCGTCTGATCGTGTACAGTTCCAAGGTTCCATTGCAACGGTCCATTTTCTTGGAGTGTTCCACTTCTCCTGTGGGGAAGTGAGTATTGTTTTCCGTTACAATTTAAAATGGGAAAAGATTAACCACAGTAAATTTTGACCCACTTGAGCTACGGCCTATACGTATAAAAGGTTGAGTTCATCGCATGGCTTTTGGGAAAGTCAATTCTGTTGGAATTATGGATGAAGAGACTTGAAAATTTTCCAAGTTCTCATATTTTAAGATGATATTTGATCATAATATTGAGTGTCTTGATACTTGGTTCAATTATGTGAACATTAACTTTTTCATCGTGATTTTTCATTTGAAAAATATCTAGAAGATATAAATTTTTATGATATTATGATAAAAATAATAATTTTTAAAGATGAATTATAAAAAAAAAAATTGAACTTTTGAAATTTAACGTAAAAGACCCTCTCGTTTCGTGAAAAATTTTATTTTATTTTTGTCTTTATCGAATCCATCGATAGCTTCTCTTTGCACGATTACTTCCTTCTCATAGATTCATCATTCATAACTTTCATGCATTTGTAACTTTCAAGAAGGATGAGATGTAGACGAGATTCCGAGTTTAACCTGGGCTAATAAGATACTTCGATATAGGGACTACTGTAGTGTCACCTCCTTTCTTGTGCACGAATTATAAAAAGACACATAGGAGCAATTTCCATATAATATGTGGAGGCAACGATGACTCTTGTATTTCTTTCTTCCTTACATAAGAATTATAAACAACTGATTCTACGGGAGGCAACAAAATTCACAAAAGTAATAACAACTTTCATACCCCCTTATTTCTCGTGCGAGGATTGTGGGTGAGCACAACAAAGACTTTGTGACGCAGGATGATGAATCCGATTGGAGTTAGAAACAAAATGATCATTTATGAATATAAAATGGTACTCTATGAAAAATTTGTAAAGTATGGACAAAATTTTTTAAAGTATGGACAAATTTTTAGAATTTATCTTATTTTAAAAATAAATATTTTGTTTTTCAAAATTGGAACATTTACATCTCTTATTTTTCATAATTTAGTTTCTATTTTGGAAAAGTTAAGGAGTTTTGAGTTTTCTAAAATGAATTTATTGTCTTAAGAAAATACAATCATTTCTCTATTTATTTATAAAACAAAATTTATAATTATATATTATATATTTTTAGAAATAGGTTTTTTACCTTTTTTGTTGATAAAATAATTTTAATACTAATAATTTATTGTTTTTTGTTTTTTGTGTTATAGAAATTTTTATTACATGAAAAATTCCCCATCATAAAACTCTTAAACAATTTTTTTTCCTCTATAAACTGTTTCATGTTACAAATAGTATTATGTTTTCTAGTATTTTTAAAATTAATTTATTTTACATTTAAACATTTAAAATTCTTCAATTTGAATCTAAATTTCAAATGTTTTTAATTTTTATAAAACATTAAACCCCTCACAAAACACTGTTTGAGGCTGAGTGTTCTAAACAAACTTCATTACACAGTTTAGAGAAAAGTTAAAAACAATCATATACTTGAATCATGTTCATTTCTATCTATTTATTGTAAGCAATATTGAAAGCATGGTTTTATACCTTTTACTTGATTACAAATTGGGAATTAACTTTGTTATAGGAACTCAATAATAAATTTAAAATTAAAACTATGTGAGCTTTACCTTTTCTTGATTTTAAGTGTTAGGGTAAACTTCATCCTTGTGTTATGACTATGATTGATTCAGTTGATGAAATCAGTTATGATGAAGTGTAACATTAAGCTCATGAGATTATGCAAAGAAATATTCTTATAAAGAGTCTTTCTACTCTTTATTGTTAACGTTATTTCAGTACGGTGAAAAGGGTTTTGAGCTCATAAGATTAGCGAATAAATTATAATATTACAAAAATAAATTAAAATTTGTGTTAATTCTTCGTGAGGTTACGTGAAACTGAGAATTTTTTCTCTATTTAAGGGCAATGCTCAAATTCCCCTTTTCCAATGGATCCTCCTCTCTTCTCGTTCCTTCGTCATCCCGCTCCACTTGCTCCTCAAAACCCTAGCCCTAGTCCAGATCCCATCTCGATCCCTCGCGCTGCCGATCTCCCGACCGTCATTTCCCTACTCACCGACCTCGCCACACTTGCTGAGTCCACCCTCAAGTCCGTCTCCGACTTCCTATCCCTCCCCCCTTCCTCCGCTGCTGCCGCTGGCGATGGCTTCTGCCGATGCCCTTACGACCGCAACCACCGCATGCCGCCGGAGTCTCTCTTCCGCCACTTCCTCCTATGCGCCTCCGCTCCCGGCACCCCTCTCCTTGACCTCGGCTTCCTCGACGCCCTACGCTATCCCGGCTCCCTCAAGTCCGAGGCCGAGCTCCGGACGGAGAATTCCTTCGTCCAGTCCCTCCCTGCCCCCGACGCCGACCTTTGCTTTTCTCTCGATTCCCAGCTCGGGGACCTCGGCTCCGGCTTCTTCTACAAGGATTGCCCCGCGGTCGTGACCACACCGGAGCCCGATGTCGCCACGACCTTCACTCTACCTGGAATCTTATCCGCGGAGTGCGCCAACTTTGCGAGCGATCGTGATGGAGAAAGTTGGGTTCTCGGGGAAGGTAAGATTCGAATCCTTCCATCCGAGTATTGGGCGTTGAGATGTGAGGTGGAGGCGTGGAATGACTTCCCGGTTTCTTACTCTTATACGGTACTTCGTGTCATGTCGAGCTTGAATTTGGTCGAGGAACGTGGGTTGTTAAAGAGGTGGGTGATCTCAAATTCACCTCAATTTGGGATCGTGATCGATGTTGCCATGCGGGAACATATATATCTACTTCTGAAATTATGCTTGAAAGTTATTGGAAGAGAAGCTTGTTCCTCACTCAAGTTGTTTTTGGACAACGAGCGGCTTTGTGATCCGAAGTCTCTTAATTTTGAGTGTCCTAGATTGGTGAGAAGCTTCCGTTGGTTGGCATCTCAGATGTCAATTCTGTATGGGGAGATGAATTCTAAGTTATTCGCAACTGGAATGCTCAAGGAGTCACTGGTGCAAACTGGGTCTAGCTTGATGTTAACTAGTTTACGCAGAGAAAATATGGAAAACGATGGTAGCATTGTTATCAATGATGCTTGTGTTGATGATACAAGGTGTGGGTCTGATGAGTACAAATCATATGAAGACATGAAACTAGAAAATCCTTCCAAAGATGCTAGTAGGGGCCAAGTCTTTGTTTCTCAGGTTGCTGCTGCAGTCGCTGCATTGCATGAGAAATCCTTGTTGGAGAAAAGGATCAAGGCCCTACGATTTTCCCAGCCACACTCCAAGTCTCAGCTGTATGATTTATTCTTGCTTCTATTATGTGTTTCTTTTCACCTAACATGTCATTCCTATGCTTGCCTTTGTCCTGAGTCCAGGCTTATGACCTTTTTGCCCCTTAATTTTCGAGAAATGTTTTGTGATAGTTCTGTTCATTTTTTATGAGCGCCAGATCAATATTACATATTTGCTCAACAAAATTGAAAATGTGGAAATTTATGATTATGGAATAGACAAAATTTTCTATCAGGCAAGAGAAGAAAGAATAAAGAGACTTTGGAAAAAAAAGGTAACATGTTGTGGGTCTTAAAATGTTCTGTACATGTAGAGTTATAAAACATAGGCAACTGACAAGACATGTATATATCATTATTACAAAATATTGATAATGTATAGTCTAATTCCTTTAGAGAACGAATTTATTTTTATTGGAGAAAAACTTAGATATAAAAATAACAAACAATTAAACTAGCACCAAAGAATGAAAGGGCAGTGTTAAAAGATCAAGATGAAAACATTTTGTATTGGATCTTGCTTGGGAATGACTTAATTGCAAGGAAAATAAAAAATACTTTACCATAGCAAACAAAGATAAGTCAATTAGGTTGCAGGAAGAGGAGACACAAAACTGTTCTCTTCACTTTGTTGTGTAGTCAGGATATAGACACAAGTACCTCCTCTTTTGGAAAAATATCTTGAAAAGTTTCAGGAAGGAGGTTGTGGAGAAGTTTTAAGAGTGCGCCTTGGTGTAAGTGAATTTGGCTCCAATGTGACTAAGGGTGGACTAATTGAAACAACCTTCCTACTAGCATAGTTAAGTGACATACATTTATCATCGGTAGGTGCTATATTGGCAGTACTCTTATGCACTGTACATGGTGACTATAGTTTGAGTCATGAAAACCTCTAAAGTTGAGATCGTGTACAAAGACGAGATCCATGTGCTTGTGCTGCCTTTTTTGTTTTATACACAAAAAAAAGGAAAATGAACAATTAATTATTTAGAGACATTAGGGAAAACATTAGTTCAGATCGTTTTAAGATTTGCCATCAAACAAACACTAGAAAAGAAGTTTTTGAGGGAAAACACTTCTCTTCGGAATTTTGTAACATAAACCTTAGAGGAGTAAAAATAAGAGCCGAAGATTGTAGAGTCGAGAAAGATTCTTTGCTGCTTTCGTTTCTAGAAGATGGCTGCAAAGAACATATGTTAAGGTATCAAGGAATAGAGAGGAATATTAAACACATCTATATTATATAGAAGTGTACCTGTTTCACAATTTCTTCTTGTTAGATTGTTTTGACACTTGACACCTTCATGTCTATGGGAAGCACTCTTTTTGCACCATATGAGAATAGAACGAGAGAAACTACAAATATGAGAGTACGACAAGAGGATAAAGGTTGTGGAAGCTGTTTATACACACAGAAATTGTTAACTATCACCTTGAGGTAACCTATGAGTCTTATGGGAAGTTTACTGAATATCTAATTCATCATTGCCTTCTACTGACAGATTCATCTTTAGTCATTTTCTACTTCCATCAAACAAGCTTCAATATCTCCCTACTGTAACTGATTTGGAGATAATGAAAAGTGTGTTTAATATAGATGTATGCATCAACTAGAACAAATATTTTTGATGTGTTAGCATTTCAGGTCTTTTGATCCTTATTCATTACACATTTCAATGAGATGTTTCATTACTATGTCTAAAAAGGAAAAATGGTTACCAGAATCATGAAGATTGCTTTTATTTTATAGCATTTCACTATGATATATCCTTTTGTTTTTTTCAGAATACTGGAACACTCGTATGCATTAGCAAGAGGTTTTGAAGAACGTGGAAAGCGCCCCAATTATAGGCCTGTTCTGGAACATGATGGGCTCTTTTGGCATCGAGCACAAAACCAGGTGAATTATGCATTGACTTTTATCTTACACATGGATATGTTTTGTCATGCCATGTGTAATATGATTTTGATGAATTTTTCAATGTAATTACACGTTAAGGTAGGCTCATGTTGTCAAGTTGTCCTATGAAGCACGAGAATTTAATAAATGCCTTATTTTGTTATATTGTCTTTTTTATATTCTAAATTATATTTTTTTCATATTGTTTTTTTTCTATAGAGAATAATAATACTTTATGGATCTAAGTGTTGGGCAATTAAGCAACAACATGTACAAAAAGTTTGTGTTGTCGAGATGAGAATGTTTAGATGAATATGTGGAGTTACTAGGAAAGATAGAAAAAGAAATACTTTTAATCATGAAGTAGAAATAATGTTAGTGTTACGATGAGAGATAGAGAAAGACTAAAAAATAACTTAATAGAAACAATAAATAAAGATTTAAATATTTTAAACTTAATTAAATATATGATTTTTTACAAATCTCAATGGCTGTAAAAGATCCATCTAGCCAATCCCAAATAGTTGGGACTTAAGATTTTGTTGGTGTTGATGTTGATGTATTGTTTCTTTTTATACTTTTTTCTCATTAAAATTATGTTAACTGTTTAGTGATTCACTACTTTCTTTGACTGAGGGGGTGCTATGGGGCTTGGTGAGTGGTTATTAGGATAAAATGAACAAGAATGTGAAGAAATGGGTGTGGGGGATTAGCGTCATTAGTTATTTACTTCTTTGCTCAATTGATGGGGGCTTGTTAGGAAATCTAGGCTAATTGAAGAAGCATGAGAAAGGTGTGTGTTGGATAGTATGGAGTCCCAAGTGTAGAAAGGGGTGACTATGGTGTCAACTAAATAAAAACAAGAGGAGCAGGCCATCATGTTGCTTGATTTCCCCAGCCAGAGAGGGTAGAGAAGAGCAGGAGAGCCTACTTTATTACACAGTGCATAACTGTCCACCTACCACCTGCCACTGACTCTGCAATGACCCATGTGTGGTTTGCTCAATGAGCTGGTCATCATGTTGCTCGATGCCCCCAGCCAGAGAGGGTAGAGAAGAGTAGGAGAGCCTACCTTATTACACAGTATGTCGCTGTTCACTGACCACCTGCCACGAACTGTGCAATGATTCATTCATGGTTTGCTCAATAAGTGCCACACGTATTCTAGTTAATTTGTGTCTTGTTAGGGTTCGGGTAGGGTATATTCTCTGGATGAGATTGTAATTGGTTTATTTTATATTTTTGTTCTACAATCCAAATCATGGAGACCATTGGATCCTTTGAATAAATATTAGATAAATTAAACAATTGAGTTGGATTGAATTGTAAAAAAGGCCTGATTTTTTATTTGATTTCTATTGGTAGCTCCTTTTACCTATTCCTGTCTTCTCTCCCGTTCTTTCTTTCTTCTTCCTCTCTCTCATTGACCATATAATATTCATCTTATCGATATCAAACAGCTTGTTGGTTGATTAGAACTTTGTGTTTTGTTAATGGTGCGTCCGTTCTCTGTCATCCGTTTATCTCCTTACCTATCTATCAAACACCGCTCTACTACGTCATATACCCATATTAGGACCCTAGGAATACTAATTAGATTCTAAAAAGGGCTCTTTTGATTCATCAAACTAGCTACTAAGATTAACTATGGTAATTACTTCAGAAGTAACAACATAATCAATAGTGTATTATCCTATTCTACTTGGAAGTCAGGTTGACAAAGCATTTTGAAGTCTTCCTTCCCCTCGATTTGTAGTTGTATGGTGATTTCAGGACTCACAGAAAAAAGTGCTGAATTCTCCTTTCGATAGTTACATTGTGCTCTTTCCTTTATGTGAAGGACGTTAGGACTATTTGGATAAGAAATCCATCTTTGGACCGCCCAGGTTTCTTCCTTCCTCTCCTGGTCTAAAACTTATCAAAACTCATCTTCATGAATTTCTTAGTGGTTGTACGAGCCCTCACAGGTGTTGGTTTGGGAGAGCATTAGATCATAACAAAATATCATATCACAGGCTGTGTTAGGTTCAGCTTCAAGGTCACTGGTTTGGATATTACCAACCTAGCTAATTAATTTCAATCCCTTTTTTTGTATGTTTGCTAATCTAGCTAACCGATCATGTTCATCTGGGCTAGTTAGTGGCGAAATGAGAGGTTTTTTGATGTATGATTGTATGTGCCCCATATCTTCAAGGCACAAATAACACAAGCCACAGCCAAGTAAAGCCTACAACACACCCCGCCACAACTGCCAAGAAAGAACACAAGAGGAAAAAGCACAATAAGGTGCTTCTAGTTATCATGTTTGTAGTCTGATACATGTATATTATTATGTTGCACATGTAGCTTGGTCTCTATATCTGCTTTAGTATGAGTACATTGATACAAATGTACCTACAAATATTCATTTCCTTTTTTTTAATGTGTAATTCATAACAGTCTCCATAGGCAGGACACTATTGTCCTTGTAGATGCAATCCACATGTTTAGAGGATTGAGTAAAGCTATGACATAATAGAAGCTTTGAGGTGATGGTCATCAGAAGTATCTTGTCAAATCTGCAGATGGAATTTTGCATGCATGGAGAGGGAAAAAGTTAACATTAACTCTTGATAATCTGTGGACTCAGCATATGTTTAACTAAAAAACACAATATATACCACAATATATACATTTTGTATGCCTTAAAATTTTAGATTATTTTCTGTAATTTTCTTGTGCATTCTGAGGAGAAGAAAACATTATCTTATTGGCACGTTTTAAGCATAGAGTATGAGGTGTAAAAATAACTAGTTTTTCAAGTATGATATTCATAACTTATTTTACAATATTAAAAGATGAATGATTATATATGAATGTGAGCTTACATACATTATGTTAGTACTTTTGCAGCTGAGGAATATTGTTTAGTGTTTGTGATAATTCCTGTACATGTATTCTTAACAGTCTCAACCTTTTAGGTATACAAAGCCAATCACCTGATGATGAGTAGGTTAGTTGAGACCCTTATTTTTTTTTTTCATTTTTTTGTTTAGGATCTTGGGAAAGCCAAGACAAGAGAAGAGCTACTAGCTGAGGAAAGAGATTACAAAAGGAGAAGAATGTCTTATCGTGGCAAGAAGGCGAAGCGAAATCCAACAGAGGTATGCATTAATAAATTTGGTAACATAAATGAATTTCAATCATTTGTGTTGTGTCATTCTAAAATGAAGAATGTGTGAAGACTACTACTTATATTGTGACTTCCAACATCCTGATTTTTTTTTAACTTGTAAATAAAAATTTCAGTGAGTTCTTAATCATGCATCCAGATCCATAAATAGTCATTTTCTTAATATGAAGACAAATATAGCTGCTTGGGTATAGGTAACAAGTATTATGACTACGTCAACTAACCCAAATTGCTAGTTTTGATCTGTTGTGTTATCATGTTCAGAACATGTTTAAAACTTAATTGTTTATATTATGTTGTGCAACATGTTTTTTATCTCTGGATTGTCTATCTTGTGTTCACTTTCTTGTCTCAGAGCATTCTTACTGGAATGGTTAAAGGCCCACTTTGTTGCTTTCCTTATAGTCATGTTGATGTTTGCTGATATACATGTGAAATGTGTATTCACCTGTGCATGCAAGTTAATTGTAATGCATTGAGTTTTTTAATCTTTGTATATTTGCTTCTTTTTGTCATTTTAGACTTTTATTTAAGTGCTAGCATATTCTGATTTTATGTTGCTGAAGGTAATAAGGGACATCATTGAGGAGCACATGGAGGAAATCAAACAAGCAGGAGGTATCGGATGCAATGTAAAACTCTCTGCTGATGCAGCAATTTTCCCAGTCAACCATGATTCCCAGAATGATGCAATTTCAGATCTTTGTAAGTTGCAAACCAGTGACTTGGATGATCCAGATGCAAGAAGAAATACTCGTCATAAAGAATCACTAGATGGTGATGCTATTCATAGTCATAGATCAAATGTGAACAAAGATTTTCTGAAGTCTCACTCAAAACTGAAGTATGAACAACATGAACATTGGGAAGATCAAGATAAATCTATGCATGAAAGATGGAAGAATTATGGTTCTAGCAGCTCTTCCTCTCACAAAAGTTTGGCTTCATCACGTGACCGAATTGCACATGAAAAGGAGCATGGTGCTGCAGTTCCACCCAGCAGTAAATATGACAGTATGAATTCTGGATATTTTTCTAGGTCAAGAGATCACATAAATCAATCAACTTTAACATCAAAGTCTTCCAGGCGGGAATACGATCACATATCACAAGATAAGAGTAAAGAAAGAGACAGAACTTTTGGACGACATAGATCAGAGTCAGTGACACAGGACACGTTTGAGGATAGATACAATCCTTCTGACTCATATGATGATTATCATGCCACCTACTCTAATGTTTCTGCAGACAGTACCTATTACTCGTCAGGCAAGGTTTACAATCCAAGAGAAGATGGCAAATATAATCATGAGCAGCGTTCTCGAAGGCGGAGCAAAGATTATAAATAGGTCAATCACTTTTTGATGACGTAAATACTAGTCCCGTATCTATTTTATGATGTCAGTACCTGTTTTACCTTGTCATATATGGTATTGAGATTTTTCCCTTACATACCTGTGCAGTATTTACTGAGGCATCATGAGTGTTCTCCACGTCCGTATCCTTCTCTGTATCCTCATGGTTAAAGATATCATGTTTGCCTTTTATCTTTGCTGTACAGTTCCTTTCATGTTTAGTTGTGCTATATTACACCTAATCAACAAGGATCAATACACAAGTTGTGTTAAAATGAGATGGGTTGGGTTTCTCAAGTTGTTTAACTAATACCAGATTAGTTTTAGGTCAAGTCATAGAACTTGTTTGTTAAGGTTTTAAAATGGTGGTATAAATTCATATTTCTTTAGACTAGTTTTCTGCTGTTGATTTTACATTTTCCTTTGGAGCATAAATTCAGCATGCAAAAGATTTTAGGCCTCACAGCAGTGTGCTGCTACTGATGATGGTCTCCATTTACTTAATGGCTGCAAGATTTGGTTATTGGTCAAAATTCGATTAATCAGTGAAGACTGGGGTTGCAGATGTCTTTTGGCTGTTTGCTGAATTGCCTTCTTTGTTGCATTTTCTGTTTCCTGTTGAATTCAGTTAATGGTTATACATGCTTAGCCTTGCCTCTTTGAATTCCCTTGTTCTGCAGTTAATCGACAAATCATTCATACTCTATGGTAGTTTTTTTTTTCCTGATATTGGACAACTGTAAGCATTGAATGCAGTGTTTACGATGGTGAACATACTTCTACTAAGAGAGCGATGTTGATTCTTTTGTGAAGCATTGTGATATAGAATTTTGAAATTTTTATGGTTATTGTGACTGATTTCAACATTTTTTATGTACCTGGATTTGCTTTGGTTTTCTGTGTGTCAAAAATTGATAGTTTCTTCAAGCAGGTTTGTCTTAAGCAGCCTACCCTAGACAGTATTTCAGTTTAAGCTGCCTCTTTGTTTAATTCATTACTTCTTTTGCCCTTCTGCAGTATTTCAATTCTTTTGCCCTTCCTGTTTGAACTGCACAAGACAGTATCTCAATTAACTTACAAATTACAAAAGATTTGTTAATTCTTTTGCCCTTCTGCAGAAAGGACTTCCTCTTTGGTTCACTTCAAAATGTTACTGTGTGGATTAGCATTACTGCTATTGTATGGATTTGCTTAAGCATGCACCAAGTACATATTTCATGGAGAGCTTTTGGTTGGAGGAGATTATGAAGTCAGCTTTTATGGTTTCGGAGCAGTTACTAGAATGGGTTCTAGTCGGCGCATTATTAGGTATGCTCATCCTGGACCAAGTAATGTTTCTAATTTTGGGTTTTTTATGCCAAATCCAGGAATTATCTTGAGGATGATTGCTTCATAAATTTTGACTCTTAATTCATGTAAGATGAACTTATTGTGCCCATAATAGATCAGCATTTGAGGCTGTCAACATTTAATTTGGTAAATTTTCATCTATGTTCATCTGTTTTTTTTATATATCCCTCTCAAGTTAACACTTGTTGCTATATCGACGGTGTTGGTAGATACATGTTGGACTACTATTGAGTTAAATACAGATACAAATAGTTACTTGTTCTGTATGTTTTTCCTTACCAGATATATTACTTAGTTATGTGGCCCCTTGGTCGGATGAGATCAGATAGATAAGAACCTAAGCACTATGGATTTGCGTTACTTGCAATATGACTCATTGTAGTACATTGCAGAAGTTAATCATATGGCTAGCCACATGTGGAAACAGGTAAGATTTACTCGAATAAACATTGGCACTAGTGAACTCTAATTTAGTAAGCAAACTTTCACGAAGAAAACATTCGAAATTTAGGTTTAAGAGTTGTTAATAGGTCTTGATAGTACCTTCCCTATTTACTTCCAGTTTGATAAAATCATGTAATGTGGTGATTCAATTAGGAGAATAGCTGAATAAACTTTTCATCAGAATTAGAATAACTTTGATGGTGATATTGGAAAAGATGAAACATCAAAATGGTGATAAGAGTCTTTGTTTAATGTCCAAGTGAAAGTTTGAGTGAGACAAGAAATAATGAATAGAAGGCAAAAGAAAAAGTTATTCTGGGGGAAAATACAGAGTAGAAAGAAGTTAATATAACCCCTTTTATATGTTGAGAGGGTCCAATGAGTTTGTGACAATAGCCTTAGGTTTCCCAGACTCTTAAATTCCTCCTTAGTGTTTGGAGGGACTCATGAATAGGTTGGATTGCTGTCAGTAATAGATTGAAACAGAGTGATGATACCCTTTGGGCCATAAGAGGGAGTTATTAATTTCCTACTTTGTCATAGTCATGGGCTGAATAAATTTTGCTTTAATTGCATCATCTTTTCTTGCTAGAGATTGATTTGTTGTGTTTTGATGCATGTTGGGATTCTCTATGGGCTCGGATATCAGACATGAGGTCCATATTCTAAGATGAAAAGATGCCTTGTGCATTTGGATATGCTTAGTGTGAGTGGTCAGTGGGATGTCATAATCCACAGTGACAGAACAGATGCTACAGGCTGACTAAAGGTCAAGTTTCCCACATCCAAATAATGCAAGTGAAGCCACATCTTAGAAGAGTGCAAAGTAAAACGTCAATCCCACTTTTCCTAATTCTGACCTCTGTCAATGACCACCGTAGTTCTTTTTCGGTGGCGGGCAGTGGTTCGCAAGATCCAGCTGGAGTTAGACCAAAAGTAGCCGCTAACGAGCGCATGCAATTGACAAGGATCATCCGGTCTTAATCTGATTCAGAGTGATTGACGCAAAATCACTATTAAAACAGTTTTCGATTCTTCAATATGTCCCGAGTCAGCTTCGGTTTAAGCTCAAGTCTATTTTGGAAGACAAATGGATTCATGAGCGGTATGTTCGATAAAAGCTTCTTTTAGTCTTCAATTTAGTAGAGTTGAAGCATAAGATAGGATTCAGATGATCAAAAAGAGCTTTAGGTCAATTAACGTCTCTGAGGTGTTTTTGGGGAGCTATGGTATCGTTGATATTGATGAATTAATCTGCGGGAGCAGTCATGCAGGATTGTACGATTGTTGAGCATTGTTCGGAATGTCAAGGCATGACAGTTGGTGTCATCGCGCCGATCATATAGGTCACATGGCCGATGTGTCAGAGTTGACATGACATATGAGTAATATTAGATTGATAATTATATGACGTTTCAGATGCCTACATGTTAGGTGCCTTGTAAGTTTGTACTTTAGTGTCTTTGGATCGTGAGATTATCCATGTCAGGTCCGTACTTTAGTGTCTTGGATTGTGAGATTATCCATGTCAGGTCTGAGGATAATTAGTGCTAATCATGCAAGGACCGAGGATGAATTTTGTAGTTGGCTACGAGAGTTACCTCTTGCCTTTGGATTTTTTTTTTTGGTTCGCTGTGGTGTCCACCAGGAAAGTTATATGGAACCCATTTAGCTTTTATTTATAGAATATTTTTTTTGTTCTTGAAAAAAAAAAAGTGTTTGATGCCCAACGAGGGATTAAGGGATCAGTTGAATCCCACTTTAACGACGAGAAAGAGGTGGCCATGATTGGTCCTAACACCACCTCATCCACTGGGGGAGGATAAGGACGTGCCCTAGAAGAAGAGGCACATTGAGCAAGTCACTTGGCTTGTTCCCTGGGAGGTAGTACCGAATAAGTCTTATGAGTTGTACTACAGGACAACAGAAGCAGGGGAAAGAGGCTGCCACATGGAGCAGGAAGAGAAGCATGACCTCATGGCATTCATGAGAACTGCTCTCCCTTTATCTGCTCATCTTGTTCTCTCAAATAGGAAAAAAAATATATGGAAAAAAGATTTTCAGGGTCAGCATGTTTTGATATGAACCAAACTTGGATTTTTGAACTAGATTTTATTGAATCAACATCATGGCGATCATTAAAAAGAAAATGATAGAAACAAACTCTAGCTAGTCAAGTATTTGACAATCTTAACACTCAAATGTTTGTATGAAAGAGAGGCCTAAAGAACCATTTCAGATATGAACAATTTCCTTGTTTCCTTTTGTTCCTTACAATTCAAGCTGTATAAGAAGTAACTTACAGAATTGGGAACCAATCAAAAAGTCAATTAGAAAGAAGATCTACAAAAAGACAATGACTGAAAACACTTAATGATTCAACTCATCTTGTGCAAAAATATTGCTAGAAACTACAAATTATATAGAAAAATAAACAAACTGTGGAGTTTACAACTAGAATATTTGGTCTGGTTGGGGTGTAGTTAATCCACTTATCAAAGATTCATGGTTCAAAATTTTATTCGATGATTTTTTTTTATATTTAAAATATTAGTCCAATTATGATATATTGGATCTGCTTACAATGAGTTGAATGCGTGAATCCTGACAAATTTTAAAGATATCAAACAACTTAGCAGGTAAGGTTGATAATTATGCTTGTATCATATTTTTTAGAAGAAAAAAGATGGAGGTTGGGTGTGATAAGGTTGATATTCCTCATGCATGAGAATGGATGTGACCTGGCAGAAAGACAATTCAGGTTCACAAGCACATCCATTTATGACAGCTGGAGTCTTAACCAAAGATTGTTTTTTAGGAAATTCTTTCTGTTCACAAGTGACCATCATTGTACCAGAAGGGGAGGAAGGCATGCATCAGAAGAATGTCTTCTCTTCTATGAGAATATAGTAGGATTAAACAATGCTGCATAGTTGGATATGGTAGAACTGACATGCTCATCAAAAGATGAAGACACAGAGAAAAGGAGAAAGAAAACACAGACAAGCTGTGACTGCAGGTGCAGCAAAGCGCCAAAGTTAGGGCCAAACTCAGTGTTGCATAATTGGCACAGTTACAGTCTGCCGACAACTGTGATTGGTTGTGGCTTATATCATCACAGTTTTCATCACATCTCTCTCTCTCTCTCTCTTGTATGTGCTTGTGTGGCACAGTGACAAGGTGGGGGGGTCCATTTGGAGACCATAGTCTGAGGTAGCTGACCATGCGAGGAAAATGATGTCTCTTCAGGAATGATGAGAGAGAATTATAGTGAGAAAAAAAAAAAAAAAAGGAGCCCCTGAGCTATTGACAAAGTATTGAGATAAGCATGTTCTTTTAATGGTGTCCCATAGGAATCATTAAAGCCTAGCAATGGGGTCCTATCTCTGTCTATTACTGCCTATTGTCACCATTAGTTGATATCCACCTACTTGTGGTGAATCACTTGAAGATTCTATATGAATCTAGAAAGCAGGTAGGCTCACCAGACCCTTGGAATATAATGTGAAGAAGGATAGCAGTGTGGGATGGGAATTATGAGCAACTCAATTTGTATTTTGTGTTGAAATCGAGAATATTATTTTTCTTTATAACATAGGGTGGTTAAGAAGAAGGAAAATATAGCAGTCTACTTCCTGTTGGAATATATAATCTAAGCAGTTTCTAAATATTATTACTCTAGTTTTAGAATTGAAAAATAAAAAAATCCAACTTATATCACAAGAGGAAGGATATGTTGTTTTTTTTTTTTTTACACCTAAAGCATTGATCTGATGATGATATAAATACTCATTAATCAAAGATTGAGAATTTGATATCTTATCTGATAATTTATATACACTATTAAGATATTGTTTTGGTGATAATGGTGTCTTAAAATCACTTATTAAAATAAAGTTGAGGTTTCAAAATATCATAAAAAACTAGTCTTTCGAGTAAAATCTTTGATTGTTGATGTCAAGATTCTAAGATAGGATCTTGTTTTCACTATTTACCGTTTGGGAAAAAAAAGAAAAGATAACAATGTGGAGGAAATATGATCAACTCAATGTGTATTTTATGTTGAAACAATCCTTAAAGTTTATTTACTTCCGAGGGATATACATTCATTTTTTTTGTTAAAAAAATCTTTTTTTAAAATAGAAAATATACAATTGACTAGCAAAAAAAATCAAAATCAAAAGTATGCATCATCATGTATCAACAAAATTTTTTCTTCAAAAAGAAAAATATAATTAATTAAGAAAAGTACAACATCACCATTCGCATCGAGATGAGCCAAAAAAAATCAAGTTCATGAGACCACCTCCTCTCTTCAAATACCATTAGAAACATTAAACCTAGCATCGTATTTACATGCAATCGATTAATCCCGTTAAGGTTGACCTCCCGCATCCTAACGCAAGACAATGGCAGTTGCTTGCGAAGATAAAGATAGAGGGAAGAAGATGACAATATTCTCTTTCCCATTCGGTCTTCTCCACTTTCAAGCGGAAGATTGGACGTAAAGGAAGCAAACGGTGGTCTTTAGCTATCATTCACTCACCCGGAATTTATGGTGGACTTCAAGATTTCATGTGACTTGGAGGTTCATTCCTCATGGCCCTCCCATCCCCACATTTCATGGGAATGAATAAAGGAAGCACTCAGTTGAAACTCCTCTTCGGAGTATGATGATGATTACATGTCACTTCCAAGAGTAAACAAAAATAAACTAAAAGGTTTCACTCACAAACATCACTGGTGGATGAGTTGACGATCTAATTTTCTTTTCTTGTCTAATTCATTATTTATTTATGTAGAAAAAGAAAATCCTGTTTATGATGGATTTTTTATTCTTTTCTCACCCGTAAAGTTTAATAAAGGAAAACCATTAATGACGAAAGCTTTATTCTAACATCAAAGCCAAGTCGATTTAATCGAGACTAGTTTTAGATTGAATACTCGAATAATGATTTCCCTTTTTTTTATTATTTGATGTCTTATTTTTTTCTAATATCCTAAATGAGATATATATATATATATATATATATATATATATATATATATATATATATATATATATATATAGAAGATATTTATATAAAGCACCGCTATGTCAAAGACGATACACATAGAAGACATAAGAGGAAACAAGAAGATCCAAATGGATGGAAGACGACCAAAGTGGATTGAATGATTGGCAGTGCCACCTCCCGAATGACATGCCACTGAGAAGTGTTTGGTGGACGTGTCACACACAGTGCCACGCCACAGAGGAGACCAATTTAACGGTGCCCATTTGGGTGCCCCCATCCCATCTTGGCTTTGACTCCCACCGAGACTGCGGACACCTCCACAGTGACATGGCGGCTCCTTGCCACCTGATATGATGAGCCAGCTTGAGACACATCATGTGGTCAGAGGAATGATATGGTTCCAGTGGACCACAACAGAGCTCGAGATCTCTAATGGAGCATCTCCACCATTCGAATGGATAAGATGGTGCATAATGATCCCTTCTCTCTCTCTCTCTCTCTCTCTCTCTCTCTCTCTCTCTCGATGCTTTTTCTTGCCTTTTTCATGTTATCATCATTGCATTTCGTGAAGGCCATGAGATGTGGCAATTGTGGTGGTCGCAATACTCCTATTTATATATATATATATATATATATATGATGTTGGTGGCAATTGTTTTTTACTTACGGATGTATAACTATAACTAGTTGGAATGAAATTACATAAAAATATTATTATTTAAGATCCTTAGTGTAAATTGTTGGTCAAAAATCTCAGTTCAAGAAAATCCTAAAACATATTAATAGTTCTTTTTTTTGTTAATCTTTTTTGGTTTAAGCATATAAGTATTGTTTGTTGCCTAATAAATTTTTAGCTTGCCTTCCTATTTGCTTATTCAATCTATTATCATTTGAATAATGGTTATTTGCTTGTGCATTTGTTTATTAATATTTTACTATATTAATAATTTGTAGCTTGCCTTCATGTTTATTAATGTTCCATCAAACATAATTCAAATTGTTTTTGACTATCCTATATTTTTCTTCTAACTCAAACTTTATGTTTTCCTTATATCAATCGGGTATCAGAGCAGTAAAAAATTAAGGCTAGAGAACACAAATCATGAATTAATGGACATACCAATTCAAACTACCGATCTCAAGAAATAATCACCTTCAGAAAAAAAATATTACATGTAATCATTTTTATTGAGGATTGAAAACCTTACTTGATAAGTTGTTGATCATACTAGCTGATAAAGACTTTCTATTCATAGCAAGACGTTCTACTCATAGCTTATATTCATTTTTTTATTACTCAACAAAAATCCTAATTTTGATCGACTACACATCACTCGTTTACAAATGATCTAATTGAGTTAAATATAGCAACAATATGTTGGTGATAATATTCGTCCCACCACCATCATCATCATCATTATTTTTATAGTTAAATTCAAAGTTTAGTGAATACCATCACATAAAAATAATAAATACTTAAATATTTTTTAAGAGTTATTTTTTATTTGGATGATTTTTCTATAAAATATTTTATTTTGAATATTTTCCAAAAGGTATTTACTCCTCTTTTATTTTTTTTCCCAAACAATACATCTAATTTAAAAATATCTAAAATACCTAAAAACAATTTCTCAAAATTTTTCATTCGTTTTTTTATCAGTTTTTAACTGTTACAATATTTTATTTTCATTTGACTCGTTTATAGTGTTTCTCAATAGTATTATATTCGTTGATATACTGTACACACCCATAAATATTATTACTGACATTATATCATTTTTTATGGTCATTACTCATAAATTATTATAATATCATATTTTTCGGCCTATAATTAATTTGATTGAGGTTACCAGTCTATTTAGATCATTTACATTATTTTAAAGTAGACTTTATAATATTTTTATTATGATGATTAAAATATTATAGTATGTCAAAAATAAGGTAATAAATCTAAATATTATAATAAATAAAAAGGAAATAATTTGAATATTTTTAAATAAAAATATTGTTTTGAGAAAAAAGGAGTATCGATTTGAAAATATCAAAAAATATATGTATATTTTTAGAAAAATAATATTTTTATTTATTTATGAGCTATGCATTTCCAATTTTAAAATGACAAATATACTGATGAAGTACATCAAACAAATCATTGCGACTGTCCCAACGCAGCCTATCAATCAATACGTTCCACCGAGATGCGATCAGCTTATCCTACTCCGGCGGTGCAACCGAACGTTTAAGTTCAAAGAACATAAATAAGTTTATTTCTTCCTTGTTTTAGACTTACTTATTTATTGAATTTTATGGTGTTGTGCGCAGTGGTTTCGTTTGCTTCAGCCTTCGGTTTCACTTCCTTTCTCTCCCTCCCCTCTCTCTCGAACTCTAAAGAGAGATGATCGAAGCGGAGGGCGACGAGGAAGCCGACGAAGTGAGAAGGTACCTTCCCTGATAACTTCGATCGCGTCATCTTCTTTGCGCAATCGAGATCTTCTAGCGGTGGCGCCGATGGCGAAGTCCGGGCCCGCGGAGTCGGGGTTGGCGGCGGCGAGGGTTGGGGAGTTGAAGAAGGAGCTGCGGCGGCTTGTGAGGGCGATCGCGGAAGAGGACGACAGCAGGATCGAGAAGTTCGAGGGGGCGGCGAGGGCGCTCGCGGCGCTCAAGGACCTCCGCTTCCGCGGGAGCGGGAATTCGAATGGGGCTCTGGCGAGCCAGCGGAAAGCGGAGACCGAAATCGAGGCGGTGGTCGTCCCGGAGCACTTCTTGTGCCCCATCTCCGCGGAGCTGATGAGGGATCCCGTCGTCGTCGCATCCGGACAGGTTCGATATCTTTGGGATTCGGGTTTACCCCTGAATCGTCGGGTTCGCTGCGTTCTGACTGTATCGAATTCGTTTCTGATGCAGAAATGCTGTTATCGCATGAATTCTTGGTCTAAAAAGATTAGGATTTTGATGATTTCTCTTCAAAATTCAATTTCCCCCATCTGCCTCGCTCTGTTTTTGTTCGTCTTTAAGTTCCATGTTGCTGATTTATACTTCTTAGAGGAGTTTGATGCAGAAATGTGTTTCTTCTGTTCTTCCATGAGTTTCTCGTCCTGAAAAGTTTAGGCTTTGATGATTTTCCATCAAAATTCAAAATTTCCCCTTCTGTTTACCTCTGTTTTTGCTCGACTTCGAGTTCCATGTTGCTGATTTATATTTCTTGCAGGAGTTTGGGGGGCAGTTGATTTGAGCTGCAATATCAAATGGATCTTTTGATAGATGATCTAAAACCTTGTTTTCTCCTCATTCAGTCCAATGTTCATCCTCGGTGCTCCTCCTCCGTATTGTCGGCTAACTCCGTAGGGAACTATTCCTCTTATGGTCGGATTTACCTGTCATGGCCTCATACTTCACCGCTTTGTCCATATCTTGTGCAAACAAGACCAATATTTCTTTTAGATGTTAAAGAATGAAAGATTGGATTTTGATTGTGTGCTGTTTCAGTTGGATTCTTTGATTGAAATGAAGGAAAATAGAAGACACTACCTACTTCCACTACCTTGAAGCCTTATGCTTTGACTTTGCTGTCAAGACTGTCAAAAAATGTCTTCACCTTTGCTACTCTGCTGCTTGCCCTGTCTTAACTTGCACCCAAAGCAAGGATTTTTCTGTTCTTTTTCTTCCTTTTTTTCTCTGTTAATTTTGGATGAAGCACCGGAGCTTTAGCAATTCGCTGAACACTCCTCGATTTTTGTTTAGTTTCATGTGATGAGACTGGTTTGGCACACCCATGGTTACAAGTGCTCGGTCGTTTGTGTCTTGTTGCAGACCTACGACAGGGCTTTCATCGAGGAATGGCTGAGTTCTGGGAACCGAACTTGCCCGCAGACTCAGCGGGTCCTCTCCGACACCACCCTCACCCCAAATCACCTCGTCCGCAGCATGATCTCCCAGTGGTGCATCGAGCACGGCGTCACCCTCCCTCCACTGGACCAGGGGCAAGAGGAAGGGTTGATCACAGGAAAGGAGCGGAACGCGCTCAGGAGGATCTTCGACAAGATGTCCTCTTCTTCCTCCGTCCCGGAACAGAAGCAAGCGGTCAGGGAGCTCCGCCTGCTCACCAAGCGTAACCGGTCGTTTCGCGCACTCGTCGGGGAGAATCCCGACACGATCCCGCAGCTGCTGTCGGTTCTGTCTGCTCCTGGATTGAGGTGCGATCCCGAGGTGCAGGAGGATACCGTGACGACGATCCTCAACCTCTCGATCCACGACAGCAATAAGAAGATCGTGGGAGACAACCCCCAAGCCATCCCTTTGCTCATCGATGCTCTGCAGACGGGGACGATGGAGACCCGTAGCAACGCCGCCGCAGCGCTCTTCAGCTTATCTGCCCTCGACTGCAACAAGCTCAAGATAGGCGAGTCGGGGGCGATGAAGCCGCTGGTGGATCTGCTGGAACAAGGCAGCCCGAGCGCCAAGAAGGACGCAGGATCCGCCATTTTCAACCTGTGCATGGTTCACGAGAACAGGGCGAGGGCGGTGAGGGGTGGGGCGGTGGGCGTGGTCTTGAAGGCCATCGGTCACCACTCGCTCGTGGACGAGTCGCTGGCGATCCTCGCGCTGCTGTCGAGCGACCAAGACGCGGTGGAGGAGATCGCGAGGGCCGGCGGCGTACCACGCTTGCTCGGCATCGTGAGGGACAGCCCGTGCGCGCGGAACAAGGAGAATGCGGCCGTCGTTCTCTTCTCGATCTGCATGCATGACAGGACCAAGCTGAGGGAGGTCGGGGAGGAGGAGGAGAAGCACGGAAGCATCTCTCGGCTGGCTCAGAACGGCACTTCGCGGGCACGCAGGAAGGCGGCCGGAATCATAGACAAGTGGAAGCGAGCATCGCGCAGCACGCATTACTCGTGTTAGGCGTCGACGTACGCAAAGAAATAAGGAAGATGCACATCATGTAAATAATAGCTGCTCTTTTCGTTTCAAGCTCGGTCGAGTTGTTGGGTATAAGCGAGAGACTATATTGCTGTTCTACGAGTTCTTCTGAGACGTAGGAAGTAGTGATAGTGATAGTGTTGGTTTTGCCTCGGAATCAGGCTGCAGGACCTGTCCTTCCTCCTCTTCATGGATATGAATAGCTTGTGCAGATTTGCCGGTTTGCTTCCCTTTTCTTCTGCTCCCACATCGTCGATTACTGCTTAGGAGCACTTCAACGCGTGTGACTGCTCGGGCCGCGTAACACGAGCTAAACCAAAGGTGGGGGCGGCGGAGGCGGCGTCGGTGGGTGAACCGCGCTCACCTGCTCCGCGGCGGTGACGCAGCAGGGAGGGACCCAGCGCAGCACCGCCGCTCATTGATTGCGACCACCTCCTCCTGCTGTTGTTCACGCGCTCATCCTTCTTTTGGCTGCTGCTTTCCATCTCACACCCCCCGATTCACGGGTCGAAGGCCGGTGGGGCCCTCTCCTTCGGCGCATGCGACGTCGGACTCCGGCGGATCTAGATTTAGCTGACGACCACGGGCCCCTGTAGCGTCCCCACCACAAAAACCATTTCTCCTACGCGTTACGGTGGCTACAAACTTCATCCTGTTTGTTCGTACCATCTTACCCCATGCAATTCAAAACATATTAGAGAGAGAGAGAGAGAGTATCCCAATGGAGAACTCGATTACCCTGCTCATGTTTAAATTCGATTTGATCGCATGCATCTTTACCCTCTTTTTAAGGCAGATTTCCTTTGTAACGATGAAATATGTAAGATAAGTAAATTAGAAACACTATTATTAAGAAAATATGAAATACTTTATTAGATGCACTATCATTAAACAAATATTTTTTATATTTTCTAAATATTATTGAATAAATCATTCATTGGGTTGAGCAGTCAAAATCTCATCTTTAATCTGATGGCAGAGTTCAAAATCTTATCTTATAATTTTTTAAAATATAATTATTATTTTTATATATTTAGAAACCTATTAATAAATAACGTCCGTACTCCGAAGAGAGGAAAATGAAACGAAATAAAAAATAAAAACAAATATAAGGTATTAATGATAAACAATTGTAGTAAGAACTTGGGAAATGGGCTGTTGGGCTGGAGATTGAAGTAGCCAAGACAATAATGGGCTTCATGGGCCATGTTCTCCGATTCGTCTCAACCAAGGGAGACGATCTATCTACTAAAAAATGAGATGTGACATTTTGCTCTTTCACGAAAGTGACTTCGATGTTGGCTTGTTCATAAAAACAAGCTAACATTGAATTCACCTCTCTGAGAGTTATCACATTCACATTTCTTCCAATATAATAAAGTTTTATATGGGCGCTTAATGATTCCGATACATCAAAGTTGTGGGGGGAATGATGTTGATAGTAAGCTTGGAGTCGACTTATAGACTTTGAATTTATCTGATGTGATGTTGATATAGACTAAGATCGATGTTAGGTGGAGTTCTCGACCCCTAAGTTAACTCTGATACGAATTAGGTAGTCAAAAAAGAAAAAATAATTATGATTTAAAAAAAATCAAGTTTTACTGACGCGATGAGACTATTCGTTTTTAGTCTTTTATATTATTTTATAGATTAAAATGTCATACGTCAAGTTTTGATTATAGACGAATATTTTCTTAAATTTTTATTCTAATAAGTCACACTATAATAGCTTTGGAGTTTTGGACCACAACTTGTCCTCCCTTATCTCTCACAAAAATGCCATGTGTGATGCTTGCAACAAAGAATACAAGAAGGATGCATGCTATCTCTCTTAGGACATCAACATCTTCCACACCCCTTTCACTGTCATCTTCTTTTTTTTCTATCCTCAGGTAACACCAAACACATAAAACCAACAGAAAAAGGATGCTGAAGAGTTCTTCTTAGGCCACAGATTGGGAGGCTTTCTGTGATCTTTTGCTCCAGACATATTTGACACTTTTGCTTGATCACCCTATTGAATGGTTCATAGCAGGATTAAAGAGTGTCTATCGCGATATTGTTTTAATGAATCATTCGTTCAGTAATAATTTATTTTTATTGATTTGAGCATAATATAATATTAAAAATTATTAGTTTTAGATAGGCATTATACAATTTTACTGGACGTCAAAAAGTATTCTTGAAATGACAAAACATCTTATACGGAAGGAAATCCGAATTCAATTTGGCTCGGATATTAATTATAACATACATATTTCTACATAATAGTATATTTCCTTGGCATCTTCTGAATCTAATCAAAGGCATATTCTCAATCTTGCATAATTTTGATGCTTTCTATATTTAATGTGTGTTTAGGAAAAGTAATAACAATTTTGAAAAGATGAGTGACCTTCTGCTCTTCTTTGATATGAGGGGAAATTGTTGTAATAACATTTGCAAGTAATTATAATTTCTTTTAGAAAAAAAATATTATTATTTATTGAACCACACTTATTTTTATGCCTAAAAATTGATCCGATGGTAATATATTAGACCTATTTATCAAACTCGCTTATGAAATTCAAAATCTCATTCGATATCTTTATTTCTAAAACTTGAGTATAACAAATGTATTTATCAAAGGTTAAGGGTTTGAAACTCACATCATATATATTTTTCTATATTTAAAATATTGATATGGTATTTATATTTGTAAACCTAAAATATCGATTTAGTAATAATAATGTATCAGAGTTTAAAATCTTAGTCAATATATTTTTAAGATATATTATGTGTTTTTATTTGGAAAAAAATGCAAGGAAAGAAGAAGTGTGAATCATAATCGAATGATTTCTGCTATGTCAATTAACATTTAAGTATAAATTTCATGAGAAATAACAAAATGTTGTATGAAATTGTTGAATGATATCTGCACTAGAAATACAAAAATATAGGAAAAGATGTGGGGAATGAACCTATCGAGGATTCAAATAATCCTTTCATTAAAAAAAATCCGAAAACCCAAATAAATCACACTCAGGATTGACCCATCAAGTGCGTGAAGCATTACGAAGAACTGAGAGGTGGGATTCTAATTTCCATTACAGTCAATGGCCACCGAGAATGGAACAGTAGGAGGAGCTGTGGGCAAGTGGAACATATATTTCCCATGAATCGATTGGTGGGTTCTGCACTCGTAAGATAAGATCCCATCTTCTCCGTGCCTTTTGGCACCACAACACTATCATAGTGTGCAGCCAATGTGCACTTATTTATGACCTCCCCCAAAGAACAATGCCATACTACCTTTTCACAGACACTTGATTCTTATTTTGATAAAAAAAATTGTATTATAGTTATTGTAATTGAAATGGTCTAATTTTCTTGAATTGATTTGCTACCTTTTTTACATTGTTCCATTATGTTTGTGAAACTCTTGTTAATTCTCTTGGAGCAGACACTGTTCTTCCCCATTGATCTACTTGATTTTTGAGGTCAAAATACTTTTGTTTCTTTGTTGGAGTGGTTTTTTTCCTTCTTAAAGATTTAATTGTTAGGAAAGAATTCAGTAAATGCTTTAACATCTTTTTACGAGTAATTTGGTTTACAGTTTATGTCTGATACAAGTCCAAATAAAAAGAGTGCTGTATAGATATTCGAGAGGCATATGTAAGATCTAAACTCATGATTTGGTTTGATACCATCTTAAAGAATTTGATGTATGTGATCACAACTCTTAGGAGTTTAAACTATTACAAAATGATCAGTTCATGTTTTATCATTCTTAGGATATGGAGTTGCCTCACTGCCTCACTCCCCTGTGCTAGTAGTCCTTCTTGACCTGTAGGGACAGGAGACACACTTTAGCTAAGATGTTGTTGGTTGATGTTGATGATGCAGATGCCTTTTATTTCTTTTGTTGTGGGATGATAAATATGGTAAAACCAAAAAGGTAAATTTGCACTGGAAAAGATGAATCATAGTTTATGTTTCGGAGATAGAAGCTGGCAATCTTATTCTCATTCAATGGTGCAAGTTATTCAGCTAGAAACATGTCTGCGAGGACATGCTTATAGGTTTTCTGTGAAGCCAAGCCAAAGACCGGGCAAGTTTACTGTCACACTAGTCAAATCTTGTTCAACCTTTCACTTCATGGGTTAGCCAAAAACAATCCAAAGGAAAAAAGTTCTTGCAAGAAACATTGATCACCTCCTCAGGGCACAAGAAACATTAATTAGTATGACAGGCAGACCCTGTGGCTGCAATTGCTTCAGAAGTTGCAGCAGTCCCAAGGTATTCATTCATTCACCTCCCAGCTGCAAGGATTTGGTTTCATTGCCTCTTAGGAATTCTTTCTTACAGACAGCATTGAATGAGGTATGAAATGCACCAGCCAAAAAGGAAAAAAAGAAAAGACTACTACTTTAAGGATATAAGATTCATAATTTATCTCAATAGGAATTCCTTTAGAAAGATTTTCTTGGTTTATTCTGTTTTTTTTATTTTTGAGTGCTGAAAGCACCACCAGCATCACCATCACCAACACATAAGAAGTTAAAGCCTTCCATTTGGGCAAGTTGGGATGGCTGCAAAGGTGTTGGACAGGTCAAGAGGGTTTGCCCACATCATGATCACATAAGAATGGCATCACCAAGCTCTGGTGACACCCATGGCAACAACTCCTCGAACCCTCTGTCCTATTACTTTTGGCGAGACTTTGAATGCTTTGATTCTTCCAACACTCTCTTACATTGGCAACCAATAGACTTTTCTTGTGGGAATGAGAAGTGTGAAAACTGGCCACCTCTCTCGTCTCATTCGTTTCCACCAGCAATTTCTTCCAGAAGAAAACTGACCACCTTATATTTGGCTAGAGAACCCACGGAATAGTACACATGGAAAGCTAAAGAATAGGAAGCAAAAGAGAGAAATGGAGAGAGAGGGAGCACTCATTTCCTCCACCAATACCTTCCAAAATGTCAGCAACTATGTATTGGATAGGTAGGAAGCCAACGCTTATGGAGAGAGAGAGAGAGAGAGAGAGAGAGAGCTCTGTATGCGTGTGCATTGGATCATGATGATGAGGTGGTGGTGTTGCTCCTCTATAAATTCTGATCTCCTATTTAGTTCCTCACCAATCAAACAAGCCATCATCATATCCTGGCCTTCTTCTCCCTTCTGCAGCCGAACCCGATTTGTCCCTCAGGAGAGCACACGAGCGCCATGGGAGACCACAAGAACCAAGGCTTCCAGAACCCGAGGCATGTGGTCAAGAAGGTGCTCGCCAGGCCTCAACACGAAGGTGACGGAGCCATTGTTAGGAGGAGCATCGGAAGGTGATGATTCTTGACCTCTCCTACGTTATTCCTTCTTCTGTTCATCAGATTTCCATGATCTTCTCCTCATTGATTGGTCTTCTCCAGGGGAGAACTAAGAAACTTGGATCCCTTTCTGATGTTGGATGAGTTTTCCGGTGACCTACTGGATCTATATTCTCTTTCTTTATCTCCATTCTTGTTCTTGCTAGTGATGTCTGATTCGATTTCCTTATGCTTTTACGTATCTCACGCACAGTTTCTGCTCCTGCGGGATTTCCTGATCATCCTCATAGAGGTTTGACTTCAGTTCGCTCACTGTTTCTCGGTTTGACTTTACCATCTTGTCAACAATCTATATATCCCATGTCTTCTTCCCTGTGTTAATGTCAGGTTTCGAGACCGTCACCTACATGCTGGAGGTAATGAATTTGCTGTCTCAGAAACATATAGATCAGATCAAAACGTTAGCTGAAATGTGATTCTGACATGGGATCTGATGGAACTCAGGGCGCCTTCACTCACCAGGACTTCGCTGGCCACGAAGGCACCATCAGAGCTGGCGATCTGCAGGTACAACTCCTCTGAACGAGATTTCATCAGCTCATGTCGATGACTACCGGAGTTCTTCCTCAGTGGATGACCGCTGGTAGAGGAATCATTCACTCGGAAATGCCTGCCGGGGAGGGAGAGAACAAAGGATTGCAGCTATGGATCAACCTCTCCTCCAAAGACAAGATGTAACAGCTCCAATCCTCTTCACCTCGTTCTCGTACCAAGCTCTTCATACCTTACATGCTCTTCTCGTTCTTCTCAAGGATGGAGCCCAGATATCAAGAACTGCAGAGCAAAGACATAAGCTGGGTGGAGAAACATGGCGTCGACGTCCGAATCATAGCAGGGGAGTCCTTCGGCGTCCGCTCGCCGGTCTACACGCAGACTCCGACAATGTACCTAGACTTCACCCTGCACCCTGGCGCCGAAGTCCACCAACACATCCCTCAACCTTGGAACTCCTTCGTCTACATCATCGAAGGCGAAGGCGTATTCGGGGACCCGAACGCATCCCCTACGACGCGCCACCACGCGTTGGTGCTGAGCCCCGGCGACGGCCTCAGCGTGTGGAATCAGGCGGCGAGGCCTCTCAGGTTTGTGCTCATCGGCGGGCAGCCATTGAACGAGCCGATCGTACAGTACGGTCCCTTCGTGATGAACGCGCAGGCGGAGATACAACAGGCCATCGAGGACTACCACTACTGCAAGAATGGGTTTGAGAAGGCCAAGAACTGGAAGTCACAGCCGCATATGAACTGAGCTGGTGGTGCAGGGGAGATTGCAGCAGTAGACAGAGCAGTGCCAACATCATCGAGCATGCACTCCACTGATGTGATGAGGGGCTGGAAGATTTAAGGAAACACAGTAGAATCAAGTCATTATTGGAGATCATCTTTTCTTGATCTGAAAGCAACGTTTTCTCTCTTTCTTTTTCAATCAAGGTTGTCATAATTTACTCTTGTTCGAAGGGGTTGGTGTTGATGGCTGCCTTCACAGTTGGTCTTGAATCATTTTGCACCCATATCTGCTGGATTGATGTCTGCTGCAGCTTCCTGAACATGTTTTGTCTTCCCAGCTAATGCAGGAGTCATTTCATCTCCATGTCACTGATTCAGCCCCACTCCTCCCTAAGGCAAAATATGTTGCCACTTCTTATCAGATCATCCAACTTGGTTGTCATTTCACTGTATAATATGAACTCAAACTTTCAAATATCATGTTGTGCCATTGAACAGTGTGCAGACTGTCTGTTAAATCCTGAAGCATTTGGGAGCAGTAAAACATGTGTTCAGCACTCAATATAAATGTAGGCCCAAAAGTTACTAATCCAACTTGTTCAATAATTTTTTTTTTGGAAAAACTTAATATATTGATCAAACTTTTGAGACCATATGGTTTAACATTTTATTGGTTAATTATTCAATTAACCATATTTCAAATATAAAAAAAAATAACAAAAAAACATTTTCTTGGAAAAGAGAAAACAATTATGTGTACAATATGAAGTTTGGATTATTCTAACCATTAATGCTTTTGTTTGCTTGGTTTGTGTAAATTGCACAAAGTTCTCATGAGTCTAAAATTTACTTACAATAAAATAGAGTGAAACGTCATATTTAATTAGGTGTTCACTACATTGCCGAAGGGACAAAAAGGTCATTGATGCATTCTATAGCTTGTGATCTTGATTTGATCTTGATTTGACGATTCGAGCTCGAACTCGAACTTAACAACGTTTCGATTGAGCCAACTATCTCCTTGATTAAGGCCGGATCCCGGCCCGGCCCGGTTCATTTCATCGGGTGGGCCAAATTCTCTTTATCAAAGAGAGCAAGGCGGTCACGATTTGCTCCTCGCCGTCGCTGCTGCGCCAACTCGATCGTCCCCCGCCGCTGAGCTGAGCCTCCACGAGACGAGATCCGGCGAGGGATGGCGGCTCCCGTAAGTTGTTGTCTTCTTCTTCTTCTCCTCCCCCTTACCTCCTCTCTTGTTCTTCCATCTTCCTTCCTCTTTCCGGACCCGCGGCGACGAATCCGGGGGGTGGAGGCCCAGATCGGCCGGTTTCTCGTTCGATCTCTTTTCAGGTCGCCCGATCCGGACGCTGGGGTGATGAGGTCTCGGCTTCGATGCCTTTTCCGGTGTCGGCTAGGGTAGATTCGAACCGGATTCCGCCTGAGTCTTAAACCTTGATATGTTTGTCGTTTGTAAGTTGTTTCAATATGCTACTGCTGGTGATTTCCTCTGTTCTTATCACTCTTTACAACTGATACATATTGATTTTTTTTGTTTTCTATAGACTTTTATCTTTGGCACGATTTGTAGAAATTTCTAACAAGTTGTTCTAGAACAAAGTAAATTTTACTGGATGAGTACTTAAGAGACCTTTTAAGATTCCGTTCTAACTTTAGATAGTTGGAAAATAATTTCTTTTGTGTGTGATGAAAGTTCGTTTTTGTATCTCGTAGTTGTGGAGTAAAGAACGTTTGTCTTCTCGTCTCTGAACAGTTTTCATCTTTCTTACAAGTTGTTTGCATGAATTGTGCATGCAGGACTCTTGCCCTTCGATAAAGAACATCCTTCTCCTTGACTCTGAAGGGAAACGAGTAGCTGTCAAGTACTACTCAGATGATTGGCCAACCCTTTCTGCAAAATTAGCATTCGAGAAGTCAGTGTTCACCAAGACGCAGAAAACAAATGCTCGAACTGAAGGTGACATATGGAAAGCCATTTAATTCAACTTGGATATTATTTGTATGGTTATACTTTACTTCTTACATGCTGAACCTTTTTCTTATGAAGTTTGCACCTCGGTTATCTATAGGTTGCCACAGATCTTGATGTAGAAGTTTAATGGAGTAATCCATTTAATGATTCATAAGTTAACTCTTTGGATTAATTTAAGCCAAATTAAGAGATCTTTTTATGGTTAAATTTAAATCTTAATGTTGATGTTTTAAAAGTATGGATTATATTTGTTGTTCATCTGTACATAATTATTGATTTTTTTATGATATACTTGGAGGTTGATCCCTTTTAGTTGCAACTTATCAGGATTATTTGTGTCATGTTTAGGTTAAGTAAGACAACAACAACAACAACATGATATTAGTCTCAGTTATTAAGGTTAGCAACATGGCTCAGTATGTTGCTTTATTATGGGCAGTCCCAGAATATTTGAATCGCCCTGTCTTCCAAGATATAGTGCTACTGCTATGTAAACTAGAATTTAGAAGTTTTTGTTAACATTTTTTTCTAAATCATCTCCAACCTTTTCATTTGTTAATGATTGTCGACTGCTGTATGTTCTGAACCAGCATGCTATGATGCTGTGGCTGGAATATTAACTACTGCTGTCATGTACATTTATAATTTTTTTTCTGCGATGATTGTTTTAGTCATGCATTTTTGGGCTAATTACATATTACCTCCGTAGTTAGTTACCTTTAGTGTCCCAGTCCCTACACTTTAAAAAGTTACATTGATATCCCCATAGTTACAAAAGCGAAACATATAAGTCCATTTATCCTAAAGCCGATGGTTTTACCAACGGAAATACGAAAAGAAAGGACAAAAAGATAATTTTAATGTTCCAATTGGTGGTGGCCTTGCATTTTTTTAAAATATAGGGACTGGGATGCCAAATGTAGCTAACTACAGGGGGTTAATATGTAATCAGCCCTGCATTTTTCTGTAAATAAGACTATCATCTACGAACCCTAATGTGCTGTTTATGGAAACCAGAAGTTAATCTGAAGGGCCTCAATATGGTGTAGCGAACAATAATAATAAACAAATTGCATCGTGAATTCAAGGGAAGGATGAACTTCACTTTCAGTAGGACATCAAACTACTCTTGAGGTGAGGAGACCAATTTTGGAGCCCAAAGTACAACATGACATTGACATCAACATCACACACAGGGCTTGACATCATATAGGATGCTGGAGACACCGAGACAGGCTGCTTGAGTTCAGAGTAGGACACAAGTGAGTTCATCAAGGCTCCATTGGCAGCAGTTAGTGACAGCTTTGATTATGACAGTCAACAAAGAGAAGATGGTGTTTTGTTGGGTTTGCTATGACTGTTGGCACCAGCTGCGATGGACAGAGATTGATGGTGAGTTATGACTCCAGTGAGGGGAGATGTAGTGGGTTGTACCCAGGATGCTAATTTTTTCAAGGTGGGATTTCACAATATAATAGAAAGTTTCTGAAGAGCTGTGATCAAAATTAACTGTAATATTAATAATGAATTGAGCCGTAAAATAAACTGGCTCGATGTTCCTAATTAATTTGACTTGAACATGGTTTCATCATTCGGTTTGTTATTTATTACCAAGCCAAATAAGATGTCATGAAATAACAAATAAAGAAATAATTACTGAGTTTTTGGTTTCCTCCATTTTTTTTCCTCTTTTCTAATACATATAGGTCCATTTCAAAAATAAACTTGAAGACATAACTTTACACCATACCAATGAAGGCATTGCTTTATCCATGCCGACACTTCATACCATTTAAGCTTGATTGCACACTGATGGTTGCAACTAGATGTTGGCTACTGATGGCGTTCATTGCAAATCTTAGTTTTATAGCAAATCTTTGGTTGGCTATATTTGAGGTTTTCTAAAGAGCAAATGAGTTAACTATAGTAGGTTTTCATCATTAGCTTGAACCTATATCCTTGGACATCATAGAAGGTGCAGAAATATTTAGTTTGAGAATGCATCCTACTGTGGCATCTTTGAGTATGATATCCTTGTGTATATCAAACATTGCGATGAGCCTAAAAGTTCACAATTTGAAATCTTACCGTTTTAGTAGTGCTTGTTCTTCTAAGCAGTATAACCATGTTAAAAAAGTTCACAATTTGAAATCTTACCGTTTTAGTAGTGCTTGTTGCTTGTTCTTCTAAGCAGTATAACCATGTTAAAAAAGTTCACCATGAAAATGGAGTTCTTGAGATTGTGTTTGATTTGGATATGCTTGTCTTGGAACTTTCACAGTACTGAGGTTAAGCAAGGGACTACAAACTTTCATCAGAAGATTGGAAATAAATGGGTTAGTAACTTGCTGTATTTGGGAGGGTTGAGCTTTCAAAGTTGCAACTTCTACAAGTGAAGCATTGCTCATGTCTTTTCTCTAGAGGGTAAATTGCTCATGTGACAGGATTTTGGTAGTGTCTCAGAAAGCCTTCTGATTTCTCATTTGCACCTTGAAGTTGTTCATTATACTCCTGGAATATAGATACAATTACCTAGAATATTTTTCATATTTTGTGTGATCATCTGTGTAAATCGACGTGCTTAAAATTTTTGTTCGTGTCTATAAGACAACATGAGGGTGTTCTGGTGTACTAGCTCCGTGTGGATTATACAACGCCTCGCTTTGTGATGAGATTGAGACATTTTGTGATCTCAAATTATATTTGTTCTATCTAGTTGTGTATGTGCAGTGCTGGAGATTTGACTGATTTCTACTGTGTTTGACTTTTACAGCGGAGATAGTTATGTTTGATGGCTACATTGTCGTATACAAGTTCATTCAAGATCTCCATTTTTTTGTTACCGGAGGTGATGATGAGAATGAGCTCATTCTAGCAACCGTTCTTCAAGGATTCTTTGATGCAGTTGGTCTTCTTCTAAGGTCTTGTCCATTGTTGTTACTGTTTGCTTTCACGAACTGGTTCCTCAGTTCATAAGCCATTGGTCATGTCTATGTTGCTTCCCTAATTTTCTTAATTGCATCTCATGGTTCCAGGAACAACGTGGATAAAAGAACAGCACTTGAGAATCTGGACCTCATCCTTTTATGCCTTGATGAGATTATTGATGGAGGGTATGGCTTTATACTTTTTGTGCAATCATTTTTATGATTATTTAACAGTGGTCACATAAACATGTTTACATGATAAGATCTGGTAATGTTGTATCTTTCAAAGTTCAGTTGTTAGATTATAACAGTGATTCTTTAAATTGAACACTTGTAGGATAAGCTTGCATATCGAGAAATGGCTGTTCTATTGTATAAAAGTAACCAGTCAATTTAGTTTTCTTAATTATTGAATAACATAAAATTGGTTTGCACAAAAATCTGTCATTTATAATGAAAAACATTTTGTCATTCACATGCCTGGATATGTGTATTTTCATGTAGCTCTGTATGTGGCAGCAGTGGTTGTAGCAAGGTTGATATTGTTAGTGGAGGTGAGGGACAGTGAACTTATTTTCTGTTTTCAGCCTTTAAGGGGATAAGAAGAAAGAGAAGTCCCATACGGAATTAACCCCAAACAATACAATAACTCCCTTAATATTGGTCATTTGCTTTGCATGTGGAAGAATGAAAAATTGGAACATAAATTTGTTGAGTTCCTAGTAAATTGAGTTCTTTCCATAAATATGACTATAAGTAGTCCAGAGAATGTCTCTCTGCCCACTTTGTGGTCAAAGGCATCATCCTAAATGGGAGTTTTGTTCTCATACTCTGTCAAAATTGAAGATTACCTAGCACAAATGTTGGTAAGGGTGTTTCACAAGTGAGGAAGTGTCCAAGGGCCTCGTTGACATTCGTAACAGAGTCTCCTATGGTAGATAGCCATGGTCCTGAGCCATCTCAATACTCAGGATTTGGTAAACTGAGTGAATAAAATTATTCAACTATAAAAAAATTAATGAGCAATGGTCTTCGTATTGAATATCACTTTGTAGTCCTAGTGAAATTTATCCTCGTAGATTGCAAACCTCCATATGTAATCAATGCTTATGCTGTGATAGTGCACTTTGTATGTTCAGGCTACAAGGAGTTTGACGGTTGATTTCTTTTTGTTAAAATGAAAATTGTATGTGAACTTGTGATCGGGATCATATTCCGTAGAAACAATACTGTATAAGCATCTTCATTATGGTTTTGTGTCCCCAACCGGAGAGTCGTGATTCTAGAATTTTGTAATATGCTGACACGTCTTTCACTTATACCTCTTCGTTGCACAGCATCATTCTGGAAACTGAAGCTAGCATAATTGCTGGAAAGGTTGCAACCCACGGCCTGGATGGAGCAGCATCCTTGTCTGAGCAGGTCCAATTTTCTGTTTCATCCTAGTCTATTCACTAATCAAATTGATATATATATCTATTGCTCATTTTCATTAAATTTAATATCCTATCTTCTGCCTTTGTAGACTATAACTCAAGCCCTAGCCACAGCTCGTGAGCACTTGGCAAGATCTCTTCTTAAATGACACTGTTCCAAGCCGGTGACCTTTTGTTTGGATGGATATGCAAACCGAGTGTTCCCTTTAGAAAAGCTTGTTTTTTTATGTTGAAACTTTTTGTTTATGTTTTGTCTGTTGAAATATCACAATTAGCATACATGTCAGATGTATTTGAAGCATCTAATGACTGACTTGATGGAAGAAACACATTGAAAGTAACCTACTTCTCCCTCATATTTGTTGATCAGGTGAAGATTTTCCTCTTGTTCTTACATAGGGCTTCCATTTGCCACATTAACAAAAAGTTTCTGAAGTTTTAGTTGCTCATGTTTATTATAAGTCACTACGATCTCCCTATGCCGGAGGCCATGATCTGCCCCACTGTGTGTGCCCCAGAGTTCATCTGATTACATGCATGTTAGTATTAAATCCTGTGTTGTCCAGAATAGCTCCTTGAACATAAACACACAACTAAACAAAGACCAAGGGTTTGTATACCAATTTTCTCAGCTCCTCAACTGGCATAGAGGAAGTCAAATTGTTTTCCTCCCATCACCATGAAAGCACAAGCCACCTTCACACCAATTTCCGCCCCATTTCTTTCCAATACCCTCGTCGAGACGTGCAGTTGCTGCCACCGCAATTTCCACACCTCAACTTCAGCCTTGTTGACATCATTACTTTTAAGATCTTTTCCACTAATTTTCTACAGCAAAGATAGATAGGGAAAGTACCAGTTCAGAATTGTCAACAGTTGTTGGCCATCATCAAAGAAGACGAGGAAGATAAAAAGGGAGAAGAATATAAGCCAAGGAAAAGCCGGCCCTGCATTTCATTGTGTTTCATGGGAAAGTTCCTGCGAGTCAATGGCCAACATGAACTTGCTCCTTCCTGCGACCACGTCTGGTTCTAAACTCTTGTTTTCTTCTCTCCTATAAAGTTCCAACTCCATCGTTCCCTCACAAGAAGAAGAGAGAAAGAGAGAGAGAGAGAGAGAGAGAGAGAGAGAGAGAGAGAGAGAGAGAGAGAGGGCGATCTCCTGCTTTCGCCATCCTCCCCTCTCTTTCTGCGTCCCAAGTAACCAGGAAGAGATGGAGAAGCCCGTGTACTTGGCAGAACCAGTAGTTGTATTACTCTTCCTTCACGTACTGCTCAGCTCGATCATGGTGGCAATTCAGAACTTGTCCCTCAGATCAATGTCCTTCCTGCACACCTACGTTGCTTGCTGCGCATGCTTATCAGCGGTTCCCGATGAGCAACATCCCCGGAGCAGTGCAGCAGGTGAAGCAAGAGGAGGTGACTGCAATCTCCGGATCGAAGACGTGCAGATTATTCTGGGAAGAATGGGTTTAGGGGAGCAGCAGCTCCAGGAGAAGATGGAGGACTTCGACCACCTCCCTGATCTGTTCGCAGACGAGGAGCCGAGTCTGGAGGAGTTGAAGCAGGCCTTCTCTGTTTTCGATGAGAACGGCGATGGGTTCATCGACGCGGTGGAGCTGCAGACAGTTCTCGCCAAGCTCGGGATCGCAGAAGCGTCGGATTTAGATGCATGCCGGAGGATGATCGCAGCTCATGATCGAAATCGCGACGGAAGGATTGATCTGATCGACTTCGTTAAGTTCATGGAGATCAGCTTGTGCTGAAACAAGTTTTGTTCTTCTTCTTCTCCTCTTCTTTGCATTGTTTCTTCTTCTGAGCTGTACAAAGAAGTGATTGAGGATGAAATTTCAGGAAGAATTGAAGTCATCTTCTGTTCTACAGGATTAGTTGCAGCGTGCTCTTGCAGTGAAGCTTCAGGGAAAGTGGCATTACCATTTATAAACGGGTTGCATATTTGTCCATATGTGAATACTAAGTTGGCTAATGCATATTAGTGGACTACATGTTTGTGCCACGTAATCAGCTACATTAAATAAGTTTTAAGTCTTCCAAAGACTTGATTAATTAATTTGCAAAAAAATAAAAATTTGTATGATTTTCTTATAATTAATTAATTATTTATTTTTGTGAGTGAAGTCTATAAATAGAGACTCACTCTTCATTTTTTTAATGAAAAATGTATTAGTAAATATATAATAAATAAAACGACTTACAGATTATTTTATGATATATTTTTCCTTGAATAATATTAATAAATAATTCTAATTTGGTGTTACTTAAATAGGACTGTAGTATAACTCCGATGCACGTGCGATGCACACGAGTTATAACCAGAACCTCGTGGGTCGAGTTAAACGGGCCGGGGCTATTAGAACCGTCAAACCCGATCCGACCGGTCTGTCAAATGACCGGGTCTATCCGCGCCCTCTCTTTAGTCTCCAGAACCTGCGTCCGGCCTCTTCGTTTCCGATCGAGAGAGGACGGTCTCGTCGAATCACCAAACCCTAGGTTCCCAGGTACTGATCTTTGACCCTCTTTTGTTTCTCGATTCCCGTGGGATTAGATCGACTGCGATCGCGCTCATTTTTTCGATCGGTGTTCGTTGCTTTCGATGTGCTTTTCATTGCTGTGTTGGTTTCTGTGGAGGAAAAACAGGCGACCTTTTCCCAGCCGCTCGATATTCCCAGAGAAAAAAGCCCCGCTGCCGCCGGCGACTTCCAGTGAGTCGGTCATCGCTCGCCGCCTTCCAGTTCACTCAAGCCTGCCGCTGTGGTTGTCACCGTCGAGATCCAGCCGTCGCTGCCCAGCTGCCTCCCTCAGGTGCTCTCTTCTCTCCTCTCCATTGTCTCCGTGATGACCAGCCCTCCCAGTTCCTTCTCCTTCACTTCTCCTTCCCTCTTCTCTCTGTGATAGCCGCATTTCCGATCCCTTCTTCCCAAATTTTGACGGCGTTACGATCTAGATACAAGCAATCAGCTAGGGTTTGATTTTTCATGGTCTCAAATTGAGACAATCAACATATAGGCAACATTTTTTTTAGTTCTACAGATCATACATTTTCGGAAATTCGAAGTTCATTTTGTTTGTTTTAGAGTGATGTGGTTCAGCCGTAAAACATTGTTTTAAACAATGTTTTTTATCTCTTCTCTTTTTATCATGAAAAAAAGGAACAAATAGAAATAGGGCATTATGTGATAGAATATGAACATATGAGTTCTTTTTCATCATTTTATGATAATTAATGGCTTTTTCTATAATAAAGTGCCAGAAACTGAAAGCCATTTTTTCTTCTTTTCCAATTCTACACTTAAATTATGCAATTTTCTTTTTTCAGTCTCTCCTTAGGAAAACCTAATATTTTGTTCTAAACTTTCGACAAATCATGGAATTGCATTGCATTAATCAAGAAAGGCTGCAAGGGGTTTTAGACTCTGATTTATACTATCTTCGTTTTTTTTGGTTATGGAATTACATTGCATTGCATTGAACTAAGGTTGACCAATGACATATTCTCTTTTCCTTTTCTGAGAAGCTTTTTATTCTAGTTGACAACCATGCTAGAATTTGACATTTATATAGCCTATTGATGTTTCACATTCAACTCTATGATAGGTATCACTGGTTCTGTATTTATCAGCTTAATTAAATTGTAAATAGAATACAGTAACTGTTAGTATCTTGTTGTTTGACATGCCATTAGTCGTGTTCTCGTCCTTTTTTTTGTGTGGATATTTTTGTTTATGGGCGAACTTTTATTGATATTAAATGCTATCGGGAATCATATTGTGGTCTCATGTTCAATTTTTTGGTTTTTTTGAGATAATTTTGTGTGCTGATGTCTAGATAAAATCATCATTTGCTCTAAGAAACATAGATACAGACACAGGACATGGACACGACACAGACACAGAGATATGTCATTTTCTTTAAAAAAATTGGATACGGAGACGGCAAGGACATGTGTATTTTTAATATATATAAAATATTTGATTAATATGAGTTTTATGATATTTATATTTAAAATTTATGGCACATTTGGCATTTTTAATAAATTCCTAGCATTTATCTACATAACTTACTTTACTTTTGTTATAAATTTTATACCTGACTTATTACTAATAAGAGACAATAACATAATTTACCATCAATATAGTTATGTGACATTGTAATTTAGGGAATATAAAAGGTCATCAATTCCTTAAAAAAATGCTAAGTAGAAACAAAAAGCCTTGAGAAGGCTTTATGTGATTGTCACGGGTTTATTGTGTTCGATATGGATACGTCCACCAAGTTGATGTGTCCGTGCTTCCCAGCATTTGCTCTCATTAGCCTACTAACTGCAATATAGATTCCCATTCTTGGTTGGAACTAGTTTCCCTTGGAGTTCAATTTTAATTCATTTGTATGTTATTGAGTTTATGGTTCTTATATGTTTGAACATGTTTGATTTCTAGATTCCTAGAATATGGAATGCATAATATAGTTCTTAATTAAGGCGTCATGTTGGTTATACTTGCCATCCATTGGGAAATGGTATTCAGCTGATGATTATTTTTTGATGCGTGATGTGGTAATCAAATGTTCACCCAATTTTCTGTGAAGGATTGTGTTGCTTTCCTTCTTTTCTATGTTAAGGAATAAATATAGGTCCAACATACCTTTTTGAGTATTGAATTGTCTGGATGCTGGTTTTGTACGCAGACTAATGTGTATTTTCAGGCATGGGCCTCTGGACGTTACTCGAGGGACTTTTGCTCCTTGCAAATGCATTGGCAATACTGAACGAGGATAGGTTCCTTGCTCCTAAGGGTTGGAGCTTCAATGAAGTTTCAGGAGGTGCCAGAGCCAAGTCATTGAAGGGGCAGCTAATTGGGCTCATCTATGCAACCCAGTATCTTCGAGTTCCACTGATAATTCTCAACGCGATCATTATTGTGGTGAAGCTGGTTTCAGGTTAACATGTAACCTGTCAAGAAATTCTTGCAACAACAATTCGTGTGCCTTTGTTGCCTTGCTTTCGTTGTTGCTGTTTCTGGCTCCTCAGTGACTTCATGGGCACCACAAAGCCGTGGGTCATTTTACAGAATTGTTGTTGGAATATTGAGGGAGATGGGAAAACACTAGTCTGATTTCAGCTCATCAGTAAGTGAATACTTGGCTTGTCCCAACTAGATACATACAAACTATGCACTAAATAAGATGCTGTTTTTTCTGTGTGAAGCTTGAATTATTGTATTTGGACATTACTGCATCGAATTTTTAGCTAATTGCATGTCTTAATTGTCCATCTATGATCAGTGAAGAGTTAAAAGAGTTGTGCGGTGTAGACTTACATTATGACTGTGTTATGCTGCTTGGGACAACTGCAAATGCATTGTTAACACTGCTCAAGCTGACAAATTGCTGATTTCAATGGAAAACCCTAACCAGAAATAAGAATGGAGATAAGGATTTCTTTTATTTGAAGACATGAGGGTTTTTAAGAAGGCAAGATTAAACGAAACGGTCTGCGGTTGGATACAATATGCATGGTCGGATTATTTGGATATGTATACTGTCCGCTTCGTCGCTTTTTCATAAATCAAAGTCGAATCCGCTTCTCACGTTTCATCCATCAATTATTATAAATATTTGGGTTTAGTCTCACGTAATGATTTCAATGGATTTATAAGTACTAGATGGATTTACTATTATTATTTTAGAGAGTTGTTATGGGAAATCGTTATGTCAAGTCTAACTTAACTCGACATGGTCCAAACTCGAGGGTGTAAGAGTGTCCCTTCCAAGTTAGTTTCGTGATAGAAGTGTCGAGCTCTCGAGATGTCATATGTACTAAGATCGATGTTGGGAGAAATTTCTTGACTCAGTCCTTCCGACACTAAAGTTAGTCATCAAGGTCCTTTTTAGATATGAGTTTTACACCAAAAGAAAGCTCCTCGATACAACATCAGGGGTTAGTTTTTATACATAGCTTTAGAGGGGATAACATGTAACTACCCTAATATCTTCCTCTTGCGTTTTGTCTATATGGGTAGCAAGGGGGAGACAATCTTGAACGACCTGCATTGGATTGTTGTCCACGAGAGCAGACTAGTAGAGAGTGACTTGAATTATTTTCTTTTGTGATAGTTTCTACATGGTGATTATGTGTCGGATGATAATTGATCATTAATATATTTCCTATCATTCTGCCTTAGGTCGGGATGTCTTTTTTTCTCGTACAAGTTCTACCTAATCCTTTGGCTGTTAATTTTTATATGCCGTTCTCGGATAGTCCAAGGGTGGAGGAGGTTGGGTCTTCCCCTTCACTAGAAGTGGCATCTCTTGTGAATCCAAAGGTTCTTCAAGACTTGGAGTCTCTGAGAAGTTTGCATGACTATGACTTGGTGGTGAGCATGTTTTTCTTGGATCGCTTATGAACTAGGCATTGTATCCCTATCGAGTTTGGTTTTGGAAAATCTCTTTTGCATTGAAAATCGATTTCGGAAACTTTAACTTGAAACACGTGTTCATAAATGTATTGAAGGCAGTAAGCAAGTAAAATGGTTTGCAGTAAAGTAAATGGCAATAATATAAATGCAAACCAGAGAGCACGCTAATTTTATAGTGGTTCAGTCGTTGTGACCTACATCCACTCTGTCAATTCCTCTTCCGTTGAGGCCGCCGACATCGACTATCGATCTTCCTTCAAAAGATAAAGACCAACCACCTTTTACACCCCTCTTCTCCTTTTCACAGGTTTAGGAGACAACCTTTACAAGCACACACACTCCTCTTAAATAGAATTCTAGACTTAGACTAGAGGAGGGGATTACTCAAGTGATTGCAATAGAGTTTATTTACTTTTAAACTCTCTGTGCTTGTCTTTGTTAACCAGGGATGAGAGGGGTATTTATAAGCTTCAAGTTGATTCAAACTTGGAGCCTAAAAATATCTCATCCTGGGTTTTCTAGGTCCGGGCGGTACCACTGCTTGTGTTGGGTGGTACCACCGCTAGTGTTAGTCTAACACTAACACTGTTCTGGGCGGTACCATTGCCTGACAACTTGCCACTAGGTGGTACCACCGCCCAGACTGACGGTACCACCGCCTGGCACCTTGCCAGGGGCAGTAGCACCGCCTAACACAGTCTCGGAGACTATGCCACAATGGTGTCACTTCTTGGGTAACTGTTTGGGCCTTTCATTGGGCCCAACATAGTCCTTACATGGGCCCAATTGGCCCCTAATTGGATTGGCCCAAATCCAAACCTAATTATGTGCTAACTACGAAACTTACGGCATACACTAAGCTAAACAAGTCCCTAGGTCTTGGTTTCTTTCGGCAAACTTTCGACGACCTCTTGGCAGTATTCCAGCGGACTCCCGGCAAGCTCCTGGACTTCACAACGATCTTCTTTGGCAAGTTTCGATGAGCTTCTTTGGCAAGCTCCTATACTTCTCGGTTGGTTCTTGTAGAACTTCCGACGAACGTCTGGAGTTCCAACGAACTCTCGAACTCCCAACGAAATCACGTTTTTGACTCCGGGACTTTATTTTGCTTCATGCCTTGCTATCATAGTTAATCCTGCATATATAAAACACACTTTGATCTAGACAATTATTACTAAGCATGAATCATGTTGTCTGGCATGTCATTGGTCCATCGACGGTTTGTCCGATTCTTCGGTGCATCGTCCTCTCTTGCAACCTATTGCCCAATCGGCTAGTTGACCTCTGCAACTCCGATATATTTGGAGCAATATCCGCTCTTCTTAGCCCGATGCCTAAATCCATGACCCGAAGCATTCTGTCGATACGTCATCCGATCCTCCAGTTAGACGTCCAATCTTCTGACATATTCCACCGGCCCAACATGATTCTTCCTGCTTTAATTGTCTCGTCCTGATCGAAGCATCCTACGTCACTCAAAACACAAATCAATTCATAAACACTTATCAATTGGTTTCATCATCAAAATCCGAGATTCAACAACGATCAGTGCTCTTTCGACCCTATGCTCGGGTGTTTTTTCTTATCTTACGATGCCCTCGATGCTAGAGGCTTAGCTTCAACCCACTTCATGAAATAATCCACTCCCACGATAGGGAACCTTCGTTAGCCTGAGGCGGAGAAAGGGTTCCACGAGGTCCAAGCACCACTTAGAGGCATGGCGTTATATCCGAGCAAACTTCTAACATATGTGGCAGATGCACTCAGCTTCTCCTCGAGAAGTGTAACACAGACCTTAGATAACATCTTGGCACAGCAGGGTTAGTTTTTATATCTAACCTCGGAGTAGATACCTCGTAATTGCCCCAGTATCACCCTTCTTAGCATTTTATCCACTTAAACTACTAAGGAGGGACGGTCCCTGACGACCAGTCTTGGACTGTTGTCCAAGAGAGAACGTAGGTGAAGACTTAGCGTCCATTAATATATTTCCTATCAAGAGTTCTCTATTTGGATTATTCCATTAGACGGGATTAGGCTGGATCGTGATGCAAACATATATCACATTCATAAAAGCAAATATTGCGAGACTTAGCGTCTCACAAATCCATTAAAACCTGACCTGTTTACCACAGGAATCTGAATGATTTAGCTACAAAGTCTTCCTTTTTCGAAACCAAAATAAACCTATTAGTTAGCAGCAAATCGTCATTAAATGCTAGGAAACCATGGCTCGTAATCATTTACATCTCCTTCCCATAACCGTGAGTGATCAATTCCCAACATATGAGAACCTTATATCAACAGCAGCTTCCTGAGGACCCAGCATCTTCGACCTTCCTGTCCCTGGGCTCGCTGTTGATGTCAGGCAGCTATCAACTGAACACTCAGCAAACGTTGCACTTACTCCGTTTGAAGGTTTTCGTTGAACGGATTCCATTGCAATCTCCGACAATGATGGCAGTTTGAGTGCCTGACACAGGAAGCTTAGACGGTCATCGGCTTCGCTTGTTGGAAATTGAGATGGTGTTTTTCTGACTAGTGCAAGTGCGTTGGAAGCAAGGTTTGGATCGATGATGTTGCAAGCCCTTTCGAACATAGAATGCAGATATTTGCCATGAGCCTCGATCCGAATCTGAAGATGCCGCTGTACCTGACCGGCAAAAAGAAGTGGGTTATAACAGGAATGTGATCAGGATTAAGCAACATTGAAGAATCCCTTTCTCGAAGCCATTTAGCCCAACAAGCATCTACATCCAAAACGACAGAGCAGTATTATGATGAAACATTAACGAAACAGACAATGGAATGGCTGATTAATGCCTCTTCCTTGGTAAAAAAGAGTGCCCCAATAAAAGATCAACTCTAAAGGTGGCTTTCAGGGACTTGGTGCAAGGTAATAAAGAAAAAACTATTGAGAAATGGAAGGTATGAACTAGACGAGAAGCTTTCAGGGAAAGCAAGAAGAACTCAGGAATTATTTGCCATGAAGCAGCTACAAATGATTAGCAAGGGAAAAGAGAATAGAAAGATGATACACCCTGTGATATAGCACAAAACATATCATTCATTGTATATAAAGACGGAGGATGAAAGAAATTTGAATACAAAAGATTTTCCACTATTCTTGCTGTTTCTTATGCAACTACAATTTACAGGTAAAGCAAATTCCACCAGTCCCAAAAGTGTTATGATATTATCAAAAGGGAAATCCTAGCTCCCAAGCTTAAGAAACTGTCGGCCACCATCAATGAAATTGAGATATTACTTGTGCTTAGGTGACATTCCCAAAAATAAGACTACTATTGCATGAGAGTACGATACAAGACATCCAAGAAGCACACTATACTGTTATATTGGATATATATTTCTTTAGAAGTTTTTTATTGTGATATCAAAGTGGCATCAAATATCTAGTAAGATCTGCAATATTGTCCTACCTTAGTAATAAAGCGATGTGCATCATGACAGCAGAAAAATATCCTTAAAGAACATTTCATAAGAGAAATTATAGCAAGAAAGGTTTAGAAAAAGAAAGTCATTGGTGCATCAAAAAGGAAGAAACATGCCTCAAGTTGTTCATGAAGCTGTCTCTCAAGTTCCATTTGCACTCTCATGGCCTCATCACATCCACTGTATAGAAATGTTGATGTAAGACTAGGAAAAAAGTAAATCAGCATGAAATTGTTGAAGAATAAATTACTCAATTAAGTCTTTAGCCAATAATTTTGATGATGACAATGGTGAAGATGATGGTGGTCCAGTTCCCAGACTCTCCACAAAGTTGGCAGCTGTAGAGTTACCAAGTTTGAACCTTCAGTCATTAAGGTAAGACGAGAGAAAGAAAACTTGAAATAGACTGACTTATTCTACATCTAAAACTGAATATATGTCGTAGACATTCACATGCTGGCCAGGTATTATTCAACATGGAATATAATTTCTGGGGATTCATATAAGCATTAGCACTCGCAAGATACCAGACACTTTTCTTATGTATACGGCACCACTAAGATGAAACATAAGGCATAAATATCTCTCTAATATTTTAGGAGGATCTCTTTCGGTTTGTCAATCCTATAGCCATGCCTGTGGAAACAAATCGATGCATGTGGATGACTAGATACTCAAGGGGTCCATTAGGGAAGCAACTGACTGCTCCATTGTTGTTAAATGGAATGCAATCTCAAAAAATTTCTGCATCAAGGAGCATACACTACTTCATGATACATAGTTAGCCTCCTTAATATCCCACCAGCCATGATGTGTAAAATAAAAAGGGTAATCATTTAAGGTATGGCATAATCACATCATGGAGCTTCAAGCCTAATCATTTAAGGTAGTTCACATCAAATATTCAGTTAATGGTACATGCAGGCTGCACATATCACATGTATTGCTTTGCTGAGAAAACAACAACCAAAAAGGGCTTGTTTCAGCAGATGATACAAGCGTTAGCAGTGGTCTCTGACAGACTGGGTAGAGAATAAACCAGGTCCAGCTTTTGAATGAATTTATGATCTTCTTCTGTCTATTAAATAATTTGATGCTGCAACTCTTGGTGCTAATAGTTTTGTTGATAAACTTTGTGGAATCCTTTCACAAGTGACTATTGAGGAGTCCGGAGGAGGGGAAGAGACATAGGTGCTTAAGAAACTTGCTTGTTTTTCCTTTTTATCTCTTTTTTCATTTCTTTTTCTTTTTTCTGTTCTTTTCTTGTTTACTTGTATTGTGAACCTGTGTGATTTATGGTAGGGGGTGTTGGTACACTGACACATGCTATTTTTCCATGACCAGCAGCCAGCAGATATTGCTCTTGCAAGGACCATGCCTATGATTAAACAAATATTATTTCCTTTCCCATTGCTTATACCAACTATTGTCTGGATACTCTCCTTTTGCTGCCTCTAGCTTAATTTATCTTCTTCTACACATCTTAGGACCACTTCAAGCTATTTTTGAATGTCCTATCAACAACTTCTGGTCCCAAATTACCACAAATGCCATCATTTTTCATTGATCTTACCTAGCAACACCTTCCATCAGCTTCCCAGCATATTGGCCATAAAGCTTCCCTATAAATTCTTTCTGCCACCCAAAGGGGTATCAACAACCCCAGTCACACTAGAATTACCTAATACTTTGATCATCAAGATCAAATTTGTGAGAATTATACACTTCAATCTGGATGTTTGAATGACTAATCAATATTTTCCACTACATCTATTAGTCAATTCTTCATTTGATGTTGCTAAAGTTGCAATCAAATGCTTAATCTTAGTCTGGTTTACTATAATATTCTTATAATGTAAGGCAGGTTCTTCTCCATAGCTTTACCTGGTGCATGGTCCTCCCTTGTTGCACCACTTTTATACACCATGAGATCTTGCTTTAATCTGTCACTTAAGTTCATAATAATTATTTAACTAGGGTAACTATCCAAGGATTCAATGTTAATGTTGCTGCAACTGTATCATCACCAAAATCACTTCTGTCATGCAATGTTGTTCTCACATTAATTGTTACTCCTGCTGCAAATCCTCAATTAATCAAATATATGTATATATATCATGAATTTCTTTCTTTTTACAGCACAGTAGAATATTTCCTTATAGAAAACATAATACACTTGTAGTAACAGCATGCAAACCTTGGCAAAACTTCATCCAAATGTAGTAAAATTGGAACTGAATCAAAGTTAACCTTCATGTCAAATTCAATCACATGTTCTCATGTTCAAGGACTACAATTAAGCCAATCTTCTGTTTTTTGATCAATCAGCAGCCAACTTTATATTTATCCCTGTCAAGATGAGCATTTCACCAACCCTAGGACTAGCAACACTACACAATAAGAGGTATCATTGGTTGTGATATTTCTAAATGTCCAGCATATTTGTGCAAAACTTTTAACATAAACATGTAGGCAGATGGCAACGTGTAGAAGGCCATTTTGTGTTACGAAGCCAAGATTTCATCAAAAAGGTCCTCCACCAATTCTTTTTATTCATTGATCTTGTAGGAATATAATACAAGAAGTCTTCAACATCCAATGAGGTGTAAACATGTCAAATGTGGACACCAACATGTTACTGCATGTCATCGCAGGGTGCAGGGTTTAGAGTCTAGCGTTTTGGGTTACTTGGTATGCATTTTACTAGCATTGAATGTTTCCTGGCCATGGGAAGGAAGACCAATGGCCTCATCTGACCAACACTTTTTTACCCCTGTTGGCTCTCCTCCTTTTTCTTGCTCTTTTTTTCTCTTCCTTGTCTTTCTTTTCCCCTTGCCAGAATGGCTCCGCCAATTTGTGCCAACAAGATGTACTATTCTGTATCCTGATCACCATGGAGCATTCACCAGTTTGGAAATCCTTGATACTTCTAACTACTAATTTCTCTGGTACATGTTGGGATAAAATAAGATTGCTCACTCAATCAAGTATCTATTAGCTAGTCCAGGGAATAAATATCTTCATGCCCTAACACCCTATTTAAAAAATGCATATTAGGGGTATATCTAGGAGTGAAAAGCAGAGAGGGAGAGTCACCATCTTTTGAGTTGTCAGAAGGCTCTTTGTTTGATTGCTTTCCCAGTCTGTATTTCTGCAAGATTAAGTCAGAAAGGCATATAAGCACATGTTTTCAGAAGTGTGCACATGAAAAGTCATATATGATATGTTCGACAATGTTGTTGATCAATCACAACTTGCTGTCTCTTTAACAACTTGTCACTATAGCACTGATGAAATAGAAAGTCGAAAACAAAAGGAAGCACAATTAACATGTGACTAAGTAATCACACTCAAAAAGGCCCTAGTGATGCTTGTTAAGACATTTTGGTTGACTATTTACAATTTGTAAGCTAAGATCGAATCATTTGACAATTAGATTTAATTGAAAGCCCAGATGGAAGTTGGATACAAGTTGAGCTATATCTCAGTTTCCTAACATTAGCATTGTGAAATAGTAAACACAAGCGGCACGAGATTAAAGCCCTCAAATTGAAGCACAGAATAACAATCTAGAAACATCTTTTGTGTCAAATGATGCTAGTTGAGAAACAGACCTGAAGATGACTCTTCAAATGGTAAAGCGTGAGGCCCTTAACAGCCATGGTTTTCATGATGGTCTTCGGCGTGGCTTCTGCAAAAGAAGCACAAGTTTTTCGGCTAGTCAGGAACATCAATATCAAAATATTAAGTAAATACATAAGCATAGACCAGAAAGTTGTTCCCATTGGAATGCTCGGAGCAACGAACTCTTGTATGAACCAAAGAAATCTTTAAATACGGCAAAGCGTGTACAAGAAAAGGAATCTTATTCTTCAACTGCTTCAGATGTTCTCAAAATGTTGGCAATATATTGCAAAGACATGTGTATTAGAGGTCGAGAAGGTTATCGAAGCATCCATTGGAACAGGGGCGTGAAATAGGAAGCGGAGTTCATTCAACCTAGAGCGGGGAAGGAACAGCATTGCAATCAACAAGATGAGAAGACACAGATAGATCAGAACATGCGGCGATAGCGCGTCACTTCACACGCCGGGCAAAAGCGAAATAAAGGGAGTGGAGCTCACTATCGGGGCCACCGAGCTGGGTGACGGCGTCGACGAAGCGATCGTGGAGCTCGGGAGTCCAACGGAGGCGCGGCTTGGGGTCGCTAGAGAAGAGGTGGCAGGTGTCTCCCGGGAGGTTGGCCCCCTCCAGGGAGCCATGGAACTCCTCTACCCGCTTGGTTGCGTACATTCATAAACCAAACCCCTTCTTCTTCTTCTTCTTCTTCCTCTTTCTTCTGCTTATTTCTTAGGTAAATAAGAGCGTAGAATGGAGGAGGACATTCGATTCAAGTGATTTGGTGAAGAGGAGAGGGGGAGGACGACAATGGAAGCGGAATTGGGCTGGCACTTTTGATATTATAGAGTATAGAAGGTGTTTGAGGGGTTGGGAGGGAGAGAGAGAGAGAGCAGCGCGCGCACACACCAAGAGAGAGACAGACACCGGAGAGGAAAAAGAAGAAAGCGAGACGCAAATGGCAACCACCCCTCGGTTTTATTCGATTCCGACATGGGCAGTTAGTAACTTCACCGGACTCATGATTGAGTTTAATGTTCTTCGTGATTATAACGCATGCAGCTCGGTCATCCAAAATCAAGCTTGAGAATGCTTATTTTTTTTCATTTAAGATATTTATAGAATTAAACGATGAGTCTGATTCATATTAGTCAAGATTAATATATATAATTGTATATCAATGTAATCCAGAAATTTAAATTTTCTAGACTCCTCTTTTGCATTTGCTGGATCCTCATAAAATCTTGCATCCGAGATTTAAGAAGATTAACATATAGAACGCTCATCCAAAATTAAAGGCAAGTCATCCAATCAAGAATGTGGTTTTGGCAGTGGAGCATAGAAACTTCCTATATACAATAACCACTCTCATCTTATCATGGAATAATTCTTTGAACGTATGCTATTCCTGTGTGGTATATCTGAATGGTACAGCGTATATGCCTGCATTCAAGTCAAAAGTACCAAGGATAAAAAATAGTTCACTACTCATTACTCATAATGCAATCACTGAAATTTTCGAAAGAATATATGAAACACAAGTACCCACAAACCCTCACCATTCTATGTTTAAACAACAAGCAACAGTAGGAACCTTTGCGAACCTCTCATAACTTTCTCCTTTGCCAGGACTGGAAAGAGCAAGCGAACTTTAGAAATTACAGTGACAAATCACATATCAGTTGAGTTTCATTAATATTGATGAAGAATGTACAGCTTGAGAATTGGCTCATTGTTTATTTCTTGTGAACACATCTCATTTCATTCTGTTCTTTATTTCTACCGACCTATAATCTGTATTCTATAAATTGTTCGGCAGTAAATGGCGCAAGCTTAAGCTTTACTTTGGTCAGTTCTAAAGCAGACCAACTACCAGAAAGCTGAGAAGCTACCGCTTAAATATTGAGAAAACCTTGAGATTACCAGCAAGTATACCAACAGATGAATCTGCACAACGTTTCCATGCTGTAGAGATACTTAAAATGAATCTTCTGACGTCCCTCCAGGAATGTATTTACAGCCCTTAAACCAGCACGACTTGACCTGCAGTAAACCAGCAAACTGAGGATGTTAAAATGGGTCACCCAGGAATTGTGTGTTTGGTGGGAGGACTGCTTTTGCAATTTGAAAGCAGGAAAACCAAGGTTGCAATGGAGCAAACCCGCTGTCACAATGGAGAAAAATGGGATAACTTGGCAATCCACTAATTTTGCTTATGAAGCAAGGCAATGGTGTGATAATATTATTCATCTATCACTTCTACAGTCAATTTAGCATATTTACTTGGATTGAAAACCTACTTGTGAGGCCGTCTCTCTCAAGATATCCAGTGACTCTTCCAGTTCAATTTGCTTTTGTGAAGTCACTTTCACCACCTGCATGAACCAACAACTGGCATATAAGCCAAGAAAATACATGTGTAAAACAATTTCAAGTGAAGGTAAAACCATTAGTGTCCAATTCATTTGGGAGAGAAACAATCAAGACAAGTACTAACATCCTTTGTCTTCTGTAGGTCATGCTCTATAGACTGAATGCGGTTTAATGACTCTCGAATCATGATGTCTTTTTCTTCAGGAATCCTCGTAGGTTTTCTGTTTATCTCAGTGACCAGTTCTTCCAACTTCTGCAGCCTCTCCAGGAATTGTAGGACACAGTCCTCTGGGACATCATGTCTGGTAAGGTGGTATATAGAATTTGCATTTGCTGGATCTAATCTTTGATGATCTGATGACCTCACATTGACCACTACATTTGGTAGTCTACAGAAAACATACAAAACTGCTAACAGTTTCATAATGATCTTGCTGACAGCTTCAGTCACCAACACAAGGAACTTATCAACTGAACCACCTGCAAAGGGACACCCTTCTTAGTAAACTACAGTTGGTTCATCTAGAAATGCTCGGGGCTCATTGGTCATGGATGCTACAAGAAAAGGACAAAAAAATACATATGAAGAGTACTTGTTTAGATTTCAAACTCATGACAAAACCAAAGCCACAGACGCCGTTTGTTCGATGCCTTAAGCACATCATGCTGAAAAGCAGCTAACTTCTGAAGAATGATGCAAGTAAATTGAGACTCAATTTGGCACAAAAGTGGAATTAACATTGAAAAGGCAGAACAACAGGACAAGTTTAAACTTTAATCATCTTGACACCTAATAGATCAAAGATCAGTTGCAATGCTAGGTGTTGTACTAACAGTAAGCAGATTTGCAAAGTGTATCATTCTGTTGCAGGTGTACCTGATATTCTTATTATATTCAAGCTTTTAATTGAACTGGAACTATTAGCTGATCAAACATACAAAATATGCTTACCAGTAACCAGCATTTTGGTGAACTTAATACCCTTGTCACATTTATTGGCTCCAGATTCTGCTGTTTAAGGGTTGAAAATTGGTCTAAAGATACAATGTTTTCCAATGACAAATTTATTCTGATTTATTGGCATTATTAAAATAAAATCTTGTAAGATTTTGCTAATACTTTATTTACATGTAACTTAGTGTCCACTCACACAAGTTTTAGAGAAGAGAAGTGTGACTAAGTTTTTGCTCCCTCTTTCTACTAAGCTGTTTTCAGCAAGGTCATACAGACATATTGACATTCAGAAGGCAAAAAATTTGTTAAAATTAAGTTTCATTTGAGACCCAAAAAATGGGAAAATAATATGATTGTCATCACAACTGAACATGGGGTGGAATTTCCAAAGCATACATTTTGATTCTATCCTTAATGGAACTCATGGATGATAGTTTACTGGCATGACATGGAAACCCATGCCACATGACCATTTGGTGATATCACATGCTGCCCATGGTACAATTGAGAGACATTAATTTTTGTGTAGATACATGTGTGAATGTAAAATCACCAAGATTCTAGAATGTTAATATAATTAACTTTTCGACAATCAACAAGAACGATGAAAAATATAAATTACAAGAGCATGCAGAAAACTTCAACTAGGATGCAGCATTAAAAGCACTGCACAATATAAGTACTCCATAGACTCCAAAACAACCACAAAAAGTTAATCCTATAAAACTTTGAAACATGAAAATAGAAGTGCATCATAGACTCCCAAACAACCATAAAAAGTTATGCCCATAGAACTTTAAAAAATGAAAAATAGAAGTGCATCGCGTACCTCCAGGTCTATTACGGAGTTTGGTTCGAGTAGCTGACCTGTTAGAAGGCAAGTGTTCATTTGTCCTGATCGGAGAACACTGAAAGAATCATAAAGACAGTTCAATAGTTAAAGTATGTCTAACTTTTGCAGTCATGATCATCCTTAACAATGAGAGCAAGTACCATAAAGCAGCCTTTCCTGCTTCAAAATAGAGGTTTATCTCATATTTATCTAGTGCACAACTATGTATATGTAATAAATGCTTATGCATATATGATTAGGTTAGATGCTCCCCCTGTAAGCTCTAAAGCAAAAGGTTGAAATTATATTTTACAATCCTCTTCCTCCCTCTCTTCTCTCTGTCCCTCCTCTACTCTTAATTATTTCTTGAAGATTACAGTATTGCCTTCCAACAGATATAGCAGGCTACTAATCCTATGACAAACACATTCTGTGTAAAAGAATGGATGAAAAAATAATAGCATGCTTATTGCAACACAATTTAACATATTCATCTTATCATCCACATGTGCATGTTAAAAACCAGAACACATGCATAAGCACAAGCACAATCATTCAATCCATGTTTTTTTTTTTTAAATATTCTCATACAAGTGCAAACAGATGGAGAACCTCAGCCAAAGAAGACAGATCATTCAAGGTAACTCACATTTTCATACACTGGATTTGACTGTGTGTCCAGCAGAGGAATTGACTGAATAGGGGAGACTGAAATTTTTGAATCAGATTTTAATTGAATGTTACTGTTTTTATACATTGGGACCTGCAAATATGGTTAGTCCATAATTAGAATAGTTGTCTTATCCAGAATATTGGAATTCATCTAGCACTTGAAAGAGATGAGACTTGACCTGACGAGTCAATTTCGTTTCATCAATTGGATTGTCTCTATTTCTCGAGCTTGTGATTCCAGAATGAACTGCCTGGAAGATGAATACATGGAGTATCGTAACGGTGATTTTTGTGAAAGACTGAGGGAAATTAGAAAAAGTTGCTTCTTGTAATTTCTAAGACATCAAAATATATAAGCACTTTGATAGTTCATACATCCATGAACTGAGGGTCACTCCATGGTCCTTTATTAGATGTAAGACAACCTCCCTCGTTTGAACAAGTGCAAGAGCCACCAAGAAAATCAGGTAGTTGACTGTCATCAACACAAAGTCAAGATGAAACACTTTCCATTTAGGTCTAGAACCCAAAACCACAGAGCATGTGACTGAATTTACTTAAAGGGAAGAATAGAAACCTCATCTCAATTAATTCAAGTAATGTATTCTGATATCTATCTCCTAATACCTGCAAAATTAGGTAAATGACTGAAGTTACAGCATAAACATGTTTGGGTGTAATGACATATCACATAGAATCTACCACTATCTTTGCTGTTGTCCTTGGATCAATTAAGCCTTTTATAGTGTTCCAAAGTAATCTGAAACCACTGCCAGCATTAACAATAAACAACTTATGCAGTATCTGCAACAACAGGAATAGTATTATGAGAAAGAAGTAGGTTAAATTGCTTGTGTCCACTACCAAACTGGTCATACGGTAACCACAACACTTATCACCTCAGGGTAATTGTCACTGTCAATTTTCTGGATTCGAAGAACAACATCACGAGCTAATTTGCCAACACTCATCCAGTTCTGGACAATCAAGTTTGTCAGGAGGAAACAGCAGTCACATCAAATAATGTTAACTCATGTTTAACTAGAAAGGTAAATCCAGTACCCACATACCACTCCTTGTACATCTAAAATTGTTGTCATTGTGTCAATATGCCTTTTGGCTGCAAGAGAGCATGCTGGATATCTCTCAGAAAGGATCTTCTCTATCACCTGAACATGGTACTTTATAAATCTTTCAACTGTGGTGACAGTAAGAAGTTTGTTGGGGTCGACCATTCCAAGTCTCTCGATATACACAGGTCTACCATCTTTGTCCACACCATGAAAACCATGTGGATAGTAACGAAGAACTTCATCCAATTCACTGAACACAAAGTCCTAAGTAACATTGTTCAGTTAGACAATTAAAGCCACAAAATTTGGTAGTTTAGAATTAAACCCCTGTAGAATAATGCAGGCTTAACTTCTCTGTTTTAATTAACCTGGTTCCATAATAACAGGATAGAAGAGGACATAGAACAATCATAATAGTTCTATCATAAAACAACAATACCCTATTCAATAATTGTAATCACTCATTTCTTAAAAGCATATTTATATATTTTGAATTTGGGACTAGAATTTTCAGCTTAGAAAGCAGTATTGTGTTTCACTGCATATTTATTGCTTAAGAGGTATTACTTGTTCTGTCTTTAGAATTCATCTTTCTGTTAGTAAGATTCGCATGTATCATGCATCCTAGTTTTTACTTATTTTTTGAATTTTAAAGTTTAAACACTAAATTCAGTTTCCTGTACTTTACAAAGAATACACTTATGTTTCCAGGTATGGTTTGTATTATTGGTCCATACCGATGTACCGACCAACTGTTAGTATGGTATGTACCGAGCTGTACCGACCATACTAACATATAGTACATTAGAGTGTACCGATGTACCACTACGCTTCAGTACGTCAAACCTTATTTCTGAGTATAGGATCTATCACACAGTTGTATATTTAGAAATCAGTTGTCCATAAATCCAGTCTAATGTGCCCTCGGTTCTTGAAGTCCAGTGTTTTCAGTTTAAAAATAAGTAAATTTTGCAATAAACCAACTTCCTGTAATAACTATTGAATTCTTGAATTGTTGTTGCTGTTGTTGTCAAATTTTGATAATTGTTTCGAAGTTTATATTTAATTGTTACAGGTGATGTACTAGTGGCCCTTTGGGTTTGATTAGAGATATGAAATCAAAAGTTTCTTTAAGCGTTGGCAGTCTTTGGTAATCATAAATGTCAATTTTAGCAATTCAAAAGAAATGAGAAAAATATTGTGTGTACTAAATTTTCAAGTTGCATCGGCTGGAGTCTCCTGCATTATCTGTCCTTTTTAAAATTTCAAGTCATAGGTATGTTGGAAAACCATTATGTGTATGACTTATGCATACTACTTCAATCAAATCAAAATTTCATGTAGAACACAACTGTTTCTTTCATGATGTAAAAACCTGTTTGAAACTGGACTACAAACAAGTTCATAGGCATGACAGTTTGGATGGTCAATAATCATAACCATAAAAGCGGAAAGAAGGATATCATCACTTGTTCATACTTGCAGGATAGTATCAGCACCAAAGTCCATCCTCCACTGAAGCATCTCTGACCACATTCGGATTGCTTTCTCGATATTGAACCCTCGTGCCTTCAAAAACCTGTAGCAATCATTAATAAAATATATATAAAGCACATTCCAATCTGAAGAAGAGGGCTGGGATGATCAATTGCTCAGGTATATAATCCTAAGTATGGAACAGATGGATTCACATTGCAGTTTAAAACTACTAGATGTTATAAACATATGTCATAGATTAATCCCATTATAGTTGATACTTGATAGTTTACTCGAGGTATAGGCAGCATCAGAATCAAGAACATGAAGCCATTTTGTTTCTTGAACAACACACAACATCAAACATTTTATTATATATCCGAATTTGCCTATGCATTCTTAGAGTGATCCAGACTAATCTGCCTATGGAGATACTAAAATATAGAAATCAGCAGATTCACATGAACCATGTATGTAGACTTCTATCTTCAACCCCTTCTCCTCTCACATCAGCCCCTATAAAGTTTTCAGAAGCTTGGATGAGATACCTTGATAGGATGTCTTAAGGCAATCATTCATAAAAGCATGATATGCAATTTCGAATGGTATCGCCTAGTACGGGTGGTATGTACCGATCCGATGGCATACCGGTATGCGGATCGCCCGCTATCGGACGGAACGTGCTACAGTGCACCCTTGTATACCGCTCTGTAACGGACAAACTTCTAAACAAGATGTTGGATGTAATGTTGATGTCTGTCCGTTGTCTTTTGGCATGTTCATGCCTTGTATAGCAGGTAGAGGGGCTGCCGAAGGCTTATAAGTCCCATTTTAGTTGGGTTGGTGGCCTTTTTAGGCTTGTAAATAAAGGTTGTGTCATGTGGACACGTGCGAGAGCTTTTCGGTCTGTAATGGACCATTTTACCCTTTGTTGTGCAACTATTCAGAGCTTGTAAAGTCTGTTTGTAATTTGTATTGTCTATGAAGTGTTTTTCGGACATGTTTGCTTGTGGATCCCGATTGAGGCGTTCTCTTTAACCCGTTCTCTCTTTTGTTGGTCCTAAGGGACAATGGGAGGCTTCGGGGAGGCTGACCTTTGCGGACGGACGCGCGAGGGTGCCGCACGCCTTAGGCAAAACCAGCTAAGGTCGTGACACTATGGTATCAGAGCGGGACAAGCACTCATAGAAACACTTGACATGCAAACGTGGGGGACCTAGCGGGGCTGCGTTGAGGGCAGTCAGCACACGCGCGACCGTTTGAGGGAAAACGGGCATGGAGATGTAGGGAAAAGAGTCGCTCAGAGGAGCGAGCATCCGAGATTGGCATTCAGAGGAATGGCCAACCCTTCGCGCAAGAGGCACCACGAGAACAGGCAAGCTTGGTTGAATTTGGAGCGCACAAAGGTTGGGATGGCTGAGTTTAAGCTACGACTCAACGTTGACAACTATACTTGATGGTGCTCTAGGCAGGCGAGGCGCTTGGCAAGAATGAGACCATCCAAGGTGGAATGAGTTGCTCAACGACCAAAAGAGTTATGCAAAGCTCACAGAGGTGAGGGGAATTGCTAACTCGAAGAATTTGGTACTCATGCATGGGCTTGTATGCGGACGATGGAATGTTCGTGGCCATCCCAAGGCGATCGAGACTCGGCGCCATGGAGCATTGAAACTTTCTCTTCGGCATGTGAAGGATACGTCCGTAGGAGGCTGAAGTGTGCAATGAGTTCAGCATGTTGCTAGGCCTTGAGGGGTGCAGCGGTGGCTGTATTGACGTGGAGGCGTAATCTAGCAAGTGCGTCTGCAAGAGGCAGAACAATGCACAGTTTGTTCAGCAGATCGGAGTAGTCCAAGGGGATGGTGGTCTCCGTAACGAAGAGAGATGTTGCTCCAACGGGATAGTTATCCAGGAGGGATAAGTCTCAGCACTCCAGAGGGAGAATCATGTGAGACGGACTTCACATATTGAGGAGGAGTACCTCACAAACAACAACCCCACGAAGCTCAATGGACTGAGCAAGCAGCGAGGAGTTGCCGCATGATCTCGCTCGAGAGAATGCATTGGTGGATGCATTGCGAGATCAAGTGGGGGAGCGACCTGAAGCAACTTAAATGAAGGCACACTTAGAGTCGATATGGAGATCGGACTCAAGGGAGGGCTGACCCGTGGAATGGTGGGCGCGAGGGCCACCATCGACTCAATGCAAGAACGAGGAGCGGAGCAACTTGGGTGTAACTTGGCGAAGTACCCAAGCCGCATGAAGGGAGCCAGCAGTGAAGTTCGAACATGGAGCAGAAGCACAGTGCTTTCCTTAGACAGAGGTCAAAGACATGAACTCTTGCAGAGGCAAGGGTAGGATCATGTTGTTCCATGGGTCCTTCTTTCTGACGGAGTGGACTCATCTTGCATGGTGCCAAAGACGAAGGGAGCTTTGCGGCACATGCACCTTAACTCGAAGAAGCATTTGATGGAGGAACTAAGGCGACTCAATTTGCGGAGGCGAAGTTGGGTTGAGAAGGGCCTTAGCACTGGGCAAGAGGACGCAGAGGCGGGTACTCTTGAAGAATATGCCACAGTGTTGCCATTTGAGTTGCTATGAAGGAAGCAGTGCGCAGCGGAGATTGCGCTGGTAGGGGCAGAGGCCCAGGATCCAGACAATGGTGCACAGATCAGTGAAGTCGGTGGACTTCGAGAGCTACTAGGCGACGGACTGTCCTAGAGCGGTGCTTCATCTAGGTGTGACCCAGGAGTGGGTGGATGAAGATCGATTGCCAGAGGAGCGAACAAAATCGAAGGTGGAAGGGACCCTACGATGTATTTGCAGAGGCCACACATGGAGGGTTCACAATTCGAGTTTATTCCACAAGGATCAGAATGCAATGGAAATGTCACCAGGAGGCGACATGGTGCAGCGGATCGTGGTGGAACAGTTCGTGGCAATGAGATACACACAATCTGTCCCGTGAGGGATGAGATCATATGGAGGTATGATCGGGAGTTACTGGAAGCTCCACTTCGATGAACAACACGACGGCAAGAAGGGCTATGGATTCAAGGAGTGAAGGCCATGGTACCGCAGAGGCGGGTCTTCCGGGCGTGCATCGAATTTTGCATCGGATGAAAGCCTTGGTCATCAGCATATGGGGGCTGTGTTCCACCAAGGGAAAAGTTCGAATGCAAGTACCAGTGAGTTCCATGGGAGGGACTTGATCATACAGAGGTATGATCGAAGCAGCTGGAGAGTTGGACTGCTCCAGAGCTCATATTCGCTTAAGGGAGCCTGACAAGTCAAAGGACAAGGTCGAGTAAGCGAACGTTGCTACCAAGGAAGCTAAGGAGAACAGAATCGGTGCAAACTCTACAACGTGATGGCAGAGGCCATGCATGGGAGTTGTAGTCTGTCTTTCCATCGACCAAACGGACTGCTTGGAGAACACAGTGGTGTTGAAGCAGGGGGTCGAAAGGGGCGAGGAAGCGACGACGAGTCCAGAGGGACTTAGCTACCCAATATCAAGCATCAGTTAGAATGGAGGTGGACTCAGAGGAGTGCCACGGAGACATCTCTACTGATTGTGAAGAAAAGGGATACAGAGGCGAGGCGACGGATAGTAGGGCCATGGGCATGGCAGCGCCATGGTACCGTAGAGGCGGGACTTCCGTGCAAGTCATTGATCCCTTGCTCTCATGGAGGGAGAGCGCTTGGTCGTGAAAGGGGCCGAGGAGGTGGAGCATGCAGAGGCAATCTCCAAGTACCGAGACAAGGCTGAAGGGCAGAGGCCAAGAAACTTCGTAAGACCGGTGTCAACAAGTTTCTCATCAAGATAGCCGTAAGTGAAGGACTTCGGGTCATGCAAGAGTGCACGACCAAGGAACGAAGCAGGCAGTACGCGGTGTTGTACCTTTGCTACTCAGTGGAGTAGGCGGCAGGGTTGATGGAGAAGACGGTACAATCCCAGAGGCGACCTCATCTATTAGAGAATTACTCCAAGTTGGGGTGAAAACTTCCTGCATTCCAGAAGTTCAATGGCTTTGAGAAGGTGAATCACAGTAGCTAACTCAACGCAAGGAGTGCAAACACTTCAAGTGCTTCAGAAGTGTGAGCAAAGAGCAGGCGAAGACCAGTAACCAGCTCGATGCATGAAGTACAACCTCGAGGAGGCGGGCGAAGTCAAAGTAACCTTTGCCTTCTCAACTCTTAAGAGAATGGGCGAAACCGAGTACCCCAGTTCTCTTATCTATCCAGCAGAGGAGCTCTGCACAAGTTCAAAGACCCTTTGAAGATAATGGAAGACAATAGTTGTCAAATCCTCACCAACGGTGATCAGTGCTACTGAGAGTAGATCGTCCGCTTCATTTCCCAACGAAATGCCAATCGAAAGCGGAAGTGATGCAAACCTACTTGGATGTGACAACTAACTGAAAGAAGAGTCAATGAGCAGATTTTGTGGAGGAAGGACCCAAAACTTCTGAAGTTTGCGAGGCGATGCTCGTTAAAGCTCCAACAAGCATCCACCCAGTTCAAGCAGCATGTGGAAATTTTTCGAGACTGGCGAAGAAAAGATGGTCTTTTCCTTCATTTGGTGGATCCGCAAGAATCGACAAGGATCAACACAACTCAGCCAACCCCATACTAGAGTCAGAGTCATTGGCGAGTTGAAGCAGCATGGCGGATCAAAGGTTCGACTACTCAGAAACAGCAGCGGAGAGCAGCTGGGAGCCAGGAGGCGCATTGCAGCTGGAGCAGAAGATTGAAGACTCAGCAAAGGCGAAGAGTTGCAGTGTTCACAAAGGCTTCGACGAGGACGTCGAAGGGATAAGTGGGGGAGAATGTAACGGACAAACTTTTAAACAAGATGTTGGATGTAATGTTGATGTCTGTCCGTTGTCTTTTGGCATGTTCATGCCTTGTATAGCAGGTAGAGGGGCGGCCGAAGGCTTATAAGTCCCATTTTAGTTGGGTTGGTGGCCTTTTTAGGCTTGTAAATAAAGGTTGTGTCATGTGGACACGTGCGAGAGCTTTTCGGTCTGTAATGGACCATTTTACCCTTTGTTGTGCAACTATTCAGAGCTTGTAAAGTCTGTTTGTAATTTGTATTGTCTATGAAGTGTTTTTCGGACATGTTTGCTTGTGGATCCCGATTGAGGCGTTCTCTTTAACCCGTTCTCTCTTTTGTTGGTCCTAAGGGACAATGGGAGGCTTCGGGGAGGCTGACCTTTGCGGACGGACGCGCGAGGGTGCCGCATGCCTTAGGCAAAACCAGCTAAGGTCGTGACAGCTCGGTACATGGTACCGTACCATACCGAGCCAACCTCAAAACACCGGTACGGTACGGTATTGCATACCTTGGTTACAACCTGTACTAATAGGATAACTGATCCATTAACCTTATTGAACCTGAAACACTATTTCAAAATGATTATACTTAAATTATAGTAATATGCTCATCTAACCTTATAAAACAATTCAGGTCTTCTTTCACTTCTGATGTGGGACTAAACTAAGATATCACAATCTCTCCACTTAGAAGTTTAACATCATTGTCAAGATCCGATCATGAGCCAATATCAAATTCTAGCATTGTGCATGTGAGGCATAGGCCCATGAAGCCATCACACCATGGTACTTCGTGCTAAGATACACTTTTCCTACTTTGGCTACTCACCATGCCCATGTCTCATGTCCCATGTCCAATACTAGGTCCGCTATAAAATTATTTATCATTAATCGATCTGATAGAATGATTAACATATTAACCTTGTTGAGCCTGAATGACTAGTGCAAAATGCTTAAGCTCATGTTAATAGTGCACTTATCAACCCTTATAAACTAGTTCAAATCTTCTCCAACTTCTGATGCAGAACTAAACTGTCATGCTACATTCTGCAACTTTTAGGAGACAAATAGCAGATATCAATCAAAGTCAAGATAAACCACATGAAGCAACAATTCATTTAAACAACAATCAGCAGTGCAAATTAAAACAATTTGGAGGGCAAGTATTACATGAGGCAGCAAAAGAATCTATTACAAGAATTGCAAATTCTGCAAAAGTACAAACTCAGCAGACAGGTCTATCCAAGGGTTAATTCATTCGCATAAGATGATTTAATGTTTGAACATCACTGATAGTAACAACAGAATGAAGACTACTCAATGCAATTTCATTATGTAGATATCTAAGAAAAATACAGCACCTTTAGTATCGGGAGATGTAAAAAATGTATATCTTCTGTTGTATTACTTATAACAGCCTTAACACTACAAAAGGAGTGGCCCAGTGTATAAGGCTTCTAGCACTGTAGGGTGTGAAGAGGGTCGTGTCACAGAGGAGCAAACTTACTGTGACACCAAGAGCCTTATATATTATCTACATGATACATCACCCTAATGGAGGCTCAAATGTTGCAACTTCATCCATCATAAACTATATATCGGACTTGAGCTCACTCTTCCCTACAATGATTGTCGGGAGTCATTATAAATTGCAACCAAAGAAATCACTAGTCATTTGTGCAGAAACACCACACGATGACAAAAAGTCATTATCACAGTGCAAACTCATGTAACAGAGAAATTGCATGATTGAAGATAAATCAGCCACTGAGGATGGACATATAGGGCTTCTTATGTTATACTTCCCTGCTACTTGCGATAGTGAGCCTTTCGTCTTTGAGTGGTGTTTCCGCACAAAGACTCTATAGACATATATTACATATATATATAATAGTAATCTGACATCTAATCACCATCATTTACAACCCAGAACATCACCTTCTGTAAGAACTGCAGCTGCAAACTGATCAAATCTCCGGTCCATGACTAAACATATAATTCTGAAACTCCCATTAGCGCACATGAAAAAAATCAACCGCGTGTCATATAGCTAATTTGGTATCGAAGCCTAATACCACTATCGCTAGCATGCATACGAGATCCATTCAACAAAAAAAAAACCAATCAGAAATGGTATGATATATCGGCGATCGAGACTGACCGCTTCATGGTATGGTAATCGTCATGGCGAGCGGGCAGAAGGTTCCGATCGATCAGGGCCTTCCGGAAGACCCCCACGGCCCTTTCCTCCTCCTCCGACGAGGCGTCCGTCCAATCGCATGCGGAGGCGGTAGCTGAGGCCGAGGAATCCACCCTCTTCCCTCTCCCTCTCTTCCTCGCGCCATCCGATGCGCTACTCCTCGACGAAGAAGGGATCATTTCCTCCTCCTCGTCGATCTCCCTCTCTCTCTCTCTCTCGTCCCACCCGGATGGCTAATTCCAAATCCTCCTCCTCCTCCTCCTCCTGGCGGCCCCGAGATGGAATCCAGGGGCCGATGGGCGAATATATGCTCAATTCTTCGTTATTGGAATTGAATCGGATCAGATATGAGGCCAACTCACACGTGGGAAGCGCGACCTGGCGCCAATTTTGCGCCGTCGTTGGAGTATATCTATTGCTCCGTAAAAAGAAAATACAGGAAAAATAGGAGAGTCGGTGAAATCGAGCGAGAAGACGAGGCGGAGGCCGACGGAAACGCGCCAGTCTACGCCCGATGGGACCCACCATTTTGTCACCGGCCAACGTGCGAGTGCGCGAGTGGGTGACGTCAAGCAGGTGCGAGAACAAAAATACAAGAAAAAGGAGAGTCGCCGAGGGAAGCGCGCCACTCTACGGCTGTGGGATCCACCGTTTCGTATCCGATGGACGAGCGAGTGCGCCGACGGGTGACGTCGAACGAGATGAATGTGCGGCCACATTGTTCCAGGCGACGAGGACGCGAACTCAAACGCACCACTCGACGCTAGCGGGACCCACGATATATTCTCCTACCGATGCGCGAGTGGGAGAGCGGGTGACGTCGGGCAGGTGCTCCAACATTGTCGGAGATAAATGGGCTTCTATATTGTTCCAGGCGCGGACGTGGCGACCGAAAGGTGCACCACAAGACACCAGCGGGACCCACTACATTTTCTTCCACCGATGATCGAGTGCGTGAGCGGGCTGAAATCGACCTCTAAGCGCGTGGGACCCAGCATTTCGTCTCCCACCAACAAGCGAGTGCGTGAGCGGGTGATTGCCGAAGAGGTGCGAAAACGTTGTGCGAGATAAACGTGCCTTTCACGTTGATTCGGGCGAGCGGATCGTGTTGAGCTGCCTTCCTTTGCTGCGGAAAATACCAGTAATTTTTTTATTTTTCCAAAAATAAGTGACCATCAAAATCTAAATTATTTTAACAATTTCCAAAAAAATAAAAGTAAGAATACTAGCAATCCCATTCGATGGTTTTCTCGATAAATTTTGTAACGAACAATAACATAAATTCTAGATATCACATAAATCTTATCAACTTTATTACTAGATTTTGAATATCGATAGCTCTACTCAATACAGTACATACCGATATATACCGTCGATATATTAAGGTAAATCTTAAAATTTTAAAAATATTTTCACCTATTATATTAGTGCATACCAATCGGTACACCTCAGTATCAATCAAAACACTAGTATTACCTGATAAAAGATATCCACGTACCCATATGTACCATCCGTATCGAACCTGTTTTATTATATGAATCTTAAATCACTCAAATATTTTTTTAAAAAAATCATTACATAATTCCTCTTAAAAGAACCGTGAGTTTCCTTATGTATATATTGATTGAGTAATAGATATATAGAATTATGAATAAACTTTATAAATTTGATCGGGACAAACTCCACAGCATCTTCAAAAAGAAATCGGCTCAAAATAATCAAAAGAAGACAAAAAGGATATGGTCACTTTTGTCCCTTTCATACAAATGGAAGCCTAGTGGTCTAATTGTTGATACTTGTTCCCTCTCGTGGGGGAAGAAATGATGCTTGAAGCCTCTATCAATCTAACTTCCTAAAAGAAAAGCATCAATTCCCATGCACAGCTTTCGGTGCTAACTTTCGCAATTTTCCAAATTCATGTCAAGATGCATACATACTCGATTCAGTAAGATTCATCAATAGTGAATAATTGCGTAAAACAAAGCCCAAAAAAGAATTTACTATTAACTTAAAAAGTAAATTTTTTGGTTATGACCTTAACTTATTTTATTTATATAAGCTGATTGGACGCTCCTAAACACATTAAATATGTTTTGGACACGTAGAAATGGAAAATAAGTGTCTCATAAAGCTATCAAAATGGACGATAGGTAAATATCAAGGATTAGAATCCTTGATGTGATCGATTTGGTTTCTCATAAAGCCTTGAATTAAGTTACCCTTGTAAAGCTTGAAACTAACATTCTCTAAATGGGCTTGATTTGATCGAACATAGGCTTAACTCGACTCTGGCTGAAGCTTGATAAGCTTTGGAGGATCTAATTATGCGAGCGACTCTGATCGGAAGAAGGATTCTTGCTGGCATGTTAACTTGATGTGAAGAAATTAATAGTCTTGACTCAATGATAGAAAATATCTGTATCTCATATATTGTGTTTCGTAGGGGTGCATTTGATAAGACCAAGTTTATATTTGTTTATTCATTTTAGATATAAGTGGGTATAGAATTAAGACATATCTTATATAGTATTCATTTTATAATCATATATATTTTAGGACAATTTTTTTTTAAAAAAAGTCCTCAAGTTTTTAAAAATTTTAATTAGTATCCTAAATTTGAAAAGTTTTCGTAGATCGTCCTTTGCTCAACCCCTAATCGTGTCATCGTCCCATCAGTTGCCCCCCTCGATGGGACCCACCCAACGACGGAGGATGCAATGACCTGTCACACCTTGCTCAACTAACAATCAAGTAGCCCTCGTCTCTCTCACTCAAGTGATAGCAATGACCTTCACCCCCCTTGTGTGAGTAAAGGCACAAGCAATGCTATGTAGTAGTATCTTCGCGATCAATAAAGATAGTGAGGGTCGATGGACCAACCGGAGTTACGTAGCTTCCTCATGCTCCTTCATCACTAATACAATCTCTTCATGTCCTTTTCTCGTTATCAATCATACGCAAGAAAGGAGAGGGCGACTTGCCCTCACAACTAATTATGACGATGAGGATTAGGAGGTCCGAGGATTAGGCATGACTACGACTAATGCGAATGGAGGTACAATTAGGATTGGGTAGAAATTTTTGAAAATAAAAAGATGAAATCATCTTTTCATTCGATTAGAGGTGCTCGTAGAAAATTTGAAAACCGAAGTGTTCTACTCAAAATTTTAAAACTTATTTTTTTTTCTTCCAAAAATTAGTCTAATTTTTTATTTATATGTCAGTAGCATGTTCAGTAAACTTCAAAAGTATCGTGTTTTGATTGCCGAGCTGACGTACATTATGGTATTAGGATGAAATGTTTTGAATTTAAATCTTCTTCGTCTCAAATATGCCTAATTACCTATGAAGAGAAGCATTGGTTGGAAATCTTAGGTGTTGGACGATGACATGTTTTGCACCTCTTCGTCTTCTCTAATTTGTTTAGCAGCAGGGGGCAGAAACAAGGAGAAAAGGGTGGAAGCGACAACTATCGTCGTCGTCGACACACGAGCACAGCCGTGACCGAAGGAATGCGGTCGGTCTGCCAACAATTCACACCGTGAAAGCTGCAGTTCGCAAGGGACTGCTCCATTTAAGTAAGAATTAGGTGCAACAACCCCAACTCGCAGCCGCCGTTCACGAGATCCACAGTAACGCTGCATGTGAGTCTCCCTCCTCGCTGTTCATCCTGCACGGAGACGGAGGAATCGTTCATCTTGTCTTCTCCGGCGGCAGGGACACTTTATGCGATGCCAGCGAGCGAAACTTGGCTGTCGTTCGTCGCTTTCTTTGGCCGAACCATGTCGAACACTGTCATTTCGCCGTGCCTTGTTCGCCAATGTCCGCGAATCGTTCGACGAAATTACCAACAGATGCCGCTTACAGTTAGAGTGACGCGGAAAATATAATTAAGGGTGTCAATGGAAGTAAGCAACAGTCCGGTCATTGCCAATGGGGATTGCGACAAGCCTTACTTCAACTCCATCAGTTTGCATTGTTCTTCCTTCTGAACGGAAAGAAGAGTCACGCCATTGCCACTAGATCTCATTGTCAATGTTGATTGGTCAGAAGCCAATTTGTTTGCGATTATTCCATATTTACCTGACATTGAAGGGATGGGGAGATCCACAGAAGCAAGTACACATGGACTGCACCAGAGACCAGAGAAAAGAAGCACAACATAAATTGCTGCTCACTGCAACGAAATAGTTATCATACAGAATGTCATCATCATCATCAGTACAGATTCGGGAGATGTCATCAATTGGGAATCCAAATTCTGGACCTAAAGAAAGAGACCTCAGGTACACACTACTGGACTTGGTTGGATGTTAGTATTGTTTTTCTTACTACCAATGAAATTTATTTTGCTTTAATATACCAGCGAAATTTCCATGTTGAAATGATTATACAATAATTTTGTTTAATTTGCGCTTAAATAATCGTTCTTTCGTTCTTCTTGTTTATTATTTTACATCATACACTACTTATGTTTTGTTTGTTATATTCACATTATAATCCTTGAAATGATAATAAAAATATTCTTGCAATCTGTGTGATCGAGTTCGAGTTATAAAAATAATCCCTCTTTTTAAGACATAAGATGAGATACACCGATTCTCCTCCATTCTTGTATTTAACCATATTAATGTGCATAGCTTAGAATCCTAATCATCCATGTCTTCTTATCATATAATTTGATAATTTTACGTTTATTCAAATGTGGCATCAGATCTTGATTTTTATTTAATGAGAGCACAGAGTCCTAAAATTCATGCTTTTGTATCATATATAATTTTGTAGAAAGAAATAAAAAAAGCTCATTTATAGCACCTGTGGTTGTTTTTTTTTTTCTTTTGTTATAAATCACAAGTGGATTTACTATTAATAATACAGTGTTAGGGATAATTCAAAGGGGGTGTGTGGTCTCATTATATTTTTCTTTTCTTTATGTTGGATATTGTTAATTAATAGGGGAAATGACACTTGGCAGGTGGTAATACGGTCGACGGAGAAGGGACAAAAAATCAATTAATGACCAGTGAAATATTAAGAATGTTCCCTCGTTAATCTACTATAAAAAATTACCTTAGGCATGTTATTCTTTACTAAATTTATTTTATTTTTATCGAAATTAATTTAAGCATCAGATAGACGAAGTTAGAAAATCCATTCGAAGTCAGCATTTGCGTTCTTTCTCCTATCATTTTTCATTGTTGAAAAGATAAAACGATGCATTTCTACATATGATTTATGGAATAAATTTACTATCAATAATCAAATCTTAATGTCACTCCCCGTAGATCCAAAAAAAAAAAAAAGGGCTCCCCGAAATAATTTTTTTTGATTGGGTTCCCCTAAATTACTTGTTTTGATCTCTTTGGAATGGATTTAGGACCACGCACTCTAAAACAGTACATGTGCAGGACCCGCCCGAGTGGGTCCCACGTGCGGGAGGCGAATGCGGTTCATGCTGTCGTGGGCCACCTGCCCTTGCAGCATATCTCGTCTCTCGATTAGCCGATAACCAACTGCCCAACTGGGGCGCATCACATACTGGCTGGCGGTGGATCAGGCAAGGATGTAGCACACCTTGCAGCAAACGCTCTGTTGTCTCACGAGGAGTTCCCTCCATGCATTCCTCCAAGAAGAGAGGGTAATATATACCCGGTTGCCATCTTTAACCTTTGCTACTCCTCAGTCGCTAGCGGACGAAGAGCCTACAGTCCCAAAGAACGTGACTTCCCTTCTCGCCTTCATTGCTCTTGGTGTTTTCGATCCCTCCAGCTCTCTCCGCAGCTGTCCCAGCCGCAGAAAGACTCGGATGAATCAGTCGTGGGACAGCGGAAAATGATGGTGAAAGGAGACGCACCGGTGCATAGCGGCAGCTGTTTCTTGCAGCCGCCGGAGAGGATGATGAGACTTCCTGATGTGCTCCTACTTCAAATCCTTCTTCTGCCGGTGTTCGCCTGCGCCGTGGATCTTCCGGCGCCGCTGAACGACGAGGTGATGGGCCTCATCGTGTTCAAGGCGGCGCTGGAGGACCCGACGGCGGCGCTGGCGTCGTGGAACGAGGCGGACGCTACCCCGTGCGGCTGGGCGCACGTCTGGTGCGACCCTCGCACGTCCCGGGTCGTTCGCGTCGCCCTCGACTCGCTCTCCCTCTCTGGCCCCCTCCCCCGCGGCCTCGACCGCCTCCCGGCCCTCGCCGCCCTCTCCTTGTCCAACAACAACCTCTCCGGGCCCGTCCCCCCGGGCCTCTCCCTCCTCCCCGCCCTACGCTCCCTCGATCTCAGCCGCAACGCCTTCTCCGGCAGCCTCCCCGGAGACCTCGCTTTTCTCCCCTCCATCGTCTCCCTCGACCTGTCCTCCAACGCGCTCTCCGGCCCTCTCCCGGACTCCCTGTTCTCCGCCGCCACCTGCGGCTCGCTCCGGTTCCTCTCGCTCGCCGGGAACCGCCTCGAGGGCCCCTTTCCGTCCGCATTGTCCCGCTGCTCTTTTCTGCTCTACATTAACCTCTCCAACAACCGATTCTCTGGCTCCCCGGACTTTGAGACCGGCCTATGGTCTCTCTCCAGGCTCCGAGTGCTTGACCTGTCCCATAATTCCTTCTCCGGACCTGTTCCCGATGGCATCGCGAATTTGCATCGCCTCAGGAACCTCCAGCTGAACGGCAACCGCTTCTCGGGAACCATCCCAGCCGGCGTCGGGCTCTGCCGGCACCTGAGCATCTTGGATTTGAGCTACAACTCATTCGAGGGAGCCCTGCCGAGCTCCATGAGGTACCTCGGTTCGTTAACTTCTCTCAAACTGTCGGACAACCAGTTGTCCGGAGACGTTCCTGCGTGGATCGGAAACTTGACGACCATTCAGCAGGTGGACCTGTCAAACAATAAGCTCGCCGGGAATTTGCCTGCTTCTCTCGGCGGCCTAAAAGAGGTGAATTACCTGAGCTTGTCGAACAACCTGCTGACCGGAGCTATCCCGGACACGGTTGCAGGATGCACGAAGCTCTCTGAGCTGCATCTGAAAGGGAATCGTCTCAACGGCAGCGTTCCACTGGGACTGTTCGACCTCGGGCTACAGGTTCTCGACTTGTCATCGAATGAGCTCACTGGCACGGTGCCTGCAGGATCGACATGGATATCAGAGACACTGCAGTCCTTGGACCTCTCAGATAACAAGCTCAATGGTACCATTCCGCCGGAGATGGCGTTGTTCTTTGGCTTGACGTATTTGAACCTCTCGTGGAACGACCTCCGGACTCAGCTGCCGCCGGAGCTCGGGTTGTTTCGGAACCTGTCGGTGTTGGATCTCCGAAGCAGTGCGTTGTATGGCTCGATCCCTGGAGATCTCTGTGAATCCGGCAGCCTCTCCGTCCTGCAATTGGATGGCAACTCTCTGACAGGTCCAATTCCTGAGGAGATCGGAAACTGCTCGTCCTTGTATCTGCTGTGAGTAATTTCATTCTTGGTGCTCCTTTAATGTGATGGCAGATGCGCGTACTTGTATTGATTCTGATTCGATCTCTCTTTGTTTCTTAGGAGCTTATCGCATAATAGCTTGAACGGTTCGATTCCGGCGTCCATGTCGCAGCTAAAGAATCTTGAAATCCTCAACTTGGAGTTCAACAACTTGAGCGGCGAGATACCGGAGCAGCTCGGTGGCCTGGACAATCTCTTGGCGGTGAACATATCGCACAACCAGCTCATCGGCCGGCTTCCGATGGGCGGCATATTCCAGAGCCTGGACTCGAGCGCACTGCAAGGAAACCTCGGCCTCTGCACTCCCCTCGTGATGGAGCCATGCAAACTGGACGTCCCCAAGCCGCTGGTCCTCGACCCCGACGCTTACGCCCGAGGCAACGGCAACGGCCTGCCGGCGGTAACCAATCCGGCGATGCCGATGCGGCACAGAAGGTTCCTCAGTGTCTCGGCCATCGTCGCGATCTCGGCTGCCGTCGTCATATTTCTTGGAGTTATGGCGGTCACTCTTCTCAACATGTCGGCCCGAAGGAGAGCAGGGCTGATGGAGAATGCATTGGAGCGCGTGTGCTCGAGCTCAACGAGGTCAGGGGGGTCGGATCTGGGGACGATGGTGGTGTTTGGTCCCGGAAGCAACCTGAGACCAGAGGATTTGGCTGTTGGCACCGAAGCCTTACTGGCCAAGGCCACCGAGTTAGGCAGGGGAGTGTTCGGGACGGTGTACCGAGCTTCCGTCGGCGAAGAAAGGGTGTTCGCCATCAAGAAGCTGTCAACAGCTAACATCGTTCAGCATCAGGAGGACTTCGATCGCGAGGTCCAGAGACTAGGAAAGGTGAGGCACCGAAATCTTATGCAACTGGAAGGCTACTACTGGACGCCGGAGCTGCAGCTGCTGATATCGGATTACGCTCACCATGGGAGCTTACACTCGAGGCTTCACAAGAGGACCGAATCGACGCCACCGCTTCCATGGCGCGATCGCTTCAAGATCGCGCTGGGGACGGCTAAGGGCCTCGCTCATCTGCACCAGTCGGTCCGCCCTCCCATCATCCACTACAACCTCAAGCCGACGAACATCCTCCTGGACGAGAACTGCCACCCAAAGATATCCGATTTCGGGCTCGCCAGGCTGCTGCAGAAGCTCGACAAGCACATCATAAGCAGTAGATTCCAGAGCGCCATGGGCTATATGGCGCCGGAACTTGCGTGCCAGAGCCTGCGGGTGAACGAGAAGTGTGATGTGTATGGGTACGGGGTGCTGATCGCGGAGCTGGTGACGGGGAAGAAGCCGGTGGAATACGGAGACGACGATGTCGTGATCCTGATCGACCATGTGAGGGCGCTCTTGGAGCAGGGCAGAGTGTTGGATTGCGTCGACTCGAGCATGGGGGAGTTCCCGGAGGAGGAGGTGCTGCCGGTGCTCAAGCTGGGACTAGTATGCACGTCTCAGATACCGTCGAGTAGGCCTTCCATGGCGGAGGTTGTTCAGATACTACAGGTGATAAAGGCACCACTTTAGAATGATCGACGTGAGCTTCCTGATGCCATTGCCACAAACTGTGCCTCTCGCCACTAGTTGCTTTCCTTCGAGCTGCTTCACCGATGCAGCATTCCCAGATCATGCAAGGGAATTCTATTCCAAATATTTCTAATGAAATGATCCATTTGGTGTAGGACTCATGTTAACATGGTTATTTGGTTGACAGCTGTCTAACATCCGGATCTGAAAGCTTGTGTGATATTAAGTATCGGAGAAGGAATTCTCGAAGCATTTTTAACGATAATAATTGTTGTTGGAAATAACTTTAAGCCGTGGTCTCAGGACCGACACAGCTCGGTTCGGGTCCGGATGACGGGGATCTCTCTGGGGCGCTCCTCGGGCCCGCTGAGGCGGTCAGGTGCGGTGTCCGATCGGGACATTGTAGTCATCTCCTCCGGGCAGGAACTCCTCGCCTACGCGTCTGGTGAGGACCTTCGGCTTCGCACCTACACAAAGGTCGGGCCGAGGTGCTCGGCCCGACCCCTCCGACGATCAAGTTAGCAGATGTGGAGGGGGTTTGAGATGAAGAAGGGTTTTTGTGTGTCTGTCTCTCCCCTCTTTCTAATGAATGAGATGATATTTATAGGGAAGCATATTGCTTCCTGAGCTGCCCGCTTGCAGGGGGCAAGCTGGTAGCATCTGACTTCGTGTTGGCGTGGCGTGAAGAATTGAGCTTTGGCAGGATGTTAATGCGCCTCGGTCGGCGTTTCGGTCTGCATTGACCAGGTGATGTTGTGTGAGGTGTCATCTGACGTCAGCCGGGTCTTATCATAGTTACTATCCTCATCATATTCCCCCCCCCCCCCCCCGAAGAAAGTCATGCCGTAAAAGGGGGGGGTCCGAGGCATGGCTTCGGCTTTGAGAAACTGTCCCAGCCGGGCGCCTTGCCGGAGGTGTGGGAATCGTGGAGTTTAGTAACTAAGAAGGGTCGGATGTGCAGCGGTGACCTAGGTAGCATGCGGTCGACGAGCACACTTAGTAAGGCAGGCCGACGCATTGTCACGACCTTAGCTGGTTTTGCCTAAGGCGTGCGGCACCCTCGCGCGTCCGTCCGCAAAGGTCAGCCTCCCCGAAGCCCCCCCATTATCCCTCAGGACCAACAAAAGATAGAACGGGTTAAAGAGAACGCCTCAATCGGGATCCACAAGCAAACAAGTCCGAAAAACACTTCATAGACAATGCAAATTACAAACAGACTTTACAAGCTCTCAATAGTTGCACAACAAAGGGTAAAATGGTCCATTACATACCAAAAAGCTCTCGCATGTGTCCATATGACACAACCTTTATTTACAAGCCTAAAGAGGCCACCAACCCAACTAACATGGGACTATTTAGCCTTCGACCGCCCCTCTACCTGCTGTACAAGGCATGAACATGCCAAAAGACAACGGACAGACATAAGCATTACGTCCAACATCTTGTTTAGAAGTTTGTCCGTTACATTCTCCCCCACTTATCCCTTCGACGTCCTCGTCGAAGCCTTTGTGAACATTGCAACTCTTCGCCTTTGCTGAGTCTTCAATCTTCCGCTCCAGCTACAATGCGTCTCCTGGCTCCCAGCTGCTCTCCGCTGCTGTTTTTGAGTAGTCGAACCTTTGATCCGCCATGCTGCTTCAACTCACCAATGACTCTGACTCTGGTGTGGGGTTGGCTGAGTTGTGTTGATCCTTGTTGATTCCTGCGGATCCGCCAAATGAAGGAAAAGACCATCCTTACTGCGCTAGTCTCTTAAAAATTCCTCATGCTGCTTGAACTGGGTGAATGCTTGTTGGAGCTTTAACGAGCATCGTATCGCAAACTTCTGAAACTTTGGGTCATTCCTCCACAAAATCTGCTCATTGACTCTTCTTTTAGTTAGTTGTCACATCCAAGTAGGTTCGCATCACTTCCACTTTCGATTGGCATTTCGTTGGGAAATGAAGCGGACAAACTACTCTCAGTAGCACTGATCACCGTTGGTGAGGATTTGACAACTATTGTCTTCCATTGTCTTCGAAGGGTCTTTGAACTTATGCAGAGCTCCTCTGTTGGATAGATAAGAGAACTGGGGTACTCGGTTTCGCCCATTCTCTTAAGAATTGAGAAGGCAAAGGTTACTTGACTTCGCCCGCCTCCTCGAGGTTGTACTTCATGCATCAAGCTGGTTACTGGCCTTCGCCTGCTCTTTGCTCACACTTCTGAAGCACTTGAAGTGTTTGCACTCCTTGCGTTGAGTTAGCTACTGTGATTCACCTTTTCAATGCCATTGAACTTCTGGAATGCAGGAAGTTTTCACCCCAACTTGGAGTAATTCTCTGATAGATGAGGTTGCCTCTGGGATTGTATCGTCTTCTCCATCAACCCTGCCGCCTACTCCACTGAGTAGCAAAGGTACAACACCGTGTACTGCTTGCTTCGTTCCTTGGTCGTGCACTCTTGCATGACCTGAAGTCCTTCACTTACGGCTATCTTGATGAGAAACTTGTTGACACCGGTCTTACGAAGTTTCTTGGCCTCTGCCCTTCAGCTTTGTCTCGGTACTTGGAGATTGCCTCTGCATGCTCCACCCCCTCGGCCCCTTTCACGACCAAGCGCTCTCCCTCCATGAGAGCAAGGGATCAATGACTTGCACGGAAGTCCCGCCTCTGCGGTACCATGGCGCTGCCATGCCCATGGCCCTACTATCCATCGCCTCGCATCTGTATCCCTTTTCTGCATGATCAGTAGAAATGTCTCTGTGGCACTCCTCTGAGTCCACCTCCATTCCGATTGATGCTTGATTTTGGGTAGCTAAGTCTCTCTGGACTCGTCGTCGCTTCCTCGCCCCTTTCGACCCCCTGCTTCAACACCACTGTGTTCTCCAAGCAGTCCGTTTGGTTGATGGAAAGACAGACTGCAACTCCCATGCATGGCCTCCGCCATCACGTTGTAGAGTTTGCACCGATTCTGTTCTCCTTAGCTTCCTTGGTAGCAACGTTCGCTTACTCGACCTTGTCCTCTGACTTGTCGGGCTCCCTTAAGCGAATATGAGCTCTGGAGAAGTCCAACTCTCCAGCTGCTTCGATCATACCTCTGCATGATCAAGTCTCTCTCATGGAACTCACTGGTACTTGCACAACTCTTTCGGTCGCTGAGCAACTCATTCCACTTTGCACGGTCTCGTCCTTTGCCAAGCGCCTCGCTTGCCTTGAGCACCATCAAGTAAAGTTGTCAACGTTGAGCCGTAGCTCAAACTCAGCCATCCCAACTTTTGTGCGCTCCGCATTCTTCCAAGCTTGCTTGTTCTCGTGGTGCCTTTTGCGCGAAGGGTTGGCCATTCCTCTGAATGCCAATGTTAGATGCCCGCTCCTCTGAGCGACTCTTTTCCCTACATCTCCATGCCCGTTTTCCCTCAAATGGTCGCGCGTGCTGACTGCCCTCAACGTAGCCCCGCTAGGTCCCCCACGTTTGCATGTCAAGTGTTTCTATGAGTGCTTGTCCCGCTCTGATACCATAATGTCACGACCTTAGCTGGTTTTGCCTAAGGCGTGCGGCACCCTCGCGCGTCCGTCCGCAAAGGTCAGCCTCCCCGAAGCCCCCCCATTGTCCCTTAGGACCAACAAAAGAGAGAACGAGTTAAAGAGAATGCCTCAATCGGGATCCACAAGCAAACATGTCCGAAAAACACTTCATAGACAATGCAAATTACAAACAGACTTTACAAGCTCTGAATAGTGGCACAACAAAGGGTAAAATGGTCCATTACAGACCGAAAAGCTCTCGCACGTGTCCACATGACACGATCTTTATTTACAAGCCTAAAGAGGCCACCAACCCAACTAACATGAGACTATTTAGCCTTCGGCCGACCCTCTACCTGCTGTACAAGGCATGAACATGCCAAAAGACAACGGACAGACATAAGCATTACGTCCAACATCTTGTTTAGAAGTTTGTCCGTTACAGCATGGTGTGACCTCGGGGAGCTTGGAGCCGAGGAGGACGACGCAGGTGGGCTGGCTGCGCGCATGGGGCCGAGGAGCACGATGCAGGCGGGTTGGCCGCGTAGGTGTGTCTCGAGTCATTGGCCGAGGAGCCAAGGAGCACGACGCAGGCGCGTCTCGGGTCATGGGCCGAGGAGTCGAGGAGCACGACGCAGGTGGGCTGGCCACGCAGGCGCGTCTCGGGTCATTGGCCGAGGAGCCAAGGAGCACGACGCAGGCGGGTTGGCCGCGCAGGCGCGTCTCGGGTCATGGGTCGAGGAGCCGAGGAACACGACGCAGGTGGGCTGGCCGCGCAGGTGTGTCTCGGGTCATGGGCTGAGGAGTCGAGGAGCACGACGCAGGCGGGCTGGCCACGTGAGTGTGTCTCGGGTCATTGGCTGGGAGCCGAGGAGCACGATGCAGGTGGGCTGGCCGCGCAGGCATGTCTCGAGTCATTGGCCGAGGAGCGCGATGCAAGCGGGTTGGCCGCGCAGGCGCGTCTCGGGTCATGGGCCGAGGAGCATGACGCAGGCGGGCTGGCCACGCAGGTGTGTCTTGGGTCATGGGCCGAGGAGCCGAGGAGCACGACGCAGGCGGGCTGGCCGTGTAGGTGTGTCTCGGGTCATTGGCTGAGGAGCCGAGGAGCACGACGCAGGCGAGTTGTCACCCGACATTCTGGGCCCTCCTTCTAGCGCCAATTTGTTGTGGGAAACAACTTTGAGCCGTGGCCTCGGGGCCGACGCGGCTCGGTTCGGGTCCGGACGACGGGGATCTCCCTAGGGCTCTCCTCGGGCCCGCTGAGGCAGTCGGGTGCGGTGTCCGATCGGGACGGTGTAGTTGTCTCCTCCGAGCAAGAACTCCTCGCCTACGCGTCCGGTGGGGACATTCGGCTTCGCACCTGCACAAAGGTCGGGCCGAGACGCTCGTCCCGACCCCTCCGACGATCAAGTTAGCAGATGTGGAGGGGGTTTGAGATGAAGAAGGGTTTTTGTGTGTTTGTCTCTCCCCTCTTTCTAATGAACGAGAGGGTATTTATAGGGAAGCATACTGCTTCCTGAGTTGCCCGCTTGCAGTGGGCAGGCTGGTAGCGTCTGACTTCGTGTTGGCGTGGTGTGAAGAATTGAGGTTTGACAGGATGTTAATGTGCCTCGGTCGACGTTTCGATCTGCATTGACCAGGTGCTGTTGCGTTAGGTGTCATCTGACGTCAACCGAGTCTTATCATAATTACTATCCTCATCAATAATAATAATAATAATAATAATAATAATAATAATAATAATACAAACGGCTTGATATATGATATATATATTTTCCCGTTAATTAGGAAATAAAGAAAATAAAACCTTAGATATTTTGCTTTCTTTCGGTCTGGGCCTCGGGCGATATGTGTCCTTCCTCGCGGCACCAGGCGACCGATGTACTCGCAATCGACCTGTGTGGAACATCGATGGCCATGGCGCTTGTCGCTCTCCCCAACCTCACCCCATCAAGGCGATATAGGTCCTCCTTCCTCCCGCCCACCACCATGTCTTCCTCCTTCTCCAAGACTACCGGAATGCCCGCTGCCTTCCCCTGTCGGAGCAAGAATCTCCCTCCTGCGCCCCTTCGGACCGTCGTCAGATCGACCGCCAAGATCGTCCGCTGCCCGCCACTGGACCGACACGCCGCCAAGCACAGCCGGCTCCGCTTCGCCCGCAAGTTGAAGACGCTTCTCCTCTCCAAGCCCCGCCACTTCCTCCCCCTTCGCGTCCTCTCCCGCTGCCGCCCCTACCTTGGCCTCCCCCCCTCCCGCTCCCTCCTGTCCATGGTCCTCCGCTACCCCGCCCTTTTCCGCCTCCTCCGCTCCCCCTTCCCCGCTTCCCTCCTCTCCGTTGCCCTCACCCCCGCCGCCGAGGCCCTCGCTGCCCGCGAGTCCCACGTCCGCTCCCGCCTCGACTCCGCCCTCGCCTCCAAGCTCCATTGCCTCCTCATGCTCGCTCCTCACCGCTCCCTCCTCCTCTCCAAACTTGTGCACCTCGCCCCCGACCTCGGCCTGCCCCCGAACTTTCGCTCCCGCCTTTGTAACTCCCACCCCGACCGCTTCCGCACTGCCGATACCTCCTATGGCCGCGCCCTCCAACTCGTTGCCTGGGACCCCGCCCTCGCCGTCCCCTTCCCTTCGTTCCGTCCGCCTCCCTCCGAGGACGACGACCGCCGTCCCATCATCGATCGCCCCCCGCGCTTCAAACACCTCCCGCTCCGCCGCGGGCTCCACCTCAAACGTCGCCACCGCGACTACCTCATTCGCCTGCGAGAGCTGCCGGATGTCTCTCCATATGCTGTTGCGGGAGATGAACAAGAACTAGGGCGAAGGATGTCGGCGGAGGAGGCCGAGAAGAGGGCGTGTGCGGTGGTCCGGGAGGTGCTGGGGATGACGGTGGAGAAGCGGACCCTGGTGGACCACTTGACGCACTTTAGGAAGGACTTCGGGCTGCCCAACCGGCTTAGGGCAATGCTGGTGCGCCATCCGGAGATGTTCTACGTGAGCGTGAAGGGGGTGCGCCACTCTGTGTTCTTGGTGGAGGCATACGATGACAAGGGGAAGCTGTTGGTGGAGGACGAGCTGCTGGCAGAGAAGGAGAGGTTGATGGAGTTGGTCAGGGAGGGGAAGCGGATGAGGAGGGAGAGGAGAAGAGATGTTGGATACGGTGCTGATGATGGTGATGATGATGAAGAGGAGGACGAAGACAGCAACGAACTTGATGAGGATGATGATTTTGCAAACCTGTTTGAGGCTGGCATTGGAGACGACTGGGAGGAGATCAGCAATTGGGCTGGTGATGATCTTGTGGAGGATGAGGTTGAAGAGTTTTGGGTAAAGAAAGCTGCTGCCATGGGCATTGTTGAAGGTAGTGGGGGATCGGAAGCCTGGTGAATAGGAGCCTGTAGCAATCTGGATTGGTCACAAAGAGAGAGCCTCTCGATTGATGATTTTGTCCATATTCAATAGCTTTATAGATACACTGTGCAAGTATGGCTACTCTTTAGTAAGTATCCATCTGCTATATTTTCCTAGTTTTTCAGCTGTGTTTTGGAGTCTCTCTGCCTATTATGATATTATAATTTCATTGAGAAACCTCATCATGAAATAGGGGGAAGGGCTGCTTGTGTTTTCTAAGTGAAAGGTCATCTTTAGTTCTTATAGATATATATTCATGGCAAACTCTTGGAGTTTTGGTTGACAAGAAAAATTAGGTCAAATGCTTGTTTCTTTGTAATAGTTCATTGGTGTTCTGCTGAATGCTTTACACGTGGAAACATTTTGTTTTCAGAACAAATGCAAACAATTGAAGCACCGAAATTTTTATAAGCTGACTTAAACTCTCTAGGCCTTTTTGAAAGTTTAACTATATTACATGTATTGGGATTTTTTTTCTTTGGCTTGCTCTGACTTATGATTCTGACTAGGTTTTGTTGCTTTTGTCTTAGATAAGAACAGTTACAAGGAACATGTTGGAACTAAAAGATGGAATATGTGATTCTATGCTGTTTCAGAGATCGTTCCATTGCATTCTGCTAAACTTTGTACTTCCTGTCCATTGGCAAATCTGAGCTACTTATGCCAATTCAGATATTTTCTCGGTGAGATTTTGGGACCGCCAAATGAAAAGTTTTGTTCAACTTGAAAATCAAATGTGTCTCACAAGCAGAAAAGATCAGACAGGTAATCAAGTAAAACTCTCACAATACTAGAGCATTTTATCCTCAGATTTTAGCAGTTATAAATATTGTGTTCTAAAGTGTATATGATACTGAGTGTTCTGCCAAAAAATGGAAATCATCTTAGTTGTCCATTCTTTCTAGTTCTATCTATTAGCTGCTGTAGTGAAAATTGATGGCGTCCACTTGCAGCTCAAATCTATCTTCTATTACTTCTTTGTTGAACTCCGATAGCATAGGCTATTCTAAATTTAATGATGATGAATAATGGGTCCAAAAATGCTTTCTCATTATGTAAGTTGGATGGTATGTATGAATGCTCATGCATGAACTCATGGCAAGGTCTTGCCATCTTCTGTTAGCACATTTTGTTTGATTTATATGTGACTCACTTGTACCAGCAAGGTTAGTAACTTCTGCTTCATAGTCACTACTCTTGAATGCCATTCCAGAACCTACCCCAAGGCATAGAAGTCTTAGTTGACTATATATTAGCTTACAGAAAACCAAGTGCCTTTCCATGTCGTACCTATCCTCTCCTGACATCCATCTTATTCTTGGTGTTCTAAATAATGCTATTTAAGAAATCAAACACAGCTACAGATCAATTGAAAGACTTGGATATGCCATTGGCTCATTGTTGTACTATCGTACTTTGGCACTACAAAAGAAGCTCCTGTTCCAATTATACATGTAATCTCCAGTATTTTTCATTTGTAATCTTCTTCATCATGGCTTAGTATTACGTGAAACTATTTTGTTGCATTTTCACAAGAGTAATTTGAATTGTCAAAGTCCACCAGGACGTGCTTGTGAAAACAAAATTTCTTCTTGTTACTGTTTTTTATACCCTTGAACATGCACAGACCTCTATGTCTTCAAGTGGATGCTAGGTCCATTCTGTATAAACAATCACAACTCACAAAACCCAAAAAGGAAAAAAAACATCAACATTGGCATGCTTTAGACAAACTACAAATTCACAGAAAACCTAAGAACCTGACAAGCTAAGAACATTACAAATTCATGTTCTGCACAAGTTTACTTAGCATACTGTAAGTCATTAGCCCCTTGTCCGATTTTAACCTTCAATATTCAAATCAAATTCCAAGCATCCTGTTTGTCTTGCGGTGCCTGTTTCTTGTTTGTTAGTGCTATCACAAATTTCAAATCAAATTCCAAACTTGGGAGGGTGTAGCTAGTGCTATCGCAATATATTGCTTCCTGACCCAAATTAGTATGAAGATGCTTAGAATTTTACTTGGGTGCATATGGCAATCGTTTTTATGTTTGTAGTCAACGGGTGATTGCCCAAAAAAAGAGTATGCTAAAGCATGAAACATGATTACTAAAGTCATTCTAGTGATGTATACAAGAATGTCGGTTTATGGAACATATGATGTTGACTATCTAGCTGTTGCCTGCCATACTAAGCACGTGCCAACCCCTGTTTAAGCAAAATTCGATGCAAGCAGACCCGATGACAAAATCATATGACACAATCAGTTGGTTCCACATGAAGTAACTATTACATATGAGTATACGAATCACATGCATGAATAGTGATATATATATCATACATCTTTGTGGGATTTCTGCATGATTTATGTCTTTCTCTTGACATTGCAAAAAGAATTGGACATCTTGATGCATAAGAAAGTTATTTCCAATTTCTATTGAAGTTTATGCATAATAATTTCTTTCTTCTTTGTTGTTGGTTTGATAGGTTTTTCATGGACAGGTTTCGTCGTATTTGTTGATCTCTGATCTACCAGCGTAATGTGTTATCCTCCCATATAGAAGCGATGTCACCTGTATTCACAGAAAAGACAAGAGCAGATAGCCCCAGAGGCAGCAGCGATTTTCAATTAAACTCTAGTGCGGAATTAGTTCAAAAGGAGAAGAAATGCCTTCACACCAAGTAATTTGCACATGCCATTCTAAGTTTTGTGCATCTTCTTGTCCTGCTCAATAGAATAATCCTCAGGTAAATTTAGTTTAATAGACCATGATCATTATGTAATTAATAACTTGAACCTTGGTGACAACCCTGCAGATGAAAAGTGCAAGGAGAATAAAAAAAATCAGGTTATCTTTCTTTGTTCTCTCTAGTGTTGTTTATGTTGCTCTGTTCAGTCTATTTGTAAGTTGCTATAGTCTGTAAATGCATAGTCACAGTTGATGGTGATCTAACAAGTCTGAGATAATGTTTGAATTCTTGAACTTGACTTGCTTTGATTTAGTGTGTCCATATGCAGATCTGATCCTTGATCGATGTGTCGAGTGACAAACGATGTGATGTGGCGTGATGCTGGAGTATCCTTGTGTTAGACCCCTTACCATCTACCCTCATTATGTTTTGACATGCATAGGGTTTTGCGATAAAATGCTTGGCTCGATGGATGACTTGACCATGTCAGGATGGTGGGTATCATTACTTTCATTTTGGTTTGTTAGGAGGTCACAGATGGTTTATGGTCGATTCAGATGTGTTGGAGGTTTGGGATGTTTCATGGCCTAATTCGATTGCATCGGAGATAAGGGACATTTTTATTGTATTAGAGATATAGCATGCTTTATGGTGAGATTTAATTGCATCGGAGATGAGGGATGCTTCAGGTTGAATTCAATTATGTCGGAGTTGAGGAGTTGAGGGATGCTTCGCAATTGATCTCGGCCATGCTGAAGATGAGGGATATTTCTTGGTTAGATTCAGTTGCATCAGAGATCAAGGACACTTCATAGTAGGATTCGATTGCAACAGAGAGGAAGAAACACTATATGGCGGGATTTGATCGCATTGAAAATGAGGAACTCTTTGTGACTAAACTTGACCATTTCGGAGAAAATATATATTTTATGGTTAAATTTGATTGTATTAAAGGTGACGGATGTCGGATTTAACATTGTTAGAGACAAAGACGAAGGAATGCTTTATCGCTTAATTTGGTGAGAAATATGAATTCATTGGAATTAAGGGATTGTTTTTGGTTAGAAAATCAATCATATCGGGGATGAGGGATTCTTGATCGTTGGATTAGGTTGTGTAAGACGTGAAAGATGAGGAAAGATGCAGCACTGTAGTCTATGATAGAATCATTTAACTACAATTCTCATGATCGCTTTTAAGCTTATAGCCGTTCAATTTGACATCAGCTCTAATGTTGAATCATCAATTTTGCATTTGCACTGATGGACTAGAGGCGGGTTTCTATTCCCCTTCCATGCATGGGAGGAGTCTGTCTTGTTTAAGTGGTATCAACCTTGTTTAGACCAATCCAAAATCTGCCCATAAGGCTGGCTGGGTTGAGGAGAGCTGATTCTTACGAACCTCTGATGCCCTTGTTCAAATCCAACACCATAGCCCGAGCCGACAGAAGAACCCCCGAAACCAACCTTAAGGCTTCAAGCAGAGAGTCACCCTCGAGGAAGAGAAGATGCCCTAAAATGCAATATAACTGACAACTCTTCTAGTATTGAATAAATGATACAACCAATTCAGAGATCACCAAGATATACGAGATACATTTTCCTCGATTCTGAATGCACATGAGAATTCAAATGATTTTGATTACAAGTGAAATCTCATAAATGTTCCGCTATATGCAACCATCCGTTAGGTAACCCAATAGCTTCGGTGTACACAAAAAATAAAATAAAATTAGACACCACTCTGGATTAGTCTGTATGGAAATACAGCAATTTTGTTTGTCAAAATTTGACACAAACAAAAGTTATTTATTTAACCGATGTACAAATGAATGTAGACTGTGGTCGGATAATTAAAAACATGTAAATATTTGGCGGCAGCTTTGTTTTCCGAACCTCCCTCTAATCCTGTAAAAACTCGATGGAAGCAAAGAGCCTGCAACTTTCTGTTATACCATCTCTGAGACAGTATCCAAATCACTTCGGGTGAAATAGATTCTTATCCTGCCTCTTCACATTCTTTCAAGTATACAGTAACACCAGGATCGTAAGTTGCTGCAATTCGTAAATACTTGGCAGCTTCAGATTTCTTACCTTCTTCGAACAAAGTGCTGCAAAAGAAGATATCTCATGATATTCAATGAGATGAAATCGATACAAGTTCACACAATGTGGAAGCAGCAATCCAAGTTACATCACCATTCAGAAAGCTTTGGGATCCCTTACCTCCCTAAAATCACCAAACCCTGATGGTAACAGGATTTGTTTGCAGGACTCTCTGGTTCTTTTAATTCTGCTATTCTTTTCAAATGTTTTATTCCCTCTAACTTGTTTCCCTGTGAAGATTAGGCATTTCGGTGATCTCTATACTTGGTAGACTATCAAACTTTGAAGGAAGTGCCTAGACCTTAGCTTATACCTGCCATAAATGTGAAACTCCCGCACCAAAAGTTGCAATAAGTAAAAAGGGATCTTCTTCATCTTGAATCTGGAGTTCATATGCGAGGAAAAAAATTATCAAGATGAAGCAGTGATATTTCAAGATACACACAATATATTACCGTAGAATGCAATACTATTAGCAGTACACGGGAAGCAATATAATTCACCTTTGAGATTGCATTCTCAAAATATTTGGCCGCTTCCACCAATGAACCTTGGGAGCACAAAATCTGACCCTTGGCAATCAAAGCTCTAACCAGCTCAGGGTCCTTTTCAATTGCCATTCTGTCACAGTAGAAAGGTTATAGAAAATTTTTAATGTATTTTTATCTTACACCCTGAGAAGAAAACTAAAACTACTAAAAGAAAGCGACTATATGGATACAGTTCACCTACTCTAAAAGTGGAATAGCTTCATTGCGACGCCCTGCTGCTAGATCTTCAAGGGCAATCTGTGAAAAATGCCAATGATAAACATGTAAAATGTTGGTAACAGTTGTCATTATCAACTTTTTTTTAATGTGTCAACTACTTACATCAAGCAACTTCTGAGGAGAAAGAGTATCCACAGAGATCTCCGTCAAATGAATATTATTCTCAGGTAAAACTTTCTCTGAAGATACTTGTTCTCTCAAAGGAACTTTCTCATCTCGCAAACCCAACTTCATTCGTATAAATGAATTTTTCAGGGCCAATAGCTGCATCATTTTAAGGTTCATGAATAAGAATTTGATAGAAGGATTCGTGCATGTTAGACCTCCTAGCAAAGACATAAGAAAATCACTTACATGATGCAACATAATAGATATTAATAATTATTTATGTGGCACCTCATGTTTGAGCCTTTGTGAGTCGTGACAATGTTTTAATTACAACAATAGTAAGCCATAACGTGCCACCTATTTTGAGTCAGTTGCATGGATCTTTTCCCGAATAAGAACAAACCTAGCATTTAAAGTTTCGTAACAACAAGGGATATGTAGATGTCAGCGTACACAACCTCACCCTTTCAAACAGAGGCTATTTCTGCAACTAAAAAATTGGACATCTAGATCATAGAAGGATCAACTTCACCGTGATGCCAAGGCTCACCCAATAACAGTACTCTAAATCAAGTTGTAGATAAGAAATGACCCAAACAAAGTATCAAGAAACAAAGAAGCACAATAAAACAAGGAATCTACAATAAGCTCAGGTAAAATAAATCAGCTGATTCATAGGTTTTTAGGAGCTTGATACATGAAACAAAAATCAAATAAAAAATAAAAAAGTACAAGCATCACTACAGAAGAAGACACCCCTTAATATGGGTCGATAAGAGTGTCGATCACGAGACATCATGCTATTAATGAAATTAAGTGTATACAGTACAAACCTGAAATAGGGTCAGTGAACTGTTGGTCACCCAATACACCAAACTTCCCTGCAATCCAAATAAAATACTTCAGAAATAAATCAGAACTAAACATCAAATACATATTTTAGATGTCCCAATAACTAATTCCAAAATAAAATAAAAAGGAGTGCAATTTCACCCAATACGATATGGTATGTGCAGTATGTACTAGTCCAACCTACGGTTGGCACGTAGGATCACTCATATTGGCCTGAATACGCCGGACAAGGTTTTACTGCCCAGTACACCCCAAATATCAGGCGATACGATCGAGACACGACATTACTTGGTAACGATTGGATCTCGACTGAACCGCATCAAGGGCTAGGATTTAATTTGGTCCAACGATCAATTTGATCGTTGGACCCCATTTGGAGCATGGTTCAACTCTTTAAATCCTTCTTAACTCCCCTATTTCACTGTCTCACTCACACAACTTTCCCATTCTCTTTCTCACTCACTTCTCCCTCTCTTAATTAAGCATCCTAATCGATGATAAAAGCACCAATTGGAGGGATTAAAGTGGTCAAAAGAGTCATTTGGTCAAAGATCTCTTCAATTAAAGGTATTTATCATCCTTCTACATTTTAGTTAGATTTGACATGTTTATATCTAGTGTCTTAGTATGAGTAACGATGGTTTGATTAATGGATCTTTCTTGATATTAGAGATAATTATTCCTAATTATAGCTACTTAATATTGATTAGTGTCATCCTTTATAATTTAGGGCCAAATAGGGCGAATATCTTACTTTTACGGCAAATTAGGGCCTAATCATAGCATGTTAAGGGTGATTAGTGTCAATTAGGGCCATTACCTTAGTTTTAGAGACAATTTGGGGTAATTAGGCTTAATCATAGCATGTTAAGGGGTGATTAGTGTATTTCTCTTGATATTATCATCGAGATTAAAGAAGAAAAGAAACATCCTAGCACGAGGAAGAACCCACTCGTCCAAAATGTGATGGCCTAGCAACCTCGAGCTAGTCTAGTTGAGGTCATGACACCCAACAACCACAATTGTTAGCGTAGTGTGCAAAATTGAGGGGAAGTCAATAGCATCAGCTGATCCCTTGGAAAGAATCAATGAGCAATAGTTTCAATCCAACAACGAGACACCTCCGTTGCATTCAGTACCTCGTGTGGTCCGTAGAAATGTTGACAACAGTGCCTTGATTGATGATGGCGCTAACCATGGCCAATTGATGGTTCTATCTACTTAGTCTCAGGGTGGGGCATGGATCAAGGAGTAACATTTTACGTATGTCACCCAAGATACAAATCACGAACCTCGGGAAACCATGCTTAATGTTTATACTAGCAACACAAGGAAATGAGAAGGCAGTTGATGACTTCGAGCAGATACAACAAAGCTTCTACAATGTAGACAAAGATCGTAGCTTATCGTATTCGCAACCATTATATTATGGAGAATCCTTCGGCTAAGAGATGTACGGTGATGGTGGCTCATTTTTTTTTTGCATTGGTCATTAGTAGGTCAATGATGATAGTGGAAGTTTCGATGCACTCCAACCTCCCCAGCTATACATGCCACAATTATACTTGCCTCAGGAGACTCCTAAGACACGTGTTATCCATGACAATTAGGCAACAACCGTTACGACGCTGATACACAATGATAAAGAGTTTACTAGTATACTATGTCATGTAAGTAATTTTAACATTGGGTCCAATAGACGTACCATATTGATATACAAATTCATAGGATTAAGAAACCCAGTCCACCGGTTGTGAAGTCTCATTATTCATTTTGGTGATAAAAGCAGGTATATACAATTTGCTTCCATTTGAGGATATCCTTTGCTATATTGCAATCTAATGTTGCTTATATCTTTATAATTGACTCAACATCATCAGAAGAAACGAAGAACATGTAGCAAAGTTGCTACTTAACATAAAAAAAGATAAATTCACTATCTAATCCTTATTTTAACTCCACACTTATTGAAATTTAATTGAAATATTATATTATTATTAAAAGGCTTAAAATAGGATTTTTTTTATTTTTTTTGGGTTTGTTATTACATATTGGCATAAGGACAAAAATACCGATTGGTATATCATTGCTTGGCAAGTACCATATCATTCTAAAAAATAATCAATAATTAATATTTTCCAGAATTAATCACCTTACCACATCCTCCTACTTAACAGGGAAGAAGCTACTGAGAATGATGATTAAGGTTCCTAGAAACTTTAGCACTATAGCAAAGGATATCCTCTTTTCTTTTTTCACTCTCCAGAATTTGTGAACTGTCTTGGCCTCCAAGCATGACACAATTTTGATCAAATTCTATTTCACATATTCTTCAAACAGTTTTCAAGACACCCAATTTCAATGCAAAAATGCTATAGAAGCTAGTTGATTTCCTCCTACGAATGTCAAGATAAGCAGCAATTCAAGTATTTAAGCTCATCAAGCATTATATTTTCAGAATTCTACTTCCAAATCTAGTCACATGAAATGTAGGATTCACAAACTTAAGGCAAGTAAACAAAAATTAGATATGTTCTATGAACTCCAATTATCATTAAGTCACAAAGTAATGAAACTTAGCTTAAGACTGTGTGAAGAGAATCTGAACATATAAGCATATAATCATAGATATTGAAACATAACCCAGTAAAATAGAGAATGAGTAACCAACCTGAGGAATATGGAATCCAATAAAAAGTAGAGGGATCGCCATAATGTCCAGATAAACCTTGTAGTACTGCATCATAAATTGAACCCAAATCATATCCTATGATATAATATTTTGCGTCTATATTTAACCGTTTTATGTAAATTTTCTATAACCTTTTAATATATAATTTTTAAGTGAAAATTCTAACCAAAATATGATGTCAGCAGTTGCTTGTCAAAAATTTTTAATAACATACGCCCTGGATTGTCAAATTGTTTCCACTTATCTTAACTAACATTTTGCGAATATAAGAAGGAAACCTTTACCCAACTTACTTTTGTCAATAATCCTAGAATGCCTCGCAAGTTCCTGGACCGGATTGTTCTGAAAGAAATCTGTAAGGAAAAGAAATGTAGATCATCATCAAAACTATGCATTTTAAATGTTAAAGCTATATCTAATGAATAAGTTTGTTAATATATTTCTAGAAAATGAGCAAATAACAAACACCAAGCAGTTGCAGAGAGGCAATGGTTACATTTAGAAGCACTCTCTGACTGATAGCTTGTAAATGTCAGTTATGATAGCTAGAGACAAATACCAGTAATTTTGAAGGTCACATAGAAGAAACCTTCTGGCCAACGAAAGTCCTATCTCAGGAAAGGTCACATAGAAGGGACCAATGCAGTCCATCTGTCCATGCATAAGTATCAGTGACAGGCTCGCATGCAGTAGGAGGCAGGTTGGAGGTTGTTTCTCTTTTTCCCATTTCCTTCTACTTGAGTCTTAGAATAAAACTAATTTCTTTGAAAGAATGTGAACATAGGTGGTGATGACTACTTAGCTTTTATCATAATATGAAATATATATAAGCGATGACGAATTGAAAAAATGGTAAATGGTTGTTTCATCTAGCATGATAGCAAACTTAAGCTAGCATTTGATATTGTTTTGAAGTACCCATAATGTAACAGAATCTGTACACTGGTGCCATTCTTTTTCAACTGACTTGCTACACAATAACTTTCTAAATCTGTTGCTAAGAAGCTAGAAGCACAAATTACCACAGGTCTATGTATAAATAACACTTGAAAATATGTGACAAATAAACTGCCAATGCAAACATATCAGCTAAGGGTTGACCAGTTCCTCGAGAATACAAAAGCATCATTTTTAGAATATTGTAATGCCAAAAGTATAAGCAATCAATTTTTATTGTTATATAGTAAACATAGAAGTATTGGTTGATTATTTCTCAGATATGCATATATTCCATGACCAAATATTTACTGATCAATACGTATACTCGTGTAGTGACATAGGACCAAAAGGAAGGCCTCAATATAGTTGATCAAACAATGGCTTTAAATTATTTGGCCTTTAAAAAGACTTGAGTGGTATCGTCATTCCAGTGCCTGGATACTGGTATGTACAAGTAGGAACAAACATTATTGACAAACCTAACTATTCCAGTGCAGAGTGTATTGACAACAAACTGTGTTTCAGTGCCTTCTTAAACCCACATCATTTATAATACGATTCTGGTGATCCAAATGGACTTGAATGTGGACTTAGTGAAGAAGCCAAAGATGCTGAGTGAGAAAGGCGGTGATACCATTACATAGTCGTACATCCTACCCATGTCTCAAAAAGTGCCTTTTGAGAACTCTTTTCTGAGGATCTAACTAATATGAAGTTTGATGTTGATAATTCTTCCTCTATGTGCCCAAAAAACTTTGATCATCATAATTCATATAAGCTTTAACAATGAAAATTATAATAAGGATAAGATCTAGTTTTTCTTGTTCCTAGAACAAAGTGCCAGTTTATGTCAACCACATAACCCTGATAAAGGGTTTAACATGATTGATCAATTGCATTACTTCATTTACTTTGTTAAAGTAATCCATGATGCCATGTTAGAGAATTATAAAATATTTATAAACATAATGTGGCACATCAGTGTAAGCTTTCTTTAATTTATAAACAAATTAAAAGAAGAAATCTATTAGAGTGTTGAGATCTGAAGGTAGTAAGCTTTCTTTTAATTAGCAAACAATTATAGATAGAGCATATCAGTGTAATATTGAACTAGAGAAGTAATTGCATACAATGTAGCCAGTTGGGATGGTTGCGGATCATAAAATGTGAAGGGTAACATGACAAAATTAAATTCTGTATCTTAAAAGGAAAAAAAATGACATAAGTACCTGAACATTGACATAATGAAGTCCAGAGATCAAGATAGGAAATACAAAACCCAGAGTCCCACTTGGAAAATCAGTCAAATTTTGGAACCACAGCATACCACCCTGAATAATTATTAATCAGAAACTCAATATACAAGGTAAAAGGATTGAAAACTCATTCTGGACATAGCAACATTTCACAAATTTGAAAGTTCCATGAATACAAAATGTTTGACATCATGTTGATTCCAGCATAACAGTTATAGCATAGAGCAACAAAGCGACAAACATGAATTTTCAACCAGATTAACAAGCAGGGAAGACTTAGCAAAATGTACTGCCCCATAATATACATTTAGTAGTAACAATGGTTTAGTGTAAGAACAGATATGATCATAGTGCTCTTAATATGAATGCAAGTCATGCTGAAGAATATATTTTGCCACAACTAGCAACCTTTTTACCTAATGCAGCAATTTCAAGCCTTCATGAAACTCGCAGACCAAAAAGGTTTAATCCTTATAGTACGGGCACTACCCATTTCCAATACACTTTTAAATTATGTATCTCATCATCTTAATGCTTGTGCCAGTTACATTATTTCCTTGATTAAATTTCTGAGAACTTATATAAAAAATAACCTAATCTTATATTAGTTAGATCCTGGTAGAGTCATATTTTCGTTGCCACTATTCTTATATCAAACATATAACCAGGCAAAATGGGTCTTTTGACTTCATTGTTGTTGATAGAATAGAGTAGACAACTTGAAACTACAGCCAATATATTTACCTCCTGGAGCCATGCTTGTATCTTCGATTTCAACATATTATTGCTTCTTCACCACTACCTGGTTAAAAAGGGGTGGACAACATTCTCCACAATTTAGCTTTTTATTCCTTCACTAGCTGGCTAAAAAAGGGGTGGACAACATTCTTCTAACATATTATTCGGTATTTAGAAGAATGCTTGTCCAATTGTCAGAAGTCACATCTTATGTGATGCTGCAATAAGCTTAGGATCAGATTGCGCAATTGCATGTTAAACAATTGTGTCGCATAGTAATATGGACTAGTCCACCTTTTCCTCATGGAATTTCAGGTAATTATCAACAATACTCATTTGATAATATTCAGAACCATTACGATTCTAGACCTGTTGTCAATATAACTGATGCATTTGGAACCTATCTCAGAAATGAGTTGGGAATGTTATTAAGCCCTTAGGATACAACTATACAGGAACCAGATGTCCTTTCTGGCAAAATCACTTGCAACTTTAAATTCTTGATTTATAAATCTTGACGAGTGCCTTAATCCCTTTGTTTTCACTATTTCAAGTTCGTAAATGAAAAAGGGAACATCATTGTGCTTCTTTAAAAAGATATGCCAAGCTGCACAAGGTGGAAGTAAAAGTTGCAGTTATCAAAGAAATCTTTTGAGGACACCAGATCCTATATATTCTTTTCTGCCACTATTGTTTCTTCCATTATCTCTTTTTTCTACATTTGTTCTGCTATACATTGGTCCCACAAAAAAACCTACATGTAATTATTCACATCTTCCAATCCAACCAGCATTAGTCTATGTGACTGATATGTAAACTCCAGATAGTGAGGCTAGACACAAATTATAGTATAAAAAAGAAAAAGAATCTACTTTGAGCATGATCCTCAAAGATACATTTGAATTTTGACAAAGCCTCATGGACTGGTACTTGATGCTTGAAGAGGTGATTGTCAATATGAATATGAACTGATAACATCATCACTAACATCTAAAGTGGAAGATACGCAAAGTTAGGGGGATACATCATAGAAGGAAACAAAATAGTACCATATTTGAAATTTTTGGACCATAAAAAAACTAAAAAGGTGCATGCCCAAGCACCATCATAAGAGAAGATCATCTAAAACAACTACATTGAACAGCAAACCAATTATACAAGGACATCGAAACATGTTGTAAATCTTTTCATCAACATTTTTGCTGGTCCTGTTGGAGCTTTTAAAATTTCAACCTTTAATCTAACATATAGACACATTACACCAATCAACAAATTCTGGGCCCAATGCAAGCTCACTAATTGTTAAGTCCAATGCTAACTCACCAATCAACCAATGTTAAGACTACCATGAGGACATTGCACAAAGGAAGCAATTTCAGAATCTTTTTCCTGCACGAAAATAACTAAAACATACTTGCACCATCGTAATCCATTGCCAATTGTGTAAGAGAATGAACTAAGCAAAATATGGATGAAAAATCATAAATTCCATGAAAGAAAGCATTGCCCAGATCAAATATAACACTAGCACTCTTTCAAGAACACTTTGCAGTACTGACAGTTATTCAAGATAATATCCTTACAGTATCAAAGCCAGGGTGATTATCAAGGCACATTCTTCGAATACTAGTCATCCACAACAAAAAGCAAGGTACCTGTAAACAAAGTCATGTCACTAAAAGACAAGTAACATAAGATTAAACAGTAGAAGAGACCTGATCAAAATGTTCAACTTTTGATCATAATTTACCTTTGTCTATTGACACTAGATGATAGATCCAAAAAATCTAGAAGAAAAACAAGCTATAAAGATGTCGTAATAAATGTTAACATACTAAACATCAAGCTACAGAAGCTAATTTGCTAGCCACAGGCCTGATTTCATTGTTTCTAGCCAGATGCTTTGTTGGTTTCGATATCCCAAGATTTGACTATTAGCAGACAGCAGTACAACTGAATAATGGTATGGACTAACCGACAGGACCTTCGCCTGGTGTTTGATTTCCTCTACCCATCTTGAAGAGATTCTGGGTTTGATCCCTTGTAAAGGTGAGATCCAAGTAATTATCTAGGTGTCCTAGAATTATCTAGGTGAAGGATCACAAAACGAATAATTTAGACTGATATAAGATAGTAAGTATTATATTATACCAAGCTATAGAACATCAGAAGATGGAGACCAGATGTGTTGTGAAACATACAGATAAGTACAAATTCAAGTTTAAAACCAAGCACAACGGTTCATTAGTAGCAAAAACCAACAAAGTCAACAAGCATGAGCAAAACATTCTCTATTACACGTAAATAGACTATCTACAAGTCTAATCAGATATGGTCTGTTATATGTATTTCCCAAGTATCTAATATCCATAAAAAATCACTGATTAGTTCAGAAATTTATATGATATTATGTTAACAACTGATCTACCAGAGTTTATTGTTGCAGAAATTTGACAAAAAACAACCATTTACACCGATATTATGTTCAATAAGTGACACGATAGGTTTACCTGGACAGTGAAGAATGCAAAGTTCCACAAATATGTTGGACACCCAAGTTCTCTTCTTTTCTTTTGGAAAAGCTTATATTGTTCTCTGAAACTCCTTCCTGATAGAGGTGGTGGAAATGGAGGTGGCACTTAAAAAGTGAATAAATAATCAGAAAACCATAGTCCAAATCTATAGTCAGTACTTATGTACCCAATAAAACCAAAATGAAAAAAAAAAAAAAAACTCAATGGAAGTGAACTAACTATTATGCCGAGGGATACTGCATTACGAAATACCTTAAGTATGGAAGAAAATGATCAAGAAGTCAAGTGTATGCATTGAGTATATTGACTGTAAAATTACCAACAAATCTAACTTGAGAAAAGCAAGACGAATTACATTATATAAGTACAAACTTTTTCTTAATATAGAGTATATTTCTTTTCTAAAACACATCATAATAAATCTTTAAAGATTCTATCATAGTTCTTTAATTAATAAAACTATATGCAATGTAGTTCTTACTTCTGTTGCTGATCTTTCAGGTACAAATCCAAATTGATAAAAAATATTTGTTTCACATCTTATTCTACCTTCAATCATTCTTTCCTAAAATTTCATAGTATGACTTGTTATATTAATTACTTTATAGTTAGAATAGTTTTGAATATTTCCCTTATTCTTAAAATTGATACTAAGAAGATCTTCCACCATTCAATATATATGTTTCTAAATATCAAAATTTTGTTAGATAAACTGGTCAATCAAGCCATACCCAAATAAATTGGATGGATGGGAATTCAATCAGCCGATTTGGAGTTCTGAACCTTCATTCCAACCAATGTTGACAGATTTCCAACTTGCTTATTAGCAACTGTTTCTTGTCGATCATGAGCAAATTCCTCATGAATATGATGAGGGATCCCACAATTTAGCTGATCTGGATCTTAAATCCTACACTTAGATTAAGAATCATTCTCTCCCACTACATCAAAATAGTACATCAATTATTACTTAGGAATGTGATTTGCCTAGTTAAAACTATGCACCAATATATGTATAAGTACTCGTGTTCATTGAAGGTGAGTATGCACTACAAGTCTGTGTTGCATCCACCACTATCTAGCATTCCAAAGAAGACACATGTATCGAATTACATGCAACTACACTGCCCAACTATCAATATAAGAATTTTCACAAGATGAAAAAAATTTCTTACATTTTGGGAAAAACAGAGCAATTTCTTGAGCTTTCCTTAACTGCACAATAAGCATAGGAAGTAGGGATAGCCGAAGAGCCAATGTAGAAGTGGAGATTATAACCCACCTGTAGTGGTGTCTAAAAGGTCAAAGAATGGCTTGGTGAAATATTAGTAGAATATCACATTCATGTTACTTATAATGAAAAATTATTTTGTGAAGATTTGGTCAATGGAATTACACAGAATATGTAAAACAAAAGAAAATCAACTTTATTTATGCAAACAATTAAATGAAGTATTGCTATTACTCGCAAGCATTTGACTTATTGAGTTTTCCATCAACATTACAAAGCAGGCAGTCAGTACATCAGTACATCACCAGATTATTATACTTGCTATAGAGTGTGACCAGAATTATAGTAGAATCTAAAGCATATACTAAAAGCATAAGCAGTAAAAAGTTTGCATAAATAAAGACAGGCCAATGAAAGATCATGAGATTTTAACACGGTGAACATGCTAAAATTGTTTCTTTTCACAATTGCAATGTCCCTACGTTAGACATTTGTCTAATTGGCTTGCCACATGAGATGGTTGCTATCATGAAAATTAGTTTTATGTAAGCTCTTAAAGAATTAATATTGCACAACTTGGAAGATAAGAAGCAACGCTTATCAATTAAGCTCTTCAAGAGTTTAAATATGGTAATTAAATATAAACAAATGCATGTTTGTTCCATCCATGTTCTCATCATTAATATTCATGTTACTACTGAAAAATATCAAATACAACATCACAAGGGAAGTAAAAAGCCATTGTTTTATATTCATTGTAAACGAATCTTGTGCAATATATAGGCCAATGGCTAGTGTTAAAGCATTCCACACATGATTTTAAATATTGAGTGAACTGGTACGTATCATCCAAAGATTACTAATCCAACCCAAAACCAATATACAAGCTGTTCCTTACTGTTCTGTCACAAACGATCGTCGCACACACATAACACATTTGTCAACGGACCGTTCGTCGCTTTTGTTTACTTGTACATATGTTTGGCAATGTGTTTTGCCCTGGTTTTGTGTGTTTTGGCTTGAAATATGTGAGCAAGAACAGTTCGCAGGGCTGCAAAACGACTGCTCACCAGAATGGGCAAAACTACCCTAAAATGGCCCAATTTTCATGTGCCTTGGGCTGTTTTCTGTAGGCTGTGATGCAGAGCAAAATGTCAATCATCTCAGCACCCCATAAACACTCAGGTGGCATAAGACTGGATAAGGGTATAGGGTAGTGTTGGATATCGATTGGATTCACAAGTTCGCACGTTAAGCCTACAGAAATTTGCTAATGCACCCGTCATCTAGTGAGCAATCATTTGCAGACTTACGACTGTTCATTTTCTTTCTAAGGTTCTTACTTTCTCCTTTCTTTTTTTTTCTTTCTTGCACACCTTGTGTTTATTGGATTGTTTGTAAAACTATCATCTTCGCAAGATATCGAGACTTTTCTATCACTCATTTTCGAGCTAATCAATTTGCTCTTTTACATATTCTTCGAGACCTGAGCTAGGTTGCAACTAGACTGACCCTTTATAGGCGGATAACATAAGGGTGCCTCACTACTTAGGCAATTCCAACTAAGTTCGTGATAGCTTGATCCAATTCAAACCAACTTATCACTCGGTCTGGGTCAAAAACCAAGCTTACTGGCCGATCCCTATCAACTTTTTTTATAGCGATAAGCAAGGACTATTGTACCACCCAAAGCGGTACGATACGAGTGATATGTACTGGTCCGGGCATGGGTCAATACATCAACCACCCCCATTTCGGGTGGTCCGATTAAAATAATAAAATAACGAATGAGCGATGGACCTCATCCAACTCAATGCTAAAAAAGAAAAAAGACCAAATTAGGGCTCACAAATGCAACCCCTCTTCTTGCGTACGATGTCACTTTGACACTGCCTCTATTGCTACTACTGCTTCGATGCGGCCACTGCTTGATAGGTACGTTATCATTGCTTTTTCTTCTTCTTCTTCCTCCTCCACCACTACCTCTTCTTCCTTCTTCCTTTCTCCATCCTCCTCTATTCCTCCATCACCCTTCCTCTTCTCCCTCTTTTTCTTCCTTGCTTAAACACCAATACAGATCGGTGTATCGTGTGTCGATACACTAGTATTGACCAGAATGTACCAGTCTGATAGATCACCAAGACGGGTCTCGTACTTGAGATGACGAACCATTGACAAATGTCTTTTTATTTTATTCTTCTCATACTCCTTTCTATCTCTCTCTCTATTAATCTCTCTCATCACACCTCCTGTTGTCTTGTCCTCACCACTTCTTCATCTGGTACTCCTTCACGTCCTTCTCCCACTCTTCTTCCTCCTCCACTTCTCTTCTTCCTCCACTATCTCCTCCTACTCTCTCCCTCTTTTACTTTGGTCATGTCGAACAGCATGCCGGAATATCATGTGTTGATTAGCCGGTATATGGTGTTGATATATGGTCATGTCGAATAGAAGTCCGATCAGGGACTGCTACGAGTCCCGTGTTGATATATGGTGTCTTGGTTTCATGTACAACAGTGGGCAATGCAGTCCAAAAAAGTGAAAATAAAAACATTGATCAAAATGATGGTAAGCTGCAGAACAGGTGCAGAATATTATCCCCCAAAAAAGTGCAAACAATAGTCCATCGAACTGTGACAATTATGAAGTAATGATGCACTATAGAGTTAACCACAGAAATCTAATGACATTAGAATTGAAAGATTAAGGTAGCTTCAATGAGGAAACAAGCTCAACAGTGTACCAATAGACAGAAAACCAATAAATATAAAATGAAACACTTGATGATTTACAAATACAAGTAAACCGTAGTAGGATGAAACAACCTTTGATTTTGCCTATGGTCAAAATTTGAAATTTGAAAAACGAAAATATAACAATCAAGCAAACGAAAATATAACACTTGATGATTTACAAATACAAGTAAACGAAAAAATGGCTTCAGAAATTTGAAATTGAGATATGGTGTTTGTAAGGTAATGATAGGAATTGTCAAGGACATCAACTCAACGAATCAAACTTCAAGAACCCGTAAACTATTTTCGCTGTTTAGCGAGCCTATCTCCAAAATCTCAGACCTTTAAAAACGTTGCTGACAAGCTGACGACTCATCGAGCAGAAGAAGGCATAGATTAATCATAAGGATGGGCCCTTTAGGAGTTATTACCATGGAAGGCCACTAAAATCGTGGAACCCATCAAGAAGCGAGATAACCGCGCGCATCGGGTAACTCCAAACGCTCTCGCCGGCCACTTCCTCCACCATTCCAGGCCCGTCAAGGCCCATAATCGAGGGCTCCACTCCAGTCGGAGAGCCGCCGAGCGGGCTGAACTCTGATCCCGACTCCGAGCTTCCGAAGTTTCCATCTTCACGCGTCTCTCCGCCTCCGTCTCGGCCATTGTCCGAAGCCGGGTTCCAGGCGAACCAGGAGAAGGATCGGAACGAGTTATCAGGTCGACGACCAGGGTTGAAGGTGATCGAGGAGTGATCGGAACATAGCAGAGATGGGGTGTGACTATGGTATTCGGGAGGGGCAAAGAGAGGGTAGGGGGAAGAGAGAGGACGAAGGAGGAGGCGGCGATGGTGGCGGAGGAGCTTGGTCGCGAGACCCATCGCGGGCGCAAGGGGTTTAGATTAAGCGTCGAAAGTTGACCCAAGTATAACTCTTTCAAGTAAGATGGCGACCACAACCGGCCCAACCCATTGTGCAAGGGCTATAACCAGCTTGATCAGATGGGGTCCCACCAATTTGACGGAGAAGCGGACAGGAGCGAGCCTAACTTTTTCATATGAATTATTTTTGTCTGACTTTTTAGGAAAACCCCTGTAATATTATCTCTTTGGATTGATTGACATGAACAACATTCATGAAGATATTGCTGAAAATTTTGATGATATACTTGCGTATTTTTTTTCCCCAAGTTTCTATTCACTTTGCTTTTGTGCACATCCAAAAACACAAAATCTAGTAGATGAGTATTAACATACAAACTTATAAATTACCCGACATTTAACCACATTACAATCTGACTTGTGTCACTTGAGGTTGTCCACTTTAGCAGGAACCAAGTAATGACACCAAAAGATCATCTAGATTTGCAGCATAAATTCCACATGAGTTCCCTAGTAAGAGGGAAATGTGTGGTCAACATCTTGAGACCAAGATTGGAGCCCCCCGACGATATCTTTGGCCGAAGGAAAACCATTTTTGCTCAGGTAGTCAACAGCTCTCTGGGAATCATTGCCTCTTCTACAAACCACAAACAGGGAAGCACACTTGCCAGAATCTTGTGCTGCTTGCTTCAGAGCTGAATCGATGGTTGAAAGCTTATCCTCCAAATTGGATAGTGGAATGTTCATCGACTTGGGAATAGCTGCAATTTTGAAGTGGTGTATTGGCCTTACATCCACCAGTACATGTGGCTCACCAGTATTAACAATTTCATTATATTCTTTACCGGTGATGCGAGAGCTTTCTGGAATCAGGTTCAGTTTCTCAGATGACTGCATCCAATAAAATTTACAGATAAAAAATCTTAGGCATTTTGGTTGCCACAAAGAGTACACAACTGAAAAAAAATCAATGAAAAAAATGTAACATAGTAATCTAGGGAGCAACATTAAGTAATTGTAATTGGAGATGAACAAGCCAACCTGTCAGATACAGAACTAACCCAACATAAGTTGAACAACAATGGTCAGCACTGATACTGTCAATTTGAAATCATATCATCATATGATAAAAGAACCGAGTATCCTGTAGTGTGAAAATACTGCATTATTTCCGACATAGATTTGGTCTCCAGTGGATAATTTTGGTTTTTTGTACAAGGATATAACTATACTATCATCATTCTGAAACATACTTGCCCATAAGCTATTCGACACAGATACTTGTTCATACAAAGCTACTTTGTATAGTTATATACAAAGCTACTAGGCACAGCTACTCTAGAAGAGGCAGCATAGGCAGATCGAGGTGTTCCGATGAATCAGTTTTAGTTTAGGTTTACGGAACAACTTGTCCGACAGAAGATTATGCATTTATAGAATTAGCCAATCTAGATATCAGAGTACCGTTTGATGATTTAACTTTAGTAAAGGAAAATGGACTAGTCTTGTTTGTACAATTCAAGTACTGCTCGAGTTTTATAAACCCAGTCCCAACTAGAGAACCTCTTTTTCTAAAAAAAGAAAGAGAAACTGAAATGAAAAAGTCTATCCAGCAGAAATAATTGAGAAAAGTAGTCATGAGATTCTTTTTATCGGTCAATTTAAAAGTAGCATACACTAGGACCATTATGCTGGAAAGGAAGTCATCCTTTTTCCTATATTTTTCGTTCTTTCTCCTCTACTTATCTTCTTCTTTCTATCCAATTTCCTGCTGGAATCAATTTTGCAGATTATTAGCTTTACTTTACTAAGTCCAGCAACTTGTTTATTTGAGTTTATTATGAACTCCAAACACAGAGGCTTAGACTGTAAATAGTGATGTCAAGCTGGATGTGATCAAACTTGGATAACTTCTACAATTCAAATACACGGAACTGACGAGGACGAGATGGACGATCACAGGGCATGGAGATGTGCCGCTGCACACATAGATCTTGATGTGAGTGATTAGGCCCACTAGCCCGGGCCTGATCACATTAGGATGTGGTCCATGATCATCTGGTGTGATTGCTCATGTGATGTGTGATTATTTATACACATACTAGATATATATATATTTGCATGCGATGTAGATATCTATTAAATATGTATGTGTGTGACACATCATATTAGGAGATCAAATCAAAAATCTCCTCTTTTTATAATATTAAGTCGGTAAACGTGAGGTAATCAGATTGACCCACGTGGTCTTCCATCGTTATAGTAGGGATCGATTCCCGACGTAGGTTGAGTTGGTCGAGTCACTCAAGGCTCACCTATTTCACGATTTGCTATCTTGCCTACGATATAAAGATGTCACTAGTGACCTAAGGACATGGTGTGCTTGGTCGAGTCACTCGATGGCATATTGTCGAATCAGACTCATCTTGTAATGATGGTGATGACTTAACCGAACACTATGGTTGGTCGAGTCACTCGAGGCCATAGTTCGGAGACCGAACGGGACGAGAATCACAAGGAGTTGTGATTAGCAAGAGTTGTTTACCTTTACGGGCTTAGCGTAATTGGTCGAGTCACTCGAGGTTACGTTAAGACATCGATTGGATCCCGATCCCCACTAGAGATCTGTCGGGGGTCTCCGATTGACATACTGGAGGGAGTTGTGTGATTCGCGAGAAAATAATGGGAGTAGATTAAGATAGAAGTTCTAGCGCATCTGATTTTATCTTTTGGTTTCTTCAGCATTCATCCAAGCTTGTTATATTTCTAATTACTATTTTAGGAATGTTAATTATATATATATTCATATGCATAAAACCGGATTTCATCTTTGGTTTCTCCAGCATTCATCTAAGCTTGTTATTCTTCTCATATTCATTTTAGGATGTTAAGTCTACATATATTCATACATATATAGATCTATAAAGACTTCATTATGCAAATCCAACTGCCTCTTATGGATTATATTTTTGCTACCAACCTTTTCAATGCCATGGGCAAATGCAACAATCTATTATCTTATACTGCTTAAATAGATATTCATAAAATATTTTTTGCTGAAACTAGAACCTAACCTAGGGGAGAAACCTAGCACTTCAGTAGGAACCTATGGAAACATCTGTTTCTTGCATCAAATGCCATATTGACACGCACAACCAGATCAACAATGGGTTTTGGAAAATCAACCATAAATGATAGCTGTCGAATTCATAATGAGTCGCAGAAGTCATTGTAGAACAGAAATTAGTGGCATATAAACTTTTCAGGATATAGCTAAGTTACAGGATAATATGTGTAGTAGCCAGAAGTAACTTTATTGACCACAAAATTGAGTTGTCTATGCCTTCAGAGAATTAGACCAAACAAGAATCAGATTTTACTATGAAAATCGTGCGAGGCAGCAAGCTTACCTTATCAGACATTGGAGATTGTGTGAAGTTCTCATAATCAAAACTTTGAAAATTTTCTCTAGTAAATGCAGCATTTTCACCACAAATAAGACAAGCTGGAGATCTTCCTCGAATCTTGACCTATAAAAATGTATAGAATCTTAGACTCAAGTAATTTTATGAAATTTATAGATGCCTAACATTAGATCAAGAGAACAGAACAATGTTTTGCCCAAAAGGATTTAAACAATTGCATAAAAGAGGAAAAGGTAATACTTATAGATACGAACACAGTCCTTAGTGAAAGGATCAAGTTACATACAGTCCGAGTTCGAGAAGATAATGCATCAAAAAGAAGCATTCTTCCAGAGAGAGGTTCACCAACAGCACTAGCAACTTTAATAGCCTCCAGAGCTTGGAGAGATCCGATCACCCCAGGAACTAATCAGACAATAATGACATGTTGTATTAAACCATCAATGACAGTTCAGAACAAGTAACACATATATGGTAGATAATGTTGAAGAAATAGCTCCTAAATTTATAATTTCACTTCATAAGCATAAAAATCAAGCGAGGAAAACATAAATAGGAGAGATTTCCAATTTCACATAGCAGCTTTATAAGCTTTTGTATTACTGTAAGTTCAGAGTTATGCTTCAACCCTTCTCAAGCAAAATTCAAATAGATAGCTACGAAAGCAAAACAATTTATACCAAACGTACGTGAGAATGATCCCTTATCTTTATATGACTACTTGACTAGGATTACTTTGCATAAATACAGAGAAAATAGTGCTAGTAAAATTTACAAATCAAACTATGGCACTCTGACAAAAACTTCAGCTGAAACAGCTTTTGGTACCCTTATAAGTATATATTACTGCTATTCAAAGTTTGAACTCTATATTATGCCAGATACAAGCACAACTAGTTTAAGTATAGAGTTGTTAGATATAGTAAAGGTTTACGAATCAGATACACATGTACAGTTTATGAAACTGAGAGTTGATAATGTTATAGAGTGCTTCTTAATTCTTACCACAGATAAGTAATTCACAGTTTATGGTTTATGCCACAGTAATGTACTACTTTTCAATGGTATCAAGATAATCTAATTACCAAACACATGTTTCCACATTATTCTTTTAAAGCTGCACAGTGTCACAAATGCATGTCAAAAGGTTAATTAGCTGTCAATAAAACGAAAGGCCAGAAGCCAAATTTGACCAAAAAAAATTGTAGTTAATACTTAATACATCAACTGCTGTCAATGAGTGATTAAGAGTTTCAAAGCATTTTTTCATTTAAGTCACCATAAAACCCAAGAATTTCTCCAAAGATAAACACCTAACAGTTCTAAGAGTCATAGACAAGATGAACTTTTCTTTTTATTTTCTTCATCACATATAGGGCACATCCGCATGTCTAGATTCTCGATATGCACTTCAATTGCACGTGTAGATAAGGAAGCCCCTTTACTAACTTATTGGGAAGACTGGATTAATATCTAAAAAATCAAGTACTTGAAAGAGAAGATTGCATCTGACTGGAACAATAGCCAAAAAACTTTATCGATATAGTATGATCTGTTACCAATTACAAAAGTTGCCACCTAAAGGCATTCAAGCATGGAAATTAACAAAATTACTGATGATATAATATACTTCAAATTTGATCAAGAAGTTCTCATTTTATTAGATAAGCTTCCACGATCTTCAAACAAGTAAAAAAGAAACTAGACTATATGCAACTCACCTACCCCGAGAACACCACTGTCAGAACACCTTTGACATGCTGCAGAAGGTGGTGGGGTTGGAAAAAGGCAACGATAACATGGACCTCCATTATAATTATACACAGTAAGCTGCATAACAAAGTTGTTACTTTTAGCTATTAATAATGAACAATTTTCAACTCAAAATTGGTTTATATATGGCAATAAAAGGAACCTAATTTTCAGACAAGTTTACCTGTCCCTCCAAGCCTAGTGCTGCCCCAGATACAAGAGGCTGCAGAGAAGAGAATGAATCCACTCAGGAGAACAGATCTCAAGAGAAACTAACCTACTGAGTTCAATATCACCCTGCAGATATTCTAAGAGCCAAACTTATACATGCATATTCTTGTCGGTCGAATAGAGACCACAATCTTATTATGATTGTATACAAAATAGGTTCTTTGACACAATCTGAAACATTTCTTTTAGTGAGACAAATGCAATGCACAAGTTCTAGAAAGCATAGAAATAAAATTCAACATAAAATATACTACAACAACAACAACAAAGGCACAAGTCATAACTATTTGGGGTTAGCTACATGGATCTTTTGCCACCCTTAAGATTTGTAAAGAGTCATATGTTTAGTCAAGTTCAGAGTATTTAAATCTTTATTTATAATTTATATTAAAGTCTTTTTATGTCTTCCTCTACTTCTTCTCATACTACTAACATTAATAATTTCATCTCTTCTAACTACTATATTTGAATATTTCCTAAGCACATGCTCATACCATCTTAAACAGTTTTCTCCCAGCTTATCCTCTATTGAAGCGATACCTAATTGTTCACGAATAAAAATATTTCTTTTCCTATCTTTCTTAGTAACTCTTGATATTCATCTCAACATTCTCATCTCAACAATACAAACTTTTTGTATATGTTGTTTCTTAACTGCCCAACACTAAGATCCATAAAACATTGTTGGTCTCACAGCTATCTTATAAAATTTATCTTTTAATCTCAAAGGTATCCGATAATCACATAAGACTCCTAACACCTCTCGTCATTTTAACCATCCTATTTTTACTCTATGAATAATATCTTCATCGATCTCTCTATCTTGTTGAATAATTGATCCAAGATACCTAAGACTTTTATTTAAAGGGATTTCTTGTCCATCCAACTTAACTATATTCTCTAATCTATTCCTGAAATCACTAGAATTACATTATATATATTCAGTTTTAGTTCTACTTAATTTGAAACCTAATATGATTTGATTAACGATAACCACATAAACCAATATATTCTACATCATGGAGCATATCATGATTTGATTAACAATACATAAATATTAAATCTTACTGTAATTTGTTATACAATTGTCAAATAGTTTAGGATCTTAATCTTTATAGTCTACTACTACTATAGTCAAAAGACTATTGGTTTTGGTTATTTTGATTTAATTTGATGAATAAGCAAATGCTTATCAAATTCCCATTGTTTTGCTTCGGTACATGGCCACAATACCCACATATTACAAAGAATACGATATGCTTTATCAATTCCCTAGAAATTTTCCAATTCCTAATATATAATTAATTAAACAGGTATTTGAAATGAGCATGAATATAGAGCCATCCTAGACAAACTTGTTCATGGCCTAATATTCACCTACTTATTGTTTAAACCAAGGTTCTCAATTTCGGTCCGTATTGGTGGGTGCAAACCGTCGGGGCATACTAATAGTACACCCAAAAAGAGTTGAAAAACCTCCAAAAATACCTGGAGGTAATGGTCCAAAAATATCATGATGTACCGAACGGTACGCTTCGATAACAGTCAAAATTTGGGGCGTACCAACCGATACACCTCGGTAACAATCAAAATCCGGAGCATACCAATCGGTATGCCTTGGTAACAGTCGGATTTCGATTATTATCGCTTGGTAGTTGGTACAGACCCTGTATCGCCCGATACAGGGTCAAAACACTGGTACCGCCCGGTAGAGGGTGGTCCGCATACTAATATCCTCTCGGACAAGAAGTTAATCATATGCTTATGATTTTTTAGTTAATAGTATTTCACTAGATAACTAAACAAATTGTATTGTTATTTCTGGGTTAGTACATAAGCTACTACAGAAGCAATACATAAGCCACAAATGTGATGGGCATTATTACTTTCCTAGTCATTTGTCAATTTTTCTATAATTACTTAAACAGATATATAAACGAGTATGAATATGATGCCATCCTAGACAAATATGATTATGGCCTGCGCTCACCTACTTATTGTTTAAACTTAATCATACACATACAATTTACTAGTCAATGATATTTTACCAAAACAATTACAATTTACAACTATTTTGACATGAACACCATATGCAACCATGTACTCCATGAGCCAAATCGATTAGCCTCTAGATCCTGTATTGGCAAGAGCTTTGTGCACTAGACTGCCTTTTGCATACTGCATGTTGTACCTTGGTGAAGGATTGGGCAGAATGAGACTCCATATCAGTACCTAAAGTGGACTACTACATACTAACAGGGATGCCTTGAGATGGTTAATATAGCAATTCATGACCTCAGCCACCCAAATATTTAAGGCAATTTTTATAACATTAGAAGTGAATCTTTGATTTTGGACAACTGAATCCTTGACCAGATGGGATCAAGGTCTGAATCATTAGAGCATGCACATATAACTGCTAAAATTATCACTTGTGCAAAACATTTTATGGAAGGACCAACCTGGTATGGTCAGACTTTGTGCCCAAGGTATAAAAGTGGTGCAATTGGTTAGAACTTGGCACTGATGTTCACAGTGTTATCCCAATCTCAGGCATGACTACAATTCTATAATTATTAAGAATTGGTGGGAAGTGTTGCTATTTGAGAGCCAACATAGATACTGAGTGTTCAAACTTCAAATTTCTACTCAAACTTTAAAGCTATGAATTATGGATACATCAAAATTCAAATTACTTGTGTTATCTGTATCAGATACAAGACATATACTTTTCTCAAGTATTAAAGTTTTGGACAATTAACATAAAAACTATATACTTTCAGGATACCAGTGTGTTGCTCTAGATATCTCTTAAGAGGACCTTTTTCCATGAGTGTTGACGCTTTAATTGTAGAGTGGACAGATAAATATTAGAAATTTGTTTTATCATTCGTATCAAGGTTCACAATTTCGTGTAGCTGTAGCGTATGGATCTGAACCTAGTGTACCAGTCAAAGCTAAGACTGGTATTATACCAGTCCATACCAGTTTACCAATTGGCAGTACACCAGAATGTATCGAGTTTTAGGAGAAAAACACTGAAAAGAGATGAAAAAACAAAAGACAAGAAACTACCTCGTACAAGACTTATGTTATTAAGAAATACTCCTTCACAATGAATAGATTGAGATGCTAATCAATTACTTATTATCATTTATCATTATATCTAATTATATATTCTAATACTAAAATTTGACTGCCGAGCTTAGTTAAAAACAATCCCAATTGTGATACATGTGTCATTTTGTATTCTATTTTTTCAAAAGATTTGATGTATCAACATATTTGCCCTGTCCCGTACTAGCATCCTGTATCTCTAATAGAATTTCATAGCTTTAAACAGTGATGAAACCGAAAAAAGACTTCTTGAACCAACACAGAAGCTTTGGTGGTTGCATATATACTTCAATTTCACATATGTCAATTACAAAGACCAAGCATTACCTTATCCAGCAAGACACAGCAATCACTAATCATGTAACGACTTGGGAGATTATCTGTTGCATCAACAACAATGTCATATCTTTAACAATATCAGTAGTCTTGGAAAACAAAATAGTTTAGCCGCATTAGCAAGAAACACTACAAATAAATGATGTCCTGAAAATCTATGGGCTTCATTAAGGATACTTGCTGACTATATCCAAAGCATTCACTGCCTGCAAAGCTTCTCGATGTTCAACCAACTTGACAGAAGAATTAATTCTGGAACCAAACAATTACATCAGACAAAAGTCCTGTCATATAATTCAAGAAAGAAAACAACCAAATAAGCAATCTTTCTTATACTCATTCAAAGCAAAAAAAGGATATCTACATACGCATGACAAGAAGAAGCTGCTGATTTCACTTTTGATTGCCCAACATATGCTTCTGTGTGGATAATCTGAATCAGTGTCAGGAAGAATGAGAAAATTTTCGAGAAAATTTTCACACTAAAGTAAGAATTCAGCCATAAAGAGAACCAGTATAGAATAAATTGTGTTAGAACTTGGAAGCTTTTTCATAAAGACCTCAGCAACGTAAAACAACATTGTTTGGCTGTTAGAGATGAAGGTTGTGTTATATGGGTAATATTTAGGTTCCATTTTTTCTATAATTATTCAATTGGTAAAGTCAAAAACTTCTAGAGAGAAGAGAAGTCAAACATGATGCAGGAATTCATATTACTAAGAAAATTATTACAGTTGTTAATTTAGCACCAAAAGAAAATTAAATTTGCACTTTCTCATCATTTTATTACACATCAAAACTACATACCATGTTAGAACTTAGAACAACCAACTAAATACTTTGTTTAACAAAAACTATGCTTTTTTCCCCCCTTTAAGATAAAGAATAAATGCAACATTATGAGATAATTGATTCTAAGCCAGCCTTGCTCAAACTATCTATATATCACATATGAATAAAATTTACAAGAAGCACAAGTTTGTCAACCTATCCATTAGCTCTATATTTTACACATCTTGCAACTGGTCAAAATCCAAATAGTATTTCCATAATCCATTATATACGAGAGAGAAAAGAGATATTAGGGAGAACAGATAAAAGGAGAAAGAAAAAACCGATTTGCATACTTGTCGATGTAGGTTGTTTAGCTCAACAATGTCACTGTCCACAATGCCTAAGCAACCTACAAAAAGAAAAACCGAGTCTAAGTATGAAACATAAGCCATAATAGTTCAATAGGTTACTTGAAAAGCAACATTGAAATGTTCACAAATTTAGAGGCAATATGTAGCCAATAAAAAGAAGAATAATCATGGTATGCTAACTATTGTTTTATAAACACCTTGTGCAGATCCAAAATTACATGCAATCAGAAGGAGATATATCAAGTTGTATATTTAGATGAAGTGAACTTCAAGTGTAGACAGTCAAAAAATAATACCAACACCACATGCAACAAGGTACATAGCTACAGGTGATCCTAAACCTCCAGCTCCAACCACCAATATCGAAGACTTTGAGAGTTTCAATTGCCCTGCATAGTACCAATTGATAATGGTCACTACATCTTAGTTGATGCCAAAGTATGCTACTAATTATAAAACTACCAAAAGCAATAACAATGGCTAGATAGAAAATAACGAAAACCCATAAATTAAGGGGTAGAATTGGCCTCAAATTGTCCTTTCCTAGAACCAACTCAGATTTGGAACATAGTAATATACACTGGAAAACATATAAACATAGTAAGATGCCTAAACTATAAATTTACTCGCATATGAATCAACATAGAATGAATATGTTGTAGAAAACTTTCATTGACCAAGGTGCTGCAGAAAATACACCACAAAGAAAAGGTAATCACTACTTTACTTTCAGAGATGACCATGGATAAAAATTAGCAAAGGTGAATGTACTGAATATGTTCCCAAATCTGTTTAACAAAATTAAATACATAAACTAGCATATCTGAGGTTCAACTTTGGCAAACTACATTAATGGCTTGTTATCTTATATGATATTATTGGAATCAGAATAAAAACATGACTTACAAACAAGAAAGGGAAACACATCATGAGGTTCCTGCTAATATGCAGTCCCGAAGCAAACAATTTTTTTGAATGTGACAATTGATTAATAAGAGTACCAGATGCAGAAGATAGAAACCAATAATATCATCTCTTACCAAATGAAACAGCAAAGCCTCTTAACTACCAACCAATACCCAGCCCCCCTGATAATAATCAGCGCAAATTAGTACCATCCGGTTCAGTACACTTATTTGTTACAACATCTGAATCGCACCAGCTCCACATCCTGACTCGACATCACAGAAGCACAAGCAACAAGGCACAAGATATATGTAGTCGCATCAAACGAGTACTCAAGATTCAAGAATGAGGTAAAGTTCAGCAGAAAACAATCAAGCATCTCTTTCACTAGTTCTTCCAAACAATAAAGAGCTGCAATATGCCTCCTGACAAAGAACTTTTATGAAAATGTAGCCTTCTGCATTAAAACATAATAAGCAGGTTGCAAATTTCCAATGTGGCATTGTTAACTGCAGAGTCCAATAAATTCTAAACAAAAATTGTCTCTAATGTATGGAAAAACCTCCCCAGAATAGATTTCTAAAGAAGCTGCTAATTTTGGAAAACTTATTATGGCATTCTACCCCGATAATAATACAGCCATAGACAACATTTCTTCCTTATTAGAACTCGCAAGTCTTTTGACATTACAATTGACATAAACCACCTTGCTTCTCTTTATAATTCATGACTGGATCTGTTAAACTGACTGGATGACAACAGCTGACTGCAAACACTTATCGTGGTTGAGCAACTAAAGAGTAAATTCAGAATATTTACTAAATGTTGACAGAATACACAGACTAAACGTCGCATTACGCATTTCCTTGCCAATAAATCCTGTGACAGAAACCAACATTGGTTTGACAATATAATAGATTTCTCTTTATAATATCTTTGAGATAATAAAATAGCTCTAGATGAGAAAGAAAGTGCCTTACCATTACTGCTAGAGAACAGTGGGCATGTGCACGAGTTATTTGACAACAATCCCGTACTTGGGGAAACTACTTAAGTGTAGTTGAACTGTGAAATCCATTAAAAGGCAATGCGTTTGACATGGCATCAACTATATAACAAAAGGTTGCTACTGTTGGCAGATTCACATCAACAATATTTTCAAAGATTACCATCTGACAATAGAGAGCTTTTCAATTTTCATATGATGCAAATAAACGAAAATAACTGTGTTGAAGAAGCTGTTAAAAGGTACGAAGGAACTTCCACAAAACTAATATATCAATTAAAGCAAAGAATTGAGGAATATAATTCTAAGGCAACAAATGGAGAATGTGATAAAAAAGAGAGCTTGACATAGAAGAAAGAATTAAACCAAATGACCGACGAACCTTCGACTCCGAAATCAGGAACCAAGAGGTGGCGACTATATCTGTGGATCATCTCCGGGCTCAAGCCGCTAATGGTAGCGCCATTCATCTGAGGGCACGAAAGCGAGCTCAAACTGCAACTTCCGCTCTTGTCCTTCTCCGCGGCACCCCGAGGCTTGATTTGCGCCTCAAGAAGATGAATTCGGCTCTCGAGCTCCTCTTTGTCCGACCTCAGCCTCTCGATCTCGCGGAGGAGGTCCGCACCGGACGACCCGCTGCCGATTTCTTTCGAGTCCATCCCCAAGACTTGCTGAAGAGCGTTCCACTGGGGAGGAAGAAACGGCGGTGGAAACTGGGGAAGGTGGTCTTTTTCGTTCCAATTCAAGAAGGGTTACGACCTTGATTCGGTTCCCTATCCATACACGGTTGGGCCTTTTCGTTCCGGGCCGAAGCAGCCATGCAAAAGTTTGATAGGAGACGTGGGTTCTCAGAAACCTGACGCGTGGATCTCGCCTGTGAGAATGCTTCCATGGTCCTACATGATCGAGATGCCACATCACCCCTGAAAGATATTGATACTAATGTCTGATTCGTGACCGTGGATCAAGGTTGACCTGATTTTGACCGTGATTGACCCTTGCGTCACTCATTCGACAAATACACTCATAATTCTCTTATTTGAAGCAAAATTAATTATGTCGAAAAATTAAATTATATATATTCTTTCATAAGCCATAAAAAGGCCATAACGGGGAAATGGGGAGCCCAAATATAAGCCCAGACACAAACTGCATCCTCCCTCTGTTCCGTCTCACCCTCACTAATATATAATGAGAGGGAAGGGGGGAGTGGGGGAGCGAGGGAGACACGGATGGCCGCCGGCAGCGGGAAGCAGCGGTGGGCCGGCGCCGTGAAGCAGGTCACGAAGTCCAACTTCGCCGCCGCCCTACAGCAGCTCAGGACCGACGTGGACAGCGCCGACTTCGTCGCCATCTCCTGCCGCAAGACCGGCGACTCCGTCGCCTCCTCCCGCCGCCACCCGTGGCACCGCGTCCTCCCCATCGACACCCCCGAGGTCGCCTACCTCAAGGCCAGGCTTGCGGCCGAGTCGTACGAGATCCTCCAGTTTGCCGTCTGCCCCTTCCGCCTCCGAGGTTACAAAGTCCTCGCTTACCCGTATGTGCTCTCTTCCCATTCCAAATTTTGGATTCCGGAATAGTTATCGTTCCTTTCGGGTCTTATCTTCGTAATATAACATTTGTTTCACATCAGAATTTTTTGATGTTATGTTGTGCTTGATTATCGGATAGGGATGTGGGCGAAAGATGACTCATTTCTTTTAGTCCTTAGTTAGGAGAGCATTAGTTTCCTATCCCTTTCTTTTTCTTTTGTTTGTTTTAATGTTATGGGCTGGTATTAACTGTAATTGCTCAAAAGGAACAAGTTAATTGATCTTTCTTTTTTTTTTTCTGCTTTGCGTGGCTTTCGATTCAATTTACATCAGCATTGGATAGCGTATGGTAGCCTTTGTAATGCTGTAGGAAATAATGAGCGAAGATGATCTAAATATTGATTATTTAAGAATATAAATATGTAGATCATGTCTTATCTAGTGGCTTAAGCTTCTTTATGCAATGTCATTGATCAAGAATTTAACATGATATTGAGGTGGAAAGTTCAATACTCAAAATTAGCTAGACCACACTTATAAAATTGATTCTTGATTCACGTTCACATGTTGGGTTGAGTCATTTGCCTTTCAAGATAATGTCTCATCTACTGGCTTAAGTTTATAGATGCAATGACATCGACTAAAAATTTAAGAAATACTTATAGATAATCCATTGTAGCCTCTTATTAATGAGTATTGTGCCCCTTTGGACTTGGAGCTAATTGGTAGGAAAAGCAATTATTTTATCGTCAAAACTTAGAATTGAATCTCATATTGAGAATTAATTAAATTATGTCTCTGTGCCTTGTATTGTAACCTCAGGGCTTTTTCTATTCTTGCTAGTGCAGTTTTCAGTATCGTAGCTTTGATGTTTAATAACATTGTGCTACCTGGTTACAGGTACAACTTTCACTTATTTCCTAGGGATGAAATAAATTTGGTTGCACCTTCCTATTCCTTCTCATGTCAAACTTCATTCCTGACGTCTATGGCTCAAGAAGGTTTTGATTTTAATGCCTGCATATATGATGGTAAGTTAGTGTGAATGATAGATTTAGCATAAGAAATGTCCTTAAATATGATTAGATTCAGCACACAATTCCTTTGGCAGGGATTTCATACTCATCCCGAGTACAAGAATCTATTGTCAAGGAAAGAAATCCCATCCCTCAAATACAACCAGTATCATCGTTTTCAAGCCTCTCAGTTGCTGATTCAATTTTTATGTCCAGAATTAAGTCAAGAGTTGTGCACTGGTGGAATGTTTGTAAAGAATCGAGTAACACAATTGATGGTTGGTTCAGCAGTGAAGCATGAGGTTTTTTGTTTTTTCTGCTAACTTGAGTGGCTTCTTACTGTGTTTATTGTCTTGGAATATCACATAGAGGATTTGATCAAGTCCCTGCGAAAGCTCATCTCAGGTACTGAACTATATGGTTCGAGGCCTTCCATGAGCATCAGTGTCTGCAGTGATCGTCAAGTTCAGTTGGCTCTGCAGGTGCGATCTTTTTTACTGAATTTAGGATTAGTTTAGGCGTATTTCCACTCAATTGTCTAATATTGCTGCCAAGAACAACTGGTTTAATTTCTTTGGATCTTTTAATGTAATAGCAGTTCGGGAAGTGCTTCCAGATCCAGACTATCTAGCTTAAAAGAAAAATTAGAACTAAGACCTGAAATTAGCTAATAGCAACTCATATGGAGTTGATAAAACATAGTGCTATGGTGATCAATGTGGATTAATGCTTGATCATCCTTTGCCTCTGTCTTCAAAGAGACAGGGAATTCATTTAAGTTGAGAGATCCATGTTTTTGGAGAACGGTGGTACTTCTAAACTTCCATTTATGTTTTCTTTTTTTGGTTGCAGACTGTCAGTCATATTCATGATAACATTGTACCTCTGGTTGTTCCAGACAAATCTGGAGGACCTAAGGCTGTACGTATAGTGCTGACTAGCTCAGAGGAGGATAAAAATCTTCTCATGGTTGTTTCTCAAATACATGATATATCATTTTTATTGCATCTGTTATGTCTGGATTTGTAGTTCATCACATTCTTACTTTCTGTTTTAGACCGAGATTCAAAATCTTGAAAATGAGCAGAACCTGAGAGTTCGGGGATTCCGGGAAGTGATTGATGTGATTTCCTCTTCCAATAAACCAGTCATTGGTTATAACTGTCTACATGGTGATTTTCAAATTACCCTACCCACCTTTTTCTTTTATCTAATCTGCTAATATTAATTGCATTGTTTGCAGATTTCACATTTATTCACTCAAAGTTCATTGCCCCTTTGCCCCCAACTCTCTTTGAATTTATGTGCTCCTTGAGGTTGGTATTCACTAACATAATTGATATCAACTATCTGTCTAAGGAAATTGGCCCTTTGAGAAAAGCAAAGAATCTACCTGCCACTCTTAGTTACTTGAAGAGGCAATTCTTTATGCCTATTGATATCGAACTCCCTCCAAAAGGTATTTGTCTTATTGGCAGGTGTCTTTTTCTCCTGTCACATAAAATAATTCTGTATATCTTTGTTATCCTACATAAGCAACAGAAATTTATGGATGACTTGTTTTTCTCAGTCAGATTGATTCCTTCACCAATTTCATGTTATAAGCTTGAATCACCATCTGTCACATTATTGTTGACATCAAACTACTTTTAGCACAATTGTATTTCTTTTCTATAATGCACAGTTTTTGTGAATGTAAAAACAATCAATTGGGCTGCCATAAGAGTTAGGATAGAAAAATCTACTTTTTTGTGGGAAGAATCTCCTCCCCCTGCACAAGCACAAGGTAGACTTTTTTTTCCATAATGATCTGCACAGATCCTTTATAGAATTTTGAAATCTCAATAGATTTGTGTTTTTGGGGGAAAAACACCTGTCTTGCTTGACATAAGCTCACTTCTCCTGCATAGTTCACTTTAGTCATATTACATTTTGTGATGATCTTATTTGTTTGATTTCTGAGCTCAGAATATGATTTTTTTTTTCCTTTTTAACTCCAGCCGCTGAAGAAAAGAGCAACAAGGCCATTCATGGAAATAATGTTCTGCAAATAACTTATTTATTTGCAGCACTCAGTGCATTACTAAAACTGAATCCTGATGGTCAACTTCCTCAAGGACAGAACATCATGCCCATTGAAGATTATTCAAATATCTTTTATCCCATATGCACTAGCCTACAGGAACCTGATGATGAGCTTAATTATCTGATGGAACATGCCCAGAAATCGAGCACTGGTAACTTAGTGTTTTTGTGGGGATTTAGTCATTTGATTTCTTCTAAGGAGCTAAAACGTGAGCTACAACAAATTCATGAGGTGTTCACAGAAGATTTCGAGTTACAGTTGATGGATGAGACTTGTGCAGCTGTTGTCTTTTCCAGATCAGGTTTGGCTGAGGCTTTACTGATGGAAATGGGATCAGGAAAGTTTTGTTCTGATGCTTTGTCAACGAAGACATCAGGGCTGAGAGCAGCAGGGTATGACGCTTATCGAAAGGTTTGCATGTCCGATCTTTGGGAGGCATACTTGGCTGATTCCTTGGAGAATATACTGTCCGGGTCAACCAATAGTCTGTCAGCATCTTCCGAGAAAGATTCATCTGAGGTTTACTGGAGAAGTGAGTCAACAATTGATCTAAGTGATCTCTAGGAAAATTATCTTATCGTCGGACTTGAGTTTGGTTTTGAGATATCCAAGCAAAGAACAAATCACCAATACAGAAAGGAATTATGAGATAGTAAAACCAACTTTGCAGAGAAACTTCATGGTTTCCCTTATCGGTGTTGAAGCCCATACCATTGTGGAATGCCTAGCTTCTGTACGTTGATTTACTTACAAAATTTTGACCAAGTGATGCTTTATAACACCAAAATGAAATTTTAGGTAATTTAGGCATTTGTAAATGTGCATTTCATTGTAGCATCATCTTCAAAGTTTTGTAGAAAATTCAGATTAATAGTTGATCATCCGATTACCAAAAGTCATACCGTTTCCTAGTAAGAATCATGTACTTGTTCAGCATAAAATGATGATTATTCATTTTGGGTTTGTTACTTAAAGAAGTATATGCCTCCTTTGTTACTTTTTTATCCAGATTCAACTGGAAAGTTTTGGTTTTGTCTTAATGATGGAATACATTCAAGCATAAAACTGCAGCTCTATCTCCAGTGCCTCTTGGTGAAGCATGGCAAGTTGTTAAGGTAATCCACTTCATGTTCTTAGATTTTTATAAACCCAGCGAGAAAGATACAAGTTATTACCCTGCACATTATAATGGGATGAATTCGCTTCTTTCCGCAATGTTTGTACTTAGATTAAATGGTCCCTTTGTATTAATTGAATGTTACTGATTCTCCATTGTAACGATGCTCTTGCTCTTGTAAATTAATAATTGTGAAGGTCTATCAACTTAGGATTATACATTGTCTTGTCAAGAGCAGGATAGTAGTGATGCAATTCTCAGTTGTGAGAATACCATTGCATCAAGCTCCAGTAAATGTGGATATCAACACACAAACAATTTTATCTACAAACAAAGAGATCATTCTCATGATTGGAGTCCTGGTCATAATACATGATAATCTTGGCGTAGGTGCCAATAAAATCACGTTTAGTCAGTGAATGCATGAAAGATGCATATGATCTTTGTGCCTCAAAGTTTGAACGAGTATTTTGTTGGTTTATATCTTGGATTAGATGGTGCTAAAATTTTCCAAGTTAATGCAGCGAAGGGATTGTATTGTAGGCTGTGCAGTCTTTACACCTGAAATCTATAACATGATATGCTTCTGTTCTAGTGATCAATTCTTTTCTTTGCCTACTTGAATCTTATCAACCGAATCTTCCATTTATTAACTTTTTAACATAACCCTCCCCTGATTGCAAATCCTCGAAGAGAATCAAGAGTTAGAATTCGACTAGGCAGGCCAAATTATGAAAAGAAAAAATAGCATTGATTATACACCAAGGAAACAACTGGCAATAATTGACATGAGAAGACATTAAAAAACACAGCAGATTGGAGGCTTTCAACTAATAGTATATACATGGATTACATTAACTCGTACTAAGTTGGGACTAAAAACAAATTTGCAGAGAGAGAATGAACATCTGTACACACTAATAAAACTGGTGCTGTTCTTCCCATGAAAACAATAGCTCGAGAATCTTTCTTACTCTTGGCGTTTGTTGGCTGCTTGTTCCCTGCAACAAAACATTACATTATGGTGATGTTGTTGTCGGATGGATATCCACTGGACTTCGATCCTGGCAATTGCCGTTGGGGCCTTCTCCTATCACATATTGTAGAGTTTCATTGCTAGAAAGTGTGCTAAGACAGGCCAATGATTTTGAACTGGTGGACTCTTGCTCGTAGCAGCCAGCATTGGTCGCATTTAATGATCTCGTTCGAATGGAGGAAATGTTAGATGCCTCGGCATTGAGAAAGAGGCATACTACAGCGCAGTCATCAATTCTGGATGTTGGGTATTTAAGCCTCCAGGCCTTGACTGCTGACTGGACGAGACAACTAGCAGCAGAGGACCGAGCTGGAGCAGAGGCCACAATGTCTACCACTTCTTTGTTGGATAGCACATCCCAGACCTGTTAGATTTAGATAGCAGAGTTAACAGTACCGTAAACAGAATCAAACATCTAAGGCTAAAGAGAAAATTGTTGGCTAACATTGTGATCAAGTTTGAGGTAACTAGCGAGATATAGGCAGCATAAAGATCAAAATAGAATTTTTTTCTCATCTCACCCCGTCCGAAGCCAAGATGATGAACTCGTCTCTATCTGTGACTCGCCTACACGAAATCTCAGGTACAGAAATCAAACCAAAATCCTTTAGACAAAAATCTCCAAAAGCTCGTGTCATAGCCAAGCCCGGAGAGTCACCATTAGGCAGCCAAACACGTAACACATCAGGCTCAGTCCTAAGAGCAAAAACTCTGCCACTACACTGCCTTATTCTTTCTGCTTCACCTGTTGTGATTCAAGTTCATCATTAAATGTCTAAGGAATAAATGAATAATCTATAGTCCACAAGAAAATAGATAAAGCACTCTTCAGGGAGCTTGCGTGCTTAAAAAGTAATTTTAAAACCTCAACGTATGTCATTAAAATGAAGTTTTAATTACTCCAATATTAAGTTAAAGCAATAAACAAAAGCTGCGTGATGGTTTTTAAAGAAGATGAGATTGAAAATATTGAAAAACAGATTTAGAAAGAACCATGGGGAAGAAAACACAACCAAGTAAGAGATCTTAGACCCAACATTCCACATTGTGGGAACTGGGAAGTACTGTTATACTTTGACATTTTGTATGATTTGCACAAACTACTGATTTCTAGAGAGTCCTCAAGCCATTTTGCTAGCTTTTCTGGTACCCCAAGGAAATGTCTGAAAAGACAGATTATATTCTTCGGATTACCAAATAAACTGTGAAATGAAAACTGACTTGAGCAACCACAAACAATGTATCAGTTGAGATATCTTAGTGTTCAGCTAAAAAGAGATCCCATTTGTCAGGAAAAGATCTGGTTTAGCAGAATTAAAAGATGACATTGGTTCTGTTTCGGTTTTGCTTTGCTTCATTTGACCTCAGTGATCTCAGCTTATAATGAGGCCAGGAGCTTCATTGAAGTCCTTATACTAACTTCAAATGTCAAATATGAAGTGAACATAATAACATGAGAAATGTCGTAGATCAAAAGTTTATCATGAACCCATGCATCCTTTTACTTCTCAATATATGCAAACAAAAAGAGTTGCAAAAGGATATGTGAATACATAATGCCTTACACTATAATTTTTTTAAGTCTATAAATTCAAAGGATAAACTCGCAATTGTAGACCTCTTTGAGATGTTGCACGAATCTTTTTGAGTTGTGAAAATTAGAATCGACAGAATCATGGAAGTATATGATGACGTTTCAGCTTGGAGCTAGTAAATCTGTACCCTCTAAGAGAATTAGAAAATACAGAGAAACTTCCTCATCTGTCTGTCTTAGTTATCTTAAGCTTAAATTTCACATCCGATCTGTACCCACAGAACTGCTTTTGATCAAATCTCTAGTTGACATAGTCAAGGATAAGCATGGTGAATTTTCATAAGAATCCCCTTGAAGATATCACTTTCTCATTAATAGATCTTCCATGCTCTTCATATAGCCTGATCCCTATCATGAATCTATGTTTATCTTCCATGCTCCCCGATGGTTCCAACTCTAACTAATAACCGTTAATCACCGAGGCTCTTCATACAGTCTCATGCATTACAATTACTTGCCACAAATTATTCACCCACTCGTACAGTTTGGAAACAATTAAGAGGAAAGAGTTGGACGTTATTTGGAAGATTCTTGCATCGATGATGAATGGGTTGACAGAGGGACTAATATGTTGAAAACCAGAATGCTTTTAAAATGTATTACATAAAATTCTCTCTTACCAGATCATTATCTAATATAGTAGTAAGCTAGGAGACTAGGATAAGTTCTTCAGACATTTATAAAATGTGATGATGATTTCTTTCCAATCAATCTACCTTAATAATAGCAGGACAAAAATTCTTACAAGGAGATAAGAAAGTCTAGAATCCACAGTTCTAACAGAAATCCTCAATGAAGACCCAGAAGTCCTGAAACAAGAAGAAAAACTGCTGTGTGGTAGGCCATCTGTAGGACTATTTAGCAGTACCACCACATAGGACAGTCAGACATAGAAGTAATAGATGTTTGAAATCTTATCCACATAGTTAAGATGCTAACTGCCTAAATAAAAAGCACCTGCTTATTTGCAAAGAGAGAGTGAATCTCATACACGATTGCAATCGACATATTTAACACGACACTAAAAAATGGATGCCTATGTTTATATCTAATCAAAAGCTTGAAGAAGAAGGAATGAAAGTAATTACTTGGAAGATTTGGTTTTAGGTCCACAGTCAACTGCACCGCGGTCAATGAATTGTTTTTATCTCTAGTACCAAGAACAGCTCTCGAGTCTCCAACATGTCCGATAACAAGTTCTTGACCCTGCAGAGGTAGAACATTCAGACAATAGCAGGCCATTAGTCTCAGACTTGTCCGCATGGTTCCATGTAAAATCCAGCATTAGTCTTAAACCTTCAAGTGTTTGCTTCAAACTTCAAAGAATATATGAACACTATAAGATGTTAATGAGTAATGTTTAACCTGCTTGATCAAAGTTACTGCTGTCGACCCACTGGAAAAGCAATCAAAACCAGGTTTCTGTTTCAGCTCTTTATCCATGTTTCTAAAAGCCTTCAGCAATGAATCTTTTAGCATCTTGAGGTTCTGAGAGTGCTCGTCTTTTTCTTCAAACTTGGTGGAATCTCTAATCTCCTCTTTGGGAGATGCAGTTGAATGTTCTGAAGCAGAGTTTCCTGGACTACTTGCGCTGAATTCTCTAGATTCCCCACATTTCCAATCGTCGGTTAGCTTTAGAGGGAGAACATCTCTGACTCTCTTTGCAACCATATGGCCAAGTGGACCATGGCCATCAAAAACTCCACAAAAAACAGTATCATTTCTAGAACCAAAATTCTGAACATGGAAGATAAAAAATTTCTCAGAATTGTTAGACATGCCAATGGATAGTAGACCCTAGAAAGAAGACAATGCAGAAAGACCAGATATGGGAAGTGATAAGGTAATTTTCATGTTTAATATGCACTAATAAGTTCCCAGAAATATGGTGTGGTAGACATAAATATGAATTGACCATTGCTCAAATATTTTGGTAGGTTCTTGATATTCCAAAAAGTACATTAGATATTAAAGACTTGATTATGTGAACACTTGTGCCAATAATTGGAGCATGAATATTAAGCAAGCATAATAGGAGGTTACATTAAGAAAATTGGAGATCTTAGATAGGAGCTCTTCTATTCAAATGCAAAGCTTTCGTCGAAGTCGTTTCTAAAAAACTCAAGATTAGAAGAATTTTAGACTACTGACTTTGAGAATGATAAATTTAGACCATTAATAAGACTAATCAGACGGTTCATAGCAGTATGACATGTAGAATCAATGCAAATATGAAAGAGAAAGTAAAATGAGTAATTATAAGTTTATAACAATCAGGGTGTCAGTTGTATGCTTAAAATAATCGATGCAATACATCATGAAAGCATCGACGCAAAGCAAAATATGTTGTCTATTAACATCAAACAGAAGAGCATCCTCATGAAAGTAGAAACTCCAAGTTTGCTAATTAGAAAAATCAACAAGATAATCTATTACCAATCTAAGAGTATCAGCAAAAGACTCAAATGTTCCAGAAGAACGTTAAGAATGAAAGTAATGTGAAACTAAGAACCAAATAAAAGATCCACAGATCAATTGATAAGAAGTATGAAGTAAGATTTGCTGCAATGCAGCATAATAGTATGTAAGCAGAAGTAAAAGGTTATTCCTAACATCGAAGATAAATCTGCAGCTAACAACTTAAAGCCAAAAAAACCATTTGAGCAGAAGTAAAAGGTGGTGTCATGTTGAGCGAAAGGACCAACAAGATGCCAACCTACTATCAATCTTGAAATACTTTGTTCTGCAGGCTAAAGTAAGACGGTGTCATATGAGCAGAAGTAAAAGGTCATCCCAAACATCGACACAAATACTCCATCCCGACAAAGCATTCGAATGAAACGTGCAACAAGACGCCAATCTACCATCAACCATTAAATATCTTGTTCTACAGGCTAAATTAAGATGGTGAGAGAAGCATCAAATATCACCTCCCAAACGATCATGGCGTCCTGATTGATGCCCTTCTTCCCCTGCTGGGTGAAGAGCGAAGCGCAGTCGGTGGCCCCGTTCAAGAACAACCTCCCGGAGATCCTATGGAGCTGCTCCTCACTCCCGGAGGATCTCCGCAGCCTCCTCGACCCGGGCCATTTCGGCGACGTTGGCGATGAGACGGACGACGGGGTACTGCACCCGCCAGTCGATAGGCACGAACCCATGCGCAGGGTCTTCACGAAAGCTCAGCACGCACTCCAGGCCGCCTGCACAGCGGAACCCGATCGATGTCTTCTTCGCTATCTCCTCCGCAATTCCACGAACGGATGGTAAGCACGCAGCCGAGTCCAGTCCAACTTATGTAGAAACGCGACGGATGAAGGCCGCCAGAATTCAAATGGTCGTCGACGCAAAAGATAAGATTCATTTCCCTTCCTCGCTCATAGAAATCATCGACGACATGCACGAGCAGATCCAGATGTCCCGCGAACAGCTCAGCAAAAGCAAGGGGGGGGGGACAGGGAAGGTTTTCATGTCCGGATTAGGATGCCGCGAACAAAAGGGGAAACTAAATCTTCCGGGGAGTCCAACCCGGGTGGCAAGAGATCGCAACAACATCAACAAGAACACGAGAAACCAACGGATCGAGCTTGGCGACTTGGTATCGTCGTCTTAATAAGGTTCGCCGTTCGATCGAGTACACCACGTTCCACCATATATAGGTATCGTTCGTTCGATGCGCATGCTGAGGCATCCCGTGGGATTCTACCTACGGACATCGATCGCATCGTGGGTTTGGATGAGATTCGATTGTATCTTATACTCGAATCGTAATCTAGTATGGATCTTATTTATAGATTCCGGTGAATCCATGTTACTAAAAGTCAGTGTATGGCTTGTGGTTTCGTGGCTGCGCTAGAAAACCGAAGCAAAGCATAAATGTGAAGTGCATTCAAACATGTCCAAATCAGGTTCTAACTATCGATATAGTAAATTATTGTAATCATTTAGTCCCATATTAATTGAGAAGTACGGGAATAAGGATTCCTGTCAGGTTTTTTTTATTTTAAAGACTGATAAGATTATTTAGTTTCACATTATTTAAAATTATATAAATATTAGATGATTTTAAAATAAAATATATTTTTAATATTATATTAAAAATATTTTTTTGGATAATGAATAAAAAATAAAGAATATCTCAATCTAATATGTGGACGGTCCATTTCTTAGGTTTTGTTCGATCCAATCTTACAACACAGATTCAATGTGTTGTTAGGAAGAGAAGACGTAAAAAAAGAGGAGATAAAAGTGGAAGCATAGATATGTATGTATTGTTAGATCAACGTGTGATAATAAATACCATAATATAACAATGAACAAATTTTCAGCACATAATTGCTTAGCAAATGGGAGATTTTACAAGATATATATTTCTTTTAATGGGTCAAACACAAAAGAGAAATCTATATTCAAGTAGATGTACATTAAATGATCTTCCAATTCATTGAACTTGTAGATATCTATACTACTAACATCAATCCTGATTGATCTGAATTGAATGCTTCTGGAAACATGCCATGATAGCATGCTTAGATGTAATAAATGACTAAATGTCATTTGATGATCCTGTAGCCACTTATCTTCTCATCCATACAACTCTTGTTGAAACTGATGAATGACCACTTGTAGTTGCTTATCATGTAAGCTAATAGTCATATGTTTTGCCCAAAAAGTTCAGTACAAAACACATTCAAGTAGATGTAAAATTAAATGAGTTTCCAATTCACTGAACTTACAGATATCTTTACTAGTAACAGCAATCCTGCTTGATTTGAATGAATCAGTAGCAATGCATGATCAAATTATGATCATATGCAAAGAATCAGAAAATGTCATTTTATGATGATCATAATATATTATCAAAATATTAAGAGAATCATGATAATTTTATCTTGATTTATTTTAGATCCATACATATATACATGACATATAAGACAAATGGCAGTATTTAATATGGGATCTGCTTCATCCCAATTCTTTTCTGCACATCTTAGTCTAATAATATTTCTCATTACAATACCCTCGAAGTGAATTTTGTTGATTCTGGTCATTTAAAGAGTTCCAATGTTGCCATATGTAGCTGTCATAAAAGCTTATTAATACATTCAATAATGCATGAAAAACTGCAATAATATAGATTGAAGGATTATTGCAGATCATTTATCATCAATCTACAAAAGGCATATACTTAATTATCTTTTTGTCACATCCAATAAACTCCTGATTCATTATCAACTATTATTTGGCTCCTTAATTTTTGAATTCAAGCTCAGAGGAATGGATATAAAATTTTAAAATTTATTAATACCAATTAAAATTTTTACCATTTGCATAAAAAGCTTTTGTTTTTGGATTTTTTTTTAAATATGCCTCTAGTTTTTAGTTTTCCTTATATGGTATCTCTTTTTTCTATAATATCTTAAATATCCCTCGTCGTCACAATTGTTTTCCAAGAGTAATTTAGTTTGTGTTATTTAAATAAATTTTATTAATTTATAGGTATATTGAATAAGTTCTCATGTGACAACATTTACTCAACACTAAGAAAAAAGAAACAAATTTAGAAAAAGTGGAAGAAATCAAATTATTGATTAAAATATTATAAATCTTGATTAGATATCTTAAGTATTCATCTTTAGAAAGAATAATATCATGAGGAAAAGAAGGTTATTCCTTAAATCAAATCAAGAAAATTATCTTATTCGAAGAAAAAAATATATCCTATATTTATTTGATGTGATTGTATTTTTATTTCTATATATTTCATTGATCCATGTGGATAATGGATCAATGAGAGATGAATTAATGTTGAGTGGTGTGAGATTATATTTATTTTGATGGAATAATTTTATTATCCACATGCGAGATATGCAAAAGGTCTGAGTTATTTTTTTTATTATCTTTTTTGTTATTATCTTTTTTTTACTCTCCACCTCTCTGTCATAAAAAATAAGTAAATTCAACGTTACTCATCCAATATCATAGATTCTTAGCATCAATTACTCATCCAATATCATAGATTCTTAGTCATGACTCTCATCTCTTTATAATTGTTCATAATATAAAAAACCTTATCCTTACTTCTACCCTCCTCGCATCCATTTTGTCGTCTCTCCCATTGTTAATCGTCATCCCATCTCTCTCTCCTTTGTATTTTCTCCTATTTTTATGCTTATTTTTCTCATCCCAAACCTCACTAATATGTGGAGATCTGATAGGGCGGAGAAAACAAACTTCGAATAATAACAAAAGAACATCTCAAATGTATTAGAGAAAAAAAAAATCATATGATAAATAAGAAAACTGAAAATTGAGGTATCTTTCAGAAAAAAAAAAGAGAAGTATTTTTCAGGAAATCAATCGCCCCTCAATTTTCATTGTCTTTAAGACGATGGGCTATCGACCATGGCCCAGTTCCTCTGAGCCCGAGCTCTTCCCAGGCTGCCCTTCCTCAGCGGCAGTCCCGCGGTGTAGCGCGTTCGGTCCAAGTAGCCACACGACCGAACAGAAAGGAGGCGCCGTCCGAGCACGCTCCGGCGGTGTAGGCAGGGGAGGGGAGGAGGGGTGTAGCGGCGAAGATGGGTGGGCGGGCGCAGATGGGCAAACGCATCGCGGAGATGGGGTTCAACCCCGGTGGTGGTGTCATCAACTGGTTCCCCGGGCACATGGCTGCCGCCACTCGGGCTATCCGTGATCGTCTCAGGCTCGCCGACCTCGTCATCGAAGTACGCGATGCCCGCGTGAGACACCACTCTCTTGCACCACTTTTCTCTCCTTCCCCGCCACCCAAACAACTTTAGTACCTCTTGCTGCCCTAACAATCCTAAGCGACGCCTCCTTGCTTCGACCATCGTTCTCCTGAACTTGTATAGTCTTTTAGTTTGTTAATGGGGACGTTCTGGGAATGAAAACACAAGTGGTAAGTTGTCTACCATTTGTTCGATGAAAAGACTTTGAGGGGCACTGAAGTCGCAACCTAAACACCTCTTTCTTAAGCATCATAGAAAACCTGATACTTCTAAATGGCTATCTACTTGTAAATGAAATGACAGACAAGTGCTCTTTTGTGAGTTGATCCAGTTGCTGCCTTCACTTGAGCAAGCACACTATAGGTCACACTCTTCTTTCGGTAATGACAATTTTTACATTGACACTCTTTGTTGGTTAAACTCTATCTGCATAATTATATCACTCGGTTGTGTTATGCTTCTTTTCTTTTCAGCAACTGCTTTAACTGATTCTAGCCACCAAAGTAATAAAAATTGTTGACGTCTCAGTACATGCTGTTTTCTGTTTGGTCGTTGGAGCTTAATTTTAGGCTGTAAGAGGAGCATGGTAAGCTAATTCTTGTAGTATGAGGTGTACCTAATGTAGTTTAATGTTTGGTTTCCATCATCTATAATCGTACATCTTATTTCAGATATTAATGACCATGTCAGCTTGTTAATTTTTGATGCTCAACTCCAGCTGTGCTTCTTCTTCTTCTTGTCTTCACAAAAATCATGACATTCTTCTCTTCTTTTTTCTTTTGGCATTTCAAATTTACTTCTAGTTCTGCCTCATTTGACATCAGTGTGCTGCTTTGAGACAAAAGATTTAGGTAGCGTTTGACAAAATTTATTTTACTTTGATTTGTTTTTCTCAGTTATGTAAAATTATGCTTTTCTTTTTGAGAATCATGTTATATTATAGTTGCCTAAAAAATTATTCAAAATTTGACCATTTCACATTATTACTTGGGCTCATATATTAATTTCTGATAGTTATAATCTCTTATATGCAATTAATTATAAGCAGTCAACTGAAGCCCATATTCTATTCCTATCTGCAGATTCCATTATCATCCGCTAATGAGGATCTCCAGAGTCTGCTTTCCTGTAAGAGGCGTATAATTGCCCTAAATAAGAAAGATATGGCAAATCCGAACATAATGCATGTAAGTGGTTTCTAAAGTATTTATCATCTTCACTTGTATGACAACATCATAGAAAGGTCTCCTAGTATGAATGCCCATCTATATGTTCTCTTGAAATCCATTACCTTTTGAATTCATATGTTGTATTTCCTTTTATCTTGTACTGTTCAGTAAAATAAACTTTTCTTCTGATTTACAGCGATGGGTACAGCATTTTGAGTCATGCAAGCAAGACTGTCTGTCAATGAATGCTCACCTCAAAAGTTCTGTAAGCCAGGTTTGTCTGCTCCATCAAATATGTTAAACATACTATTTGGTTCCTCCAACTATAATTCTCAATTGACATTGTACAAATTATTCAAATAAGTTGGGGAATATTTTTATTTAAATGGTTCCACTTTTTCTGATTTTTATGTTCATTATTTCTATTGTCTTTTTTTCCCTAAAGTACCATGTGACATTTTAGATGATGTTGAAGATGAAAAACATTTAATTATAGTGCCAACTATATGCTGGAACCTACTAAAAGCAGTTAAATATAATGTCAACTCTATACTGTATCCTCTTTGAAAAGTGTCCAAATCTCAGTCTTGTGCCCCCATCTAGTTGACTTAATACTTTGGGATTTTGGTGAAGGAAAATCTGGATTCCTGCACAGCTGCATGCACTCCATTCCTGCTATAAGTTAAACAGTGACATTACAACTGGATATAATTGATGCTTTAAGGGGTTAACGGAAGCCAAGTTGACTTTTTTCCATACTACTTCAAAATTTCAAATGATGTGCATATGCATGTATAATTGCAAAAATTGTTTAACAAATTGGAACTATGTAATTCCTTTTTAATGTTGAGAGTTCTTTATTTTTCTATAAAGGTAATTGAATACATTCATTTTCACTTATTATTAAGAATCATAAGTTGTTTTATTCATTAGTCATGGACTTGTTGACCTTGATTCTATCATCCCTAATCTTAAGACCAAATACCTTTTGATAAGTCAATATTTTGTTGTCATTGGTGCGAGCATGAAGGCTTGCGAGAAATTGTTCGTTTTGGGTGAGCTCAGACAGTTTTGCCCTTTTGGCTCACCCAAAACGGATAATTCCTCGTGAGCCTTCGTACTCGCACGAATGATGACAAGATGTTGATTTATCAGAATGGTGTTAGAAGAAGGGTGATGAACTCTCGGCTCCCCTACGGGGGCGGGGGGTGGGCCACATCGGTTGAGAAGTAGGGGAACCAAGAACTTATAAGCCTCTAACATCACCCTTACCCTCAGAGACGCTTTTTGGGGCTCACCCCGAAAGGGCAAAACCGTACGAGCTCATCCAAAGCAGACAATTCCTCGCAAGCCTTCATGCTCGCACCATTCTATCATTTTGGACCTTTTATTTTTGCTTTTGTCTTGAGCACTAGTTGAAGTTGATGTGCAAAACAATGAACACAGATAGCAGAATTGTGTTACTTCATATTGAGACCATTAAATTTACTTTGTGTGTTACTTGCTCCATCATAACCTTGTCCTTCTATCCTCTTTAAATATTCACGAATGCTTGTAAATGGTAATGCTGCTGAATCAGAGACATGAACAAGACCGATGCAATGTTTAAAACATTGGTTTAAAACATGAACAAGATGGCTTATTTGGTTTAAAACACTTTGTAACTCATGAATATATAAAGTTGGTGAATGAATTTGATGTTTTACTCCATCAGACCTGGGAATTGTTATTCATTGCATTTCTTTATTTCTGTCAAACATGATAATACTTGTGTGGAAGCCACTCAAGATAATTCCAATACTCGTTGGAGATGAATGGACATGTTCTAACAATTGTGACTGTACTTTTTTTTTTTTCTAGTTATTGTTTCATTTTAAGTAACTAAGCTCACTGGCCCCCAGTGCATCGGCTGCTGTGTAATAGGTATACAACTTCAAACTTTTAACTTGAGCTTATTACTGGTGTTGCCACAAAATCTTTAGCTAACTGGTGATAGAATTGTTGTATATTTTAATTGCTTGAATCTTTTTATCTTCAACATGTCTATAAGCTAAATTAAAATGTTCTTTTCATTCCAAGTTTTATTATTTCCATAAGACTTTCTTAATTGTTTCAATATGATTATTGGCTTTTTAAGCTGAATTAAATTTTCTATGATTAAAAGCTTCTAGCACTTGTGGAGTTGAAATTGAAGGAAGTCATTTCTAGAGAACCTACACTTCTTGTTATGGTTGTTGGTGTCCCAAATGTTGGCAAATCATCTCTTATCAATTCTATCCATCAGATTGCAAATTCTCGTTTTCCAGGTGAGATATGCAGTTTCCTTTAATAATATTATTATCTTTTCTTCCAATGAGGTACTTAGGTTTCTATTGGCACTCTTTGTAGTGCAGGAGAAGATCAAGTGTGCTACGGTGGGACCATTGCCAGGTGTGACACAGGACATTGCAGGATACAAGGTCTTGATATTTTCAGTTTTATCCTAACATGTTTAATATTAGTACATGCTGTCTCCTCAACTTTCTTTTGTACATATTGTTTCAATTTTTGTTATTCATCATGCTAAGGTATGGTTATGGGCATGTTTTAAGGGCATGTTTTTTATCATATGATGACGCTGTAAAAATGTGAAGGTGATTAGTCTTGACTTTCTACCCTTCCTACTTGACAGACTGGTACACAAAAGCACTTGATATGAACAGTTCCTTGGAAAGGAGCAATAGTTTTTTTATTTTTCCCATCTACCACAATATGGTTGAACATGATGCTGTTAGAAGTGTTGATGACCTAGGACACCTCCATATGACCTCCAGTATGCATGAAAATAGAAGTGAAATGAAATAACCTAATCTCAAGTTGTAAGATTCGTTCACTAGGGTTGGTGACCTTGACTAGTTAAGGGTCTTGGTAGATGTTCCTTACCATGTAGACCAATTGAATCATGAAGCAGTTAGTGACCATTTGTTTCAGGGTTATTGGTGCCGTTAAAATAAGCAAAATATTACCAGTAAACTTTTATATAATAGTGAACCAATTTAAGTATTATCCAACAAGTAAGAACTGCTACAAGATAAGATTCTAATACAACCACTTTATCTATATTCTGCCTTCTAATGGAATATGTTGCACTTGCACTTACCATGTATTTTTTTTAAACCACATAAGTGGCACTGGGCCCTCACATGAAGGCAATACATATGAGCAGAGTGTGGCTGCATAATGGCACAACGTATTGTCTGCATATGCATGTTGGTGCAGTCTAGAGGATAAATTTTCTGGACTGGTGTTCTTGTATAATATAATTTCTTTGTACCTTGACAAACTTTATTTCTAAAGTTGCTAGCATGACTTGAGTTATATGCATTAGGCACTTCATGTCAGGACCACACCATGGTTTCCAAGTATTACAGTTTTTAATTATTTATGCTGCTCTCCTGCTTTGCCATTCACAATGTTGCAGATTTTGTTTATAAACTTATGTGGTCATACGTGATTTGGGAAATGACTGCCATGTATTTCTTATATTAGCACTTTATTATCAGATTAATGTGTATCTGCTAAGTAAGCAAAATCTATTTCATATTTCCTAAATTGTCCTTTTGTGATTTGATTTATGCACCATTCTCTTTTTAATATTGTAATCTTGCTTTACTGTTTTGGATTTTCTGGATGCACAGTTCTAATTTATAATAGAAATAAACATATGGAAGTTGTAACAGTCAACTTCTGATGTTTGGTTGAAATGTTTCATCAGTGCATAGCAAGTTCTTTTGCTGATAAACTCTGTATTGGTAATTGGGAATCTATATGATTATGTTTCCAACAGCTTGTAATTGAACTTGATATAATGGTGGACAGATTGCAAATCGGCCTAGCATATATGTACTGGATACACCAGGTGTCCTTGTGCCTAGCATACCAGATATAGAGACGGGCCTAAAGCTTGCTTTAACAGGTACCCTTTTTTTTATGGTTGTAATTCTTCACCCTCAATTTGCTACTATTTGTAACATAGTCTTCACACCATGATAGAGGATAACAATGTTTGGCTAGTAATGTGCTTTAGAATGACATGCTATTCTGTTTATTCTTGAGTGGCAGAAAAAAAATGGAGTAATAGATTTTACATAGTAAACAAAAAGATTTAGAAAGAGGAAAATGAGCCACCTAATAAATAAGTTACAAGTCAAAGGTCGTTATACCCTTTATTCAATCTGTTGCACATAGTAAAACCTTGTAGCACAGATGAATAAGAAAGTCGAGAATTGACCTAAAATGAAGAATTTCTGGAATTGTGTTTCATATATCTGAACAATATCTTACATAATAATCTCTATTTTATGTGAATCAAAAAGGGTGATAAGTTAGGAAGGTTAGAAGTCACAAATTCAATTATAACTAAGAAAACATAAACTAATAATTGTCTTTTCCATCAGCTAGAACCAAAGAAAATTATGTTGCTCAATTCTAAATGGAGCAGACCCATGATGCAAATATACTTATCAATTAATTATTGCAAACAAGACTCATTGTTTTTTTTTGGAAAGAAACTAGCTCATCTATTAACTTCAAAAGTTGGGAACATTAACAAAAAAATGGGTTCCGGAATCAGCCCCCTAGACAACTGCTTTGTCACGTATACAACCCATACTAGCTAATTTGTGAGCTTCAGCACTAAAATTCCTACTAATATGGATAAATTAAAGGACATTAAGCTCATTACCCAGAAACAAAATGTTGGGCAATCCAGTTCTGTCCATTTAAAAAATTATATTATATGTTATAAATCCCAATCACTAGGTCTTGCTTGATCTCAACCACCATCTTCTCGCCACAGAATTCTTGCCCGATCGCTGCCGCCATCAGCTGCCAGCCATCCTCCTCTTCTTCCTTCCTCTTCCTCTTTCTCTTCCTCTTCCTTCTTCCTCCCCTCCTCTCCCTTTCCCAACAGAGTGTTGGTACGCACTGGCATACCAGCCCTTGGTACACCAGTTTTGGCTGTACCTACAGGTCTGGCTTGGGTCCAAGACAAGATAGCATTCCTTGGTCTCATCTATGTTTGGCGTGAACATCCTTTCATTATTATGCTTGATTGGACTCTCCGAGTTAACCAAAATAGTGAAGGTTATTCAGTTGGTTCAAAATCCAAATTGTGTTAGTTCCAATTTTAAAACTTATATCAGCAGATAATTAACCAGTAAATCTTTTGGCTGATTTGAGTAAGTATTATTGTGGCTTATTTTCTTATGATAAATAAAAATGGAATAATTGTAGTGAACAGTTTATGAGGAATAGGTGGGAGAGAAGTACATGGGCTGTAAGCTTCAAATGATTTCTTGTAGTAGTCAGGAGTCACCCTATGTTTAGATGACCTGAATTAGACAGGCTTCCGCTGCAAATAGGACTTAGAAATAATGGGACAAAGTAGATAATATTACCAATCAAGACTCTTTCAGACAAAAAAGTACCTCATAATCTTATGTATTAAATGACCTTGAGATTTTCCAATTTTAGACCCTACTGAATTGTAATTTTTTGGGCAATGTAAATTGTAATATATATACCTAAAACAGAATTTATCAACATTAATCTTGCTCAAAATTACTTTGAGATAATTATCTTAAAAAATTATCATTTTATCAATAATAGGGGTGAAAGTCCAGTGAAAATTCTGAAGTGCTACCTTTTTTCACTAGATCTGCTTACAGCTAAATGATATAAAACCATGACTTTGGGGCAGACTACTTTTATAATTTGAGATCATTTTTCACTGACAAATACATTAAGTAACTATTGGCTCGAGCACTCTGCTATAATACTTGCAAATATCTGACAGTTACATTGTATATTCTTGTCGTTCTGTTGTCTCGCTTATCTATTTTGTGTGCAGGGGCTGTCAAAGACTCAGTGGTTGGTGAAGAACGCATTGCTCAATATTTATTGGCAATTTTGAATAGTAGGAGAACACCTCTACATTGGGATCGCTTAGGTAATGAACGAATGCGGACAGCACCTGAGTTTGATGGAAGAAACAAGAATATTTTTGCTGACTCAATTCCAAAGAGGAGGAGGCAATTGAATGTGTCTGATTCTGATGCTTTGTACATTGAGGTATTAATTTTTACTAATTCCATGCTACTTTAGAATTGCATCATATTGACTTCTTACTAATAGGGATTTTATTTCTTCCATATAATAAACTAGGATTACCAAGTAATAGTTCCTAGTTACATCTACCTTTTTGTTCTAGACATTCTAGTTTTATCATTTTGCATATTTTGTGGATATTCTTTACACAAACATGTATTAACATACACATGTATATATCCTCAATCTAATTAGTTTATATTTAGCACAAAAAAATGATAAAACAGACATGATTGTGCACAAGGTTTTCAGTCTCCTAGCTTGTCCCCATGCCTATGACATGACAGCTGAGTCTCGGTGTATTGGGTTATCTGGTACAGGAACTATAGCAAGTAAGGTTCAAAAAATTCATTTTCATTTTCAACATTATTGCTCGAATTCTAAGAGTTGGGTTGATAAGATTGTTTTCATATTGTCAGTGTTTTGGTATGGAAAATTTGATGCTTAGTTTCAAATTCTCCTTGGACTCTTGGGATTAAACTTCTTTTTCCTGACTTAATAGTAAGATTATAGGGAGAAGAAAAAATGTCGTGCTGGCCGCTGGGTATATTGCTCTTGTCAGACCAGTATATACCAGTTGGTATCAGTATACCAACACGTGATACACTGGTATATATCGGTGATTTGAAGATGAAGGAGAAGAGGATGACAGTTGAGGAAGAGGAGGAAGGAGGAAAGAGAATAGAGGAAGAACAGGAGGCGGTGGAGGAAAGGGAAGGAAGAAGAAGAAGAAAGAAGAGGAAGCAATGGATGAAAAGGAGGAAGCATACTTGTGGTCGGCAGCACGCAATGGGCGGTAGGTTGGTAGGCGGCGACAACGAATGGTGGAGGGATGTATGCATCATCAGACAGCAGCGATGATTCCAATCTCACGAAACTGTGGTTGTCATGGATCACGAGCCCTAATTGAAGGAAAACGTCAAGTTTTTTGACTCTTTTAATGGGTTGGACCGGACCTCTCGACATATGGGTGGTCCACATACCGGTACATGCCCAGACCGGTATGTATCGCCCATCTCATACCAGTCCGAGCAAAATAGGATGCTGAAAAAGGAAAAACCGATATGATATACAGTGTGTCATGTCAGTAGGTCTCTAAAACTACAGTGCTGCATGCATATGATTTCTATGTCAGACGAAGTGTCGGATGAGTTTTAGAATGGAATTTTGACGTCACATCAATTTCTGCAGAAATGGGTATTAATTAATTTGAATTCAAATTCTGAGTTCATTTGATTTACATTAGTATGTTATTTAGCACATTAGTTTGTCAAGTCACCTTGTTCCTTGACCATATTTTTATCATTATCTCATGTTCATCTTTTGCAATCAGTTATGAAGACTTTGTGATGCTTCAGTGTCATTCATGGTCATGGTTTTAACTTTTAAGTCCTGGCCGGACCGATATGTACTGCTTGTCTATAATCGGCAACAATACACTAAGTTATAACTAGGTATTGGTTTTTTTATTAGTTTTTTCAGTGATGATGGACAGTATATGTTGGTATACTGTTCGATACATTCGTACTAATCCAATTGAGGACTGGTATGAGTTGTGAACCAAGATTTATTACCATGGTTGTGTTCAAAGTCCAGATTCCATACAGAAATGTCTTTTATATTGATGGAGATGATCTAATTCCTTTGGTTTGATGCAGGATCTTGTGAGAGAGGTCCAACGAACATTGTATCTCACATTCAAAGATTTCGAGGGCAATTTGGAGGAAGAGGGTGAACTAGAAAGTCTGATTGACGCTCAACTTACGGCACTCCGGAAATCATTTAGGATACCGTCTCATAGAGCATGTGATGAAGCTCGGACGATGGTCTCAAAGAAGTTACTAACCTTATTTAGGACAGGAAAACTGGGCCCATTCATACTCGACAACCTTCCAAATTCTTCATAATCCTTCCCTTGCAAACAACAGAATTGAAGTTTATGCGCTGTATATAACATGTTATTTGATGTGAGCCATCACATTCCTACTGTTAGGAAGGAAACAGGAAACCCCTAAAATGAAGTGGCAGTTAACCAGAAAAGCAATATGAGAAAAGAGGGAGAGTTGAGAATTCCCATCATATGACATAATTCACATTTTTTCTTTGTCTTTTAGCAATATTTGAATCTCCTGAAGAATCAGAAATTTTGACTTCTGGTATGCCAACTAGGATTACAAAATTTTGTACCACATTTGTACTAATGTTTTGTAACATTCAGACCTGATAAGGGGAAGTGAGACATGGCAGTCTTATGACATATCATCCTATGGATCAGATGTATACTCAGCCCGAGTGGATATGCTCATTTATCCCAACGGTTGTGTTCAACAGAAATGTTCGACGGCTATATCATTACAGATTCGTAATGTCGATAATTTTGCATAATTATCTCGGAACTTATCTTAACACACCATTACAAGGGCTGTCTTAACCTATTAGAGAGTAGTAGATTATTTATAATAGTAGCTTATTTTTCTTTCCTGAATTCTCTGGCTTTACTTTATCAGGTATATCCGGATTTAGATTTTGTAGAAACACTAGTCGAATTTCTTAGCATTGTACTTGTGGCAAGGTCGAATGTTAGATGCAGATTGGATGTAAATACTAATATGTCGGACAACTAAAATGTGGAGTAATAAGACCATATTAGAAGTAGATTGGGGCTCGTGGTGCCACCTTTTTCTTTCTAGCCATTACATATCCTCCGATAGATCTACATAGATTTTATTTTTAGTTATATTCGTGCAGAAATGCTCTCCCTCGACCATGAGACAACCACGGTTGGGTTGTACCATTTTTTTCATCGAGATTCGTTGAGTTTGCACCTCAAATTCGATTTTTATTTTTTTTGTATCGACAAACGAAATGCAATGAAGATGTTCTGCTTGATCGCCTCGTCCTCACTGTTATCTCGAGGCATTTCTTCACCGACAGTTCCGGCCATGATTCGATTCGACGATTCCGAACTGAATTGGGTTTCAACAGTTCGACTGTGATTACCGAAACAGACGATTTCATTTCAGTTTTGAACTGATGAAAAAAATAGAAAACACTAAATACCCCTCCCTACAAATGATGAATACATCCCTTCTAACAATGTAATACACAACTAATTGAAGAAGTATTTTGATAAAAATAAAAAAAGATAAAATACCTCAACTAGGTGTGGCCCAATGAGTCAATCCGCAAGCAAGTGAAATTAAACATTACCCCTTATATTTGGATCCTATTAAAATTGAGGTTATTGTACTTGAAAATTTTACATTAAAATCCTTATAATTCTGAAAATAAAACAAATAATCTTTTTGTTCATCACTTTCACGTCAATCCAACACATTATATCACATGTTATATTTTTCATTAATACAATTGATGACGTTAGGACAAATAAGATTATTTATTTTATTTTCAAAACTATAAAAATCTCAATATAAATTTTTAAATATAACGACCACAATGCTAATAGGATTTAAGTACAAGAGGTAATCTACAATTAACCCTCAACGACATGTACCTCCTGAGGGCGTTCAGCATCAAAGATAGAGCAATGTTCACACTGCCGTTCAATTGTACATACCACCAATTGAAACAACAGCATAAGACAGTGAATCATCTGATGAAACACTTCACCCAGAGGCTTCAATGAAATATCATAAATCTGTTCACGGGCTAATTCATGTAACTGACTTAAAATAAGAGGAACAAGACTTTCTGCATCTAAATCAGCCAGCTAATTGTTCATGTGAAATCTCCACGCCCTGATGAACTTCTCATTGTGAGTGGTGACGATCTTATTCATTCCCACAGCCAGACATGTTATGGGAGGCCGCAAGTATCTGGGAATGATATCCAAGCAGGTGGTATCCTGAAGCCTCCTCACCTTCTTTTGAACCACTTCATGACTGTTCTTAGAAGAAAGTGGCACCCCATTGGTAGCATCTATCACCAAACTTGAAAGAATTTCACCGGTGCTCTGGTTCAGAATGCGGAGTACACCATCTATTCCACCGACGGCTAACATAGATGTATCATTTGATAGATGGTGGACAGTGTAGATGACGTTGGGACTAACCCGTGTTTCCCAGACTGGTCTCAGAGTCCTGAAAGAAGCAAAAAAGTTCAGGGTTCCTCCAAATAAGCTTCTTAAATATAGTCACTCGGATGCATATACATAAACCAAGTTACAAACTTGCACTGATCCAAGTTTGAAGTATAGAAAAAAGTCCAAGATCAACTGATAGTGACTTTCTTTTAGGATAATGAGTTTAAGCCTTTGCTTCAAATGGACTAGCCACATGATTCACATTCATGGAACATAAATAAGATTTAAAAGATTAGAAGAGGGACTCCTATGCAAATCACATAATGGAGCTAAGTATTTGCATTACTAACCTGAGGTCCCAACAATGAGCATAGCCTGAAGTTGATCCAGCAAACACCGAGTATGAATGCATGTTAAAAGAGAAGCATTTCAGGCCTGCTCTAAGGAATGATATTGTTAGACAAAGATCTGATGGAAACAACAAAGAGCCTCACATGGAATCTGAAGGGATCAAGATGGGAACTGTGTGCCTGATTATTTGCCATTTTCAGGATAACGTATGCTTTCAATCAGAAAATATCACTATAAATTTACACCCATAATATTCAGAAAATGAAATATTATTTTAAATAAAGCTCTGTAATGAATTTGAGGGCTAAAAACAGTATGAACAAGGGCCTCAAAGCCTGTTGGATATTCCACACAGCTACCAAAATATATTAACACATGGCACTATGGTTCTGTACATTATATCATAGTACTACATTACCGTATGGGTACTGTAGTGATACTGCCAATATTGTAGTAAATATTCAACTTCATGTTTTTAAGAAAAACAAAAGAAAGAACAAAAAAAAAAGTAGAACAGAAATAATAACAGCGATGATATAGAACCTAAGATATCATATCTCATGGCTTTTGACCATTCTAACACCTCACACATATGAAAAGAGAAAATCAATGCAATACAAAGAGTTACTGGTTCATTCACGAACAGCAGAAGGGAAAAGAAACACCCTTACAGTAGAAATACCTCCAATAGTTCCACAAACAATAAACTTCAAACACTTGAAATCGATCAAATGAAACAAGACTGCACAACTCATCATCAATGGACAAGATTTTTCATTCATTTGCCCATTTAGTGGTTTAGATCAAATGACAATAAAGCAAATAAGAGAAAGATGATATATGATACATGATCTAAATCCACATTTTTTGTTTCATCAGGCCAGATGAAAGATTGTACAATTTTGATCAACCTAGTTATTTAGTTTTGTTATATGACAGTGCCACGGTTTAGGAAAATCACCTGTAGGAGAAAAACAAGACTTCACAGAACCCATCCTTTTACCAGATGACAAATCTGCAATAGCTATGTTTCCAAATGTAGAACCACCAATAACTAATTGATCATCAGTCAAAGTCAAGCATGTGACTGGTCCAGAATGCATCCTGCAAAATGTTGGACCCAGAGTACATTCATGTGGCATCTTCTCGTATGTTTATAAATAATAAAAATGAACAGGCATGCAGATATAAGCAACAGATAGAAGTTGCCCCAAGTTTAGAACATGAGTCCTCAAAAAGGAAACATGCTTACCTATATGCAGAATACAAAATATAGATTGATGTTAACAAAATCCTACTTTTGCTATTCTTCTTTAGTAATTACATAATGCTATGCATGGAAATTGCTTGGTCACATTTGTACCTAATTATTCGAGAGCATCTTCCACTATACATATCAAATACACGAACTCTACCATCTTCACAACCAATCACAGCCTCTGGATCGATATAACTGCCAAAACAATGGACAAAAATATTAAAACAAGTAAACATGTGAAGAAATCAGTAGAATATTAATTCACATGGCTCAGAAAAATGATAATAACCAAAGACAATAAGACATGCCAAAAATCAAGGTGATTGGGATAAAATCTAGTGCTACCAAAGCACCAATATATAATTGCTAATATGACGTCTGAAGACACTTTTGCTTTACTATAAATTTATCAAACATTAATCAAATGAAAACTGTAATTTTGCTGGAAGTTCAAGCACATGCTCCCACATTCATTGCGTGAGGCATTTTATAGTTATGCTACACGTGCTACATTATGCTTCATGGAATTGACAATCCTAGTTGATAAAAAAACCAGTGCAAAGGTGTCATCATCATGACTCCGACAACAAATAAAAACTGAATACCAAACATTAACAAGATAAGGTGCTGGATCTGAAGAACTTAATACAAGATGAAAATATTCTTTCTGCTGCTATATACAATCTCAAAACATGAACTTAATAAACTCTTTCACTTGGCAGATCTGATACTGGAGGTACGCCTGAGCCAAAGTGAACCAGAGCATATCTATTAGTACCAGTTTAATACAGACCTATACCAGTACAGTCCATACTGCTTAGGCTAACAAATAACAGAGACTAATTACTCCAGTTTGACTTTTGCCTTCATTGACATACATCATTCAGTCACCACTAATTCACATGATCTAATGTGCTCGGCTTATTCAACAGGACAAGGTCTACAATATACCATTTCATGAGGCCAGTATAGAGAATATATCAAAATTACAACTTTGATTTTGTTTCTAGCAGACCTTAGTGCACCATATTCAACAGCACAAATCTGTTAAGTATCAACTGAAAATTACCTATTTTACATTCCAACAAAAACCTATGAAAATGAATTTTACTGCATATGCTTCCATCTGAGGTGAATTTAGTAATCAATTTATTTAAATAATAATGATGAAAAGAAAACCCTTTTTTCTGCTCACCGCATACATAGTCCACGTGTGAAGATACCTTTGCATGATTGGAAGATACCTCTTTGACCATGGCGCCTCCATATGCATATTCGATCACTAGTTAAACCTACAATCTGAAAGTATAGAAATTTGAAACCATTAAAAAACTTTATTAATCATTGTCATGATCTCCTTATCAAAAGTGCATTAAAATTTATTTCCTAGTCATAATAAGGACACAAGAGAGAAGACATGATTGTATGTAGAGAAAATGATTTGATTGAATCACATATTCAAATCAACACCATAGCAAGAACAATAAACCAGTTTCATCTTATTAAGGTCATGAATCATATATTTTCCTTTCAGAAGCATTAACATGTGACGAACACATGATTATGGACCCCAACTAGAACCCTACTACTTTACAACAATACTACTAGAGAACCAGGTTTTTCACTGATTTTGAACCCTGGACCATTAGGTAAAACTTGCCCAATTTTATTGGATTCAAATTTATTCGAGGAAAAGAAAAGACAAAACATTATTCGTAGAGTGGATTCACAGAATTTTGTGATTTATTTCAAATCTCATGGCAGATCCCTTTTTTATGTCAGCATCCTGTTTATCCTTAAGTGGTTTCAGGCTACTCCTTTTGTCTCCCTATGTTCTTGCACTAAACTTATATAATTATCACATGTTTCTTTTTTGTCCTCCCTCTCCCCTTATTCAGCTCCTCCCCCATATGCTATCACATATTGATATAGACTGATCTTATCACATGGGAATCAAATGATACCTTGAACTATACTTGTACTGCATATATATAAGTTCTAATTATTTGAGATCGGCTACATGAATTTTTTACTATCACTAAGAGTACTATATAAAAAGTCATATGTTTAATTAAGCTCAAAGTAATTAAATCTTTATTTATAATTTTTATTAAAAAAATTTTAGGTCTTCCTCTATCTCTCCTCATACAACTAATATTAATTATTGCACTCTTCTGACTCGCATTCGGAGGTCTCCTGGACACATGCTCATACGATTTTCTCTCATTAACTTAGATAATATCATCAACAAATAACATACACTAGGAAGATCTATCATGTAAATGACTAATAAGTTTATTCAGTATCAATATGAAAAGGTAGAGACTTATGCAGATCTTTGATGTAATATTATGCTAATAAAAAACTCGCTAAACATAATTCCTATAGTTCTAACACTAATAACTATAATATCATACATATTTTTAATAACATCAATATAATTAATGGATATATCTTTCTTTTCTAAAACCCACCATAATAAACCTCTAGGTATCTTATCATAGGCTTTATCTAAGTCAATAAAAACCATATACAAACCTTTCTTTTTCTCCCTATACTTTTTCATTCATTGTCTTAATAAATAAATAGCTTCTATGGCTGATCTTCAAAGCATAAAACCAAATTGGTTTTTAGAGATACTTGTTTCAAGCCGTATCCTACTTTTGATAACTCTTTACCAAGGTTTCATAGTATGACTCATGATTCATAACACTATGATCTAAAGCATAAACAATTACTTCATAGACTTGTAGAAAAAAAAAAAGCATGCTAAGATATAGGAAAACATATCTTGTATATAATCACATATATGATTAAAATCTATGGAATTGAAAAGATAAATCAATACTTTACCAGTTTACCTTGTTCTCATCAAAGTCATAGTCAACTAGTTGATTCATTTCCGGACTGACATACTCATCCAAGTAGTTGCAGCTTTCTGCAGACCATAGACGCAGTACCTATTATAAGTTTCATGGCATTGCCATAAAGATTTAGAAAGACTATCTGAATACTAATCCAAGATCACATTAAGTCTTCAAAAGGGAGCCTGATGCCGGATAAATGCCTGAATGTTCTAAGGGTTACACCAGAAAGCAGCTTACAGATGCAAGTTAATCAATGTTACAGCACAGAGAAGCACAATGCTGATGCAACTAGAACAAAAGCTAGAAGAGAAGCACACTAAGAGTATGTGGAAATGTGAAACAAATACACCCATGACTGAAACAAAATCAAGTACAAATCTCCACTACATCCCAAAAATCAGACATGAAATTAATGTATTCATCATATGAACTATTACCCTTTAGCTGGAGATTTGATGAGCAAATGGGTTCATTAGCCAAGGCCAACATGGCAAATGCTCACTTAAATTGTAAACTTCAGATAATTCTTATAAGCAACTCCTAGAAAGACAAAAGAGATGAACTGGGCAACATGCATAATGTGTTGGACATGCAGGCTTGGTTTTTCTTATTCTCTTGTTCTTTTTCTTATTCTAATCATTTAGTCTTACCTCTTCAGAGATGGCTCACATTTCATTGCAATTTAACACCTCACAAGCAAGTCATGCTATTTGGAACAGTACAAAAATGATAGGATTCTTTCCACTTATTTGAATATCTAGAGCATTAAAAACTCAAACTTCTACAGCCCATTTAGAAGTTTAAACTTTAAACTTTAAAATCTCAATTCACTTAAGGTCTTTCAGTAGTCCCAGAATTTCATATGACTTTTATCCCTAGTTATTTACTGACTTTTAATTTGATAATATTCCCCAATCTGTGTAACAACTAAAATAGAAAAAATTCTAAATAATATTTGGTATATAAAGTAAAATACTAAGCAAATAGATAAAAATTGGTGAATCGGTAGTTTTAAAAATCATATCCATGTAAATGAAAGATTATCTACAGAAACTATTTATATGATAATATCATGTAAACAATCATAATTTCAGATAAAAGCAATACCTTATCTCCAACTCCTGTAAGAATTAAGCCTCTTTTCATCCGACATACATTCACCCTGACATATTTAAATCACTGGGATGAAAAAAATGCAATACAATAGAGAAGCAGAGTTATCCTAGTACCACTAACACTACTGGCAAAGAGAAAAAAAAATGAAAAAAAAATCGTGATACTAAATTACAATTTAACATGATAGAAGAGAACTGCAATGAGAAGTAACATTATAATCTTCAATTTAACTTGTATATGTTAAAGGAAGTCTGCATAGCTAAAAACTTGCATTTTGTAAAAGCAAAGACTACACAGAGAAGTATTAGCTTACAATAACTATAAATTGCCAGATTGCTTTTACCAAGGTTCCAAATACTAGACAGATGCAGTTCAGTATCGGTCAATATTTATTTTACTATTTTTTGGTGATAGCAGATGAAACAGGCGAGTATACCAGTACTATACCAGTCCAACCAGTTACTAAAACAGGTAACAGACTAAGATATAAAACCTTATCTTTTACTAAGAGATTGAATATGCGTCTAAAAGTTATGATAACTAATTGATCCTGTGAGTAGAATTACTTTCAAAAGAAAGGACAACTAGAAGCGAAATGAAAAATGTGACATCTAACCAGTCATATCCAGGTACAAAAATACCTCACATTATACTGGAGTAATCTTAACTATATTAATCATATTACTTGGAAGCAATGATGAGGATCTTCTTGATCAGTATTTATTGGTTCAATTGTAAATCAGTAAACATTTTTGTGCGTAACACTTAACTGAAGTAAACAAATCATTTAGAACCAAGGATGACGATTATGGTCAAACCAGTCAAAAAGTGAACCAGTACATGGAACCTGGGAGAAATTGCATGGTCCTAGTTCATACAGGGTGGACCACCCAATTTTGATTGATACATCTAGGTGCACTAGGTAACAAAATACTGCATGGTACTCGCATCCAACTGAACCATCCGACTTGTTTAAACATTTAATCAGTCCCCTTTCCCACATTATCTTTCTATGACTCTCTTTTTTCTCAAATTAAACTTCAACTTCAAGCAAATCAAGCTTCAATTGCAAAAATTGGTATTTTTCCAAAGGAAGGTAAATATAAAGCTAATCTTTTCTTTTTCTTTGTGTTCTTTTAAATGCGTGAAATGAATCTTTATTCTTGTGTTTTTCTTATGGTTTTACTCATGAATTCATGTTTAGATTTAGATTAAAGAAATTATTTTTTATTTGGTTGACTAAAGAAATTATTTAGATTAAAGAGTTCATGTTGGATCTATGCAAATCAACCATAAATTTACGAGTCTAAAAAGTTGACGACTTCGAGGAGATGAGAGAAAGTTTAGTTGAGATCAAATGAGATATGAGTTCCTCATGATCACAGCCTTCCTACCATAATGATTTCATGGACCACATATGAAATTAATAATTGATCCAATTGAGAATATAAATACCAGTCTGATACCAATTCCAATAACCTAGCCAGCAATCAATACTGATCGTCCTCAACAAAAACAAAAGACAAGGCTTACTATAAATTATTAGGCTAGAAACTAATACCGATGGGTTTATACCAAGACATCATATCATGCATACCATACCAGTTTAACCGATGATTGGTATTGATAATGGACCAATATTTTAATCTTTCTCCCGAACAAAAGCAATTAGCATAAATCCTAGTATGCGTGTTAAACATGGAATAGACAAATCTGTAAAATGCCAAATGCAGACACGACATATATGGCAGAACAAAAGGAAAAAGCATCGTCCAATGTGTTACTTCGTGTTATTTTTTCTTATTTTTCAAAGAAAGAGAAGGTCAATATTGAGATATGATTTGTAGGTATATAACATACTATGGCAAAGTGATTGTGCCAAACAGAACATTTTTAATGCTAAAGAACTTACAAGACAATAGGCCCTTGACATTGTCTACCTTCTACATCACTCATCGATACATAGCATCGTGCCCCTTCGTTAGCACCCTACAAGCAAGATACAAGCTTGTTGGCACAGGACACTAGGCATAAGTTATGCATGGACTAGGATTTTGCCACAAAGGCGACACGGCCTGAGTTTAGTGAAAACTTTCACCAATGTCAGATATGTTTTATCATGGTTTGAATTTTTGATCGGCACGACCCTTACAGTGCCATGCTAGTGTAAAATACTATGGAGACTCCAATTCTTAACCTACTTTGTTTGCACAAGAGGCATGCAGACTATATTATGCCAGATTGGACGGTGCCAACATTGAACTAAAACCCCCATGTCAATAGTATTGAAAACCTTGGTTTTATCAGAAAATAAACCCATGTTGATGGTAGGCAACATTGTTAAGCATCCCATACCAAACCAAATTCATTATGTTGAAGGGCAGATTTTTAAGGATGTTGGATTTTTTCAGTCTTACCATTGCTGGAAAGATTTATTCAATATTTTAAGTTGTATCTCATTGTCCACAACAAATTTATAATCTTTTCAAAAACATAAACATCGGTAAATCCCTAGATGTAAGGAATAAAACTTGAAGTTTTACATTTGTTAGAGATAAGGTTGGAAACTGATAATCCAAATAGCAAAATTCTATTTATATGATATATATACTGGATAAAAGAAAAGAGAATACCTTGCCTGGTGACCACTCCATTGATCAACTTTAACCGAGCCTCTGAGAAAGGATAACTTGTGTTCTTCCATAGCTATCTCTTCCAGATAGATCTTCATTGATGTTTCTAGCATATCTGACTTGATAGAAGCACATTTAAGATGTGGATTTCTTTTGTTATATAGATCTCTCATCAATGAGGATGTGTAGATTAGATTGTTCCTGTAACATAATAAGTCATGAGCATTTATCGGTCTTCAAATAAAAAAAAATTAGAAACATATTTGGACTCTAAATTTATGTTGAAATTTTTCATTCCATATCCCTCTATCTTAGTGATATAAAAAACCATTCCCTCCCCTTTTCCCGTGTAATTACATCCCAAAGCTTGTGGTGAACATGTGTTAGTTGAAAGAGTCATCATTATTCAGTTTGACCATTGAATGTAGCGGTTGAAATTATAATGATTAAAAGAACTCTGCTTTTCATCAATAGAAATGGGAACTATTAAGCAAGTAATAACAGTTTCTCCACATCTCCCTACTCTTCTTCCTCCTCTATTCCGCGTATCTTCTTCCTCACCTGTTCTTCCTCATCTAAATCAACTAGATCCATATTCCTTCAAATCCACATGACTTTGTTTAGTTAAAAAAAGTGAAAAAAAAATCCATTTAGATTTGTATGTGCTTCCAATCCGTAAAATGCAAGTGAATTACAAATTTTCCCTTCGGGCCTATTGCATTAGAATTTTATCCTTAACTTGTTTACATTGATTAAGGAAGATGCGGAGTTCACAAAAAACAAAAAAGAGATTTTCCTAATTGTACAACGCACACACAAAACAAAAACTCTAACATGCAAGTGAATTACAAATTTTCCCTTGGGGCCTATTGCATTAGAATTTTATCCTTAACTTGTTTACATTGATTAACGAAGATGCGGAGTTCACAAAAAAAAAGAAGAGATTTTCCTAATTGTACAACCCCTCACACTTGCTGAAACATATTTATCCTATGTGAACAGTTGGGACGGCTTGGTGCACTCAATGGACAATTATCTCCTATTCATGTTAGAGTGTTTTTTTGTGTGTGTGTGTTTACAGTTGGAGGAGCTTTGGCCTGCACTATGTGTTTATTAATTTTTTTTATTTTTTGCTTTGCATTTCTTCCTTTTTTTTATCCAAGGGACTTTTCCGAACAGGTTTTGCGCATTCTGGTCGGGAATGGGTTTCCTTGGTATAAAACATGCAGAAAGTTCATTAAAAAGAAATGGAAATTGTTTAGCTTCCATCATCGGTTATCCCAATTAACCAAAATCATGGACGTAATAAAGCAACTTCACGAGACTCATGAAGAAGGATGCGGCATCAGGTTTAGAAATAATAACCCAAAGCTAAGAATCTGTTCTCTTAACAGCCCTAGTACCTGAGAAGGTCAACGATGGAATCAACAAGAAAGGGAAACAAACCAGGACTTGCAGACGACAGAGCATCGGACGAGATCGAAGTGATCGAGAAGCGCAAAGACGATGCAGAGGAGGTCGGTGCCGAGAGAACGAATAGACCCGCCGGTGCCGACGTCTACCGACCTCCGCTTTCCGCGGCCGCCGCCTGATCCAGCGGCGACCGCTCGGTGTCTGCCGCTGCTGCCGGTGACCTCCATCCGCTGCTGCGCTCGACGCGCGTCACCCGACGCGCGGGTCCGAGAGGTTGCCCCCGTAAAGCAGTGCGGAGGAGGCCGGCCCAGCCACCGTCTGGGCTATCTTGCGGACCGCCCTGATCGGCTGTTGATAGAGAACCACGAACGACACGCGTACGGCAGTCAACGGCTGTTAGTTCAATATATAATATTATAAATAAATTATACTTATATTATATGTAAAATAAATAATACTAATATATTTATAGCGAAAACATAAAATTTATACCAAACAATAGTTTTATAATGCCCCTTAATTATATAATGAATTAAAGACAGTTGATGATCGAAAGTTGAAACTCTAATCTCTCCATCGAGTCGGACGATAGAAAAATAAGTTATCGATATGTCACTTGATAGGACGAGCAGAAAATTAATCAATCATTATGAAAAAATATATATAAATAAATGACAGTGGTTAAAATAGAAAAATAGCAACGATGAGAGAGACAAAATAAGAAAGAGTACAAAAAAAAAGAAAAAGAAATGACGTTACTGAAAGAAGCTAGAGATGATTAAAAGGAGAGAGAATAACAGGAAAGGTGATTTAGAAAGGAGTGGAGGTAATAAATACATGATTAAAGAAAACATCTCATTTTTACTTTCTTATGAAAATAAAATACCCTCAAAATGGTCAATATTAATACATAATAATAATTCAGTCGATGACCGAAACGCGTAGTAGATAATGTCAACTGTCTATTTAATCATTAGTCATCTCGCAATATGCATGACGGATTTCCTTTTCTATAAATATGGATTTATTGGGCAAAAGCTACCAATGGAAGTCCTCGACGTACGTGGCTTGAGAAGTCTGTTTTGGCTATGATGGTAAGTCAACTTGTGGTCGAGTCAATTCCATCAAGGATGAAGAGTTCATCACAAGTCATCCAGATCTGTGTCAAACGTAAAAATGAATACAAATATGCCCTACCCCTCGTACAAAATGAGAGCCTTCAGTTAAAATACAAACATATCCCATTGCCACGTTCATCACTGAAACGAGTGACAAATGGAATACATGCAACACAGAGATATTCCGATGCAACGATCCAATCACATATATTATTGCAGATGAAATATAAGTTGCAGCTATTAAAGAGCAGAAGGCCATATGTATCCAGTGGAGAAACAAGTATCAACATCATGTAGTTAATCACGAAGTCCTACGTAATAGTTATTTACAGACTCTTATGTGTAGATATAATACCACTATGCCTTTTCCCCGGCAATGAGATCAAGTACAACTCGCTTTATGCTACCATCATATTTTATCAGCAGCTTTTTGTTCATTACCCTATCGGAGAAACCCTGCAACCACATAACGATGACAAGTGAATCCTGGACCGTATTATTGCAAGACAATTAAAGTAATTCTGCAGTACTAAACAGTTAAGAACCCAACCATGTCCTGCAGCTCCTCAAGAAGTGGCTCCCATTCAGCATAGCCGCAAAGATCATCGATGGACTGCTCCAGGTCATACTTGTTTAGCCTAAGAATCTCCTTGTTTAAGTCAATTTGCTTAAACCCCATGCTTTCCAGCTCATCGAGCAATGTCTCCTCGACAGTGTTGTCCTCGGCAACTGTTTTAGATGGTGGCACAAGAAAAGATGATTCATATTCTGACACTGATAAATCAATTATGGGATACGACACGGGAGGATTCACAATGGGCATGGGCAGTGCAATGGCATCAGCGGCGGCAGGATGCACTCCCACGGGAGGATTCACTATGGGCATGGGCTGTGCAATGGCATCAACGGCGGCAGGATGCACTCCCTCTGTTGGGACTTCATTGACGAATGGCCTAACAAGTTCATCTGAAATGTTGGTGAGTATGGGTTCAGGAGCAACATCATCAAAAGGCTCAGCATTGACATCTATGATTCCAAACCCATCTCGACTAGTGCTTTCAGGTGGCAGATTCAAATTCAAATCAGCACTGAAAACACCAGTAGCAGAGCTTGGTCGAGAGATATCCACCTGTATGAGAAAACAAGGGATTCTTACACAAAAGAAAAAAGGTACAGCGAATTAATTTTTGGGGCAGATGACAGACCTGGATAAGAACCCAAACTCGTTGCCCAAACTTCTGTCCAGAAGGTGATGCCAATCTCCAATATGAAAAGTACCTACCTGGCATTGCTGGTGAGGTGAGATCAACTGCAATATCAACCTTCTCATTCACAGGAAATCCATCAGCTGGAATCTGCATAAGATGAGATTGCAACATCATTTTTGGTATAACAAGATGAGATAAGTACAGCTCTCCCTAAGGACAGGTCATAAACAATTCTATAGAATACCTCCAATAAAACTGAGTCCCGGTTTGCAAATCTATCACCACCAACCCAAACAAGTCTTGTACCATATGGCCATCGAGTCGAACCATTATTCTGCATTCGCCATATCTTTGTAAACGGAGTAGAAGGAGGAAGTACAGTTCCATCATACACAGTCACATCTTGAATAAAGCGACTTTCTAATTTTGATCTAGATTGTCTCGCACCAAAACCATGTAAATGTGGTGAAAGGAGCCGACGTCGAGAATGCTAGAATTAGGAAAGCAGAAGAAGTCAGGGCATCCTATATTATGAAATTAAATCAAGTGAAAGAAGGTTAGGCCATACTGAATTATAACAACCCTTGAACACTTTACGAGATGAATGATGTGCCCTGTCAATCCTGGTATAATCAGCTTTATTAACCATATCAGAGAAACAAATGCCACATAAATCATAGTCTTTTTTCCTGCAAAGCCAAAGAAGAAACATGAAAGTATAAGAAGACTGACTTAGAACAACTATATAAAACTAACATTGAAAAAGGAAAGTCAAGTAATGCCTTACACATTAGATTTAAATCGAGGACCAATGATTGGATGCATTCCACAACCATCACATATAATTCCCCTGTGGAAAGTACAGAACATGTTGTCATTAGACCCATCATCCCTTTCGTAAGGATGGCCAAGAGGGTGAATAGGAAGATCAAGAGCCGCTATCTTGGTATGCTGTTTGACTCCCTGAAAATTAAAACCATCAGGAAGATCAAGAGACGATATCTTAGCATGCTGTTTGACTCCCTGAAAACCAAAACCATTAGGTGTTCTTGAAGGGGCTGCATCGGTTGGAAGTTGTTTGTTGTTGTCACCAGCCACCATGCCAGGAAACCCATATGTATTAGTTGGAGCATGAGATGGATTAAATGATTCATTATTATGTTCTGAAATCATCTCAGGTGGCACATAAAGGACAGATTTTCCTTTACCACCAACATCACCATTTTCTTTGTTATGATCAGTGAACTCATTGCTAGCACAAATGGCTGCTAGTAAATCATCAGTCAAGGCATATCCTGGTGCTAGCTCAAATGTTGGAAGATCTGGACTGTTCATATTAAGATCACCAGAGGTATCAGTCTTGACCATGTTAACATGATTCCCATTGAGACTCTCATGCTCCTTCTGCAAAAGCTCTGAAACTAGATCAGTTGATTTTGTTGATACTGAAGCAGAAGTAAATGGAACCTTTGGTGGCCCACTAATATTAAGATCCTTTGGCTGAGTTGGAGTTGTTGTCTGACTAGGCATTCCTGCTGACTCACTATTTGGCCTGTTGACAGGCTGACTAACATTTGATATTCCATACTTGGAGAACTGGTCCACAATTTGAGATATTGCTGGTGCAGAAGATGAAGCCTTTGAAAGGAAATCATTAGAGATCTTGGAAAGTGAAGTACGAAATGGTTCAGGAACATGTTTCAAGGCTTCATCAATAACAGAACTAATTTCAGATGGTTGATTCTCTTCTTGACGTGGCATGGCATTTGCAGGGCTCATGTTCTCCTGTTTCAGGTCAGTGCCTCCAGATGCATAAGATTTCAACTGAACATTGATTCTCAGAGGATTCAAATGCTGATTAACAGCAGCATCACGCAACTCATCATCATCATCTAGCGCTACAGTGTCACCATCTTCATCAACATAGTTAAGAACAAGATCGGCTTCTGGACTGAGTTTGAAGAGGTTAATAATCTTCTTTCGGAGTCTAGTCATGTTGTGATCTATCATCTCTCCATGGACGTAGGCATTAAACCGCTTTAGCGTATCACCATACTTCACCTGGAAAGTACAGACGGTTGAAATGAATAAAAGGGAAAAAAATAAGACAGAGACAAACAGACAGACAGAGACAGACCAAAGGCAGTCCATTATGGTAAGGAAGATCAACTAAAGTGCCTTTTTGTTTTTTTGCCGGCTTCCTATTCCATAGAACAAGATGACAGAACTCAGCTTGAGACAAGGTCACGCAAGACCATGTCCATGCTAATACACTATTAAGCATTTTCAAAAAGTCCAAGTATCTCAGGAGCAAAAACAAAGGTGGAACTCATTTCTTTTTTGACCAGGAAAAACACGTTGAACCATATACAAAGGTGGCCTTGTGCACCAACACATGGTTTAAGCCTTTAAGGAGAGTCGAAATATGCAATCATATCCATGTAGGCAAAGTGAATATTTCTGGACTGGAACTCCAGTCACTTGATTGCATATGCGCAACCTTACCATGACACCAGGCCTTCTAATCACAAGGCAAAGTGGCCTTGTGCACCAACACATGGTTTAAGCCTTTAAGGAGAGTCGAAATATGCAATCATATCCATGTAGGCAAAGTGAATATTTCTGGACTGGAACTCCAGTTACTTGATTGCATATGCGCAACCTTACCCTCTAAAAGGACAGCCAGTGACTTCTAATCATATTCTTGCCTCATTTGAATTCATGCTCAGAACCTACTTATATCATGTATTTAATATAGGACCCTAAATATTTAAGTGTGAGAGCTGCATGCCACACAAAATGAACTTAGCATTTGAGGAAAAGAATTTATTTTGCTGCAACGTAATTCACAAACACCAAACTACAGCGAAAAATAGTCTTTGTTTCAATCAACAAAAGATCTTGATATGCAAGCAGAAATATGGATCTCTCCATAACATTTATAATACCACATGCTTCCAAAATAAAATTCTGCAGAGACAAAAGTCTATCATCATTAGCTCAACTCTGTATATCTCCAGAACATTTATAATACCTCATGCCTCCAAAATAAAATTCTGAAGAGACAGAAGTCTAGTATCATTAGCTCAGCTCTGCATAAAGCTCATTCTCTTATTGTACAAGATGAACCTTAATAGCCTACATCTTCAGCCTACTGATCTGAAAGACTGCATATGCAGATTTCTTTTACATTCTTTTATCTAACTCTCAATACTACTTGATGGAATCATTATTCCACAGATATAATATAACATAATATTCCATGAGCTACTTTAGTTTTACACTGGAAAAGAAAGATCGAGTGCATGTGACTCATGCCAATCTGAGGTTCACATGGATCAAAATGTGAATTGAATGCTGGCATCCAAGTTGCAAAGATAAATTTTGCAGTGGTCGATGCATGACTTGAACCTTGCACTCAAATTTGAAAGAATCAATCTTCTTATATTTTTTAAGCAATCATCAAAATTTAGCAAAAATGAAGAAATGCTCTAAAATGGTTTATTTTGATTGGGAAAAGGATGCATTTAATTTCAGAAGAATATTCAGATAGACTTTAGTAAAATATGTTCAATAAATATCTAGATGTGATTATGGGACTTAGAGGTAATATTGTATGCATTAATTCGGACCACACCCCACATTGATGAACCTCATTCCCAGGGTTTAGGCATAGTTTGTAAAGGCATAGCAAGAGAGACAACTAAGTCCTGAACAATCTACCATCACACTAAGAAAACAGTGGATTGTGCAACAAAACATAGGATCAGGTAGTGCTTTTGTGCCACAAGACGAACATAACAAACTTCCGATGGAGAAGGATAGCAACTGGCTTGATTTGGCAAAGTGATGAAGGAAACCAGCTTGAATAAGAAGTTCGACGCATACTAGTAAAGGAAGATCAGTGATCCCATTTTCGAATGGCCAGTATGGATAAGAACTTGGCCTTTTAAAATAGAGGCGACAACTGCTGTTAGGGAACAAAATTTTGCCATTCATATGGACTATAATTCGGGCACCATACAAACAGTCCATATGGATATATGATATAAAGAGACTCTTATTACTCCTACTATAGAACCAAACATGCCCTTAAGCAGAAGGATGGCCGAGGTGACACATTTAGGGGAAAAAAATCAACAGTTTCAAAGACTACCGAAAAATAAACTAGTTGCACAAGAACTACTAACAATGGAAACATCAACTTCAGGTACCCTAAGATCACATGACAAGGATTCATGACAACATTGAGTGTATGAAATTAGGTAGCTTACTAGAAATAATTTGTTTTCTGTAAGAAACTGACATGCATATGGTTCAGGAGACAAATGATACAAAGATCTTTTGTCCTTAAGTAATTAACATGGATATAGTTCCAGCAACACAAGGACCAAAGAAACTTCTTCCTGAAATAATTGGCATGCATATGGTTGCAGAAGAAAATGCTACAGCTTGAAAACATTTAGAACTCATAAACAATCAACCGATTGCAGTAAATAAAGAAACCATCGCATTTATCCAAGATCTAAAGTTTTTAACGGAACCACATCTCTTAATCTTCCTGTCGGATGACATAGAAACCATATAAACAGTCTCACTTGACACTTCCAGCATCGGACTAAAGGTACCACCCAAAAGAATTAGAGAACTAAAAGACGCTACCATCCTACGGGAAAAGGCATATTCCCTAGAATAAAAGTAACAAGCAACCAACCGCATGAAACACTGCTAGGAGTGACCGAACATGTTCAACTAGTGTAATCAACCTATCAATTTCGTGTTGATTGTTCAATCAAAAACACTTGCAACAGGGCCGACCAAACTTTACAGAAATATAGCTACGCATCCACACGATCTTTACAACAAATCAAACAGCACAAAATCCCAGAATTAAACAAAAAATACTAACGATGATCGACGATGACGCAGAACAGAAAGGGAAAATAAGGATCACCGGCAATCAACCAGACACAACCTTTACAGGAAGGGGTAGAGAGAAAGCGACCTTTGACAACATATCTAACAGCGCAAAAAGCCTAAATTTGAGCAAAGAAACCATAACGATGATCGCCGATCATGCAGAACAAAGTAGGACACATCGAGTTCATCTACAATCGACGAGCCACATACCTAATCCACAGACGAAAAAGAGATCGACAAGAAAAGACATACGGACCTTGATCACAAAGTCCCACTGGTTAAGGCGGGGCTCCATCGGCGACGAATCGATGAGCGAGAAGTGCGCCAGCTTATCGGGTGAGCCGAAGGCGCGATCAAGGGGCCCTGACCCTAAAATCTCTTCGCAGAGGATGAGAGCTAGAAAGAAGGGAGAGGGGGACGGAGAGATCGAGGCGAGGAAGTATCCGAACGATGCAGGAAGGCGAAGGGAAAGGGGCAGGGGGGTTTCGCAGCTTGTCGCAGAGAGCGCAGCGCGAGCCGCTCGGGAGATGGCAGGTATACCTTGGGCTTATTTGCCACCAGACTCGCTTTATGGGAACGAGTTGGTTTGCTTGGCCGAGAAGAAAACCAACACAGCATGGGGAGTCTGCCACGTGTGCCAAACTCAGGTGACCATAACGATCGAGGGATTTATGCTATAAAATGTTTTACCACATAATTGAATTTTAATTTTACTTTTTTAATATTAAATCTACATTATACAAATTTAAAACCGAAATTTAGTTTAATTTATCTAAAATTTAATATTAAATCTACATTATACAAATAATCTTAGATAGAAATCCAAATTTAATTTAATTTAATTTAATTTAATTTAATTATCCTCACATAAATTTTGAAAATACCGTTGAGTTATTAAAGATTTTGATAAGAAGTTGGAAAGTCAAAACATCCCAATCAGCTCCGAAAACGATATTTATGTTGATTTAATCGTAAAATATGATACTTGAGGTCTATTCTCTCTGTCATGGGGACTCGGTCAATGCTTATGTTTTGGGTATTGAGCATTGTGATTTCAATCAAGCGTTATCCGACATTATATTTGGGGGTGACACGTAATCAACTCCTAAAAGTAGTGGGATGGAAGGATTTCCTTTTGGAAAGAAAGGTTGACGTGTGAAGAGGGTGGGTAGGGATGGTGAAAGTGTCGCACGAGCGATGAGCATGTAGATGACACGTGTCTGACACATCGAGTAGCCCAAGCCAACGTGGACTGCACATAATCAACACCTTTGTATCATAAGCATCCGACGCATATGATAGCCACGTGGATAACTACTTGAATCAAGAACCAATAGGGGGGAAATAAAAAGAAAATCGTTTGGAGAAAATTATGCCAAAAAAGATATTATACCAAAAGAAAATTTAGGGAGGGGAATAAAAAGAAAGTTGTTCAGAAAAAAAATTGAGAGAAAAATAAAATAGAAGTGAGAAATGAAGGTTAAGAACATAGAACTTATAAATGATAAAAATTCTCCCAGCAGGTAATAATGAAATCTCACAAGGTCACATTCCGTGCCAATCCATTCCCTCTTCTACGCACAAGAAAAGCAAGTAATATTTCCCGGTGAAACAAAGATATGGCAGTCATGTAAGATTCCTTCACCACGTACATGAACGTCAACGTCTTCTCATCTCACCTCACCTTCTGCTGCCCCTACATAAACTCGCGCCATCTCGGCCTCCCCATCATCTTCATCCGACAAGGCAAGACATGGAGGAAAACGTCTCTTCGGAGGGGTCGTCAAGGGCGGACCAGCGGGACACCAGCGATCACGCCGACCTCGCCAAGGGGAAGGAGGAGAGCGAGAAGAAGAACAAGAAGAGCGGTGGAGGGTTGAAGAAAGGACTGGAGAAGACGAAGAACGTGGCTTCGTCGGGCTTGAAGAAGGTGAAGGAGGGATCGAGCACAGGGTTTCAATGGATCAAAGGTAAGTTGCAGAAGGGGACGGACAAGCAGTGAGACCAACGAAGAAGAAGAATAAGCAGATGCATGGCGTGCGGTAGATTGGTGTTCTCTAGCTCTGTGTGTGTGTTTGTGTTGTAGTAGTACTCATTCTACAGCTTTGCCATTCGTGTTTGATTGATTGATCGATCGCAACAGTTTCGTTAATGCTCATCTTCTTGTTCTTGTTTGGGTTTGATCTTCAATAATTCTGAATGTCACATCTAATCAAAGATGATCCAAAAAAATTTACATATATATATATATATATATGATTGTTTATATTATACTCGAGAAACACAAAATAACAAAGTGATTAGTAATTTGAAGAGGTGCCAAAGAACAAAAGGAAAATTAAAACCAATCTATTATTCGTTCAAATTTCTCCCTCCACATTTTTATTTTTGGAAGAGGACGATTAACATCTTTCATCCAACATATATATATATATATATGGCTCATTAGCATTAGTGTATATAGAAAAAAAATTTTGGAGATACATTTCCTCGGGCACTCTTTTCCTTTTTTAGATTGAAAGATGTTTTTCAAGCATTATACTAAAACAACACTATCGATGTCGGCCGAAGACTAGATTAGAAAATATATAGAATTACTGTAAACTCATCGATAATTAATGTAAAACTATGTCAAATTTTATGAACATGAGTGTTAGAGAGTTAAAAGATTATATAACGTAAAACTGCGAACCAAATCAATATGAAAAATGAAGTGACTGGAGTTCCAGTCCAGAAATATTCACTTTGCCTACATGGATATGATTGCATATTTTGACTCTCCTTAAAGGCATAAACCATGTGTTGGTGCACTAGGCGACCTTTGTTTATGGTTCGACACGTTTTTCCTGGTGAAATAAGAAATGAGTTCCACCTTTGTTTTTGCTCGTGAGAGACTTGGACTTTTTGAAAATGCTTAATAGTGTATTAGCATGGACATGGTCTTGCGTGACCTTGTCTCAAGCTGAGTTCTGTCAGCTTGTTCTATGGAATAAAACACATATGCTCTTTCATTATATCATAAAGAAGGCAGCAAGCAAAACAAAATTAAAAAACACTGTAGCTTATCTTCCTTACCATAATGGACTGCCTTTGGTCTGTCTTATTTTTTTCCCTTTTATTCATTTCAACCGTCTGTACTTTCCAGGTGAAGTATGGTGATACGCTTAAGCTGTTTAATGCCTACGTCCATGGAGAGATGATAGATGACAACATGACTGGACTCCGAAAGAAGATTATTAACCTCTTCAAACTCAGTCCAGAAGCTGATCTTGTTCTTACCTATGTTGATGAAGATGGTGATACTGTAGCACTAGATTATGATGATGATGAGTTGCGTGATGCTGCTGTTAATCAGCATCATCATCTAGTGCTACAGTGTATTGCCTTGTCGGATTATGGCAAGGTCGGCGTGATCGCTGGTGTCCCGCTGGTCCGCCCTTGACGACCCCTCCGAAGAGACGTTTTCCTCCATGTCTTGCCTTGTCGGTTGAAGATGATGGGGAAGCCGAGATGGCGCGAGTTTATGTAGGGGCAGCAGAAGGTGAGGTGAGATGAGAAGAACATTGAGGTTCATGTACGTGGTGAAGGAATATTACATGACTGCCATATCTTTGTTTCACCGGGAAATATTACTTGATTTTCTTGTGCGTGGAAGAGGGAATGGATTGACACGGAATGTGATCTAGTGAGATTTCATTGTCGATTTGTTGTCTCAGTAAAATTGATCTGATCGATTTATTTATATATATATGATGATAGAGCTCTGCAGCCATATATATATATAAAGAATCCAGACGTTCAAATCCTTGCAGCCACTCCGGCAAACAGTCCAAATTGTCACATCCGATAATTCTCAACTTCTCAAGTCCATCACATCGTTCCATTTCCTGAGGCAAACACCTCATCTCTTGGCTTCCAACTATCTCCAAGTCCCTTATAAATCGGAGGTTGTGACAACCCTTGAATTCAGATGTCCGCAGCATCTTACTGTTCAACCAAATACTCAGTCTTGAGACCTTCAGATCCACCTCTAAAGCTTTGAATTTTGGACATTGGATTAATGTCAAAATACAAAGTTTCGGGAATAAAAATTCTTCTCTTTCCACCTTTAGCCATTTTTGTAATGCAGGCATATTGGACAATATGAATATTTTCAAATTAGGAAATGTTCCATTTTCACCGTAGAATACTTCATCCATAGCATTAATTAAATCCATACCACTTATCTCAATAGTCTTGAGATTGAATAGTCCTCCGAGTGAGTGACGGTAGCCTTTTACATCTCTTGAGATTGATTAGTTTGATCTTCTTCAACTTGTGGTGATAGTCAAACCCCTCTTTTATCCATACTGGAAATTCTTTGCCATCATATAAAATAATCTCTAATTTTTTTAAGTTTGGATTGGGTTGGAGGCTTTCAAGTACTTGTAGCGAAACCAATTTGGAGGTTCTCATGTCATCCATATTGTCCCATTTCCAATATAACCTCAAATATATGAGTTGTGGAAGTATATCAAACAATTTTAAAGGAGTCGAAGCATCTTCTGAATTTGACACTTGTTCAAGATTTTGTAGACTTAGTTCTTTTAGATTCATCAATGATTGCAACTCTGAGAAAACATTTCCAAGACCACCAACTATGATATGTTCAGAAAATTTCACAAGGTTATTCATTTGATTTATTCCATGTGGCATTTGATTCAATGGACATCTATACACGTTGAGATCTATCAGCTTTTTCATGTTACTTAAACTCTCAGGTAATTCAATAAGCCATTGACAACCTTCCAAATCAAACTCTCTTAGATTTACAAGGTTGGTGACCGAAATAGGTAACATCTGAAGCTTTGTACAATATGCTAATTTTAAAACATGTAAATTCTTAAGATTATGTATTCCTCTCGGAAGCTTAAGAAGCTTTTCACAATGAGCTAGATTTAAGACTTGTAAATGTATCCCGATCTTATCATTTTTTAAATTTATTTATTTTATCATTATACTAAAATAGCGCCATCGATGTGAGCCCCAAGACTAGATTAAAAAATATGTAGGGTTAAACTCACCGATAATTAACGTAAAACTATGTCAAATCTTATTAACATGGGTGTTAGAGAGTTAAAAAGATTATATAACGTAAAACAAATTGCGAACCAAATCAATATGAAAAATGAATTTCTTCTTGACAAAGTATTGGTTTCTTTTTTGATTCAGGGGCATAAATTATCTTTATGAGTGCAAACCAGACCCAATAATCCATTCACTTGAGACCAAAGTAAGATTATCCACTGTCTGAACTTTGATCAGGTAGCTGAGATCATTCGTTCATAGCTACTCGTTGTCTACTATATGATTATGATTTACAGTAAGGTGCCAAAAATGTTTTGCTAGATGATTGTGATCGGTCGAAGGTGGCAGGCTTTGGCTCGATAATGATGTTGAAAATATCTCATGACAAATACAAGCTAGTGAATCCCATGACTGAAGCTAACAGTAAGTTGCATTATTCTATACAGCAAAGATAAACCTATGGCGACTACAAACTTACTCTTGCTTCCTTCCAGGAGTTCAATAAAGGTGCACACAGGTATGATTTAACTAATAAAACTTTCATACCAATCAAAACTTTATGCAATATTTGAAATTGAAGAGAACTATAATACAAAAAAGAACCGAAACTGACAAGAAATTATTTTTTGTTAGGTTGTTAAAGCATTATATTTTCAAGATATTATGTACCTAAAATATATTTCATCCATAAGGATAAAATTTATTCAATTTATATTTTTTATATACATTATGACTGAATAATATTGTTACTTCATTTTTTTTTTCTTATGATATATGATTTTCTACTATTAATTTTAGTTTAAATTTGATGCCCTATTTTTTTCTAAAATTCCAAACTACACCGTGCCAGATGGACTGCTTGGTTTTTTTTGCTACCATTCAAGTGATACATGAGTCTCGTTCTAAAACATATGATCGAGGTTTATCAAGAAGTTTGAATCATGAGGATCTTGCCCTTGCCGGAGTTAATTCGGCATGAATATTTATAGCTTCTAACTGAAAGATCCATATTTTTTTGATGTACAGTTTACTTGTGTATGTTTAAGACAATGTCCTGTTCAGATGTTGCTTAGTTCTTTTTGGCTTTAAAGGAAGATTAAGTAGGACATTGGATCCTTGGCATGTGATTCAATCTTCCCTTCTGTGATTCTTGCCACAAACCCATCTCCAATGTTCTCTTACTAATTAATTTGGTGCATTCCTGCTTCATTTTCACTGTAGGCAACTGATAATAGAAAAATTAGAACATCTCCGCCGTGGATTTAAGCACCTCTTACTAATAGTTACTTAAACTGAGTTTTTCTAATTACTTTAGTAGAGTTAATTGTGATAATTGTTCACATGAGTGCATTTTGTCTTTCCCAAAATGTGGACAAACAAATTTCATCAGGATCCCTTTAAAATTTTAATCAGCAATTTGTACTCTTAAATCTCGTTTCAGTTGCTGTACTTGATTTTTGCTGTCAAAAACTCTTTGTTTTGCCATGGTGTTGGCACTCATAGTTCCACTGTAAATTATCCATGTTATTTCTGTAGTAATTATAAATTCTTTCCTTTTGTTATGGCTAGATCAGATGGAGCATCCTGGGATTCTGTTTCCCTGGTTTCTAATGTTCTGCCTTATGTTATATTCATGTCATTTCTTTCCTTTCATTGTCCAAACATGAAAGTCTTTTTCTGTTAGATTCTGGAGACATTTCTAATGAAGAGGTTGATTAGACATAATGGTGAACCAAAATGTTTGACCCAATAAATCATGATGCTGGAAATGTTGCTGATGTGAAATCTGTGGGATCCTTGTGGTGTTTGCACTTTCAAGTTCTTACTAAGATAAAATAGTTGTGTTCAAGTTGGCTCTCACTATGATCAGTTCCTAATAAAGATCAGTTCCTCCGGGCAAAGAACAGCAATGCTTTGTCATTCATTACAAGCCAGATTAGATTATAAGTTGTAATATGTATACCATATAGTAATCATCTGATACAAATCAAGGCAGTTGTTTGAGATACCTTTGGAAGAGTCGATCTTGATGTTTGTAAGGTTAATAAAAAGGCTTGGATTTGCTCGATATGTGGATGGCTTTTCCTTGTCTTCTTGTGTCTGTTTGCAATATTGTGGAGTGAATGCCTACGAAACTTGATCAAGAGTCGTGAAGCTCAAGAATGTATCGAATGCCTTCTCAAACTTGACTCAACGAGTTCATGTTCCAGTAAGAGTGATAGATTATCCATGCCAAACTTGCTAAACAGGGCAGAGTAATCCTTCTTGACCTTCTCGCCCACTCCTCTCTCGGTGCCTATCTCTAGTGTTGTTATGGATTCACGATCCATTCTCTCGAAAACATGATCGAAAGGTAAAGTCAAGCATTTAAGGTGCATCCCATTGTTTTAGAACAATTTATAAGCATGTTGTTATTGTTATCGCATATATTATTTTATATGCGATAACCCGATATTCTCATGTGTTTGATTCTTCAAAACACGACGAGCCAAAAGAAGTCCAGTGCAATAAGCTATTTTTTGAGTAAATAATAGTAGAAAGAAGAACAACACGAACAATTATATAACAGAGGAAAGCATAAAAGTTTTCATGAAGAATTGCATGATAACCTGCTGCATAATTGGTAAGGCCTCCTTCCATGCCCACAAGGAGGTAATTCGTATGCATAGACTGATGCAAGTACCAAATCTCCAACAATAATTATTGAAGATATTATTTGTACAACAATATTCTTATTGGTTTAATCACATACTCACTTAAGAACACATAATGATACATCAAAACAATGTAAATAAATAAAATATAAACAACTCAATGTCGGGATATAAAGCAAACAATAAAACGATATTTAGGTGTATTATATTTGTTCTTGTCTTGATTTATCAAACGAATCCTTGCACGATAGTCAATCTTTTCCTCTGAAAAGAAAACAAGTAAAACAGATGATGTTAGCTACGCTTGTCCTTGAAAATTAAACAAATTAAGATATCAAAATAATGCTTAAAGTAAACCTTAGTCTTTCGGCTTTTACAAAAGCCTAGAACAAAAATAATACTTGGTCACAAAAGACATCTAGAAAATTCATAACAAAATCAAACAAATGCTACAACGAAAGAAAAGTCTAGCGATTTAAATATTGATCTAATATCGATTTATTGGACTTAATATGATTCTAGTATCTCAAGTGGTATGGTACACTATAATATAATATCCAATATCATTGAGAAAATAATAATAAAATATAACCCGATATCTACCTACATAGTCTGGTACAATAAATCCTCTACCATATCTAATTTCAGATTTATAGTTTACTAAAATAACTGGTGGGAAGGTGGCTGATGAAGAGATCCTCTACCATTTAGTTTGTAGGAGGAAATCTCTGCCACCTCAATAGGCAGATGTTTTGTATTTGTGCACTTTCAATCTTAAAATCCTGATTTGATTTCATTTGCAAGTCAATCTTACTTTCAGCCACTATGGTCACACAGGTTCTCTATGATCAAAGTTGTAGCTGACTGGCACACAAAAACAAAACAAAGAACCCAATCCAAAATAATTTGTTGTCCGCTAGAAAAGCATATTATAGAACCATAAAAAACCCCAAGGCATCGAGGAACAACCAGAGGAAAACATCTTCAAATTTAGACATCATCGGAAGTCAGTCATAATAGTGGTTACATGGCATAACAATCATACACAAACTTTCTATGTTGCATCGAACTAATTACAACAAGATTCAGGTGGAAAATTGCTTGGTCCAGTTTCATTAAATATAATTCATCTTAGACTGACTACCAGCAAATCTTGCAATTATCTCTGACTACAGGAAAAGAAATGAAACTACGACTTACCACAGCATCAGTTAGGTAGGGAGGGAGGGTTAAATGTTTATAAGAATCAGGAAGAAATGGAGAATTCCAGAATAATGTTTCCTTTCCAAGTCCCAAACATCTGCAATTTGATGCTGCTACCGAAATCAGATGGTGCTTTCTGAACAGTGAAATGAAATATTGCTAATTCTATCTCAATCTGCTCTAATCCTAGCATAAAATATTCCAAGGTAGGAGAACGTACTCTGCTCCGCTGGTTAAAGTCACAGCTTCGGACAACCTTTAACATGGACGTTTGGCGATCGTTTAAGCTCCTCTGGCATGGATGATAGAGCTCTGCAGCCACATATATATAAAGAATCCAGATCTTCCAATTCTGACAGCCACTCCGGCAAACAGTCCAAATTGTCACATCCGATAATTCTCAACTTCTGAAGTTTAACACATCGTTTCATGTCCTGTGGCAAACACCTCATCTCTTTGCATCCAACTATCTCCAAGTGCTCCATACTTTGGAGGTTATGCCAACCCTTGAATTCAGATGTCCGCAGCATCTTATTGTCCAACCAAATACTCAATCTTGTGACCTCCAGATCCACCTCTAAAGCTTCGAATTTTGGGCATTGGATTATTGTCAATTCATCAAGATTCGGGAACAAAAGTTCTCGTCGCCGCTCCACCTTTAACCATTTTTCTAGTGCAGGCATATCGGACAATATGAGTTTTTCCAAATTAGGAAATGTCCCATTTTCATTTTCACCGTAGAATGCTTCATCCATAGCATCGATTAAATCCATACCACTTATCTCGATAATCTTGAGATCGTGTAGTCCTCCGAGTGACGGTAGCTTTTTACATCTCTTGAGATTGATTAGTTTGATCTCTTCCAACTTGTGGTGATAGTCAAACCCCTTTTTTATCCATACTGGAAATTCCTTGCCGGCATATAAAATAATCTCTAATTTTTTCAAGTTTGGATTGGGTTGGAGGCCTTCGAGTACCTGTAGCGAAACCAATTTAGAGGTTCTCATGTCATCCGTATTGTCCCATTTCCAATTTAACCTCAAATATCTGAGTCGTGGAAGTACATCATGTAATTTTAAAAGAGTCGAAGCATCTCCTAATTTTGATACTTGTTCAAGATTTTGTAGCCATAATACTTTTAGATTCATCAACAATTGCAACTTCGAGAAGGTATTTCCAAGACCACCAATTACGTTATATCCAGACAACTTCAGAAGGTAGCTCATATGACTTATTTCATGTGGCATTTGATTCAATGGACATTTATACACATTGAGATCTATCAATTTTTTCATGTTACTCAAACCCTCGGGTAATTCAACAAGCCATTGACAACCTTCCAGATCTAACTCTTGTAGTTTTACAAGGTTGGTGACCGAAATAGGTAACATTTGAAGCTTTGTACAATAAGCTAATTTTAAAATATATAAATTCTCAAGATTATGTATTCGTTTCGGTAGCTTCTGAAGCTTTTCACAATAGGTTAGATTTAAGACTCGTAAATTCTTGAGCTTGCACAAGGATTCAGGAAGTACTTGGATCTCGGACTGAGAAAGATTGAGGTATCTTAAGACAAGCAATTTGCCCACTGTATCAGGTAGCTGCTGGACTCTGATAGCTCGTAAACATAATATACGTAGATGTATAAGATTGGTAAACATACCTTCTGGAATATGTAGGATATGATATTTGTGTTGAAAATCCATCTCCTTCCGTTCTAATATCAAACCTCTTAACTTATTTACCCCTCTTGACAAGATCGTTGGAAATATGATCTTATTGGAATCGACCAACATACGTAGATAGAAACATTGTGGTGGGATTGTTGAATCCGAATAAGCCTTCGTCAAGATATAACAATATTTTATGACACTAAATAAAAACAGTGCAGAATCGGGGGCCTTCATATATTTCCTTTCCGTCCCTACGATGTCTGAATACGACAGAAGGCCTTCGGAAGCTAACACATGGAAGACGTCTTCATTATTGACCACGTCATCTTGTATACTCAACCATATGTACACGCCGACGAGCAATAGAAAGCTCTCCGATTGGAGCCACTTATCCTTCTCCTCCCCGGCGTAGAGATCATCCAGAACGAGCAAGTATTTGCTTCCTTGGATTCCATCGAAGAATAGCCAGATGTCCTCGCATGGCTCCCCGGTTATTGATCTCGTGAATTCTCTCATGATCCACATGGGATCCAAATAAAAATTGTTTGGGACATCCACCCAGATTCGATGTTGGAATTGCTCCTGCACCCAGGGGTGGTGGTAAATCAACCGAGCAAGGGTCGTCTTCCCATTATTGCCATCTATGAGCAGCCATTCATCACGATCGCCAGACTGTTGTTGCTGCAAAATGTCGATGATTTTTTCTACATCCTCGTTGCGTCCCACCACCTCTTCTCTTAGGACGGTGGAGTACTCTTCTTCTTGTCGTGGATCCACAGACTCCAGTATCTCCTTCGAGAGGCCCAACACAGACCCCCTCCTCACCAGACAGTTCAGCCTGCGCACCATCTCCTTGAGCTCCAATAGAATGGCTTGGCGAGAGGCCACTCGGATGCTGCAGATGGAGCGTGACGAGCGATTCGATGCTGCAGCCGCTCCTCGTCTTGGATGCCAGTCAAGGATCCTACCGAGCAGATCGTCGACGTCCACAATGGCTGCACCGACGTCGGTCACCCACTCCTCCAACTCCGGCTCCTTCAACGCTCGAAGCTGAGCGTCCAAGATCGTGCCATTGATATTCCAGAGGCGGTCTCGAATCATCTCCATGTGGTTTGGCATGCCTAGTAGTTGCCCCTGCGCCATCATCGCAGGCATCGGCAGTATATGCAATAGCACGCGCTCCAGATCTAGTGCCAACGCCATGGCTTTGATGTCTGGGTTGCAGCTATGGAACTCTAGATTATCAATTGAGCAGTGGACTGGTAGTACTCGACCCACTTGGAATCTACAAGTATTTGTGCCTCATAGTTGTTCCTTTTCGTACATCACTTTGTTTTCATCCCAAGCAACCATTAATGCTTGATGAAAGCTAATCCAAGCAAGTAACGAATACAATGACGCACTTGGAATCTACCTTTACGATCTGTGCAAGTAACGAATCAATCATCCAAGCAAGCTCCAAGTAATTCTTCCTTCTTCTCTGCAGTTAGCTACCTTTGCGTGGCTCTCCTGCAATCTCACAATCTTTGCGTCGAGCGAGCGAGCTGTAAAGGAGCAAAAGAAGTTGTGGTCGCCTACGATTCTGTACCCCTCATTCATTCTTTCTCTTATTTCTTTTCTTCTTTCGTCTGTGTCAAGACACCGAGCCAATGGGTTTCTTTTTCCTTACCGTTTGCCTTTCTCTGATGCTCCGAGGGAGGCATGAATGTGCTAACCTTCCTCTTCTTCACTAAGAATCTTACAGCTTTTCATTAAAGCATTGCATCACCAGTGTTTTGATTTAACAGGCATCTTCTTTTCTTGGGGGCAAAATAAATAATCCTTGCATGCCCTTCTGCTCTTTCATAAGCGTGACTGGAACTTTAATTAAGATAGCGGATGTGAAGGCAACTGCAACATTGCAGAGGTGATGCTTCAACAGTTGTGCAAATATATTGCTTCGACACCAAATATCATTTGGTCTTCTGCATCAAAGTGTGCTACGAATTTTGGCATAAATCAATCAATCATTTGAATTGATCATAGCTGCTACTGTTCCTGCCAGCTTAACGAGTTGAAACCCTTTTTTTACTTTAACTCAGAGAAGAATAATATCTTTGGTTTTATCTTTTTACAGTATTCATAAGATTGAAATGAAATTGATATTATTTAGATACTAAACGTGTGTCTTTTTTGTCTTCATTATTTACTGAGAAAAAAGAAAATAAAAAGTGTGATGCCCTCAAGGTTAGAAAGAACTATAATTTATATTGAACAACATATAAAGAATCTTGAATAATAAAAAACTATTTAACAAATAGAAAGCTGAGAAAAGTCAAATAATATTTTATACAATTATAGATGTATGAGCTTAAAGATATTATAACTGCATAAATTTTTCATTTTCAAAGTTACTTGGTCGTAATTGAGGAAGGAAATACCAAAAATAAAAAAAAGTAGTTTAGAGAAAATTAAGAAAAAAATAAAATAGAAGTGAGAAATCAAGGTTTATAAATGATAAAAATTCTTGGAACAGGTTATAATAATTGAGAACATTATGCTTTGAGATGACTATGTCCTTAAGCTAAAATTTAATATGAGGTAAATAATACGATCATGAACTTGACACGTGGAATATAATCGATGCTTTTTAGGTATGTCATGGAGGAGGGAGAGAAAGAAAAAATCAAAATCCAAAGAGAAATTTACTAGAGATTAATAATCAAAAATACATACTAGTAAGCTAACACAAAATTAATGCGCTTCGATAAATCCTTACCAATATCAATGGAAAAAAATTATATTTTTCAATATACGAGATTAATTAAAAGATTATTTAGTTATCCCCCTTCAAGTACGATTCTCCTTATTCACCTCTTATGTAAATCTTGATAATTCTTTTAACCCTTTGTCGAAACCCTAGAAACCATCCTTAGGATACCGAAAGTGTCTTACCTTCTCCTTTTACTAAATAATTATGGTAAAGTCATCATCAATAATATTATTGATAATATTATCTATGATGCAAATATGAATAGTTCTCATCCTTTCAATTTTCATTAGTCAATTTTTTAAATTTATCTACTCGTCCTTTCAATGTTTTTACTATGTTTTTTTTTAATTTACCTACTAAAATTATATCTTCTATTAAATTTCTTCGTAGTAAAACCAGTAAAAAAACAACCAATAATATCCTTATTGAATTTTTAATCATCGAATCTTTTGAGCTCTAATACCATTTAATTAACAAAGAAAAAAAATTTAAAAATCAAAAAATAAAATTGACACAAGAATATACTAGAAAATTGACATAAGATTAATATGATTTAATAAATTATTGGTAACGTCTATGGAAAAATTCATAATTTTTAATATATGAGATCAATTACAAAGCTCTTTAATTTATCCCCACTCAAAGTATGACTTCCTTTGTTCACCTCTCATATAAACCTGAAAAATTCTCTAACCCTCTATAAAATACCTAAAAATTATCCTTAAGAGCACTGAAAGTATCTTGTCTCTCTCTCTAACTAAAACCATAGGAACAAATCTTAATTCATTAAAGAGTTTTAATTTAATTAGGACACTACTAATTAATCTAAATACAATTAATACTCCTAAAAATACTTATCAACTTTAATAATATAGATGATCTACCAACTAATTTAAATATAATTAGGACTCTACCAACTAATTTAAATACAACTACGACTACTATAAATATACAACAATCTTAGTAATATCAACTATCAAACTACTTTCCTTGTTCATCTCTCACAAAAAAAAAAACTCTTTCAATCCTCTCTAAAAACCCTAGATATCGCTCTTAGGAGCCCAAAATGTCTTGCTCCTCCCTCTCACCAAAACTATTGCAACATATCCTAATTCACCAAGGAGTCTTAATTTAATGAGAACTATATCAGCTAGTTTAAAGATAATTAGAACTCCTAAAAAGTGCTTATCAATTTTAATAATATCAATCATCAAATATGACCAAAATTTTGCTACATGTGTCACATGAATATTCCCTTATTAATATGATGGACGATGCTTCGTTAAGCAGCCTTCTTAGGTATGTTTGGATTCAAACTAATACTTCAAAAGCATTTGACGCCTACAAACAAATGTATACTAACTTGATATGAATTTTTGTTGGAAGAATTTTCGACGTAATCTTTCATTAGAAATAAGACTTGAAATATATATATATATATATATCTTTTTGCCCTCCAATCGAAGTGACAAAGGGACACGAATATTTGGAAAAATAAATCGATCAGATCAATTTTACTGAGACAACAAATCGACAATGAAATCTCACAAGATCACATTCCGTGCCAATCCATTCCCTCTTCTACGCACAAGAAAAGCAAGCAATATTTCCCGGTGAAACAAAGATATGCCGTGAGACACACATCACAAGGTGATGGACGAAGTACTGCACCAGCAGTCATGTAATATTCCTTCACCACGTACATGAACCTCGACGTTCTTCTCATCTCACCTCACCTTCTGCTGCCCCTACATAAACTCGTGCCATCTCGACGTCCCTATCATCTTCATCCGACAAGGCAAGACATGGAGGAAAACGTCTCTTCGGGGGGGCCGTCATGGGCGGACCAGTGGGACACCAGCGATCACGCCGACCTTGCCAAGGGGAAGGAGAAGAGCGAGAAGAAGAACAAGAAGAGCGGTGGAGGGTTGAAGAAAGGACTGGAGAAGACGAAGAACGTGGCTTCGTCGGGCTTGAAGAAGGTGAAGGAAGGATCGAGCACAGGGTTTCAATGGATCAAAGGTAAGTTGCAGAAGGGGACGGACAAGCAGTGAGACCAACGAAGAAGAAGAATAAGCATATGCATGGCGTGCGGTAGATTGGTGTTCTCTAGCTGTGTGTGTGTTTGTGTTGTAGTAGTACTCATTCTACAGCTTTGCCATTCGTGTTTGATTGATTGATCGCAACAGTTTCGTTAATGCTCATCTTCTTGTTCTTGTTTGGGTTTGATCTTCAATCATTCGGAATGTCACATCAAATCAAATATGATCCAAAAATATTTACATACATATATATATATATATATATATATATATATATATATATATATATATATATATATATGATTGTTTATATTATACTCGAGAAACACAAAGTAGCAAAGTGATTAGTCATTTGAAGAGGTGCCAAAGAACAAAAGGAAAATTAAAACCAATCTATTGTTCGTTAAAATTTCCCACTCCACATTTTTATTTTTGGAAAAGGATGATTAACATCTTTTTTAAAGATCACTTAACCAAGTGAAAAAAAAATGCATGATATTCATGGTATATATGGCACATTAACATTAGTGTATATAGAAATTATTTTGAGAGATACATTTCCTCCATCCCTCTTTTCCTTTTTTTAACGGAAAGTTGATTTTTCGAGCATATTCTTTGTATCCTGATCTCATCACTTTTCAATTTTTTTTTTTTTATCATTATACTAAAATAGCACCATCGATGTCGACCCCAAGACTAGATTAAAAAATATGTGGGATTACGCTAACTCACCGATAATTAACATAAAATTATATCAAGTCTTATGAACATTGGTGTTAGAGAGTTAAAAGATTTTATATATATATATATATATATATATATATATATACTGTTAAATCTCGAATTTTGATGATGAAACAAATTGATAGTGTTTGTGATCTAATCTGCGTTTTGAGTGACGTATGATTAGATTCGATCAGGGAGAGACAATTAAAGCAAGAAGAATCATGTTGGGCCGGAGTGGAATATATCAGAAGATTGGACGTCGAGTCGAAAGATCGGTCGACACATTGATAGAAGGCCTCGGGCCAAGAAGAGCGAAAATTACGTTAAGAAAATCAGAATTGTAGAGATCAACTGGCTGATTGGGCAATAAGTCGCAAGAGAAGATGATGCGTCAAAAAATCGGACGAAACGTCGATGAATCAAATTGAAAAGGCACTCATGAAATTGGTTAACTTTATAATGATATCTATAAATTGGTTAAATTTACATATTTTGAAAGGATCTATGTTTGGATAAAATTGATAGGTTTGAGTTTATGCTAAATTTTGTCACTAATATATCCATTTCATGCATTGCATGACTTCCCACAATTAGTTTTAGAAATTCTTTTGTACCAACACCATCACAGATGTTTGGAGTAGTGTTTCATGACATACACATATTGATCACTAAAAAATATTTTTAATACCTTTTCCCAAAATAAAAAAATATAAAAATTATACATAGTGTATTAATATTTTGATATATTTTTAATGAAGCGAATAAAAGTTCCACTTCAAAAAATAGAGGTCACAATAAAATCAAGAAAGGATTGCAAAAATTTTATTTTTAATAGTTCTATTCAACGTGTCGAAGCATATAAAATAGAGTTTATAGAAGGAAAAATTCAAAATTCTTGGCAAAAAAAGAAATAAACCTTTTTTCTTTCTTGGACTAATTTAGAAAATTTTATTTACTTCTTATCGGTCATATCTCTCTCTCTCTCTCACACACACACACACATAAACAGACAAGCCTTCACCGATTAGGGGAGGAGGAAATCAAGATGGAAGGGATAATGAGGCCTCGAGTCAAAGAAATCATGGCCGCATGGGATTCCCATAAGCTCCTCCTACAATGCCCTCGCATGGCAACTTGAACCTTGACATGTCATCAAAGAACTTTATCCTCCATTATCTCTCTAATAAAGATCGACGTCAATCTCGTAATGCCACATGTCTACATCCACAACGTTACCTCAATCTAGGAAGAAAGATGATCTATCACCGTAATCCACCAACTAAGTTCATGTCATATTATAAATTATCCTCATGAAAACTCATCTTTCGTACTTAAAATATTATTATTTTTTATTATTTCCTATCGAGCATCAGGTCTCATCCTTTTTTATTGGTTGGTGGCACTAATAGATGACCCAAATGAATCAAAAGAGATGAACCCAATCAGTTCAGCTCGAACTGGTACTAATAAATGACCCAAATTCGATACGATACGATACTCTGGAAAGAGAAACAATATAAATAAATTACATGCATTAATTCTCATCAGATCTTAATAACAAAATCTTGGTCAACTGAAATGTCCCACCGCATGACTCACATTACCCATTACCCATTACCCGTGAGGTGTGTGGCTCCACTGCCACTTTCCATCCCCATCAACTTCACGACGTAACCCCTCGCAACACACTGCTACTCCATCGGGCAGCTGTCGGCAGGCAGACATCAGCGGATTCTGCTACTACCTTCTCTCTCTCTCTCTGTGCTACACGATGATGCATCGACGAGAAAGCAGGGGAAGTAAACTAAGCAGCGAGTGCGATCGAGATGTTTCCTCCCACCTTCCCATGCACATCTCCCACTGCCACACGCGTGCACTCATTATTTTATCGACCCAACATAGTTAAGCAAAGCGAAGGTTTAATGATGCGCACTGGGCGCTGTCTCCCTCGCCTCATGGCGATGCACAGTCTTCTTCTTCCTCTGTGATGCCTACATAACACCCCACAAGGTGTCTTCTTCTTGCAAGCTTCCACCACACACTCTGTCTCCTTACATAATCCTCAGGCTGCACCTCATAGAGTAGAAGCAATCTTTTCTCTGCTGCTCCCTTAGCATGGTGGCGTCTGCATTAAACTAGACTGGGAGCTGGTGGATCTGTTGATGTTACTTCTCCATATCCTAAGCTTCTTTGGCCCACAGCCTCCAATTCTCCAAACATTGCGTGTTTGGATGCTCCCCACCTTTCTCTTGCACTATATATATATATATATATATATATATATAATAATAATAATAATAATAATAATAATAATAATAATAAAAATAAAAAGGAGGAGAAGTAAACGCATAAATGTGGGAGTGATGAAGGGGGATATTAATATATGAATGATGGCATCGTGCTGGGTAGGATTCCTCTTTATCGTCTCCGCGGCGGCTGCATCGCAGACCGAGAGAGACCGCCTCCTGTCTTCCAACAAATCTCGGGTGGCGGAGATTTGTTTTGTTCTCTTCCTTTCCTTCTCAATTTCCTGCCATCTTCCCAAGGCCCGTTTGTCGCTGTCCCGTTGCTGCTTGGAAGAAGGGATAGGAGAGGAGAGAAGAGGGGGACGGGTGTTGGCGGTGGCATTTGGGCTTTGTCATGTCGTGAGGGGTTGGGGGACATGCACCTGCTGCGGTTCCATTCTTCTTGTGATAGAAATCCATGGGATGCATCTGATATGGGGTGTGGGAGCCTTGGGAAGACAGCCAGCTGAGGTGCAGGGCATGGCCTCTGCTCTTGCACTTGTTTTGCCTCGATCCACTCGGAATTAGCAGCTACAGTGCGAGGAAGAGAAGAAAGGCAGCCCCTTTCTGCTCTGGGGTTCTATTTCCCCCGCACTCTGCATGATTCGCTGTAGGAGGCGAGATACATGCTAGATCCTGTTAATTTGGCGCAGACATGGAATCTTGCGATGGATTCTTTGCCCTCGACGAGTTCCGCCTGGATCCGAAGTGGCTCATCGATCCCAAGTTGCTCTTCGTCGGGCCGAAGATCGGGGAGGGCGCTCACGCTAAAGTCTACGAGGGCAAGTGAGTCGCTTGGCCGGGATCGATGATTCTTGGAGACACTGTTGACTTGCTCGCTTATGCTTTGCATCTTGCATTTGGTTATGGTGTGTAGGTACAAGAATCAGAATGTTGCTGTCAAGGTCATGCACAAGGGGGACACCCCCGAGGAGGTGGCGAAGAAGGAGGCCAGATTCATGAGGGAGGTGGCGATGCTCGCCCGTGTTCAGCATAAGAACCTCGTCAAGGTTCGACTCCACTGGTGGCGCCCTAGTCCTAGCATTTTTCTTCGTTTCCGTTGATCGTTAGCGCGATGGTGTTGCCGATTTCAGTTTATTGGAGCTTGCAAGGAGCCTGTGATGGTGGTGGTCACCGATCTCCTGCCGGGGGGGTCGCTCCGCAAATACTTGGTAAACTTGAGGCCACGGAGCTTGGAGCCTCGAGTTGCTGTTGGCTTTGCACTGGATATAGCGCGGGCTATGGAATGCTTGCATTCTCATGGGATCATTCATCGTGATCTGAAGCCTGGTAATTTTCTTGGAATGATCTCTTTAATATCTAGAATTCTCACAATTACAAGTCATATACCTTCAACCTTACTGATATGCATGTTATATGTCCTCTGATTTATTGTTTTGCTGTATATAGAATGTCATCTCTATATCACAACTCTCAGTCGTAGTTGTTTCAGAGTATTACCTAGAATGGTCTATGATAATTTACATTCAGTACACATTTATCTAATTACTGGAGAGACAAACTTTATTCCCAAAAATTCATGTATTCCTGCATCCTGATTGGAAAGATGTGTTTCAAAGTTCTTCCTTCGAGCTTATAAACTACTCAATATCTCACTGAGAAGTACTACAGCGGAACTATTATTCTTAAGAATTGAAGTATTGCATAGTTACCTTCAATCTTTACTATCTTTAAATTGAGATATCAAAACATGTGCATTTTTATACTTCTTTTGCTGATTCCACCATGTCAACATCTATGTGCATGTCAGAAGTTCTTTTACTTGGTAAATAATTATATCTTTGCTATTAGTACTATGATATGATATTGGATTATCATAAATTGATGATGGAATATTTGTTTTTTCCTTTTAAATGGGTAAGGGGCAAGGATTTAAAAACAGGTTATAACTAATACCTGTCCATTGTCGGACAAGCAAAGTATGTTGGTGTGGGATGGTATAACCAAGTTAAGCTGCTGGAAAAATAATATAAAAAAAGTTTCATGTTCCCTTGCTAATCCGACAGGGTAAATAATGCTATGTACTGGTATGGGGTCGAACCAGTAAATATTGTTCGGCATAGTTTGGTGTTTGAATCCATGGATATGGGTATTATTAGATCCTAAAAATTGACAGTGGGTGCATATGCTGAATCCTTGGGTAACTTTGTGATCTTTCTTGATGCATAGATCAAATTCCTTCTTGTCACTCAACTCCTCTGCAGCATTTAAACTAAATCCATGTTCCCTTTACATTTGATATACTATGAATCATAGACATGATTGACATATATGTTATTTATTTCATTCTTTTTGAGTGATAGTCTAGAGCTCTCTCTAGAGAACTCCATGTTTTTGAAATCAAAGTGTAACTCAAAAAAGAGTTGAGATGTTGGATTAGATGGCGAAACTTTATGATTTGAGCAAAATAATACATGGAGATAACATTATTAATATATATCTGATTCCACTGTCAAACGTAAAAGGCATCCATGGCCTTCAAGGTGTACCACCTGATGTACCTTATACCAGCTTATTTTGGTCGGCCTTATAACGAGTTGATTTCAACTAAAATTTCCTAGTCCATGAACCGAGCACAACGTACCATACCATTTTGACCGAATTTTCATTCCTTGATTGGTATCAAGGTGAACCTAGTATTGAACATGCATTGGTGAATGAGTACAAGTAGGAAAGAGATATTCGTGGATAGGATAAGAGACATAAGCCACCACTAGGTTAGGTTGTGGACCTCACATACCAAGTACCAAAGAAATGATTCTGGGTTATATGGTAGAACTTAGAACTTCACAAGGACATTAAGCCTTTGAAAAGAAAAAATTGATACCTTGATTAGGCTCACATCGGAAGTATGAAGATAATTGTGATGGTTCACAAGGATTGGCTTTATTATTTTGGACCACATTGTTCCAGACCTTCCAAGTTAGAGTTAGTAATAGTTGCATAATAGGAACTTGCATTTGTTGAACTTCTATTGGACCAGTCATTTGAATTGCTGTCGGTCTCCTAATAAAAAATATTACATATATAATTTTTCCTTGAGGAAAATGTATGCAGTGTTAATAAGATCATGAACTGTGAAGATCTTCATATGGTTCACTGTATTTTTCTCAGAAAATTGATTTCTCAAACTGAATATCATAATTGATGTATAACATTATTTTGTTTTCTTCCATTTTTTTCAATTTAATAATAGATATTCAACGGATGAAAATGCCAACGTTTACATAGTTAAGAAAATTCAGATGTGAAATAACTTATTACTTTTCAATCTAGAAGATGGTATTGTCTTGACCTTTTCCAGTCTTTGGAAAGAAAATGGTTCTAAGGTAAAAATGCTCAAACATGAAGATAGTATGTTCGATCATGGTAGGTACATTTGGGAAGGTGACCATGATATTCTCATTATTGGTGGATAAAGAGACTAATTATCTCCATTGACCTACTGTAAATAATATTGATGCTAGGTATATGTGTGTTTGGTCTTATCAATTTTGGTGGCTAATAGTTGCAGGGAAAAATTCTGAAGAGATTAATTCAAAATGATCCAGAAGTAAGATATAAAATAAATCATTGTTTGGAAGTTTTCCATCGATGGCAAGTTTGTTGAATTTTGATACTAATCCAAGTTTCATCCAAGGAAAATGAGCAAATCCTAGATACACAGTTGAATGATCACTGCAGCAAGAGCACAATGCATCAGAGATCACATGCATGCCGTGTGCAGGATTAAGACTAAGATATTTGTTTCAAAGTGTGCTCTGCAAGAGAATGAGTTGTGGTTCACACTTCACACTCCTCTCATGTTGTCTTCTAGAATCTTGAGGAAGTTTTGGTACTCCTTTGCTCTTCTTAATTAGATAGTTTCATCAGTCACTAATCTGTCAGGATCTTGAAATTAAGGATTATTAAAATAGAATAGCAGTGCGATTAGCTACTATAACAGTATGTGCCATATAGGAGACCAGATTAGCTCATGTTATTTATTCTGTGAAAAAGGTTAGTTGTTCGTTTGAATGGCATTCTTTTTTATTGAATCAAGATGTGATTGTCCAGGTGAACATATATTTAGCTTGTGAAGTACAATTTCCTGCAGTAGGATTATGTATTTCATTTCTGCATGTATATTCTAATACATGTAATATCGAAATTCTTTTTCTTTTGATTTTCTTTGAAGGATTTTGTAAGGATGAAGTTTATTGTCATTTCTTCTTTATTTTGGAACCCTAATTACTCTTTTCTTTTGGAGTTTTTATGTTTTGTTTTATGTTTATGTTCAGTATGTTTTCAGTTTTCTAATGATTATCTAGAGGTTCTTTATCAAATCTTCTAGGTAAAACTTATCTTACTCCTTTTTCAGAGGATGGATGATACATAATTTTCTATATCATACTGGTCTGTTGATTTTATTTTATTTTTTGCAATGCACATGGAGATTTATATTTTGGGAGCATGAGCTGATGATGCTGGACCATTGAATTCCCACATCATACTCTTCTGTTGATTCCTTGTTTTGCAATACAAATGGAGTTTTACATTTTGGGAACATGAGCTGATGATACAGGGGCATGACAAAAATGGAATGCACTTGATAACTTTATAGAATAGTTTAATGAAGATATCTGAAGACTTCTGTTAAGAAATGCTTCTCTCTTTTGTTAACAGATGAAAAGAAAACAAAAGAGAGGGTATTGGATGAATTTTGGGATTGATCTCTACTCTGTCAAAGTCAAAACATAGACTGGGCAAGGTTATTAATAACTTCTTGTTCACATATTTTGACACGAGTTATATTGAACATTTTTGGTTCCTGCTTATATGAGTGACATTGAAGACAAAATCAAGCACATAGATCGTCATATATGCTTATTATAGTTCCTGCCTATATAAGTGAATGTTAACATCCTAGATAACAGAACCAAACTTGTTTGGCAAGATCTTTTTTATGCCTATTACTTGTACATTGACTCAAGCACTTAAACTGATCTAGAAAAATGGTCTGCAATAAGGGTGTTTATTAGATATTATATGATGGATTATGAAATAGTAGTCTTGAAGCTATGATTCTCCACAGGGTTGTAATTTCCTTGGGTAGCTTTTGTGAGATGCAGGTCCTTTACCATAGGAATATAATGCCAAGCCCCTCAAATATGGATTTCGTGAAGTTAATTTTAGTCCTTTCTTGTAACGTCATTAGAAGAGTTGCAGTAATTGGATTTCTTATGAAAGGCATTTCTATTGTCTTTGTACTCGATTCTATGAAATCTTACCTTCTGCAAAGGCATGTGCCAAAAGTTGTCTTGTATATGGCATTTGGATTCACTCAACTTCTATATACTCATGCAGCCTGGTTCTTTAAGCCGAGGAATGAGTTTGTGTGCATGAAATTTCACTTTATAATTATCGGATCCTTGTTTCTTTCCCAGAGAACTTGCTATTGACCGCAGATCAGAGGACAATGAAACTTGTTGACCTTGGTTTGGCTAGGGAAGAAACATTAACAGAGATGATGACTGCTGAAACAGGGACATACCGTTGGATGGCTCCAGAGGTGCTTCTAAGTGCATGTTTACATCAGTAGTCTTCTGTTTAACATTCTCGATGATCATTTAAGTCCAAAACATCTTCTTCTTTACAGTTATACAGCACTGTCACATTAAGGCATGGGGAAAAGAAACATTACAATCACAAGGTGGATGTATACAGCTTTGCGATCGTGTTGTGGGAGCTGCTTCATAATCGTCTTCCGTTTGAAGGCATGTCTAACCTTCAAGCAGCCTATGCAGCTGCTTTCAAGGTAGTCAGTCCACTGTGCTATCGTATGCTTTAACTCATGCGATTTTTCAAATATTCCTAAAAAAATATACTTTTCTCTATTTCAGAACACCAGGCCAAGCGCAGATAAACTTCCCGAGGAACTAGCTCTGATCCTAACTTCTTGTTGGAAAGAGGACCCAAATTCACGCCCCAACTTCACCCAGATAATACAGATGCTCCTAGATTATCTTACCATGCTTTTGCCGCCTGAACGTGTGGTTCGTTCCCGTGCCTTCAGCTCAGAGAATGTGGTTTTACCACCTGAATCACCTGGGACAAGTTCACTAATGGCAGCCCGAGATGAACTGGGTGATACCACAAAGCCTGACAAGTTCACTGATAACAAGCGATATTTCTGCTTCGGCCAGTGCTTCTGATCAACCTCTAAAGAGAGCACTAAACCCTCCAAACTGTTTGGTGGTTTCTCAGATGGTTACTCTCGCAACCCTGCTGTTTCCCTGTTCCTGCATGCTGCGTGCTGGGAAGAAACAAGATACGCCCTTCGCCTTGCTTACAAGATCAAAATAACCTGTTTCCCTCTCATATATGGTGTAAATTGCTTGTCAAAATGCCCGTGGAACGGGTGGGAAAGAAAGGCTTCTCTTCAAGTTGAACACAACTATTGAGTTACATACTATGATCTGATCCGATCTTTTAGGTGCTTTAGAAATCACATTATTTATCTGATCCTCGATACCTTCTGCCATCAATATATTTGGTTGGTGATTCCAGTGACTTTATTACCTGATTTCGCATAAATTCTCCATAATTGTATTTGATGTGGTATTCTCGAAGAATGCTTAGCTCCAAAAGTCTATTCGGTGTTGCTTTCTTGCCAGGATCTATCAAGATTATAAATCACATCAACAGGAAGTAATTCTATCATACAGCCTCTAAATGTTTCAAGGCTCAACACATGTAACTCTGCAACAACAGATTTCACTCAGTGTGTTGAAGTATATATTATACCTTTAGAGATTTGTGGTAACCCCTTGTTTAGGTTATTTATTTTTCATTTGGATTTTGTCCACATACCGAGCCCTAAACAAGTTTAGGAATAAGAGGAATAATCACTTCACTTTTGAGATTTGTAGTTACCTAATTAAATCTTTAAGCAGCTGGCAACACTAATAACCAAAACAAAGCATAGGAGGGAGAATCCAATTAGTGTATATGTTTCTATACATAAGAGATTCCATGCTATATTGAATATTGAGAACCTTATCTGATAAATCTGTGAAGATATCAATCAGTCAATATTGATGGTAAGATCTTTTATTAGATCTTCATCATTTATCATTTTATAAATAAATATTTTTTTTTAAAAAAATAAGTCTTATATTATACTGTCAAAATCTTTATCAGAAACATACAATGTGAGATCATAGTGGCAGAGAATTGAGATTAAACTGTACAATACTAAAGAAGCAAAGTAATCCTCCAACTTCTCATTCTCTAGCCCAGAAGAGTAATGGTAGGAATCAAAAGCTTAGGTTATATTGGGCAAAAACATAACGAAGGAAAAGAAACAGTACCTGAAAAGTTTCTACTAGCCAAAAGTCTATCTATCTCCAAATTAAATCGAAAGTACATTTGTAGGCTATGTATATATAGAATAACAAAGCCATCATTTTCAACTATAGGATGGTCTCTGCCAAAAGATACACCATATGGTACATGAATCAAATCCACTAGTTTGCTCCATGAAATTTTTTTACTACAAACTAATAATTTTTCTCAATCTTCTTGCAATATGAGATTAGTTTGATCATCATACCATGATTTGAAATATTCTAGCCAGCACAATGTGGCCACTTGACTTATTTAGTAGATTAATGTGTTGGATGAAAATAAATTATCATTGCTTTTTATGCAAACAAAGAGGTAATCATGCTTAGTTACTAATTGCTCAACAACAGAAGCTAATTAAACCATTGTCGCACGATTAAGGCTAACAAAGGAATGTCTTATTCGACAGTATATTATTGTTCAAGCTAATCCAGCTTCACGCAATTAATCGAGACAGCTCCTCTTATATCTTCTTTAGGAAAACATGTCTGTTCTCTTGCACATTAGCTAACCTTTCTACGCGCAATCAAGTGTGGAGAAATAGGATCTAAAAATGGGAGAGGAGAAAGAAACCCAAACATCAACAGATACAAAAGACTTGGAGCAATGAGTAAAAGAAAAAAGCTTTACTGATAAACAAAGAATCTGAAGAGATTGCAGTCCTCCCTCTACTTTTGTCTTGCAATTTCTCTGATTTGGTGCACTTACAAAGGGATACTGCACTCCTTTTTACAGGACAAAACCTCTGAAGGCTCCTAAGTAACTCTTAGGAGTTTACATCTCTCACTCACTCTCTCATATGTGTGTGTATATATATATATATACAAGGACTCGTAACTTTGGTATATTAGGAATATGATCTTACATCGAGGCTGTAGTAGAAACTATAGTGTGTGTTTGTACAGTTCTATTCATCAAAAGAAAATTTGTTCTCTTTCTCATGTGGCACAGCAAATGCTTGCAGGGTGGCTACTGCCCCTAGAAGCCAATCCTAGAAGGCAAGCTAGCAGAGACAAATCCATGTGAAATAATCCTTGGTTTCCAAACCCTAGCAGCTCGCAGCTGGAACAAGAGGAGCCAAATTAACTGCACCCACCGGGGCAAAACCACAGAAGAGCACACACATGCAGCAGCAATGCCAGGTCTGTTCATGGGAATGACACTCACAACTGGCTGCCATCTCTTCTTCTTCTGCCACATTATTCCTAGTTAAAATTGCCAGTGAAAAGAACTCGAGACCGCCAGGGAACAATTTCTGATCCACGCCAGTGTAATCATTCTGTATCATAGTCATGCAGGCCGCTTCCCCACCTTAGCCACACCCCCTCCTCTCTCTCTTCTTTGATGGGAAGCATGAGCCTATTGGGTAATAGTATCGTTCTATTCATCAAAGGAAAATTTGTTCTTCTTCTCATGTGGCACAGCAAATGCTTGCAGGGTGGCTACGACCCCTAGAAGCCAATCCTAGAAGGCAAGCTAGCAGAGACAAGTCCATGTGAAATAATCCTTGGTTTCCAAACCCTAGCAGCTCGCAGCTCGAACAAGAGGAGCCAAATTAACTGCACCCACCCGGGCAAAACCACAGAAGAGCACACACATGCAGCGGCAATGCCAGGTCTGTTCATGGGAATGACACTCACAACTGGCTGCCATCTCTTCTTCTCCTGCCACATTCCTAGTTAAAATTGCCAGTGAAAAGAACTTGAGACCGCCAGGGAACAATTTCTGATCGCCGCCAGTGTAATCATTCTGTAACATAGTCATGCAGGTCTCTTCCCCCCTTAGCCACACCCCCCCCTCTCTCTCTCTCTCTCTCTCTCTCTTCTTTAATGGGAGGCATGAGCCTATTGGGTAATAGTATCGTTTACACGCCAAAGACACACACAACCAAGCCCATCAATCAACTTGCCAACCACCATTTGAGACACATCTCATCTCGGAAATAGCTGACCGTTATTTACTGCGATGGTGAGACCTCTTAGCTGGCTTGCATTCCTTCTCATCGGAGAGAGAGAGAGAGAGAGAGCGGTCCGATGTTGTAATCAGGTTGCCTCGGAGAGGCGATTCATTACGGTGATGGTAAGAGGTCTTAGTGTTACGGTGATGTGTATATCCAACGCATGACATGGGGAGACATATCTGTGTAGCCTCAGCTAAAAGGTGAAACCTACAACCAGGGTGAATCAGAATAGAATAGCTACTACATAAGCGTGCATGCATGGAGTTAAAGAGGAAGTCCCTTCTCTCTCTCTCTCTCTCTCTCTACGGTAAGAACCCTTGGTGTTACGGTGATGTATAACGAATGACACGGGGAGACATATCTGTGCAGCCTCAGCTAAAAGGTCAAACCTACCTCCAGGATGAAGTAGAATAGAATAGCTACTGCTACATAAGCGTGCATGCATGGAGTTGAAGGGGAGGAAGTCTCTTCTCCCTCTCTCTCTCTCTCCGCCCCTCATATGTGATAATACTAAATTGGAATTTGGAGGCTTGTGCTTGTTTGACATGGAGTGCAAGGGGCGCTCCCGCCATCGGGAAACGCAGAGGGGGGCGGCAACACCACCACCACACCTCTGTCGCCATGCAAAACACGGTGCACGGACGACCTCATTGAATTAACCTTTAAACCCAGATGGCAACGCAGTCAAACCCATGCATGCCACCACCTTCTTCTGTTCGATCATTTGCTTGCTACCATCATTAACCAGAGGATGATTAATACGTTACTTCTTCTGTAGTTGCACCATCATGGAGAGAAGCCCTTCCCATTAGGTTTCAGGATAGCTCCGTAACTGCTTTAGCTGCATGAAATCATAGGGGAGGATAAAGAGTTGGTGAGGCTTCAGCCGTTAGCAATTCCCCTCCTTCTCACCTTATTATATGCTTTGCATGAATGGATCATTGAAGCTACCCTCATTCCTTCTATAAATACCCCCGCAAAACCCTTCCTCTCCCTCACACCACCGGGTTGCTTATGCATTGATGTGAGAGAAAGGTTGGATACGAGGCGGAGATGGAAGACGGGAATGGCGGCCATCATCACCACAGGAAATGCTCTGCCGCTGGCAGCAGCAGCAACAATGGCGGGAAGCGAGCGGCGGCTGCGGCGACGGCTGCGCCGGGGAAGGACGGCACGCGGTACCGCGGCGTCCGGCGTCGGCCGTGGGGGCGTTACGCGGCGGAGATCCGCGACCCGCAGTCGAAGGAGCGGCGATGGCTGGGCACCTTCGACACCGCCGAGCAGGCCGCCTGCGCGTACGACATCGCCGCCCGCGCGATGCGGGGGCTCAAGGCCCGCACCAACTTCCATTATCCCCCCACCACGGTCGTGCCGCCGCCTCCGGTGCCGGCTGCCGCGGCGGACCACTTGTTCCTGCATCCCTCGGAGTGGCCGTGGCCAGGCGTCCCCCACATGAACCAGTCTCCGCTCGTCCCCCATCATCAGCACTCTGCTTTCAGCCCTCTTCTCCTTCGGGACCTCATCCACCACTCTTCCTCTCCTTTGCACCACGATCCACCTGCCGCTTACCCTTCCTGCTCTTCTCTCTCCTGTTACGCTTCTGCTGCTGCCGCTGCAATCACCAATCCCACCACGAGTGGCATCGGTGGTCCTTTTGGCAATGGTTCCAATTACGACCCGATCGATGCGTCCTTTCCCGCTGCTTCTTCCTCGGACCTGTCCTCCCTACTGCTACAGCAACAGCAGCACCCAATTTGCACCGGTTCATCACCAGCCGCAGCCGCTTCTTCCCTGCCCCAACTCCCCACCGAATTCGACGAAGACTGCGACTTCTTCCACACCGAGCCACCCGAATCCGGACTCCTCCAGGAGATCGTGAACGGCTTCTACCGACAGCGAGGCACTGACACGAACTGCTCACTGAAGGATAAGCGCAACCAACGGGATGGCGAGAACGCAGTGGATCATCATCTCGGTTATGAGATCCAGGTGCCTCTGAAGCAAGAGCAGAACACGTTCGATGCTGCGGATTGCTTCGATGAAGCTGGCAACTTCCCCATGATCCCTCAGGGACTCCTGGAGGACATCATCCAGTACCCGGACTTCTTCGAGATCTTGTCCGCCAAGCTACGCAAAGCTTAAGCCTGTCCTTCCCTCCATTTATTTCAGCTAAGTAGCTAAGCCTTGCAAGGAAGAGGAGTGTAGGGATCTCCTTCTCCTCCTGCAAACTGTATCTTGCTTTACTTGTAATCGTTTCTTAGGATCGAACCGAAGCTATCCGATCATTAGTCGCGTGCTATACATTCCGAGCCATGCATGGTGGTGCAAATCAACGTATGCCTGCACGTTGGTTCTTGTCATGTGCTCGTCATCACCCGTAAGCTTCATTTCACTCAATTAGGTCAACATTGAGCTCCAATGCGACTCTTGCTGTCCCAAAAGCGTGGGAAGAGAGAGAGAGAGAGAGAGAGAGAGAGAGAGAGATCACAATGCAGGCGGAGTTAATCCAAGATAATAACGTCTCCATCATTTGCTCCAAGAAAGTTGCAGTAGCATGATTATGTTTGAGTGTTAGCCACGAGATCACAGTCTCTGCATTAATCATAGGAAACGGATTAAAGCTGAAATGGTTTGTTTGATTACGATGCAGTGGTAACGTAAGTGGCTCGTTCTTCTTCGTTGGTTGGGTTTGCATTCAATAGAACAGGTAGCTGTCATCTCCGCAGCCACAGATAACATAATTTCATGGCGACAATGCAGTGATGGAAAGTACGGCAAGAGTTAATTGGTAATTAATGGGATGGAATATCTGAGTTTGACATTAGCAGATCAGAATGTCCGTCCTGATGTGTTTTGCTAGTAATAGTGTTTTCTTTAACCTTTTTTTGCCATTGTTATTGAAGGCGATGCAGGGTTTGTCTGACCCAGTTTTCTCATGCAAACAGAAGAAGAAGAAGAAGAAGAAGAAGAAGAAGAAGAAAGATCATAGTCCACACTACTTTGTTTGTTGATCCAAACTGGGAGAGAGAAAAATAAACTTGAAGGATAAAGAAAGAATTGGAAACACAAGATCTTTTACTTTGATACAATAACAAAATTAAATCTCAATACCACTTAATTGTGTTATGATGTAAATCTATAATCATTATCCCTATAAGCAGACAGGTTAATTCCAGGACTATAATCACTATCATTCAGAGGAGAGGATGAATCATGGGAGCATGCGTGACCTGAACTTTTGATTAGGTCATCAAGATATATTATTTTATGTCATATTGATTCGTTCTATGATCATACCTGAATCATCCATTCATAAGAACATAATCTATGATCATACTGAAGCAACAACATTCTCTCTAAGATCCCGTAAAATAAAATTAATGATTTGACATGATTTCACACGAAACTAGACTAACCCTAAACTCCAAACAAGAAGCAACTTATCATGATCCCACTGCTCTCTCTCTCTCTCTCTCTCTCTCTCTCTCTCTCTCTCTGATGTATTTGTGATCATATAATTACCTAAATCATGATCATATAGCTTATCATGATACTGGAGCCAATCTAACGTGAGATGTAAAAGAGTCGTAGAGGTTCTGAGTGCTGAAACATGTGTTGCACATCACCAGAATTCAAACACCGGCTGCGCTCCCAAGTGCCTCCGAAGACGTCATTTCAGACACAGAACCACCAGCGTCAAACTTTGACTTGAAGTGCAGCCATGGCCATGCACCGTGCGTCCTGGAACCAGCGAGGCAGGGAGGGAAACAACAGAGAAGGGAGGAGTCACCAGCTCCACAGTCCACATTGCAGATTCACGTGCACGCTTGGCCTTCCCAGTTTGCAAAGGCGAGGGAGCGAGCGAGCGGCGGCGGACCGTAAACTTGCAGAAAAAAGCTCCGGGCTGCCGCCACAGGCACCCATTTATTGGCAGTAGTACACGCTGCACACATGCATTGCGTTGCATCCGTGGGAACAAAAGACTTTGAGTTGAAAGGCAACCTGCACCTGCTGTTCTCTCTCTATTGGCTTTCGTTGCGTCTTCGTCTGTGACCCACAAGCTGATGGTACGAATGAGGAGGGCAACAATGACTGAAGTGAAATGCCATCAAGATAGATGCACGTCCCATCAATCATGCATGGGAGGAACGAGGGTGGAATACACCCTGGAGGATTCTTTACGGCAGCACGGGGATCTCTCGGTGTGGATCCGAAGGATTGATGAGATTTGACCCTCGAATACCCCATGTTTCCTTTTGCAGGCCGGTCTTGCAGTCTCACTGACACTTTTTTATTTTTGTTGTTGTTGTTCTAATCATTCATGTGTGATGGATTGATTTTTCCACCTCTTAGTGAACTTTTTTGGGCTGCATTTTGTTCGGGGAAAATATATGGCTATTAGTTTAATTGATTCGTCAAGCATTTTCAGATTAAAATAGATCAAAATAATTAGGTAAATGTGTTTGACTTGAATGATAGAAAATTATGTTTATAAACAATTATGCTCACAAAGTATTGAGATTCCGTATGCACCTTTAAATCCTCATTAACATCCCAAAAGAAACCTCAAGTTAAGTAATATATATAATACCAAAACAACCTTGTTATGATAATACTCTGAGGTTTTACAGGATACGAATACCAATTGCCTGCAAGGGATAGAACAATAAACATTAATGAATTGGAAGAACAAATGATGACTAAATAATGATGATGTATTTACAAAAATTCGCCACAAATCATCTAAAAAAATGCTAGAGAACATTAAATGGCTCTGGATCTAAAAAAGAATGTTTGAACAAGAGTTTATAATAACACAACAAGAATATTCAAACCATAATGTAAGCTAGTTATTAAGAAATTCCACATAATTTTATACATCATCAGAAACAATCGAATTTTGTCGCATTGAATACCACTAGAACATTGATAAGAGTGGAATTTCCTTTTGACTAAACCCAAACTTCACTTTTGCTTAAATATCACAAACAATGATAAGTGAAGATAGAAATCGATACTATGAGTCTTGTGTGCGTCCTGTGTTTCTCTTTCATTATATACAATTTCAAAACATGGTGATCATGAGATTACAAGAATCTGCAGCGACTCGAGCATCATCAGGAGAGACGCTCGCTGTTGAATCTAGAATCGGTCCAGCCAACTCATTGAGCTTTCTTGTGAGCCAAATTGCAAGTCCTGCAATCCAGGAAAGATATGAGAACACACCCTCTTTAAAGATTTATACAAACAACGGCTAGTGAATCTTACAGAAAGCTGGAAGTCTGGTGGTGTATCGATTAGTATGTTGTCGAGATCTGAGAATTCGCAAGCTGTACTGTCGATCGCAGAAGCTGGCACATTCCTGCCGCAGTTGAGATTTGTGCCGTTTACAAGCAATGATGAGTCCTCAAAATGAGGAAAAGAATCGAGGACCTCATGGCACAACAATGACTCCTGCAAATTGATTGGGTCTGGCTCATCAACAGCTTGAGATTCGCCCGCCCAGCGTGCAGGGGTTTCAACTTCGCCCGTCCACTGACTGATAGATAACGGCAAAAGAGGAGCCCCTGAATTGGGACAGTGTTCCTCCTGAAAGCCCAATATGGATAATCAGAAGAAATATTGAATTTTCACGAAAACATGTCTGCCATTGAGCATCTAAAAATGCCATCAATGTCCAAGGGAGTTTTAAGAACTTAGGATGTTCAAAAGATATCTGAGCACTATGACACCATATGCAGGGCACTTGGAGTAAATAAAAAAGTTAAAATGTTCATCATTTTCATCTAAATGGTGAAAATTCAAGGATCAAAAGCCAAGTCAAGATTGTCAAAATCCGATAATAAGACTCTCAAATAAGAAAAAGGTAAAGTCTACTTTGAGCAAATGACAATTTCATTACCTGGCCTAGCAAGAGTGGAGAGCCCTTTTTCTGTCGGGGTGGCTGTGGTGTATTTGTGTTTGGGGTTCTTGGACCAATTTTAACAGTGAAAACGTTGCTTTCCTCGTTGAAAGGGTCTGCTTCAATCTTATCAAGACGACTTGTTGAGTGTTGGTAGAAAATTTTTGAAACCACTAATTCACCTTTTTTTTCATCTTCTTCGGTGCCAAGATGGTACTGATGCATCACCCAATTAGCTTTGTCTGGTCTGGAGCCTCGTTTTGAACTTCTATAGAGAACCATTATTTTCTTCCAACCATTCTCAAGAACACGTTTGGTTTTACCTGTTTTGTGCCACCTTACACACTCTTCTGAGAAAGCATGCTGGTTTATCTTCCGTCGCTTGCGCTGGCCTGTACCGTAAGCATTTGATATTCTGTGGAAGAAATGAATACTGCTTCCATCTTTCTTGGCACCTGATGCATAAAAAAAATTAGTAGCTAAAACTTCAAAATCATACAGTTGAATGAATAAAATATTACCAGGTAGATTCTCTGGATGAGTGTAGCAAATTCCCTCATCCTCATCCAGCGTTGGAATAAACTCATCGATGAACATGTGCAGCTTTGAATTCTCTAGACCAATCTTTCCTGCTAGATGTTCCAATAGTTCAACATCAGATGGATCAAACCTAACACCAGCAGGAAGTCCAGGCCAAACCGAGGTAACCTGCATAGAGAGACAAAAATATTCAAAAATCAACGCCCAAAAGAGGTCAAAAGTAGGGGGTTTTAATACAGACATCAAGAATGCCTGATGATCCTGTAAAACAAGCAAGTTTTGGCAATATTCACACAGTGATTTTAAGTTATTCTTGAAGTTTTTATCAACAATAAATTAGGGATATGTTAAGACCACTTGAAAGTAAATTAACAAAAATCGATAAAAAAAACAACGGGGCATATGCAACATAGAAAGTATTTCAGTGTATTTCACCCACGCAGAAACATGAAGTATTTCTGGAAATGCAGACAAAGAAAATCGAATGGCCAAAATAACTTAACTACTAACTCCAGCAGTTCTGGAAAGCAACTAATGGATTTTCAAACTTTTTACATATAGTTGTTGATTAGATGGGTCAATTTTTGGGACAGTAAATCTTTAGAAATAGTTATTGACCATTAATGTGACTATTGGGTATAAATAAAATATTAATACTCAATTTTTTATAGGGACCAAAAAATCAATATTTGTTTTTTTGCTTCTTTATCCTCAAATACAAGATTCACCTTACTATTCCAAACCGATATATTGGCCTACCGGTGGTACAATATATACTGCCTCATACCAGTGTATTGTGTCTCAGTATGTTGGGACGTGCTAACAACATAGGAAAATGATAAAAAATAACTTCAAAATTTTCTGAAAAAAAAATATATAAATAAATTAGGATTTTAGGTTGAAAATAAATATAAATTTAGTATCAATTGAACAAAAAAAAATCTAAATTAGGAAAGAATAATGATATATTTTTTCGGGCTTGAAGGAGAAACTTTGGGGTACATTTCAGACTATCCTTTTATTGATATTAAATTATCTACACTGAAATGATTGAATTTTTAGATTATGTATTAAACAATTTAAATTTTAAAATTTAAATGAATCAAATAATCGATCAATAGATATACCTAGTTCTACCACTAAAAAGAATGATAGAACCCCATGGGCGGTAGATCGAGGTCATCAATCCTATGTATATGCATATCAATTTGATATTTTTTTGGACTCAATCCTGAAATTGATCCCACGATATAATATACTAATACATCATATGTCATTGGTGCATCAATGTGATGATTGTCGTAATCTAATCGTCATGAAGCATACATATCCAAGACGATTCCTAAGGGAAGTACAATTGTGGCATGTATTGGTGAGGAGATTGGAGAATGTCGAAACTTCTACTTTTACCACCGTACAACTGCTTGGAGAAGAATGACCAATAATTATCGTACTACTGTTGGTCGTAAGATTCTCCATAATACAAAGATTAGGAAGATGATGAGCTCCAATCATATATGAATTTGAGAGAATGAAAGGGCGTGAAAGAGGGGGAGGAAAAAGTTTTAAAACCCTTTCAAATAGATCTAACCATTGAAACTGGTCAGATATGAGCCATCTGTCAATAATGATCAGATTTTGACCATTCCGGCTGGTACAAACCCAATATATCGATCCCCTGTTGGATCGATACGTACCATCCGTACTGAGTAATATACCATGACACGACAAATCCTGCTTAAATATATTGCAAAGTCTCAACAATAAAAATATATTCTTAAATATATTGCTTAACATATTTCAAAAAATAGAAAATCTCTTTCTAAAGAGGCATTTCATAACACTAGGAACAAAAGAAAGAATCTAATACATCAACAAGAAACTTAGTTCAATCAAATTGATCAAATATGTTAAAAGATTAAAAACCTTAGATGAATAAAATGTAATGAATCCAAATTGCCAAAAACAGAATTATATAACAAAGAGTAGAAATGGTGATGGTGATGGTGGACAGATGAGAACTCACATCGCTATTATCAATAAGATGCTTGCAATTAGGGCACTCTCGATTTGCTCCTACCCCTAAATCTTTGATTTGATCGTTATCAAAGCAGTTGGCATTCTTTACTTTCCTCGCAATCCCCCTACTAGTGATAAGCCATGTCCTATAAAATATAAAGAAAGATTAAAAAAAATACTTACAGTGGATATATACATATGTCTAACACATGAGGAAATTGTTTAGTAATTTGAGTATAAGCAAGCATTATAAACATAGTGAAGACAAGTTAGTTCACAATTCGGTATAAAGTATACCCACAAAGCACCTAGTATCAACATGTAAACCTAAAAACACATAGTTTGCTCATTTCAAACTTTCAACATGTAATTAAGTGAGATGGTTACTTGAAATAGACAATATTAACCCCCTATGTCTCACAAAAGCAGGGGCCAATAATGGAGAGATTGAGGAAGACAGAACTATAAGTATAGGGCTTATATATCTGTTAGACCCTATCTACTACGAATAGGACACCAAAGAAGAATCAAAGGACAAATAGGAAGTTCAGCCTGACAAAAACTAAAAAGTTACATTGGAATTGTTGGTAAGCCTCTCTTCAACAAGTATGGCAATTGTATTCTACTTCATAGTTTCTTTAAGAATTGATTTTGCTGGTTTGCTTTTTAGTTATCAGTTCAATGCAACACTAATGCTACAAGATATTATTTAGCTCAACCAAGATAAAGACCAATAGTCATGTCTTTCTCCACAAAGCCTAACCTCTAGTTCGTAATTAATCTTGTCAGAATTAAACTAATGACAGTGATAAGAATAAGCATAGCTAGATTTGGCTATCAACTGAAAATAAAGAGTGATATTTCAGAGGCCCAATGGATAGGGAAATGGAATTACTATTCTGCAACACATTGAAAATCTTGTACTTATTGAAGTTATTGGATTTGATCCTATACGAATTTCTTTGGTTGGAATCTCTGTGATGCAAAACAAGTTTTTCCCAGGACTTAGTTGACTCTATCAGAGTCCAAAACTGAGTTCAGTGTTGCTTTCCATTTCCTGCCATTATTTCTGTGGTTGTCTTATGATGCTTCTGGAATCTTACTTTATATCATTTTGATGTCGAAGGATCAAATCTTAAGTATAGGTTCCCTTAGAAAAGTTATGAAGCAATCATGACTATACATTAAAAAGTTCAAAAGGTCTATTTACATATGATTTAGATGGATTACCTTTTTTTTTTTTTAAGAGAAAGGCTTGTCTTTGGCTGGCTTAGTTAGGATTTAGGTCCCAAAGAATGCTAAAATAAAAAAAAGGCACATAATTGATTGTAATTGGTGTTCATTTGATGAATCAAATCAAGTTCTGTTTACCATATGACCCTGTATATGCCTTATCCCTAATCCATTTACCATATGCACATAATCGTTCTTTCCCCTTTCTTACCTCAAAAGATTCTTTTTCTTCTTTTGAAACACTTCAATTTTGCAATACTAGAAACAGTGCCCAGATCTTTCAAGCATTAGAATGACTTTTCTCTACCCATAAATTCTATTCATTGACTTGTCACACTCACTTCTAGCAATCTAAATCAAAGTTATGAATGTCAATATGCCACATTCTTCTCATACATATGAATTTGCCATTCACTCAAATCATCGTTTCCATGTTCAGCTCCTCAATTCGGTAAAGCGACCTCGAGAAAGGGAAGCTAAAGCAAACCCCAACCGGGTCCAATGCTAGAGCTATAATTTCTTGCAGCTCCATTGTTATGTAAAGAAAAGGGCGGATGAGATTCCTGCTAATACGGGATAAGGAGAAGCTCAATGTACACAATCTTACCTCTATGTTTATAGATAGACTATCTCCCATGCGCGAAACCTGGTATCCAAGGTTGCAAAGGACAAAAAAACAGAACAACCAAGAACATTAACAGGCACAACCAATGAACCACTACACCAATGCAAAATCATTCAGCGAACCACCAACGAAATCCATTGAAAGTCCGGACTTTCTTCAATCGGTGCCCCAAATGGACAAAATGCACAAAGCCTCCTACACAATAAATGAATCCCCTAAGCCGTATCCTACTTAAATCAACAGAAGCGTCTCCTTTTAACACCACTAATAACGAAAAATGATGAGGCTCGAAAAGCCCCAATCATCAACGTAGCAGCCACGCAGCAATTACACATCGATGAGCAAGAATTGAGCTAAGCATGCACTTTCTAACAACAGCAGAAGAATCTAGTCTTGCAAGATGATGATGTCAAACGCACCTTTCCATCCCAAGTTCTTGATATCAGCTGAGACTGAGACTGCGCTACTTAGAAACGAGGAGAACGAAGCGAGGAGGCGTCAGTCGTCGCCATTCTCCAGCCCACCACATGAAGCATCTGTTCCGGCGGGAAAAACCCCCCCGAGACTGTGGCTCGAGCCACCGAGCCTAGTGGTTCGGGCGTTCACGCGCAGTGACAATTACCCGTTCATCGCGTACTCTCCGATATTCCTTCCATGCGATTGGATTTGAGTAAGTGGGTCCACGCGGGACCCGCGTTACGACCAATCTTTGAACCACCTAGGATTCAGGTAGAGAGAAGGGTAAGATATACAAGTGGTTGTGCGTTAAGAAGGTTGGTGATGTGTTGAGAAAGAAGGTCGCTTTGGATTCTTGGTCCCGAAGCTAAGTGGTATTTCTTACTATTCTTTTTATTCTTTTTCTTCTAATAAGTGTTTTCTTCTAATATATGTATATATATATATATATATATATATATATATATATATATGTATATCATCGTTTACTTGTAGGGATAAAAATGTGTATATTAATTTTTATCTTAAATTATATGAAAGAAACTAAGATTTGAATCACCTGTCCGAGTTGTAAGATTAGAGCTGATACGTCATAAAACGTCAGGAAGACTGATACGGTCTGAAGTTTATGCGGAGATGAGCACATCAAAGTAGTAGTATTACATAGCTGAGCTATGGGGATGAGAACGAATGGGAGAAATAGAACGTAACAGGGATCATTTAACAGATTATAGATATGGACAATTATAAATTATATGATGTAGCTACGAAGCTAATTATATATTATCTTATGCAATTATATCTATTTAGTATTACCGATTTTACCAACAGAAACATAAAAATAATGAGCAAAAAGATAATTTCAATATCTCAATTACGCTTTCGATGGTGACGGATAACAACATATTTAGAGATCGCGTGTGGTTATTATGGATGAGGGAGAGACAATGAAAAGTGAGACAAATGGAGAGGAGGAAGAAGATGATGTATATGACAATGTTCTATATTTGCATTGGCACCGACGTAGATGGCCACTCTACATCTACGTTAGAATTGATAATAAAGCAGAGAAAGGTAGTACAATTTTACATCTATGTCGACATTAACAATAATACAAAAAATGATGATGACGCCCTACATTTGCATTGGCATCAATATAGATATCGTCCTTTTTTTTTCTCTCTTTTTGCCTCATATTTCATCGTTGCCTTTCCTCAACTACAATAGTATTCGAAGCTTCAATGATGTCATCATCCATTATTACTAAAAGCATAATTTAAATATTAAAATTATTATTATTTTTATATTTCTATCAATAAAACTAATGATGTTATGATAAGTAGAGTTAGATGTTTCATATTTATAATTAAGGATTTTGATGTAAATTACACCTAGGATCGAGATTCTCATGTAAAGTAATATGGTAAGCAACAAATGAAGAAGCCGTCACAATATGAACACCATACTATCATCGTTCTTCTCTCGTAACTTTCTGCACGTCGAGGTCATGTCTCTTGGTGGAGGAAGAAGACCTGTGGATGAGGTTCCTCAGGCTGTTCTTGCTCTCTCTGGATCGCTTGTCGGGCCGGCCGTACTCGGGCGGGCTCTGCCACGGGGGGACGTCGTCCAACGCGACGTTGGCCTCCAGCTTCTTCGACAAGGTCACGATCTCATAGGAGTCCCATAGGGAGTGCGCGAAGTCCCAGTGGGACTCGGCGGCCCTGGCGGCCATGGCCACCGCCTCGAGCTTGAACCGGGTGGGCTGCCGGAGGGAGGAGCTGGCTCTCCGGGCGTGGAACTCGTCGGTCGGCTTGGGGTTGCCGGACTGCGCGTGCCACGCTTGCGCCACCGCCTTGAGGAGCTCCAGCTCCTGCTCGTCCACATGCCGCCGTTGCTGCTGCTGCTCCGGCTTTGTCATGGCTACTGCAGCGGTGAAGAAGGGGCGCATGTTTCTCTGAGAGGAAGATAAGGTTTTGCCGCTTGGTTGACTTGTAATGTTCATTTTGGACGGTGGAGATGGAATTTCCAAATCAAGTGGTCGAACGAGATGTATCGCTTGTTAATTCAACATAAAAATTATGTCAAGAAGTGTCTTATTAATTGTATCTTTTTATTGTAAGATGCTATTTTAGGACAGTCATATTTCAAAATTCATAAAACCCTTATTTTTGGGCTGATCAATACATTAAAAAATTATAATGAATGAGATTTCGATGGACCAATCATTAATAAGTGGACATAATAAATCGCTGCCTTTGCTACCTTAAAATGTTCTTGCAAATCCAATTGCTAATGACATAGTCAAAACTTTAACAATTATATAGTCAATACGCTAAATGCTATGTGGTCGACATTTAGTGGACACCTGGCAATATCTTAGCGTATCGTAGTCAATACTTCGATGCTATGCGATCAACATCTTAGTACTATATGATCGTCAAATCGACACAACGTGATTAATATCTTGACACTACATAGTCAACATGTAATTGATAGTGATCGATACATTAATGCTATATGGTTGACACATAGCATCACATGTGGTTGACAAAGTCTTATTCACAAGATGTTACTAATAGCATCACAACTATCGCACATCCTACGTATTCGACATAGCACGATTTTATTAGGATCAAAATATATGCGTAATCGTCCCTTATATCAATGTGTGCCTATAAGTATAACAGCCCAAAAATAATACTATAAAAGGCATCTCAAGTACACATAACAAACAAATTCATATCCTCTCTAACTCTCGTCGTTCTACGAACATCTCATTGGTTTAGATTGACCTAAACATTAAAGACATTTTATCGAATATATTCTCGATATAATAATTTTATAGGATTTGACATCTAAATAGTTTCATTTTGTCATAACAAATATCGAATTTGTTAGTATTCTAAAATAGGATTTGGAAAACTCATCCATCCGATGTGCTCTATCACAATCATGGAAGTAAATAGGTTGATGATAACTTGCATGACATCTGCTTCCCAAAACACACAAGAATTATCACATCTTGTATGAGTCGTCACTTCACGAGTGCCGATTTCAACCCCTTCATGATGATAATAATTACGATGAAAACATATTTAGGAAATAGAAAAAGAAACAAATGAAATAAATAATAAAGCGAAAAACGAACCGTGGAATCTTCTACCCCTTTCAATACCAGTCCTGGGCCCACATACAGGGGGTTTCTGGCGGGCCGTTACGGCCCAGTGGGTGGGGTGACCCAGGTAAAAGCGATGGGTATAAAAGCCGGGTGAGGCGGGAGGGGACGTCGACGGGAGGAGTCGTCCTTACTCGATGAAGACAAGACGAGTCAGCCTGACACGAAGGACGGAGGCCAGCTCAGAATGCCAGCTGTCCGACACAGCATTAGGGGCCAAGTACACATGCAACCCCAAGAACTACTCAAACATAAGAACAATGAGTCAAACTAGAGATTTATGTTGTACTCTCATCTTTGCAATTAGAAAAAAATGGGAAGGAACCATCTAAACATATAATTTTTTTTAAATCAAGATCTATGTTAAAAAAATTAATAATCTCATGTAGAAACTTAGTATAATTTTTTTTAAGAATAAGTTTTTATGTCAAATTTCAAAATTAAAAATTTACGATCAAAATCTTTACTAATTAAATTAATTAACACATTTAAAAAACAATTTAATATAAAAAACTCAGATCGATCGAAAAATGACATCATGCTAAGTAAACCTACTATATCAATATGATATTTAAAATAAAATATTCTTCATTGATATATTTATTTTTTTTATGATTATTGAGGCCACATCATCATCTATAGAATAAATCATCAAATATTTTAATTTTTTATTACTTGAATAAGATAAATATTAATTTTGGCACAAGTCTTATGGGAGACCTCTTACATTAAGATCGAGAAGAGGTTCTTTATCGTATTCTAACTTATCAATGAAATGTGAATCACATTTAAGCTTTAAATATGATAAAATTTGAGGAAAAATCAAATAAAGTCAACTCAACCTCATCATAACGATTTGATGATCGAAATTTATCTTAATAATCTTAATCATAATTCTCATATTATTATTAAGAAGTTTGTTAAAAGGAGATGAGATGCTTCCGATCTCATATTATCATGTTTCGTAAGTTGAATGATTAATTGAGGGTGTCTTTAGCATGCATTAAATTTCAAGAAATAAGTCAAGAATAATCTCTCAAGCGCCACCACATTTTTTATTTAATTCTTTTTTAATAATCATTGTTTGCTTCTTTTATTCTATGCATATTTTTACTGAAAATGATGGATGCAAGAATTGGGTCGGACAATCATTGAACCAAACCGACCCTTCTTCCTTCCTTCCTTCTTTAATGGGTATGAAAATGTCAGACTTTGTTGAGTGAATTGAATGCTTGTGGCAAGTGAGGTGATCACAGTAGTTTAAATTATTGGCTATATCTCGGCATCTATCCTATATCTAAAACAATCTCTAAAAACTTATATTTTGATTTATTTATTGACTTTGATGGAATCTATCCTATGAAATTTTTTAGTGTCAAACATGTCTCGATCTATTTGGGTCGCTTCATAGATTAAACCATTAATGTCATATCCCATTTTTTTAAAAAAACTAAATCATCATATTATTATTTAATTTACAGAAGACCCTTTTTTTCTTTACATTTAAAATTTTATTCTTATAATATTAAATATTTTTATTAAAAAAAATCATGTATTATTTAGTAAGGTCATAAGTTACGAAAAATAGTAGATTATTATAAAAACAAACACAACATCAACCATATATATTAGCAGGAATCTTTATAAAATTATAAAAAATAATTTTTAATCCTCGTAATATATATATATATATCAATAATTTAATATAAAATAATAATAATAATATATCAATTTATTAAGAAAATTATATATTAAAAATAATGATAATCCTATACAGTAAATAAAATTATGCATCAATCATATGCAATACATCTTAATGACATACATAACAATATGATAATAAAGATAATAATAATAATAATATATCAATTTATTAAAAAAAATTATATATTAAAAATAATAATAATTCTTATGCAATAAATAAAATTATGAATCAGTCACGTACAATACATCTCGATTGGTGATGTATACTATATATGATGAATTTCTCCCAATAATAGATTAAGAGAATCTATATCATACTTCTAACAACAAATAAAGTGATATTCTTCACCTGTCTAAATAGGGACACGTTACTCGTAATAATGGATGAGAAAACTATTTAACCATAACATTTAACAGTTCGCTAATCCTAAAAAAAATTATCCCACCTACATAAGCAATAATGATCATTTATTTATATTGATCTATTCATGTATTCAAGAAGTAATATGATAAATTTGAGAGATTGCTTAATGTATACTTTACTATTATATTCATTTGTGGCTCCATATTATAATGAGCCCATAGCTCCTTTTATAGCTTGTAATTCTAATATTAATCACTCAACATAATCAATCAAGACATAACAACGGTAACCTTGTATCCATAAAGAATCGATCCAAGATCATCCAGATTAACAATAACCTCATATCCATAAGAATAAATCCAATTAGTCTAATTTAAATTTGATTGATTTTATTTAAGTCAAATGATCTTAAATCAATGAAGTTAGTATGGAATAACTATTAATCACTTGAACTAATCAAATATGTTTAATTCAATTAACTAAATAAGTTCAAACCAATAAGTTGAGAGAGAATTAGACCATACTGCATAATGGTAGTTCAAACTAAGTTAACCTACCCGAGCCTTAGATAGATTATATGCATTGCACATACCTATTCCAAGCAATAGATAGACTAAAATATAATATGTTAGGATAAAGAGGTAATGACATATCTAATGTCGATTATATAATTGGGTAAGCTTAGTTTTATAGGATCGGATGAGTCTTATTACTAAATTGGATTACTGTTGGTTGTGAATGAGTCATATAAGTTATGCTATACCTAACCTTATGTGATACACTATACTTAGCTTTGTGGGTTGGATCATGGTTAACTAGATAGGCTTGACTATACTTAGTCATATGGGTCGGGTTATATTTGATCATAAGGACTAAATTATGTCTAATTATATGGGCTGAATCATATATAACTATATAGATTGTGACATGCCCGACTACATGAGTTGGGGGTACTTTAGTATATGAGCTAGTTTGACCAATCAATATAATTAAGTCAGACAATAATTTGACATCCCTTATTAAATTATATTGTAATATTTTAAAAAATATTTAAAAATATTATAAAATAACAATTAATCTCAAATATATTTTTTAATGAAATAACTAATTTAAATTCATGATACAAATTTAAATCTAATTAAATTATAAAAATTTACACATAATTATTTGAAACATAAATATGTATAATTAAATGAATTAGAATTAACATTAAATCAATACATTTTTTTAATATCATATTTTAATTATAATTTTTTTACTAATCATAAAATTTTAAATTTTAATTATTATTATACATAATAAAACCTATAAAAATTATAATAAAAAATTTAAAATACGAAGAAAAACTACTCGTGGAGGATCCTTTCTTCATTCCTCCTAAAGGTCGATGAGAAGTTAGTAAAGATAAAATTAAGGGGGAGCCCTATGAGAAGATGGGCTCTTCTCGAAAAGTAAGGAATAATTTTATATTTATTTTATTTTCATATAAAGATAAAATTATAGTATTTATTTTATATGTTTCACACCCAAAAATAAAATTTGAACCATTTATTTTCTAAAATATATATCACTAATTAGGAAATAAATTAATTGATAAAATTCTTAACTTATTCAAATGATTATAGAAATTAATTTTAATTATTTTCCTAACCATACTACATAAGGAAGTTAATAAATAAAATAAAATAAAATATTATTTATGATAATTTAATTTATGTTAAGTGCTAAAATATACTACACAAACAAGTAATGTTAATTACTCCGCACATGCTATCTCTTCTCACGTGCTAAATATTGTTGCGAATATTTCTCGGCAAACCAATACAATAAAAGGAGCAGTAAAACAAAATGACTGCCCGTCCTCACGCACGTGAACTCAATCAACTCTACTCTCTCTCTCTCTCTCTCTCTCTCTCTCTCTCTCTGTTTAGACTGTGGCCACCTCCGCAGGAGAGCGGCACGCAGCTCACCCTTCCTTCTTTTACTGCTCTTCTGGGCCTCTTCCTCATCCATTGTCCTCCCCCTTGTCATCTTGCCAATGGCCTCTCACCGCATCCTTCTTCTCCTACTCACCTCTGTCCTGCTGCTGAAGACCTCAGCTTCGCCCTCGCCCTGCGCCTTCCCGGCCATCTTCAACTTTGGGGACTCCAACTCCGACACCGGAGGGCTGTCGGCGGCCTTCGGCCCCGCTCCACCGCCACATGGCGAGACCTTCTTCGGGGCGCCGGCCGGCAGATACTGCGACGGCCGCCTCATCATCGACTTCATCGGTAAGCTGTCTCAGTTTTCTTCTTCTTTTCACTTGCCACTGCGAAATGCTGCAACAAAAACAATCAAGTCTCTAATTTTCTGTCAGTAGTAAAATGATATTACTGTACCCAATCAGTCAGTATCGGATCCCTTTCCCACAGATCGAGAATTTAAAATATCACTATAAGATTAAAAACATGTTTTTGAGTCTACACTTTGCCAATTGCAGTCACCAGATCAGTGCTATTAACCATCACAGCCTGATACCCAAGTGAGTCTTTTTGCTAGCTACTGAAATGGTACACATTTTAAGATCTTATCAACAGGGAAAAGTTGTCTTTGCCAGGCCAAACCTATTGGAAGACTTTGAGACACATTTCTTTGACCTGAGACACGTCTTTGACTATCATGCGCAGAGTTGATGTGGATCACAGATGTCCAACCGACACAAAGTAACTGGTTGAGTTATTGATGTCATGTCATTTGCTCTGCAGTAAGCAATCTGCAGCTGCAACTATGGCTGGGTTCACTTAATCTCATCTATCAAATTTGATCACTGGGCCAGATTTTGGTTGGCTGCTTGTGAATGCCGGTTTGATTACTGGGGAAAATTGATGCATGGTCGTGTTAGAAATGACTTACTAACAATCATATAAGTATGGAGGTAATATCACACTAAAGAGACATTGATGGGTAGTTTGGGCTTTTACCACAACAACGTTAAAATCATAAGTCCCAACTTTTGGGGTTGGCTACATGGATCTTTTATCTTTTAAATATTTTCTCGACTTAGTTGATATGGGTCGGTATGCTGCCTGGTATGTTGGTGTCATACCATTCTGATAGATTATGAGATTGGGATTTAAAACCTTGGTTGCGACCATTTACGATTGGTGTGCACCAAATAATTAGGTATTGATAGTCACATTATTGGATACTGGGAGTCAGATATAAAATGTTAATTGAATATATTTTGTGTGTTAATCATATCAATATAAAATGAATAGTCAATAAAAATATTCATTCATAAACCTATGGATTAGAATACTTTAGTTAATGATAAAAAGTTATTAACATTCATATAAATCCTTTTAAATGATAATTATATCAATTCAGTTTTTTAAAAAAATTTCATCCAATAAAAACGTATTGTGTCATTAAAAATTTAAAACTACCTGTTTTATTTCCCAATTGATGATATGTTAGAATCTTTAGGTTATCCAAATATCAAAATCATGTTTGAGTTGATCCGCAATTTGAAGATTTCATGATTGATTCTTTCATAATTGGATTCATCTTAAGATCCTTGCTTAATTCTACATCTATACAAACATAGATATAGGAGAACTAAATTGAAGACTGGCATTATCTGACTTTATATTTAGAAAAGAAAAAGGTTCAAGTAGTTAAAAAATAAATATTTTTGATGATGCAAAACATTTCACCAATTAAAGCAACCAAGTTAATTTGTTGAAATTTTCTACACATGCCAATAAATATCTGCATACAGCCATTGGTTATATTCTTTATTTGAAATGTCCCAAATCATTGTTTACTGCAATAAATGATGTTTGCATTATTGCTTTAATACTCTGTTGTTGGACATGCAAAAATAATGACATGTTTGCAAACCTTTCAAAAATTTTGGATTTTGCTTATTGTATTTGATCTGATCATTGGTTTTGAGCTCTCACATTTGATCTGAAGTTATAAGATTGTGGACTTAAAATTTTCTTTTTCTTTCCTCCACCTATGCGCATATACATATGCATTTATTTAACTACAACAAAATCTCTAATATCTATATTTAGGTGTTATAAAAATCACATTCATTTGTACCCCCTGTCAGCACAAAAGACTATTAGTTGTCAACATTAGTTATCAGTGGACCGGGGCAATCTTCTCAGTCCTACTTGTGAAAAAGTGGACTGAGCCCATTTTTCACCTTTAAGTCGGTTTTGGCTATGAGTATTAGGTCCGAGTAAGATCAAGCTCAACCTCTGTTCAAACTCCAATTTAAGACTTCCAGGGAGCAAACTTGCACCTTATCGAAGGCAGAGATTAAGCTTATGGTTGGGGTTAATTACATCAGTAATTATTGACTTTTTGGACAAATGGTTCCCCAAAGCTTGATTTTTATCATTTGACTTCCTAAACCTTAATTAGTGTTTCAATAGAGTCCTGTTGCCACCTTCCATCCATAATCCTTGACAAAAAGGTCACCCAATTGCATTGACTCGTGAACTTAGTCCGAATATTAGAGAGAAAGTTTGTCTGACATCCTTTTATTGATAGATATGTCAGGGCAGATTGATCGTTGTTCACCTTGAAATTTCTATATCTGGCTTAACCAAGTACTGCTATTGAATTTTTGCACTCTGCAATCATAAAAAAACATGTGAAAGAGAGTCAGTCATCAACAATCAACAAGCACTTGGCTTTTCAGGAGAGTTTATCTTACATCAGAAACAATCCTATTATTGATAACCATATATTGTGTTCAACTAATAGTAACCAGGTTCAAATTTTTGTTTGGATCTTCAGCTCAGGGCCTTGGACTTCCTTTCCTCAATGCATATCTTGATTCAGTGGCGACAAATTTCTCCCATGGTGCCAATTTTGCTACAGCAGGATCAACAATCCAACGACAAAATACAACTTTATTTCAAACTGGGTACAGCCCCTTCTCCTTGGATGTGCAGTCCTGGCAGTATGCACAGTTCAAATCTAGGTCGCAGATAGCTTACAAGAAAGGCAAGTACCAGAGATATACTTTTAGCTCGACCAAGTGATCCCCTTGTGATGATGTACAAACTTGCCAATTAATCTTTGGTTGTTCTCTGCAGGAGTCTTCAAAGATGAATTACCTCCAGAGGACTACTTCTCTAAGGCTTTGTACACCTTCGACATCGGCCAAAATGACCTCACTTCAGGCTATGTCAGTAACATGACTACTGATGAAGTTAAAGCAACCATTCCAGATATCCTCAACAAATTCACTGTTGTTATAAAGGTATGATGAAGCAGAAAACCACGAGAGATAAAACAATATGAGAAATACTTGCCTCATTAATGTTAGAGGATGACAAAATTCTTGGATTGAGTCGGTGCAGGGTGTCTATGGACAAGGTGGGAGATTCTTTTGGATCCATAACACAGGTCCCTTTGGCTGTCTGCCTTATGTTCTCGACCGATTTCCTATCAGGGCACCCGAGGTGGACCATGTTGGTTGTGGATCTCCTTTCAATGATGTGGCTCAGCTATTCAACGCGAAACTGAAGGAAACTGTAGCCCAGCTCAGGAAGGACCTCCCTCAGGCGGTATTCACCTATGTCGATGTCTACACCATAAAGTACTCCCTCATAAGCCAAGCAAAGAAGCATAGTAAGACTTGCAACCGACGCTGAACAAATGCTGAATTTAATCATGGCTTCAGATACTGATGAACAATGTTGGAGTGCTGTAATTTGCAGGCTTTGAGCATCCTCTTGTGGCTTGCTGCGGGCACGGTGGCAAGTACAACTACAACATCCACTGGGGCTGTGGATCGAAGGTCATAGTCAACGGCACTGAAGTCCTGGTCGGGAAGGCATGCCGGGATCCTCTGAAGAGGATATGCTGGGATGGAGTTCACTACACAGAGGCTGCAAACAAGTGGGTGTATGATCAAATAGTGGAGGGTGCATTCTCAGACCCACCAGTCCCTCTGAGAATGGCTTGTCAAAGGCAAAACCAGTGAGACTCTCTTTTCTTCCATTAGGCTGCTAATAATGCTGCATGAGTGATTCAGATGATTTTGTGGTAGCACAAGCAAGTGTGCTCAGCACTTGACAATGACATACATGTGTTACTGGTATGAATTGTGATGAAATGGAACTCATAATTCCCCTACTACTTTGCGTGATGAGATTGGATTCAACCACAACTGCATGTAAAGCCAATCATCTTTTATCTTCTGTGCCATCTGAAGTTGTAGGCTGGGCGCTAACTAAAGTTGCAGAACTTTACAGGAGCCACTGCGCTTTCCAAGCCCACCACCTCTCCTTTTGCAAAGGCAAAAGGCTACATCCACCATGCGTGCTCGACTTCTTGATGGTAGAGCTTTCTTCCAGTGTGTGCGTGCAAAGCAATGCAGGGAGTGCACTGAGATAAAGCTGATAGCAACTGAAACAAAATGACTAGTCATTTCATAATAGATTAATATATATATATATATATATATATATATATATATATATATATATATATATATATATATATGATAATTATATATTTTTAATCAATAATAAATATAAAATACTCATCTAAATCATTTCATAATAATAGATTATATAATTTTCTCAATCAATGATAAATATAAAATATTTATCTACATTATTTCATAATTTAGGAAATTACGTTAAGATCATGATCCTTATTATTTGAGAAAATCATAATAATATGTTATCATAATTTTTATGATTTAAAATCATGATAATATATTATTAAAATATTGAGAGAATTATGATGATTTTATCATGATCTTAATGATTGTTCAACGGTTGAAAATAGGTTTATGCATAAATTGATATAATTTATCGTTGTATAAGTTGATAATATATTATCAAGTTATTGCAGCTTTTGCCTTGATAATAAGACCGAGAGAATCGACAAAAGGGCAAGAGGAAAAGGGGACATTGAATCTCTTTGCAAATAAGCACACTCACTTGTCTTTCTATCCATAATTCTTTCTCCATAGAAATAAATGAGATATATGCCTTCTCGTTCCTAATGAGATTAACACTATCAAATAAGGTACCAGGAACACTTATAAAGATTGCTGTAATAATAATATTGGTTTCAAGTATTTTGAGATGATCAAGAAGGTTTAAAATCTAAATATACTTTTGTTAAAAAAAAAAATCATTTACCATATGAATGCCTTGAACACAAAGATCATTTTCGAATAGCATGCGAGTTAATTAAAGATTATTCTTTATAGTTTGACATCTTTAATATTCTAATCTTTAGATTTTAAAAATTTATATTAAAATTTATATAATTATCAAAGTGAAAAATTTAACTCCATTTAATTCATATAATATCGTCGATTTTATCGATGGGAGATAGAGTCTCTGACAACACGTATAGAAATCACATAAAAACGATGGATAAAAAGATAATTTTAACGTCTTAGTTATGTTTTTAGTGATGATGAACGATGACATCATTGGGGGCCACAGGTGGTTGTTGTGGTTGTGGTCGGTGAGAATGATGTAGTGATCAACGAGAACGCTGGGGACTTTTGTGACTTTTTACGAGGGAAGGAGGATGAGGAGGGAGAGTGACGATGAGAGGTGAGACAAAAGGAAAAGAGGAAGAGAATGATGCAAATGTAAATGCTATACATTTGTGTCGCTACTGCTCAATAACTGCGTTGGCGCCGACGCAGATACATAGTGACAAAAGTGCCATTCGGCATTTGCGTCGATGTTGACAATGATGCGAGGAAGAGTGATGTCGCTTTATACATGTATCGACGCTGACAATGATGCAGGGAAAGGTGGCATCGCTTTGTATTTGTGTCGGCATGCCGAGCGATATTGACACAAATGCAAAGTGTCAACATCTGCATCGCCCTCTTCGTTCTCTCCCTTCGCCTCACCTCTTATCATCATTCTCTCTTCTTATCCTCCTCTTCCTATAAGAAACCGCAGAAGTCCCCAATGTTCTCGTCGGCCACTACGTTGTTCTTACGGACAACAACAAAAAAACCACCCGTGACTCCCGACGATATCGTCATCCGCCACAATAAAAAAAGTAATTAGGGCATTGAAATTATATTTTTGTCTATTATTTTCATATCATTTTGACATGTATTGTCATGCGTTATATTTTTTCGATAAAATCGATAATATTAGAATAAATAAAATTAAATATTTTATTTTTTTAATTATAAAAAATTTAATATAATTTTTTTAGTCTAACAATCAAAATACTAAAAAGGTCTTACCTTGCTAATATGTGATTAGCTCACGCAATCGCTTTGTTGAGAGGAATAAAGTGACAGCCCAGATGAACAGGCTCACCCACCTTTGAACAGTACGTGGGGATTAGCTTTCATATTGTTGTTATATACCTGATGGCTGTAGCTACTGCCTTGTCTTTTGCCAGGCAGCTACAGATAAAGTGATGCTTCAATATTGACAATGGAAACGGAACTTGAGGGTGGACTTGCAGACCATATCTCTCTCTCTCTCTCTCTCTCCAGAATTGTCTCCTGCCTCAACATGCATCCTGTAGAAGTTTGATACATGAAAGAACAATTTGTTGGGTGTAATGTAATGGAACAGCAAAGGCACTCATAACATACACCCATGTTGGCTTGCTCCAAACATGGGAACGACTGTCATGCATCTGCCATCATTTTGAACTCTAAACAGAGATCGCATTAGAATATCTTGGATGCTTAAGCTTAAGAAAATGCCAGTTGTGTGATTCCTTTGTCTCCAAGGCTGTTAAGCTCATTAATTGTTATACACTTTGGCATCCTTTGGCATAACAATCCCAAATTATGGCATGGATCCCAACAAATAACATTGTTGTTGATCTTACTGGGATCTTTTTAAGAGGCTATATTAGCATCAGGATATGAGAAAAAGGGAATCCGAACAATTCTATGCAGTCTTGCAGATAAATGTACACTCCATTGCCATGATGAGGACCATGCTAAGAAGATCCCTGTCTTTACCAACTGAAGGGTCAAGGTTCTTGGAAATACATCTTACCCACAAAGTCCAAAGGGGGAGACATCACTCTTATAAACCCCAGCAGTCATGCACTGTCACTATATTGCAATGCTTAATGCCATAGATTTCTTCTGATAAGAAAGCTGTTGATTGAGGTAAATGACACCCAAGGAAAGAAGAAACCAAAAAGAGAATAACAACATTAAAGTGCCTGCAAAAGTGATTACTACTAGGAGGTAAATTTGATTACTACTAAGCATCACTTTTCCAACATCATCAAATTTCAGTAGAAAAACACGAGTAGAAAGTAAGAACAAGTGGAAAAGTTTGTGAACAATCTATTGCTTGTTCTGCAGAAATCATACAGGATAAACCCTAAGCTATTCTAGAAATTCAAAAGCTTTCCAAATCATTACTTCAAAAACTACCCAATGAAGTTAGACATTTCAAAAACTCCATATCATTGGCAACACCTCATATAGTTGTGATGACTATTAATTTCAAATGATAACCTTTACTGCCAGCCACTAATACAGATATTTCAGGTCAATGCAGTTTAAGACAAAAACTGGAAGACCATTTCAATCCGTAGCAACAACAATTCTATCATCCAACCTTCTCCAAACTTGTTCTTTCTGATAAAGCAATTAGTAGATTTCACTCAGCTGATTAATATGGACAAATAGATGTATAAAGAACAAGCAATATATCTTTTGCCATCTGGATTTTAATTTTTTTATTAAGGTGAACTTTAAACTGTCTAAATCTGACAAAGAATGCAAGAAATTCAGATAAAAGCATCAAGTTCAGCTAAACACACTCTTTGCAGCAGCAGTGCTTACCACTTTCCACAACAAGAAAAAGTTGAATAAATTTTTTTAAAGGCTCAATATTTTTTCAGAAGAAAAATATATAGAACTTAAATGATGCAACAATTCCAGGTAAAACCAATAGAATAAATGAACCATATGGTTTTAACAGAATAAGGACTCAAGAAACTCAAAATCCTCAAAATTTTGTATTGTGAGATCCCACATTCTCAATTGGATGTTTCATAACAAATACAATTATTTGTAAAATAAGATTTCATGTTATTATGCTTCCACAAATACCCCTGAGTTATCCAAAGAAAATATGACAAAACCATAAAGAATGAATCAAAAGGCCAATGAAAAGAGAAAACAATACATGGCTTGAGAAGCAATTGACTAAAATCAGCATTTGAACTATCATAGATAATGATAGAAGACAGGTAAAAAATAGTAGATGTTGCAATCTACAGCAAAAGCCCCCCTCCTCTTCTTCCCTAGGTATCTCTGTATATCTATGTATGGGTGTAAGTGTATGTGCATGCATAGAAAGATGACAAGAAAAAACCAACAAGTTGGAGATTAAATACAACTGATTCTTCTCTAACTATAGGAAGAGTATATTGCTGAAAAAAATTAAAGATAACTGCGAATTGATGTTCTATGTTCCGGAAACAACTACAAATTCAATCAAGTTCCACTCTTTAACAGCAACTCAATAGTTGATTCAGAGTCGCAATACATTGAAAATTACAACAAACAAGCAATAATACTAGAAATTAACGACAAAGAAAATAAGAGGAGAGACTAATTGGATTTTGCAGAAGGTAAAGGTAGAGATGCCCAGAAAAATAAAGCCTAACGTCACTTCCATACCATATTTAAGATTGAATAAGACACCAGCAACAGTCACGAGTTCTTGGCGAAATCTTCCAACAATTACAGATGTACTCGGAAAAAAAGATCAAAACTTTAACTTGGAAAAAGGGTCGACAGGCACCAACCGGCCTAATTCTTGTTCTTGACGCCACCGTTCTTGTTGAACAGTTCATCAGGAACCACTTTAAGCTGCTTCCTCTGCTTCGACTTGGCGATCTTCTTCAGGGTCTTGGGGTTGGTGATCTTCTGCAGCTTGGTGCCCGACCGCAGCGTGTTCTCCTGCTTCCGTTTCTCGTTCTCCTCCCTCCGCTTCCGCTTCTCCTCCTTGTTCCGCCGGATCTCCTCCTTGAGCTCCGCCATCCGCTCCTTGTACGCGCGCTTCAGCTCCTTCTCCTTGGTCCGGACGTCGAGGGAAGGCCGGCGGTGGGAGACGGCGCAGGCAGAGGCTCGCTGGGCGCGGGGCTGCTTCCACTTACGGCCGGAGACCCTGCCGCCGATGATGCCGTCGTAGGTGGGGCGACCGAAAGCGGGCTTCTCCGGATCCTCAAGCGAGGGGAGGGCGGGCCGCTTGGCGGGCGGGGTGAGGGAGACGGTGGCGGTGGCGGTGGCGGCGTCGGAGAGAGGATCAACATCCATCGAGTCAGGGCCACCGCCGGGTTCGGGACGCTTCCGCTTGTTCTTCTGGCCGCCGAGGCCTTCGTCGAGGCGTCGGAAGTCGAGGGTGGACGCCATGATTAGGGCAACAATTCGAGAGGAAGGCTGCAAATGACGGCCGCGAGAGTTTATTAGGGTTCCAGATGGTTCAAGTCACCTCCTGGTAGATTACCGCCAGGCGGTCAGGGTTGCTCCACCCAGTGGACCAAAGCCACGTGTAATAGCCCGTATGGCGTTCAAGGCCCATTGTAGAGATCTAATTCTCCTCCCATGATCACATCTCTACCCTTCATCCCTATCTTTAAATCCTAATCGTTCATCGAGATCAATCCCATCAACCATGACGGGCATCCATCGTCACCACGATGGAAGTCAAAACGGCTCCTCCCGTCTTCCTCATCCTCATGCCTCCTCTTATGCCAAGCCCATAACCCCAAAAGCCACTTCGGTATCTTCCACCACCGCCAACCTTCTCTCCTCTTCTTTGTCGCTCTCTACAATTAGCTTCTGCTGTAACACCAGCGCCATCTGTCAGCAGAGCCTCCGCCGTCGCCTCGGCGGCCTGTTCCTCGTCCGGACCCCCCACCGGAAGTTCGAGCCAAAGAAGCCGCACGTCAACATCGGCACCATCGAGCACGTCAACCACGGCAAGATCACCCTCACCGCGTCTTCACCATGGCCCTCGCCGCGTCCGACCTCAAGAAGCGAGGGGCGCGCCCGCGGCATCACCATCAACACCGCGTCCGTCGAGTATGAGACGGAGTACCGCCATTACGCCCACGTCGACTGCCCCAGCCACGCTGACCATGTCACGAAAATGATCACCGGCGCCGAACAAATGGACGGCGTTATCCTTGTTGTTTCCGGCCCCGACGGCACCATGCTACAGACCAACGAGCAGATCCTCCCTGCCAAGCAGGTCGGCGTACCCGACACAGTGGTTTTACTCAACAAGCAGGATCAGGTGGACAATGAGGTGCTCCTCCAGCTTGTCGAGTTCGAAGTCCTCACCCTTCTTCGCGGGTATAGGCCACAGTTCTATATGAGGACCACCGATGCCACCGATCGGATCTCATCCATAATGAACGACGATGATGAGGAGGCGACAATGGTCATACCTGGAGACCGTGTCCAGATGGGGGCGGAACTCGTCATGCGCCTGTGAACAGGGCATGCGGTTCGATATCAGAGAGGGCGGCAAGACCGTCGGTACTGGAGTCATCCAGTTCATTATCGAGTAATCACCGAATGTAGAGCTTCGTCTTTCTTCCAGTTGCAGGGGCTGCTTCACTGATTGGTGCGGCGATGGTAACACTTTGAGACTTTACATCAAACACACATTAGGTGGCAATCCAAGGAACTCCTGCTCTGCATTGTCGTATTTTTGCATTTTTTGCATTTTTGCTGCTTTTGCCTTTTTCTCTTATTGCATTTGTGACTATGAATCTCTACGGTATAGGAGGTTGTAGATGTTATCGTGATTTTATTAGGTTTATTATCATGAAAGATCATGCTTTGATTAATGTAAAAGTAAGGCTGTTTAATTCAGTTCTCTTCTTTGGTCGCTTTATCTGATTTTGATCAATGAATAGTAGATAACATGCTTGATGATTGACTTCAAAGTATTTGGGGCATTTTGGCTTCTTGTTGTTGTATAGCAGGATGACGAGCTAGACATGGAGTTATTGGCTGATACAGTTAAGACTTGTTCAGTATTCACTGAAAGGTTTGGACCAGGGCATGTACAATAAATAGATTGAACTGAATTATTGTTCTTGACAAGCTTAATCTTTAGACTACTTTCTTTTGTTTTTTGTTGTGATCTGGGTCACCGGTTGCATCTGATGGTAGTATAGTAAGTGATTATATGCATATGTTCCTTTGTTGTTTGATGATTATCACAACTTACAATCAGAGATTGTATTGTTTACCTTTTGCACTTTCTGATCCATCTCAATTTGCCAATACTTGGCTTGATCAAGGTTTGTTCTACCTCAGTTTTTGCAAATTTTAATTTGAATCCTAATTATTGAACCGTTGACTTATTCAGAGGAGCTTTTTCAATAGACAACATTGTCTTTCTTTTTGTACTCTATAGATTGTTAGAATTGTATTTTAATTAGCAATGCATCATCACTTCTTTGTCGGCAAGATGAGCATTCTATAAAGTAGACAGAATGATACAGAGCAATCACTTCACTTCTCAACGATGCACTGTTGGCTTGGAATACTTAATTCTATATAATCAAAGATCCTATTGCTCTCATTACATGGTTGTATGAACTGATTTTTGCAGTTAGTCTTCTTGTTGATCATGGGAAAACTACTTTTGTTATTTTTCGAGTTCTTCTCTTTATCTTCTTTTATGCTGATGTCTTGTGCTTCCAACAATAGTAAGAATATGAATATGTCAAGGAAAAAACTTGATCAGTGATCAAATTGGTCTTTTTTTAATTTTGATATGCAACTATTTAATTTAACTTCAGTTCTTCCTCTGATGACCTATTTGTAAACTGAGATCAAGTAAATTTTCATTCTACAAAAGGTAGCCTGGTCTTAATTTCCTGAGCTTATCTTGCTGCTATAGACCTTTCTTAAACCTGACACCTTGAGTTAATTGGCATCTTAGTCTAGCAAATCGTTAATCAATCGCCTGGATGCGGTTGGCATTCTCTTCTTGTACTTTGTCATGTTATGATTTACAGAATCTCTTTGTATAGTCTTTGTTTTAATTATCTCAAAATAGCTTGGAAGAAAGAAAATTCTGTGTTATTGTTTTGTAAATTGCATGTGAATATGGTTTTGGAAGTATATTTCTGTTAGGTTAAACAATATCTGAGTCGACTTGGTTTGTATGTGGCAGGTGTTAATCCTTTGTCCAAATAATCTTTCTGATTCTTCTTTGGGGTATTGCAATAAAAATTCATTAGTGATTAGATTGCCATCTTCCTGTTCCATTTAAGAATGCTCGTTTCTTTTTCAGTGCATGTAGTCTGTCGTATGCATTCTTGTTATCCTCGACTAATTATTGGCTTGCAACATTAGATTATTATGCAAAAAGTCAAACAAAGACAAATTGCTTTCAGTTTCCATCTGTAGTTTATATATTGTCTGTTTGCTATAAAATTTGTGTTATGTGCAGAGAACTACGAAAACGTGTTCTTTTAAATTCGATTATATATGATAACATGACAAAGCATTGTTAATTTTAAATACTTGGTAATTAATTTCACTCCTATAAGGAATTTATATTTTTATGCTTGTTTTTGTCCTATTTGTTTAGATTATTCAAAATAAAAAGTTAATTATATATTAATTATGTAATTAACTATCTTTAGTATTTTGATTTTTATATTTGAAAAGTGAAACATTTAATCTCATTTTTTTTTAATGTTATTGATTCGAAAATATCGCATATGCTCAGTAATAAATTGAAGTGTATATATATATTCAATAGTAAATCCTATAATATTTTTAACAAGAGAATCAATGATAAGAGAAACAAAATTAAATATTTTATTTTAATATGTATAGAGATTTTAATATATTTTTTATAATTTTTAAAAATATAAACAGAATAGGAATACTAAAGTTAATTAATTAAACAAAATAATCTATAACTAATCTCAAAATAAAAATTTATTAAAAATTAGTATAGTGAAAATATAATAAAATTAAAGTGAAATTAAATCTCTTGGAAAAAAAAAAGGTGCGATTCGAATTAGATAGGTTGGATGACGATAACAAAACAAACACCGTGAAAGCATTTGGGGGTGAATCTATCACAAGTCTTAAGTAGTACAAGACATGCTCTTTAGCTCCACAAAGCGTTTGAGGGAAGGGAAGAGGAGAAATCACCGTGGAATTCCATCCTTGGAACGCCGGCTTCCTATTACTTCTTTGCCTTCCTCTTCTCCACCACGAAGAAGAAGACGAGCGCAAGAATGGAAAAGGCGGAGAAGCAGCCCGCCGCAATGTCGAGCGACGCGTGGCGGCCGGTGATCCCCACCACGTCGAACAGGTTGGTGGTCTTCGCGACGTTGGTCGTCTGCCCGTAAGCGACCTCGGTGTCGCCGGAGTCGAGCGCGTACGCCCTCACGAAGTAGGTCCCGGTGGGGATGCTGCGCTCCACGGTGTACACGAAGGAGCCGCCGCCGCTGCTGTAGGGCTGCGTGGTGACCTTGAACTGGCACGTCTTGTCCTTCTTCAGGTGGTCGTCGGTCTTGCGCCACCCGCGGTCGGCCTGGCTCACCGGATCGTAGCACAGCAGCACTTTGACCTTCTTGTAGTCCGAGTCAGCGCTCGCCGGCGTGCTCTGGTTCAGCTTCCAGCTCACCTTGATCTGGTCGACGCCGGCGTGCAGCACTGAATCATGTAGACAGACATCCATGTCATACACAAGGAAAGAAATCATGAAGAGAAAAGGACAGAGAAAGGAGACAAACCTTGGCCTGCAGCAGGAGATGCAGTGACTGTGAGCGTATTTGGAAGGCTGGAGAAGAGCACAGCCATGGAAGACCCTATACAAGACACAAGTAGCACAAGACGAAGAAGAGGAGCTGTAGCCATGGAGGAGATTCTGCTCTTTTCCTTCAACTGTCGAAGCCTTCTCTGGAGATTGATGGAGCAGCAATCTTGTATATATAGACTCCCAAAACAATGAGAAGCTAATAGAGTATTGCAACACAGTTGACTTCCCCAACGAGGGAGCTCTTTAGGGGAACCAAAGGATGTTCGTACAGGTTCATAGGAATCTTCATCTGTGCTCCTGATGGCTCTCGACTTCGGCCAAAGGGCAAAGAGATATCGTTTGACTTCCTCAAGTGGGCCTAATGGCTTCCATTAGAGGCAATTCTTCCTGAGGTGTGATGGAATTGTGGTGAGGTGGAAGCCAAAAGTCAACTGTCAGCTGCCATCTACAGCATAATTGGACTGGGAGAGCTCCAAAGAGTCGACAGAGAAGTAAACTAATAAGAGATCCCAGCAATGCATATGCTGTAATATATTCCTCAAGAGTTGATCTTTCTTGCTTCATGCGGCTACAACCTGCAGTCTTTGAGATCATGAACAGGTGATTCAGTGGCATTACGACATCTTGCGTGAACAAAAGATGCATGACGATGCAATCTTTTTGACATATTATCTGTTTGCATAGATCACTATTTCTTGGTTTAAATGCCAGGCGACAAGGAACATAAATTGCAGTGACGTTTGCAAGGCGTGTAAGCCAGTGCTTTCTCCACGTGTGTCAGAAGCGCTGAAGCAAAACAAGCGCTGAAGCCAGTTATACCTTCGTTCCCTCACGCGTCTCGCGTGTCCTGCGTCCCGCGTCCGGTTGCGCGGGGCACGCCAGCATCCGCGACGTGGCTAACCCCGGCGCCAGCAATCGCGCTCGTTGCTCGCTGCGCGTGCAACGCACGCACGGAACAGCCTGCGTCATATATATATATATATATATATATTATTTTTATATAATAAAAAATAAAGAATTTATTATTATTTTTATTTCTCAAGGGAAAAAAAAGGTAGTTGGGCCCACATTTCATTTAGGTGTGGGGTGGGCCCGGCTTTTCCTTCCATTTTTGATCGCAACATAAAACGGGAATTGCGCGCGCCACCTCAACACCAACCCCCAAATCTCCCCATTTCAATTTCTTGGTTCTTCTCCTCTTTTGGTCTCAGATCGCGATTAGTGGGGGCGGGGGAGGAGAGAGAGGGAGAGGGAGAGATGGGGAGCGATAGGAAGGTCTACACCTTGGCCGAGGTCTCCGCCCACAACTCTGCCCATGACTGCTGGCTCGTCATCGACGGCAAGGTTCGCATCCATTTCATTCCCCCTTGTTGATCTCCTTCGGTCCGTCCCCTCATCCATCTCTTCTTTAGATCTGATGCATTTTTCTTTTTCTTGTGTTCTGTCCATCTACCTTCTAATCTTGATACGTTGGGCCACGTCGAGGGTTGGTATTGTTCGTGTGAAGCATCCGCTGGTGGATTTTGTATGCTCGTTGTAGGTTACGGATTTCCCTTGTTGGAGGGCGCTGGGATGAGTTGGGTTGCCATTTGAACGGTTGTAGACTACTTCTAGTGGTGAACGTATTGGATTACTGTGACAAAAATGTTCCATTGGAGACATCCAATAGAATTGGAAGAAGATTAGGGCGTCCCTGTGCAAGGACGACATGCACAAATCAGATAGAAATGCAATGGATGCTTTGTTCACGATAGAAGAGTGAATCGGAACACTTTTGTTGGATCCACAGTAGAAGAGAAAAAATGTAAGAGGGGCAAGAAGTGAAAAAAGACGTGGATGGTTTTTTTGTTGTTTGTTATCTTTGTCTAGGCGCATGGGGTGGTGATTTAAATTTTTTGTTAAATTTAGATTTTAATAATATATAAGGGAAATCAAACAGATAATGTGGGCCCAACCGAATCTAAGCCCTTTGAAAGGCCAGTAGTTGCTGTGGCCACACCAACCCTTTCATTCAACTCGCTTCGTTTTACTTATTTTTGTATAACTTTCGGGCTGCACAACTTGTGTGGGAGTAACTGAAATAAAGAAGATCAGACCCTTATAAGTCAATCTTAATTTTATCTATTTTCGATGTGAAATTAATCAAAAGTGTTATAATCTTCCATACTCGGGGGCTTAAAGTTCTCGTCAAGGTCTAGCATAGCTCAAATCAAGTTCTAACATTGTGCATGTGAGTCATAGTCCAATGGTGGCTTCATACAGAGACGAGTCCTTTGACTTCATCCACGGTTAACTCTTTTCTATCTGAGCCTTTCATCAAATCTCAAAACTGGTTTAGTTCTAATATCATTTGTCATGAATCGAGCTTGATGTGTTAATTGATCTATCAATCTTGTTGAACCAAAACCACTAGTTGAAATGTTTAAGTCGAAGTTGATAGTAGTACACCCATCAGACCCTTATAAGTTAATCTTATTCTCGCCCATTTCCGATGTAAGATTAATCCGGGGTGTTATAATATTTAAGTTGACAATTCATTCATCTTTTAGGAAACTCAATATATTTAGAATAACCTTAAAAAGTTTTACCTTTCAAAAATTTTACCTCTCTTATTAATTAAAGGATCCTACAAAAATAGCTTCTTTTGTCTTCCTTTTCGCAAACTAAGATGAGCAGATCCTCTGTTCCTTTTATTATCTGTTTAGAATATTAATAAACTTTTAGGTTCAGTGTCCTATGAGAAAAATTGTTAGAATTTTGGATAAAATTTATAGCCATAGAGCCTCTAGTTTTCATGTTAGCCACCATTCTTCCTTGTTGTTAACATAGAAAACCATAATTAAAATTGTATCTAAGAATGGTGATTAGCAATAGTCACCATTTCTATAGCTTATTGTAGAAACTTTAAATTGAGATTTTTAGCTTAATATTGGATGGAACTAGAGCAATTGAAATTGCTTGTTGATCAATGTGTTATTATTTTTTATATGCTGTTTTCATTAAAGAGAGAACGAAAACAGATCAACAACTACATGCTCTAGGTCAGATGTGCTCAACTCATCTTTAAAATATATAAGCTTATGCAATTCACATTGGTGTTGTTTTCTTTTAGATGCTTCATGTTTTGTCAGATAATTATGTGATAAAGAATAAAAAATGACTATGATGACAATTTAGATTTTGACAAAAAATCTATATTTTTGGGTTAATTGGAAATAATAGCAACAATAGGGGAAATGCCTTTGACAGATTGCTTTGTCCATAGAAATAGTTCTAGGTCAAGGAAATAACGAGATAGATATCACATGCTCGATGTTAGATTAAGTATCACATGCTCAAGGAAATAGTTCTAGGCTGGAACCACAGCAACTGATAGATTCTCTTTTCATTGAAGAGTTAATGAAATAGATCAAGTATCACATGCTCAATGTTAGATTAGCTTAACTTATATTTATGTCATAGAAATTTATATAATTAGATTGGTTTCATTTTCCTTTTAGACAGATCAAATCTATTATAGACAATTATTTGGGAATGGAAGGATCACAAAGATGGCCCACTTGGAGGCTGATAAATTAAATCTATATTTTTGGTGAAAATAAGATATAGTATCGAATGAGGCAACATCTTTTTCCAGCCTGATATGGGATAGTTCTATAAAATAACTCAAGAAAGAAGTTCTATGTTCACCTTACATACTGCAGAATAAATGCTAATGTAGTAGGAACTTTGCTTTATCCAAAAATAAGTAAGCTAGGTTAAGATATCATCAAGTGCTGATCTTTAAGAAAATTGTTCATGCATAGAAGTTATGGTGATGAGAAATTAATTAATTGATAGATAGTAATAATCCTTTCGTTTCACTTTCTTCTTACATAATATGATGAATGCAAAATTCTTCTGGTCTCGGTGCTTTTCTTTCCAAGAAGGCAATTGCGCTCAAGTTGGTTTATCTGCTAACAACAAGACATCAGTGAAGTTGTGAATCTATCAGGCCCGACACGATGTATAACTGATGGTGGATTATTACACTTCTTGTAACATCCCATTAGTCCCACATCGGAAGTGGGCAATGTGTATGATAAATGTAACATCCCATTAATCCCACATCGGAAGTGGGGAATGTGTATAATTAGCTTATAAGGGCTTGATGAGTGTACTACGTAACCTCCTGCTTAAGTATTTTGGTCCGTGGTTGCAAGGACCAAAATGGAGTTATTGGTCAGTTGGCTCATTAGACTCGAGTCGTAACACTTCTAGTTGCATATCTGCAAAATGTTCAAGAAAAATGAATGTTGTAGTTGCAGTGAGTGGCTCAATTATCCCTGTGAAGGTTTTGGTTAATTAAACTTATTAACTTATTACTGTCATTAGTCATCTTAAGGTTATGGAAGTTTGTCAGACCTTTCTTTTGGTCCTTGTTCGATGACTTTATGATGGGTATCACTAATCATGGAATTAATCCTCTACCTCTATTACTTGTACTCCCTATCATTGTGCTTTGCGACTTGGAACTAATCTTAGTGACCGAGAAAGAACCAAATTGGCTGACATGCTATCTGGGTAATTTCTAGTGATTGCTATTTTTTAAGTCCTATTGGAAATAGAGAATTGGAATTTTATCTATTCATAACCAATAAATGTGTTGTATTATACCCAATAAATACTCACGTAGCACATGAGAAAATTGTTGCTGAAGAATCTAACATCGGCGTCCCTTGCTCCTAAAATAGAGTTCAATCAAGCATTAACATTTTAGGAACTCTATTATTGGTGGTTTATGTAAACTAGTTTTGCTGTCATCAAGAAACATTTATGCTGTCGCTTTATTAATTAAGCTATCAATTTTTTTTATTAAGCTATCAATTTTTAATAATTGCATCACTTACAGTAGTTTGTGCTTTTTCTCACTTTTGATGTTTTATTTGGCAGGTTTATGATGTCACCAAATTCTTGGACGATCACCCTGGAGGGGATGAGGTGTTGGTGTCATCAACTGGTAAATCGATTTTGAGTTGTCCGGATCGCCATGCTTCATCACTAATGTATTTGTAAGATGTTTCTTCTTTGACATGCTTTCCTTTTTAGGGAAAGACGCAACTGATGACTTTGAAGATGTTGGGCATAGCACCGCTGCAAGGGCAATGTTGGATGAGTACTATGTTGGGGAGATTGATGACACAACAATTCTTAAGGATGTCAAATACACTGCTCCCAAGCAACCTCACTACAACCAGGACAAGACATCTGAGTTCATCATCAGGCTTCTCCAGTTTTTGGTTCCCTTGGCAATCTTGGGGTTGGCTGTTGCCATCAAAATCTACACAAAATCAGCTTAAAAATTGTGTTACCATAACATTTAAAATTAATCAGTCAGAACGCCGTTTACTTTGTTATGATACTGTGGTTTGGCTATGGTCAACTGTTTGCTTGTGGCTCATTCAGGAAGTCATTTATTTTGGTGTTATATCGAAGTACCTATTACAGTGAAATGCTTGAGAAACTTTCTCCTGTACTTTCCTTGTTAATACCTTTGCTTCTATTTATTTCCTATTGTTTCAGTTTTCAGAAATTGTCCATCAATCTGCATATTCTCTAATAAGGATATCTAAAGGTTTTTTTTTTCCTTTTATTGATTACTGAATGAAAAATTGATGACTGAGCATTGAATGATATGGTGGTCAACACAAATCTATTTGTTTTTGTGACATTATCCTGATCTCAACCAGGTAAAACCTAAGCTTTAGCAAACTATACATGAGACTTGTTCTTCTTCCACTAGATAGCTGAGTGCTGCAAATTCCATTTCCCCCTCCCCTCCCCCTTTTGTTTTTACAATTTTATGTTTGTTTAGTTTTTTTTTTAAAATAAAAATTAAGTTATACTTTTTTAACATTTTAGTCTCTAGATTTATAAAATTAATATTAAAATTTAATTTCTAGTTATGAAAGTGAAGCATCTAGTTTCATTTACTATAATGTTATCAGTTTTATTGACGGAAGCATAAAAATAATAAATAAAAAAATAATTTTAATATTTTAATTATATTTTTTATGGTAGTAAATAGTGATATCGTTAGGGGTCACTGATGGTTATCGTGAACAAATAGAGAGAGCAATACCAAGCAGGAAGAGGACAACATAGATATTGATGCTCTACATCTATGTCAGTACCAACAATAATATAGGAAAGGGCAACATCGATATTGATGCAGATGTCGAGTAATTTTTTTTTACTCTATATATGCGTTGACACCGACATAGTTACTAAGCGATATAGATGTAGATGTCATTTTTTGTTTCATCTTTTGTTGTGCTCTCTTTGCTTATCCATAATAACTATCCATGACCCTTAAGAGCATTGTTATTTGTCACTATCAAAAATATAATTAGAATATTAAAATTATCTTTTTACCTATTATTTTTGTGCTATCATCGATAAAATCGATGATGTTATGATAAATAAAACTAGATATTTTATTTTTATTATTATAAAAAAAATAATATAAAATTTGTAAGTTAAAAAGGTATATGTTAAATTAATTAGAAGGATATATTCTAAATTAATTAGAATTACAAGGCGTTATATAAAAAAAAATTTACTAATGAGTGATCGAATCGAAGAATACATATTGAAAAACCATAAATGTGAGGGTTTTATACGCGAAAAAACCCCGATAAATCCAGCAGAAGCCCCAAAGAAGAGGGTTTAACAGGGGGACCGTGGTCGGTGGTCGCTGCCTCCTCTTTCCGTGCGGCAATGGAAGACGCTGTGAGGTTGCGGGTGGAGTTCGACGACCACCGCGTCCTCACCAAGACGCAGAGATTGGAGGGCCTCTGCCGGTGCTGGCTCCTCCTCCGCCCCGAGCTCTCCACCGTCTCCGACGTCGCCACCCACCTCGTCCGCGCCTTCGCCCTCCACCTCTCCTGCCCCCATGGCATCCTTCTCTCCGTATGCGTTCCGCTCCCCTCTCGTGTCCAGTTTTAGCCATCATCAGGAGTCCAACCGGTTTCCATTTGGATTTTATACTTTACTTCGATCACTCTCGACAATGTTTTTCTTTTGGTTATTCTTGGTCCTTCTTTTAGGTATTTCATCGGACGAAACATGTTTTGTAAGATGTAGACAAAGAAGTCAGTCATATTGGTGATTGTTGTTGGTTGCAACATGTGTTCCACCCTTATGGGTGATCACAATGTGGTGCTATTCTTTATTTTTTTTAGATTTTCTTGGATTTGGCATATATATAAATTACATTTATCTACATTTTTTGGATTTTTTTTTATTGCAGATGGATGAATTTGTTCTACCGCCGTTTGAATCAAGTAGCATTTTCAGGGACAAGGATATTGTCAGGTAGATAATTTAGCATATTGTTGCTTTGTAGTGATGTATTGCTTTCCGTTTAATCACTTAGTGTTACATTACAATCATAGAAGTTGTAGGTTGTAAAGTAGTTGTACAAAACCTGAATGCATAGGTAGTCAGCTGTGATGAAGTACACGTCTGTCACTTTGTGCGCTTTGGGCTGTGTCCTGCACGGTCTTGTCTGTGTTCATATCTTACACTTTTTGTGGTTATAAGAATCTTCTGTTGTTTTTCATGATGTAAACGTTCCTGTTTCATGAAATATCAATTCTGTAATGCCACATTGGACTTTTCTATACCAGGGTGAAAAAGAAAGTTGCTAAAACGAAGCAGCTTCTTGAGATATGTGGTGATGCTTATCACATTCAAGATTCCAAGATAGTGGAGAAGCAACCTATAACATCTGGCAATGAACTTCTCAACATTAAAGATTTTCACGAAGATTTAGAGTTGTGCAAAAGCAAAAAGGGAGAGGATGCATGTGAAGTTGAAGGGAACACAACAAAGAGACAAATTCTCTCAAGTGAAGAAACAATTTTGAAAAGGAAAAGGAAGCAGTCAGATAAGCCTCAAAACTCAAAGTATTAATTTGTGCCTCCTTATTTTATCTTTTGCAAGGATCTTCACCTGCTTAGAATTTATTTTGGATGTGCATTTCATTTAGGTGCGTGATGAGGTTAACATAGTTTACAAAGTTTGTTTGTAACATTATCCTTAAAATTCTCCTGTAATTGTACTGAACCTTGGTTTCTTTTAATTTATTTTGTAATACTTTGCTTTTTTGTGTCAATCTGAAGAAATGAAACTTGCAATTTTCCGGTAACACTATAAAATGCATGGTTATATGTCTTTGTAATCAGCGAGCATCTGTGTCATATTAAATGTCCTTAATAAAGTTTTCGAATAGCAAAATCTTGGAAGAGGAGCACAGGTATGATAATTAACTATTAATATAGATGGCTGAGCAAGATATCTGATTCGAGAATTACTAGTTTTATATCTCTTAGCACCTACTTGTCATTACAAACTTTTTATGAAGAAAATAATTTTTTGCTTCTACTATTTCACCTTCACAATAATTTTTGCTACAATGTGTGGGTCATCTGTTTTAAACTTTCAACACCCATTTCTTTATCAATTTAGTATATTAGACATGATAATTGCTCATACTGTTTCTAATCTTGGGATATATTTTCCTGCTTTTCATTGATGCATTAGGAAAAAAATAAAACTTACCAGCCCCACCTCCAAAGAGACTATTGTAACTGCTGACCAAGAGGAAAACGTTCATTCTGAGCAGCAGAAAAGTCCAACACTAGATAAGACACATATATTATCCAACAGAAATGAAAAACACGAGAAATTGGTTTCCTCACAAAATGCTGTTCAGAAGAGAAATTGCCATGTCACGACAAAAGAGAGGTACTTCATTGGTCAGATTTTACTATACTTCAGTTTTAGAGGTACAGCTAAATTGCTTTCTGATTGTGTCATTTCTTTAATTTATGGTTCTACATATTATTGATCTAGAGGATGAGAACACACTACTTGTTTACACTTGAAATGGATTAGTAGCATAAGAGAATAGCCCTGAAGAATAGTGATTTATATTCTTTAGGTTTTAAGGGAATAAGAAGTTTTTGTTACTCATTCCCTAGAGAAAGTAATTGTTTGTTTTAACAGTATGATTGTTCTTTATACTGAAAGAGAACTCAATTTTGGTTCTGATGACACATTAGACCATCTCTTAATTGGTATGATGTTGCACAACATGATGAAGATGCTTTGTAGAGGATATTGCCAGTGATCAGAGCCAAAGCTTTACTGTAGTATATAGATGGATGTTGCTGCTAGTCATAAGTGCCCAGCAAGCCAATCACGTGAGTGATGGCACGTGTGACTTGATACAGAATCTTTTTGCTTATTATATTTTGGCGTATATCACTTTATAACTATTGCATAAATGCATATATATTGTGATGTCCTTGGATTTGTGCAATGGGAATCGGATCGTGATGAGATCACGATAATGAGACCGATTCACCTTTAAACACATATCCTAAATAATCCCGGTCATAGGTTACTCGAGAGGGACATCGTGATAACCGGATAGACTGGTGTGCTGTATACCCGTCCATATGATGGATGCAGCTGGTCTCATAGCTGCTCGTGTAGAGACACTAGGGATACAGTACAGGTGCTCATTGGAGAATGAGTTCACTGATTGATCCGCTTACGGAATGCTGGATGGTTGATGATGCCTTATTGTCAGACAACGATTCCGTAGTCCTAGTGGTGTATCTGGTTCTTAGACTTGAGACACCAAGGATGTCCTGTATGAGTGCTCCACTCTTTGATACCAGACTTATAGGTTTGGCTGTTCCCAGATCTAGTACAGCTGGTCATTGGGAGTGGTAGTCGACCTTACGAGGGCTATTGAGTGTCGATAGAGGATCATCCACTCTCGGTATCATGAGAGGAATATCCCATGTGTTCTTGCTCAGACAAATCCCTGGCCAGGGTCATTCGGGTTGAGAGAGAAAGAGTTCTCCAGGAGAATCCGATTAGAGCGAGACTCGAGTAGAAACCGTATGGGTCTGACAGCACCATGCTCGATATACGGTCTCTGGGATATTAGATGGATGAGGGACTATAGGTACATGGTAACTGAGGACAGACAGGTCCAATGGATTGGATTCCCCTGTATCGTCTGGGGACTACGGCGTAGTGGCCTAGTACTTCCGTAGTCGATGAGTCGAGTGAATTATTACAGAGATAATAATTCACTGAGTTAGAAGGAGTTCTGACAGGTATGACTCACGGCCAGCTCGATATTGGGCCTAGAGGGTCACACACATATGGTAGGCATTGCGATGAGTAGAGGTTCGGATATGAGATATCCGACGGAGCCCTTGTCTTATTGGATGCAGATCCAATACCCACTAGGGAAAGGACCCATTAGGGTTTTGACACGGGATCTCTATAAATAGGAGGGATTCACAGCCTCATAGGCTAGAGTCTTTGCTTGCCCTTCCTATTCTCCTCTCCCTCTCCACCTCAGAGTAGGCCTGGAGTTTTGAGGAGCGTCGTCGCAACCCTGCTGTGTGGATCACCGCTAGAGAGGAGGACGCTTGACCTCCTTCACCCTCTCCTAAGGATCTGCAAGGAAACAGGGATATACGATCTCCCTAGGTAACACAATCTCTATACGCAGTTTTGTGTTTTTGCGGATTTTGCGCACCAATCTTCGCACGACGATGAACATCTTTTGGGAATCGGGGATTTTGTTTTCTTGTTCTTCCGCTGCGCATATGATGTCGCCCCCTATGATTTCCCAACAGTGGTATCAGAGCCAGGTTGTTCGTGCGAATGATTGGTTTTGAACTGCGTGTGTTATGTTTAGGAAGAATTTTGACGTCAAAATAGTTGACGCAAAAGCGAGGAAGGGCAGCAACAGTTGCTGCCCTCGATCTGCATGCCTGCAGCCACCTGCAGCGGCATCCGCAGCCGCAGCCAGGCAGCACAGCGCCGGCGCATGCGCAAGCGCTGTGCCTGCAGCAGCCGGCCGGCGGCCTGCTTGCAGCAGGCTTGCGGCCGGCGGGGCTGGCAGCGCGGGCTGAGGCACCGCAGGGCAGCGCCGCGGGGCAGCAGCGCGGGCTGAGGCACCGCAGGGCAGAGGCGCCTGTGGCCGCTGCTCCCACGGGCAAAAACCCCGCAGGGGCGGCCGCCAGCGAGGCAACACCGCCTGCGGGCGCTGCCTCGCCGGCAGAACTGCCCGCGGTGGCAGCGGCGCCCGAAGGGGGCGCCCACCCGCAGCGGCAGCGCCGCCAGCGGGCGTGCCACCCGCAGGCGAGGGCAGCGCCCCGCCCCTCGCCGCACAGGCCGCCGCCAGCAGGGTGGCGGCGGCAACGGCAGCAGCAAAGGGCAATAGGAAATTAGGGTTTTCTGGGCAAAAGACAGTTTTACCCCTGTGAATTTGAGAAATTCCAGTTTTTTGTCTTTTGTCCAAATTACGAAAATACCCTTAGGAATTGAGAAATTCCCTATATATCCCTGATTTCAGAAAATATTAATTAATTAAAAGGTTTAGTTGATTATTATTTTTATTATTATCTAGTAGTCCTACATGATGATGATTATTTATACATGTGATGTATGATGAGTGGACGGATGATCATGGACCGTGTGATGTGTGTACTTGTGATTATTATTATTGAGGTCTGCGAACCTCCATTATATTTCTCGTTTATTGTCGGGCCTGCGTGCCTATGATTAAGTTGTAATCACATGAGGAGGCGCAGCGGGAGCGTGGATGCCATAGCGGGACCCACGAGACGGACGATCGTGATGCATGGAGATGCATCAAGATGTCGACGGAACCGACGAGGTCGAGATGGACGATCACAAGGCATGGAGATGCACCGTTGCACACATAGATCTTGATGTGAGTGATTAGGCCTACTGGCTCGGGCCTAATCATATTAGGTTGTGGTCCATGATCATCTGGTGTGATTGCTTATACACATACTAGATATGTATATATATTTGCATGCGATGTAGATAAATATTAAATATGCATATGTGTGACATGTCATATTAGGAGACCAAATCAAAGAAACATCTCTCGATAATATTAAGTCGGTAAACGTGAGGCAATTAGATTGACCCACGTGGCCTTCCATCGTTATGAGTAGGAACCGAATCCCGGTGTAGGTTGAGTTGGTCGAGTCCCTCGAGACTCACCTATATCGCGATTCGCTATCTTGCTTACGACATAGAGATGTCACTGGTGACCTGAGGGCATGATATGCTTGGTCGAGTCCCTCGAGGGTATATCATCAAATCAGACTCATCTTGTAACGAAGGTGTTGACTTAACCGAGCATCATGGTTGGTCGAGTCCCTCGAGGCCATGGTGATTCGGAGGCCGAACAGGACGGGAATCACAAGGAGTTGTGATCGGCAAGAGTTGTCTACCTTTTAGGCTTAGTGTGATTGGTCGAGTCCCTCGAGGTTACACTAAGACGCTGATTGGATCCTGATCCCCACTAGAAGTCTGCCGGAGACTTCCGTTTCACGTGCTGAGGGTGTCGCGTGACTCGATAGTAAAATAGTGGGAGCATATTAAGATAGAAGTCTATATCTTGATAGTTTATTTCTTGCAAAATCTGCATGTTATTCATTTTTGCTACATCTTTATTTTCAGAAAATGTCGCTTTCAAATCCCTTACGTGGCATACTTGATGTCAACCGCCTCACTGGTCCAAATTATACGGATTGGCTCCGTAACTTGAGAATTGTTCTCACAGCGGAGAAAATCGTGTACGTCCTTGATACAGTGATGCCTACGCCCGAAGAAGGGGCAAGCGAGGATGAGATCGCTCGCTACATGAAGTACATTGATGACTCCACTCTTGCTCAGTGCTATATGTTGGGCTCTATGACTCCAGAGTTATAGAGACAACATGAAAAGATGGATGCCAGATCCATTCTCCTACATGTCCGTAAATTGTTTGAGGAACAGGGAAGGACTCAACGATATGAGATATCCAAGAGCCTTTTCTGCGCTAGGATGACTGAGGGGACACCGGTTCAGAACCATGTCCTAAAGATGATTGAGTGGATAGAGAAACTCACAGGTCTAGGAATGGTCCTAGAGGATAACTTGTGTGTGGACATTGTGCTTCAGTCCCTACCAGATTCCTTTTCACAGTTCATAATGAATTTTAATATGAACAAGCTTGAGGTGACTCTCCCAGAGCTCCTCAATATGTTGAGGGAGGCAGAGAGTACTATTAAGAAAGAGAAGCCAGTTCTCTACACTGGTGAGACCAGAAAGAAAAGGAAAGCAGAAAGGTCCCTTAAGAAGGGAAAGGGCAAGGGCAAACAAGGTAAAGCAATGGTTGCTAAGAAAGACCCAACAAAGGACAAAGGCCAGTGCTTCCACTGTGGTAAAGATGGGCACTGGAAGAGAAACTGCAAAGAGTACCTTGCTGAAAGGGCGAAACAAAAGCTTGATGAAGCTTCAGGTACATTCATGATCAGTCTCCATTTGTCAGACTCTTATGATAACACATGGGTATTAGATACCGGTAGTGCTTATCATATATGCAATTCGTTGCAGGTTCTGGCAAGGCCTAGGAGACTAGAGAGAGGCGAGATGGACCTCAAGATGGGTAATGGAGCAAAAGTTGCTGTATTAGCTGTTGGCGAGGTCGCCCTACATTTGCCTAGTGGAGCTTTTATTGCATTAGATGCACGTTATTTTGTTCCTTCTATTATCAAAAACATTATCTCCATTTCATGTTTAACAGTTAGTGGATATAAATTTGTTTTTGAGAACAATGGTTGTTCGATATTATTAGATGATAAGATCATCACGAAAGGAACATTGCATAATGGTTTATTTATGTTAGACACCACTCCACATATCATGAATATAAATGTGTCCAAAAGGAAACGAGATGAGTTGAACAGTGCATACCTGTGGCATTGTAGGCTAGGTCACATCCATGAAAGAAGGATTCAAAAGTTGCTAAATGATGGATATCTAGATCCATTCGACTATGTGTCATATGCAACTTGTGAGCCTTGCATTCGTGGAAAACTGACCAACTCTCCATTTAGTGGAACTGGAGAGAGAGCCACTGAGTTGTTGGAACTGATACATAGTGATGTATGTGGACCCATGTCAACTCATGCCATTGGAGGTTACTCCTACTTCATTACATTTACTGATGATTTCTCAAGGTATGGATATGTGTACTTAATGAAGTACAAGTCCGAGGCCTTTGAGAAATTCAGAGAGTATAAGAATGAGGTGGAGAACCAGACTGGAAAGAGTATCAAAACTCTTCGATCAGATCGAGGAGGTGAGTACTTAAGTACAGAGTTTACTCACTTCCTCAAGGACCATGGGATATTATCCCAATGGACACCTCCTTATACACCTCAGCTCAATGGTGTCTCTGAAAGGAGAAATCGTACATTATTAGATATGGTACGGTCCATGATGAGTTTCGCTGACCTACCCATCTCATTCTGGGGATATGCCCTAGAAACCGCAGCTTACCTTCTGAACAGAGTTCCAACTAAGTCGGTGGTGTCTACACCATATGAGATATGGAAAGGGAAGAAGCCTGATCTTAAGGTTGTTAAGATTTGGGGCTGCTCTGCCCATGTTAAAAGACACAACCCCGATAAGTTAGAATCAAGGACAGGGCGATGTAAATTTGTGGGATACCCCAAGGAAACTTGTGGGTATTACTTCTATCATCTCGAGGACCAAAAGGTCTTTGTAGCTAAGAGAGCAGTGTTCCTTGAGAAGGAACACATTCTTGACGGAGACAGTGGGAGAATGATAGAATTGAGCGAGGTTGGAGAACCAAGCTCAAGCACCACTCTACAGCCCGAGTCTGTTCAGGTATCTAATACACAAGTTTCAACTTTACGCAGGTCTGATAGAGTATCCCATCCTCCTGTGAGATATGTGGGACATATTAGAGCAGAGGATGTAGAGGATATTGATCCTCAGACCTACGAGGAGGCTATTATGAGTATAGACTCCGGGAAGTGGAAAGAAGCCATGAATTCTGAGATGGATTCTATGTACTCCAATAAGGTTTGGAACCTAGTTGATGCACCCGAAGGTATTGTACCCATCGGTTGCAAGTGGATCTTTAAGAAAAAGATCGGAGTAGATGGAAAGGTAGAGACCTATAAAGCAAGGCTAGTGGCTAAGGGGTATCGTCAAAGGCAAGGTGTTGACTACGACGAAACTTTCTCACCCGTAGCAATGCTAAAATCTATTGGCTATTGCAGCACACTATGATTATGAGATCTGGCAGATGGATGTGAAAACCGCATTCCTCAACGGGAACCTGGAGGAGGAGGTGTATATGATGCAACCTGAGGGATTCGTGTCCAAGAACTGCCCAGATAAGGTGTGTAGGCTGCTTAGATCCATTTATGGACTAAAGTAAGCTTCCCGAAGTTGGAACATAAGATTTGATGAGACAATCAGATCTTATGACTTCGTTAAGAACGAAGATGAGCCTTGTGTATACAGAAAGGTAAGTGGGAGCGCTATTAGCTTTTTGGTGTTATATGTGGATGACATCCTCATCATTGGGAATGACATAGGAATGCTATCCACAATAAAGGCTTGGTTATCTAGACACTTCTCCATGAAGGACTTAGGAGAAGCATCTTATATCTTGGGGATTAGAATCTATAGAGATAGATCCAAAAGGATGCTTGGCTTGTCCCAGTCCAGGTACATAGAAACTATTGTCAAAAGGTTTGGCATGAAAAATTCCAAGAGAGGTCTCATACCGATGAGACATTGGATATCGCTTTCTACGAGTATGTCCCCAAAGACTCCAGAAGAAAGGGCGAACATGGATATGATACCTTATGCCTCAGCAATAGGGTCTATCATGTATGCCATGCTATGTACTAGGCCTGATATAGCGCATGCTCTGAGTGTCACGAGCAGGTATCAGGCGGATCCAGGCTTGGAGCACTGGAAAGCAGTGAAGTGTATCCTTAAGTACTTGAGAAGGACTAAGGATCTTTTACTAGTAAATGGAGGTAATAGCCTTAAGGTTGAAGGCTTCACTGACTCATGTTTTCAGTCTGATGTCGATGATAGCAAGTCGAATTCAGGGTATGTGTACACCTTGAATGGAGAAGCAGTGTGCTGGAAGAGTTCCAAGCAAGATACTACTGCTGACTCGACCATAGAGGCGGAGTACATTGCTGCATCAGATGCAGCAAAGGAGGGAGTCTGAGTGAAGAAGTTCATCACAGATTTGGGAGTCGATACAGATAGCGACAAGTCGACTTCCTTATATTGCGACAACTATGGGGTGATTACTCAAATAAGGGAACCCGGGTCTTATCAGAAGTGTTCTGAGGAGGTTCCAGCTTATAAGAGAGATCGTAACCCGAGGAGATGTAGCAGTGGAAAGAGTTCCATCCGAAGATAACATTGCAGATCCACTGACAAAGCCGTTGTCTCATTTTGTCTTTGAGCGTCACAGGGGTCTGATGGGGATCAGACACATAGGTGATTGGCTTTAGGTCAAGTGGGAGATTGCTAGTCATAAGTGCCCAGCAAGCCAATCACGTGAGTGATGGCACGTGTGACTTGATACAGAATCTTTTTGCTTATTATATTTTGGCGTATATCACTTTATAACTATTGCATAAATGCATATATATTGTGATGTCCTTGGATTTGTGCAATGGGAATCGGATCGTGATGAGATCACGATAATGAGACCGATTCACCTTTAAACACATATCCTAAATAATCCCGGTCATAGGTTACTCGAGAGGGACATCGTGATAACCGGATAGACTGGTGTGCTGTATACCCGTCCATATGATGGATGCAGCTGGTCTCATAGCTGCTCGTGTAGAGACACTAGGGATACAGTACAGGTGCTCATTGGAGAATGAGTTCACTGATTGATCCGCTTACGGAATGCTGGATGGTTGATGATGCCTTATTGTCAGACAACGATTCCGTAGTCCTAGTGGTGTATCTGGTTCTTAGACTTGAGACACCAAGGATGTCCTGTATGAGTGCTCCACTCTTTGATACCAGACTTATAGGTTTGGCTGTTCCCAGATCTAGTACAGCTGGTCATTGGGAGTGGTAGTCGACCTTACGAGGGCTATTGAGTGTCGATAGAGGATCATCCACTCTCGGTATCATGAGAGGAATATCCCATGTGTTCTTGCTCAGACAAATCCCTGGCCAGGGTCATTCGGGTTGAGAGAGAAAGAGTTCTCCAGGAGAATCCGATTAGAGCGAGACTCGAGTAGAAACCGTATGGGTCTGACAGCACCATGCTCGATATACGGTCTCTGGGATATTAGATGGATGAGGGACTATAGGTACATGGTAACTGAGGACAGACAGGTCCAATGGATTGGATTCCCCTGTATCGTCTGGGGACTACGGCGTAGTGGCCTAGTACTTCCGTAGTCGATGAGTCGAGTGAATTATTACAGAGATAATAATTCACTGAGTTAGAAGGAGTTCTGACAGGTATGACTCACGGCCAGCTCGATATTGGGCCTAGAGGGTCACACACATATGGTAGGCATTGCGATGAGTAGAGGTTCGGATATGAGATATCCGACGGAGCCCTTGTCTTATTGGATGCAGATCCAATACCCACTAGGGAAAGGACCCATTAGGGTTTTGACACGGGATCTCTATAAATAGGAGGGATTCACAGCCTCATAGGCTAGAGTCTTTGCTTGCCCTTCCTATTCTCCTCTCCCTCTCCACCTCAGAGTAGGCCTGGAGTTTTGAGGAGCGTCGTCGCAACCCTGCTGTGTGGATCACCGCTAGAGAGGAGGACGCTTGACCTCCTTCACCCTCTCCTAAGGATCTGCAAGGAAACAGGGATATACGATCTCCCTAGGTAACACAATCTCTATACGCAGTTTTGTGTTTTTGCGGATTTTGCGCACCAATCTTCGCACGACGATGAACATCTTTTGGGAATCGGGGATTTTGTTTTCTTGTTCTTCCGCTGCGCATATGATGTCGCCCCCTATGATTTCCCAACAGTTGCCACAGCTGGCCTCAGATTTTAGAGGGACAGATGGTATTATCATTCATTGAATTTGTTTCTGAATGTTCCTTTTGCAAGCATCAATATTATCCCTATGATGCAGACACAATCAAGAATATTTCCTGCAAGCATAGTGGGGTCTTCTAGTAAGAGCAAACCGGCAAAATTCTTTACAAAATTCTAAACAGCATATTAGATAATTTATCACTGTAGTGGAACTGAACATTGATCTAGTGAGTATGAGTATAAGTATCAGGGTATTATTTGCTTCTAAACTGTAGAAAAGTAAATCTAGTTCAATCTTTTTTCAAGTCTGTAAATAATTACATTTTCTTTGTATAACATCATATTTCCTTTTTGTATGACTATCAATGTTGTCGTGGGCTTGACTTAGGTTTTGGCATCTTTTGAATTCTAGGCTAAGCTATAACATGAATGCATAGATGGGGCCTCCAAAGCTAACTAGAAAGTTATCGGTCAAATTTTCCTTAAGTAGGCACTTGTTATAAATAATTATTAGTAAATAGTAATAGGATTTGGGATAAAATATCACAATAATTATCATTTTGAGTTATACAACAAGCATCAAATAATTATTTTATTAACAACTTGCAAGTATAAAGTTGTTTTTATGTTTGTGCAACAAACAAACAAGAAAAATGAATATGTTGATTTGTTAAATTTTCTTTATTTGTTTTCTTTTTCATCCATAGTGTTTACCTTTATATCTTGATTATGATCAGTTTTTTATTTTTCTTCCATTTTTATGTTATTATTTTGGGTGCTATTTTTTTGTCAAGGGTCCTGCATTGAAAAGAGACATTATAGTGAAAAATCAAAGAAGGCTTATGATTGCCATTGTAATGTCCAATATAAAATAGTGGATGTCAAAAGCTCCCATTCTTTATTTGAACTCCATTGAAAAGTTAATGCAAGAAACTGAATATGATATATGTTCTTGGAAGTTAGGAATTATCAAAATGTTTGTACTTCAATTTTTATTCATATACACATTCATATTATTTTCATGGCATTTTCTACTAGATGTCCATTTTTGTGGTGGACCTTTAACATCTTTCGATGGGTTGTAATGGGGGAGAGGTTCCCGTTTAATCACATATTTTGACAATTTTGTGTCAAATGATTGTTAACCATCTTTGCTTATATTACTATCTGAATGGTGGAACTTGCATTCAGTGATTAGGTTACATTACATGAGATCTTGGCCACTCATTGAAAAAGCCCTCCATGCTATCTATATAAACACATGATTTGGTTGTTTTTAGGGATTGTGTTAAGCTCCTGACACCATTATACACTACATGCATGGTTGTTAATATAATTGAAAACATAACAAAAGGTATTTTCTCTTTTACTACTTGCTAGAAAAGGATGACCTTGCCTGTGATACTCCCACATTGTCGGATTTGGGGTGGGTCAATGTACATAGCCTTAGTTGTGAAGTAAGGTTACTTGTTACTAGTAAAAAATTAAGCTATATATCCAAGCTCATGCAAGGAATCATATATATTTATGTTAGATATTTTCTTTCTTATTTGTTAAGTATGTGGAAAACTCTTTAACATGCACTTCGTTTTGTAGGCATGATCAGGTTGAAGACTGTCATAGAATTCCATCTCAACAACAGCTTACTGATAGCATGAATAAGGTAAGCACCTCTTGTTTCAAGTATCTTTTATATTGATTATATAGTCGGTGCTTATCAAGTTTCATTAGACATCCGCTAGGCAGTAGCTTTGTGAGACTAAAAGGAAATATCTGATATGGTGCTGTAGGAATTTTAATGTCAAGGATAATTTTGTTTGTTTTTGCATGCCAATAAGCATTTGAAATTGTAAAGAGGTGAAAGAATGAGGAAATCATGTATAAATGTGTTGCAAGTAGCAAAAACTGAACAGTAAATCAGGACTAGGATCCCCACTAAAGCTGCATCATTGTCTTGGATCTCTGGAGGAATTTGTTCACAATGTGCATAATGCTGTCTGCTAAATTCAAGTAGATGGGTTGAAGTCTCAGTATGATGGTCCTATGCTAGTAAATGACTGCACTATATAATGGAGGAAATAGAATATCCTCAACATATTATGAGCTTTCTGGCTTCAGTGCTGGTGTTGTCTACATGGTCTGGTATGACCGTACGCCTCAGAAAAGCCAGTACAGTCCATTCTTACAAATGATGACTCTGATTAAGAGTCAGTAGGATTGAGGCTGACAAAGAGTTCAACTGCGCCTTTAGATGACTTTGATCAGTGGATTAAATTTTGAACCCTTAGCCTGCTGTAAGTTGGATGATTGTTTGGCATATGTGGTTCATGCTTTAGGTCCAATTCTGATGAGACATTATGATTGTTGATTGTATCTTTGACTACTACCATGTACTTGTTTGATGCTAACTGAAGATCACCTTAAAGATGTGTGATTTACTTCCCTAGGGTATTTAGTGATGTTCATGTGTTTACTTCCTGTTTGGAATCTGAATCTACTTTGGAGGATGGTGAACTGAATGAATAATTGATTTGCTTTGTGCCAAAAATTAGGTTATGTACATCTGACACTTAAAATGTACAATTAAGTGTTCTATTCATATGACATCAACTTTCCTGGTTGGAATACGAGAGTGGAACTTTTGATTTTATAGCTCAGAGTAATTTTGTTTCCATGATTGTTATAGTTTGTCATCAGCTTTCCATTATTTTTTCAGATACTTTACAAGTTCTGTTGATTTGTTCCAAATAAGTTATGTTTGAATATTTATTGATCAGTCTCCCAGCAGAAGTGCTCGTCGAAAAAAGGCGAAACGACAATGGTTGCGGGAAATGGCTAATCAGCAACTAAGTGAGGTATTTGTTCAATAAAATGTTTCTCGTCTTATATTGTTTTGAGGTCTGGTTGAGTTCACCAGATAAAATTTATTTTACTAATACCATGTTCTATCATGGTTATCTTAGTTATTTATGTTGAATTGTGCAGAATAAACAGGGTGAAAAGCAGGCAAATGATGTGCAGGGTACATTATCTAAATATAAAATAGTAGATCAGACTATTGAAATAGAGGAAGAAATTGTTCCTGTCATTGTTCGACCTGGTCATATCCGATTTGAGCCTATAGGTACGGTTCAGATCTTGGTCCCTCATGTTTCTTCGCTTTTAGAATGCTTCAAACCTTAGGTCATTGGTACCTAGATCAATCACTATGTAATGAGTTTCGTTATTCAGTTCGGAAAAGTATGGTTACCCAATTTTACACAAATATTTCTGTTGATTCTTCAATTTTAAATTGTCAACCAGGTAATTTGTTGTTATATAATGTTTCATAGATGAGATTGTGGTGGAAAACAGAATATTTGACTCATCATTACAACCGTAGGCTTTTTGGCTGTCAACATAATTCATGTATTTATTATCTTTTAGTTTTTATACTAATTAAGGATTGTAATTTCGATCAGTACCAATGTATTGAGCCTTGCACGATACAATATGTACCGAAGCATACTGATCGTATGTCAGGACGTATCGATGGTACACCCAAAATCATCAAGAAAACCTTCAAAAATATTTGAAAAATAAAAAGAAATTATATTAGGATTTTAAGTTGAAAATAAATATAAATTTAATATAATTTTAGCAAAAATAATATAAATTGACTCAATATCAATCAAATTTTGATTAAATTATCATTTAAACCACTAATCACAGTATTAAAAAATTTAATTAAAACTTAATTAAACTTATATACCATCACAAACATATGATCCAATCCTTGATATGCATGAAATATAAAGATTTGACTTATTAAGTGTTTAATTTCAAAAAAAATAATATTAAACACACTAATCATAATATTAAAGACCTTAACTACTCCATAATTAACATTATTGTACCATAAAAAATATATCAAATAACATATTAGACATTAAGTCATACACCATATATAATAGGTTTAATCATCCCATAAATTAATAAAAATCTAGAAAGAGAATGCATATCTCTTGATTAGAGTGTTTTTCTTTTTAATCCTCCCAAATTTGATCCAATCCACAAATCGTAGCTTTGTTGAATTTAGGAGAGTAAAAATATGAGAATAGGCGAGAGATGCAAATGAAAATGAGTTTGAGAGAGTTCAAGAGATTGAGAGAGTGAAATGAGTTAAAAGAGAGGGGAGGACAGGGTTTAAAAACCCTTTGCTAAGCCTTAAACGGTCAAATTGACCATTTGAAATAGGGCAATCTCAGCCCTTGATCAGCAACGGTCAAAATCCGATCGTTACTGACTGGTACAGGTCGGTAATGGTCCGATTTCGATCATTATTGCCCGGCATAGATCTTGTATCGTCCAATACGGGATCAAGTAATCGGTGCTGCCTAGTAGAGGATGGTCTGTGTACTAGTATACTATCGGATTGGTACATATCGCCCGTACCAGGCGATATCCATTGGTACAACAAACCCTAATCCTGATCATGCAAATGTTCATTATGCTACGTGGATTATTGCACTTATGTCATGACCTTTTCAAGTAGTGTTTTTGTCCTTCATTGTTTCTTCTGAAGGGGGTTTTCTTTTTTCAGTGATTTACTTGTCCTATATTATTTATTTGTGAGCAACTTGATTGATTATCCAGCATCATGGATAGTAACATATATGTCCTTGTAGTATGCACATCTAAGTTGTTAGTGTAGTTATTGTACATATGATCTGTCTCAACTGAGGATCGCCCATATCTAAGTTGTATCTGACCTATCACATGATATACCCGTGTCACTTTCAATTAAATATTTCTCATTCTTCTCCGTCAACCAAACACCTCAACTCGAGTTTCCTTCTCCATGTGAGTTCCTTTGCTGATTTTAGTTTACCTATATGTGCCCAACCTGTTCTGGTAACTTCGACCTTGGAGGTTGATTCTTGTCTTCTCAACTAACAGATATAACCGTTAGGCAAATGTAGATGCAGTAGGCCAATTTCTGATTTAGCATTTGTTATAACTTATAACTACAATATATCATACTTCGAGATCATTTGAACATGTTTGACTCCTTGTTTATGTTACAAGGTTCTCTGGCTTTTGCTGTGTAAATTAAGTTGCATATGCTTTCAGTTACTGTGGACATTGCATGACATCAAGACTATTTATACTAATTTGTGATTGCATTTTTGTTTGTCTTACGGAAATCAGTTTACTTAGTGTCTCATTTTTTGAGGTTAGCTATTGATGATAGACATGCTTCGAGCTTAAAGATCTTTTTTTTTTATATATAGATTATGTTGAAATTCATGTTTATTCTTTCACATTCAACATCATTTGAATTGGCATTTGTTTGCAGATGGAGACGGAGAACATGGCAACACACAGTCAAATGGACCAGTGGTATGTTCCTGTCATGTTAGTTGCACCATGGAGTTATTATTGTGTTCTTACATTCATGTTTAGTTGTAAAAACTCTTTGCAAGTCTTTAATCAGTTAATGGTTGTGGGTTTTTTTCTGCCTTCAACAGTAGGTTGGAAAATAGGGTTGCTGGAAACTTTCAGGCCTTCAGCTGCTTATATATGGCTGTTCATATGACACCTGCAATGATTCCCAACTTAGAGTTTATTTGGTCACCATATGTTCTAATTTGCGAGCCTATTCTCACATCACTAAAAAATAATTTGGCCAATCATATATTCTAAATTGTGAGCCTATTATCACACCACTGAAGCATATTTTTTTAATGTCAACACAAGAAAACTTGTTTTGCTAAAAACATTTTGTTAATAGGATGAGAGGACATTTTAGCCAAGATTTTAAGTTTCAGTCAGAGACCTGTATTTGTTGGCACGAACCCAGCGAGAGAGAGAGAGAGAGCGTTGGAGTTGGAGTGCATCGGTGTAGAGGGAGGGAGGGAGAGAAAATTTAATTTAAAAAAACAGCCATCAAAGCTGTGAAAAAAATGATTGCATTAATGCTTGATGGAGAGAACATTAATGGTTCTTGTTGTTGGTGAGATGTCATTTTGGTCTGGAAACAAAAAATGTGTGCAGTTATAGGGAAAAATGACATGGGGCCAAGGGCTTTTTGGGCACTCAGCCATAGAACAGTAGGCCAAAATAACAAGTTCAATCTGAATATTACTGCAGTTTATTACCTAAAAGAACCTTTGATGTTATAATTTGTTTAAACTTTTTATTTGAGTTTATGAATTTCTAGTTTGCAGTTCTTTTTAATTCACTGTAGTTTCAGCTTCCCCGTAACAATGTCCCGGTAGCAGTTAGTTTGACAGCAGGTTATCAGACTTCTTTCCCTTACAATAGCTTATATAAGTATCGAGTAAGTATCTCGTAAGTTAATGTATAAGTAAACTACACCTTTCCCATTTGGTTTGGGGATAAAAGAATTGAGGTACTTTATATTTTTAACTGGTTTGTTGTTTTTATGCATAAGTGATTAAATGGCTGACACATGAATGATGTTTAGGGAATATGCAATATTTGCATGTGATGGCATAATGATGGAGATATAACCAACAATATCTGAGTTAACTAACCTCTTGATGTAGCTTGTTACATTGATCATGAGTATGAACTTAGTTTCTATCTGGGTATGCATCCTTGGATTGTTGTTGCATATTCAGCTTCCGTTGCAGCTGCTACTGCTGTTTTCTTGATCTATCCTATTGGTCAAGGAAGTTTCTCTAATGGTATGCCTTTAGGAATATCTAGCATTTCAACTTCATGTATTGTATATCTGGCAGAACACAACATCCTTATGCATCTGGTTCACATGTTAGGTGTAACTGGTGTATTCAGAAAGTCCTTGCAGGCGATGAGTCACTAAATTGAGGTATATAGTGATAGACCTGTTCCTAAAACTTAACGGAACATTTTAGAGCCAGGTGAAGGAACTAGTTGCTAAGTGAGTTTTGAGTGGATGGTGACCAAAATCAAATCTTCCTGCTGCTAAATCTTTGAACAGGCTTGAAACATACTTGTCTAATTTTATTCACATGACATGGTGGTCTTTGGAAAAAGCTTTAGGGCATTACGTATATGTTGTTTAAGTTTTAGGAATTAGAACTGATAATGGCATATAGTTACTTTTTTGGACAGTTGCCTTGTTAAACTTTGATCTGGCAGTTCATTTTCTTATAAGCATACTTTATTATTCAAGTCGCCTCTAGGAAATAATGCAGAAGATTTTATTGATGACCTGTGCCTTTATGTTGCTTATGTTGTATCCCAATACTCCAGGAAACTCTGCAATGGAATGGAACAACCAGCAAGAAAAAGGGTCAGAAATGGGGTAGGGGGAAGACTTTAAGCAAGAAGAGTGACGATGATTATTGTAATGGAGCCTTTAACGAAAATATGATCACTGAAGAGGGGGAACATATAGATGACCATATAAACTTTGAAAGCCTTTTTCCTTTAACTCGTCTACCAGAGGTATGTTCCCTGATATTCTTATATCAGAAGTGGGTAGACAATAATGATGGTTTTACTCTTCAATTTTTTGTGTTCTTAACTAAAAGTGCTATTTGTGACATCTATTGCTCTTTGGTGATCTGAGGGTTGCCATTCTAAAGGCCAACTGTGCATGATTACAATTTTGATATGCTTTCTTTTGTCACCATGCAGAGGATGGATTAAGGTTTTTTGCATGGCTAGGTAAAATACTATTTGGTTTTGCTTTTTCCCTTTTCAGGAAGGTGATATCCTTGTATATCGATTGGTTGAGTTATCCTCATCATGGTGTCCTGAGCTCTCTTCCTTCCGAGTATGAAGCTTACTCTTTATATTCAATGTCCAATAAAAACATACCATTCCGTAATGATTGTGAATTATACAAGTAGATATTATTGAATGAACTGGCAATTTGCATGTTCACCTAATGATCTTTTTGTCCATGAATAAATGCACAACTGTTGATTTCTTTATTTGCAGGTAGGAAAAGTTTCGTCGTATGATTCCATATCTATGAAAATTGTCTTACTACCTATTCCGGAGTACCCAATATCTTCCCAGGAGAAAAAAGATGCAGAAGAATCTGCACAGGAACCAGACTCCACATTATACAAGGAAGATGGCTCTTTGGAGGTACCCAATTGTATTTACACACACCAAATGTGGTTTGATTAGTTATTATGAATTAATTATGAATATACTTCTCTGCAGTATTTTTAACCACTATTTTTGTTGATGCAGATTGAGTATACCTCACTTGTTGATGTTCGCCTGCTCAAGGGACATGACTCAGATAACCTTCAGAATGAGAAGTCAAAGGAAAAAGCACAATCAAACAACTGGGACCTAGCATTGGTTGATGCTAATCCTAGACACTCAGCTGCACCTCTTGTAGGTTTGTACCAAGTTTTGGACCGAATTTTCGTTAATCTTCTATTGGATGCCAAAAGATAGATCAAAATAAGATTATGGATGATGTTGTTTTACAGAATCGAGACCAACCATGGGGTGGGACCAAATTGATCAGGCTTTGAGTGAGAGGAAGGCACAACTTCAGCAGACTGATAGCTGGGCTATCAAGGGCTCCACCACTGCTTCATGGTCATACAGGGCATTGAGAGGCAGTGCACTGGGACCTACTCTGGCATTATTAAGAGGGACAAATGGCAGCAATGCTAATTCTCCTGGCAAACATGCCTCTGGCAAGTATCCTAGTTCCAAGTGAATCCCTTGTGTGATGATTTTGCCTGGTGTTGCCAGTTCTACAGTGAGAGTGCACACCCTCCCATGTGTAGTTACCAATATGTGGCTCATGTCAACTAAAAACTTTGTTTTAGCGGTGATTCCCAGGCGTTGACCTTGCAGTTCGTCCTCTACATTGTATCATCTTTTATGGTGGCGGAAGATGAGCCAGTTTCAAGCCACACGATGAAGACTGAAATGGTGGTAATCAAGTTTTGGATTTACTGGGATTAATTGTTGAGTAATTAGGTATCGAGTTAATGTCACTCTGCTTCATTATGCTTGGAACTCAGTTTGACATTAAAAGTTGGTTTTTCAACTAAATTTCTTAGCATGGTTGCAGTGAAAACTCAAACCTATAAGAAGCTTGGATGACAAAATTTCCAAATTCCTTTAAATAAAGTGAAATCATACTCTTTTGTTGTTCCTGGAAGTACTTTAAAGCGTTGGAGAATATGCTATAGATGTCATGAATCGTTCTTTGGATGAATGGATACTTTCCTACCTCTCTAACTAATTCAAGTAAATACAAACAGCTTGTTAAAGCTTATCTTATTACAATGATCTTTTAGCTACCAAAAGACTAATCAGGAAGATACTTATACATGCTCAGTGAATTGAATGAAACCCATAAATATTTCGCTCGCATTCAATTCATATATGTTTGAGGACTACATGGTTCCAAATATGCTTCCCAAAAATTTCAGAGTGTCATATGCAATCTCATCATGAGGTTTTCTATAACTACAGAAGGATTTTGGAGTATATATAGATGTGCACTTGATTCCAACACATGTTAAATGGACAAGGATTCCACCAATGTGAGGTCATCTTATTTATGTGAAACGAGCCATCCTCAGATTAAGATATTTATAATATGGGAAGTATTTAGAGGTTAATATGCAAAAAAATCTTTTAGATCAAATGTAGGGGTGAATCTATAAAAATTTCCATTGAACAGAAATACTAAGGCTAATTATAGATTACCCCTAATTATAGATTATCCCTATAGTTAAATATATTTAATGTTCTAATTCTTATACTTTAAAAAGGTTACATTAGTGTCTCTATGATTATAAAAGTAAAATATATAAGCCCGTTTACCTGAACAACATCAATTTTATGAATGGAAACACGAAAACAAAGGGCAAAAAGATAATTTTAACGTTTCGTTGTCACGGAATCGAAGTTTGATATCGAAGTCATCGCGAAGATCCGTCGCCTATCGAAGTAGGACCCGAAGATGCACATCACCCTCGTCGATGCTAATAACATCGTGCCCCTCCTTACCACTCGCCTCCTCGACCACCATCACCATCACTCGTCTGCAACCAAGGCTTAGGAGAACACCGTCGATGCCCTCCTTAACCCCCCATCTTCACCCGTGAGGCATTCATGTGCACCCTAGACACCCTTAACACCCTCGCAATTGCCCTCCGTCTCCTCTTCGCTGTCGCTGCAATCCTTTATAGCCTCATATTTGTTGAAGCATACCGCTCTATCATCGAGGCAAAGAAACCTCGCATTGTCACCCTTGTGGACCTCTTCGTCACCCTCAATGCGCCGATTAGGTCCATCAAGAACGCACTAAAGGTCCACTTTGACTTAGCCCTCTACCTGCTTGATCACACTGCCCTCATCAAGCTGGGCACCGTGCCATCCCTCTTTGCATTGGTGGTGAAGGACAAGAGGAGAGGGATGGTGGAGGACACAACAATAGTAATCATCCAAGTGACAAGATGCAACGAGAGCGTAGAGGCTCTATCGTCGCTTTGCATCCGTCACTGACGTTATTCACCACCATCAATTGAAATGTTAAAATTATTGTTTTACCTTTTATTTTTTATATTTTTATTCATAAAACTGACGGTGTTAGAATAAATAAACCTACATGTTTCAACAAAAAAATGCTAATGTAACTTTTTGAAATATAACTACTCAGAACCAAAATGCTACCCTTGCATAATTGATTTCATGAATTATTTTAATTTAAATCTTATAATTAATATCGGAATATATCTTTTCTTATTATTTTTCTCCCCCACGGCCCGTAAGATTGCCCGTGCAAAGTTTGCCGTAATCCAGTTCGTAAAAATGAAACTAAATAAGGCCATGCTAACCTGACATGGTTGACCGCCCGTGGCAAATAGCATCGCTCCCCCATCCTCCGTCCGCCGTCTCGAATTCCCCGGTCGTTCTCCTCTCGCACGGTTCCAGACAACGACGGCCGCGGCGGCGGCGTCCTCTCCCCCGCCGAGCACTCCTGAACGGTGCCCCAACGGGGAGCCCCGCTCCCCCCCCAGTCGAAGGGCCCATTCCATGCCGTGCATTTCCCGAGTGATCAGAAGGTTTCGATCCCTTTCGAGGTCCCCTCCCTTCCCCACTCCCCATCATGCTTCCTCTTTGCACAGCTACGGCGAATTGAGCATAAGGTGGGTGAGTTCCTATTTGTTTTTCCGTCACTCCCATAACCCTAATTAGCTCATTGCTTGCACTTTCTTCTCTTCTACTTCTTTTTGCTGGAGACTCTGTTTAACTGTTCGAATTATGTTTCTTGTGTATGTGACCTCTCTAGTTTTTGTGGTGAAATATATCAAATTACGTGAAGACATTGTGAGAATTATAAAGGAAGATGGGGATTTTTTTTGCTTTGCCTTTCGTTGCCTTCTATTGTGGCTTGACAAATGAGTTGAGCATTGCAAAGTTATATGTGTTGAGGTCACTTCAACCAGCATTTCTTGGTTATGGATGGATCCTAAGAAAAGCGATACTGAAAAGTAAGGTGTTTGTTGTTGTACTCATAAACGGTGGGTTGGGAAGGATGGGGCTACTGGCATGTTTAAAGTATAATTTTGGCTTTTTAAAAAGTAAATTGATGCTTATCAGTGTATGTTTACTTGCTAGATGTGTTTTATCCCTGTAGTTAGTCATTGTAGAATTGTCATTATGCTGATGAATTGGAGTATGGTTGTTACATGATCTCCATCAATCTCATATCTAGAAGTAGTATCTAGTATCTGGAAATAGTTGTATGTGTCATTAACAGTAGGAGGATGTGTTTTGGTGTATTCACTTATGGGAGTAGTTGATGTTCAGACCAACTAGAGATGCTCTACATTTGATTAGTTGCATCCTAGTTTTTGTATGTCACATCAAAGGCCTACCGAAGATTTTTTTATATTGACTATCTTGGATGGAGAGGAAAAAATTTAGAAGTTCAGAATATCAAGTGACATTGGAAATGAGATTTACAAGCTCTTGTACATACAATGTATCTATGTCCAAAAGGCTCTGAGGTGCTAGGTGCTTATGGACTTCAGCATTTGTTTCTGTTTATACTTTTATTCATATTTGTATTTTTTAAGAAGTTGAGACCTGGGAAATGCTCATTGGTATAACTTCATTTTTGTATTCTACAAAAATAAGATTCTGCTCGTATCTTGATCTAAGAAGTAAAAACCCAAATGGAACTTGTTCTATGTAGAGTATATTAACTTTCATACCTCTTGATTATTCAGGACATGCAATAAACATAACCTAGTTTGATATTTCATTGTAAGATTGACTTGTTAGTGAATTTCATCCTTCTCTACTCCAGGATATAGCTAAAACTCTAAATTTCCTTTTTTTAAGTAGGTGGATTTTCAACCTGGGGTGACATCTGGAATTATACAAAATTAATCCCTTTAATTTTATTTTATAAATTGAAATAGAATTGCATCCTTCATATGATTGATATATGTGTAGTTGAAGAACTCTTAAAGAAAAAAATATTTGAAGTTCTTCCTATTTGAATGTTGGAAGTGGAAGATAATTGAACCTGCAATTCCTACTGTTTAGCTTCATAATACCAACTGGAATAAATGAGTCAAAAGAAAACAGAGACTCTCTAATTTATATGGATGTTGGACGAGTAGTAGGGAAGGAGATCTCTCTGTAGAATTGTTATCTAATCAGGATAGAAATAAGATGAATTTCTGGATTATCTTGACTGCACACAGTACTAGTTTTTTTATGAATCAAATTTGAATATGGTTCATTATTATAGAATATAAGGTTGCAGGCATTCAAATTTTATGTTAATTTTGACTTTATATAGCATGTTGTATTAAATAACATGCTATAAGTGTAGAATCCAATCAGCAGTCGTTGAGATAAAAATTAAGAACAATCGCTTAGATCGGCTCTTTTGATGGGAAATATACAGACAACAGACTCTGAGTAAGAGGGATTATGAAGAAAAAAAGAGAGAGAATATGGATGATTATGGAAATGGTTTTGTATGAACTCACTCGAGTAGTTTGTTATATGTCTCAACGTTTCAAGCAAAGAAGTATTGCCTTCTTAAGTCACAACCTTATCAAAGAAGTATAATGTTCAGTTCATTAATTAGTCAATTATTCTTAAATGAGGTTTAAGATCTTGTATTTTATCCTCATCCTTCTGTTGTGGGACTGTCTATATCTTTGGCCATGGACTGACATGTGAAACTGTTAATGGTTGTATAATTGGTATAGACTTCAGAAATTCGTTTAGTTACTTCAAACAGATTGTCTTTATTCTTGAAAAGTTTATGCTGTATTAATGGTGATGATTTGTTCCCATGAGAATTAAGGCTAGCTTAATGTGGTCCTTGTAACATTTTTCATGCAAATACTTTTTATTGTTGCCTTGTAATATAATGTCAATTTTTAGAAGGTATTTGAAATTGAACCATTATCATCTTCATCAAAATCGCTATCATGGTTTAAAAAACTGAGCAGTAAATATCAGTCCAACAGATAACCAGGCTGCGAATCAGCCTATTTTGGATGTCTTAAGTCTGGTCTAGTTTTTAGTTAAAAACCATTTTAACATATTATGAAGTATATTAAACCTCTCTTTATCACTATTGTTCGTCGAGACACTTAGGGCACAGAGCACAACATCACCACCAGCCCACTGCCCACCGACCTGTCTGTCGCCTGCACAATGACACATGCCATGTGCTTGTACGTCACTACAAACCTAACGTATACCAGTCCATCCAATGATTGGTTCAGGTCTGATACTCAAGACTTTGAGCCCTGATCACCACCACCAATTAAGGCTAAGGTCCCTCTACCTTTTGATCTATCAACTGCTTTTGGTAATTTTTTCTTACACTTCCCTCATTTTAAGTTGAATTTTTTTTGTTCCTGACATGTGCATGGCATATTTTTAACTTGGTAAACTAGATGGAGCCAGAGGAGGGCCTTTCTTCATCTGGAGATACCAGTGATGAGATAATAGATGAGCAAGAAATGGAGAGTTCAGCAGAAAACAAGAATGAGAAAGGAACGGAAAATATATTGGAAGATAATGCAATTATGACTATAGATAAGAATGAGCATGAGGCCGAACATAGATTGGAAGATTGTGCAACTATGACTCTAGAAAAGAATGAGCAAGAGGCAGAAAATCAATTCAAAAATGATGCAACTGCAACTTTACATAATAAAGAGCAAGGGATACAAAATAGATTGGAGGATGACACAATTGTACCTCTTAAAAAGAATGAGCAAGAGACATTATTGGAGGACAATGCAGTAATAAACCCCCCTGTGCGTGGGATGACATTCTATTCTTTGGATGCTCTTGTTGAATATTATAATAATTATGCTAAGCAGGAAGGTTTTGGGATCATGAGAAGAGCAATATCATTTTCCGCTGATGGAAAATCAAAGTTTGTTACTATTGCTTGCTCTCGAGTAGGGAAATCATACTCTTCTAAACGTAATATCCTTAATCCTAACCCTTTGAAAAAAACTGGATGCAAGGCTAGAGTTAATGCTACAGTGTTTGAAAGTGGGAGTTGCAGAGTTAATTCTGTTGTTCTGGAACACAATCATGTGCTGTTTCCAAGTAAGTCATGTTTCTTTTTATGCAATAGGAAAATCAATTATGATGTGAAGACTATGCTTGAAATAAATAATGTTGAGGGAGTTGACATCAGTAAGAGCTCTCAGTCTGTCATCGCCCAATCTAAAGGTCCCGAGAACGTCTCAACTTTAGGAAAAAACTGCAGAAATACTGTTGAGAAGGCAAAGAGGTTGCGGCTTGAGGTTGGAGATGCAGAATCAATGTATGATTACTTTGTTCGGATGCAAGCTAAGAATTCAAATTTCTTCTACGTTATGGATATTGATTGCAAATCTCATATTAGAAATGTATTCTGGGCAGATGCAAGGTGTAGGGCAGCATATGAAGAGTTTGGTGATGTTGTTATGTTCGATACATCATACTTGACAAATAAGTACAACATGCCCTTGTCAACTTTTGTAGGGGTAAACCATCATGGCCAGGCAATTTTGTTTGGATGTGGATTGTTATTAGATGAGGAGGTAGAGACATTTATCTGGCTGTTTAAAACTTGGCTATCATGCATGTCTGGATGTGCTCCAATAGCCATCATCACAACTCAGTCAGAAGCAATAAGGAAAGCAGTTGAGATCGTATTCCCTGACACTCGACATAGTTGGTGTTTGTGGCATATACTGAAGACAGTACCAGAGAATTTGGGGAGTTACGAAATGTGTGAACCCATAACAAATGCCATACAACATGCTGTTTATGATGCTTCAACAAAGAAAGAATTTGAGGACAGCTGGGCTGACATCATTAAAGCGTTTAAGGAGCTTGAAAGTAACGAATGGCTAACTAATTTATATGAAGAAAGGAATTATTGGGTTCCAGCTTTTGGGAAAGATACATTTTGGGCTGGAATGTTGTCCACACAGCACGGTGAAACCATGAATCCATTCTTTGATGGGAATGTGAGCTCCACGTCAACCATAAAGCAGTTCCTTGAGCAGTACAATGACATATTCAAGAGTAAGGTTCAGAAGGAAAACCAAGCAGATATTCAGTCTTTCAATTCGCAGATTCCTTGTGTAACTCATTTCCCCATAGAAAAGCAATTTCAACAGGTTTACACCATTGAGAAGTTTAAGGAATTTCAACAAGAGGTGATAGCGAAGCTATATTGTGAAGTATGCTTGGTAAGAGAGATGGATGGTGTGCTTGAATTCAGTGTGTCTGAGATTTTGGCTGTTGGAGAAGAAAATAATCAACATCATAGAACACTTGATTACAAAGTCTATTTTAACAAAGAGGAGAAAGAAATTAATTGTTCTTGTTGCCTGTTTGAGTTTAGAGGAATCTTATGTAGGCATATAGTCTCTGTTCTTATTAAGATCCAGTCAGATATTACTGTTTCTTCCAAGTATGTTTTATCAAGATGGAGGAAGGATTTGAGTAGGCATCACACAAGGGTTAAAGTTTGTCATGATGATTGGAGTAGCAATTTCGAAGGCCAGCGATATCATTATCTTCTTAAGAAATTTGATGATGCAGCAGATTTGGCTGTGGCATCTGATGATGCCTGCAAAATATTGTGGAATTGTATTGATGATTTTCAGCAGAAGTTAAAGGTAAATGATGCAGTAAATGGGAACAATAAACCCAGTCTAACAAGTGGTGCTAAATCTGCTGGCTGTGAAGATACGGGTGAGTCCTTCGGGAGTGTGATTGATAAGAGTAAACTATTTAGCCCTATTCCTATAACCGTTCGATGGCAGGGATGTCCATCAACAAAAAGAAAGGTGTCTACAGTTGAGCAAGCTGCAAAGAAATTAACTTGTACAAGGACTAATGGCCAATGCGGAACAAGTAAAGAGAAGGGGAATAAGGTAACATTTACCAAGTTAAACCACAGAAAATCCGTGTTACGATCATGAATTACTTAAATTATTTTCTTGATTTAGTTTCAGGCCTCAGAAATGAAGCAAGTTGCTGATGATGAAGGAGATGGAATTGATATGCTGAGATCCCACGTAGTAGTTGATATTGACTCACAAGAAAGCATTAATATTCAGGTATTCTTGTGATCAAGATTTATGTCTGGCATTTGTCATGTTAAAAATATCAGATTATTTTCATTTATTTGTGTCACATTAGGCAAATTCACAAGTTGGCCCCATCTTTGATCAATATTATGGTCAGGCTACTGCAACTAAACAAGGTAACAGAGTCTTTTTTAAACAGTCATTCATTTTGAAAACCATCTTTTTGAATCCTGCTTATTTGGAATATTTTAAACTAGTACCCTTAATGTGACAATTAAGCCGACATTTTATATTGATGTGTTGCATCATTACTAGAAATAAAGAAGCCAAGGCTGGACTCATCATAGAACCATTCATGGATCATCCAAGGAATATGAAGAACACAGGATAATCTGAAGAACCAATCATAAACCAGAGGTATTTGGATTTCTATAATCTGTGGCGGTTCGGAGAATGGATGCATCTTCCTGCGTGGACTGAGAATAGTGCTCCAGGCATAGCTAGTTTTAACTGCTGTGATCTTTTTGTTTTGTGAACACTTAATTTTGTTGTGTATGTAATCTAATATAGATTACAGCAGTGAGGTGGTTCCTTTGTAATCTGGGAGATCAGCATTCAAGAAATGGAAGTAGTTTTTTAAAAATATTCCAAGATAAAACTGTATACATTGATCCTTCCTAGATCTTACATCGGCAGGAGCCTCACAATTATATTCTTTGTAATCTAATATAAGATTGTATAAAATCTCAGGCAGTTTCATTCTTCTTCTTCAAAAGGTTACCTGGTAATTTGATTCTGTTGTGCTAAGTGTTTTTTTTGGATAGTGTGCGTCAATGCATTTATCGAGAGTTTTTCTGTATTATACTTTGATTTGATTTGATTGACAGACCTGTGTTGGTATTGTATAAAATCTAGTGGAGTGGATAAAAACACTTTACTCATTATTATTATTATTGGGACTCTCATAGTATCTCCTTCAAATATCAGCCCATCTATCATAGTTGGATTCACAAGGAATCCTTCGTTGACTCTACCAATTAGATCTCAGGTAGGATATAATGATGGTACAGTTCATCAAATTAGGATTAAATTCCAAATATCCCTCCCCCCCTCCCCCCCCTCCTCGTCTAGTAGTTCAATGGGTCTCATGCGCTCTTGCGATGTCAGCACAACACTAAGTTAAAGAACCTCGACACCACCCTACTAGGTTAATTGAGGTAAAAGTAGAGTGATGACCAATATTATACTTATTGGCATTTGTACTTACTAAGTGAGATTTGAGATTTAAGAATATTTAGGCGAGAATGAGCGGATGGCTCAAGGGCATCCTTGGGGGTGAGAGACTCGGGTTGTTGAATAGATGACAATATCGTATCGACATTTGCATCAAGGTGGATGTGCCCATGTGTGGAAAGGATGACTGCTGTCCTCCTCGGGTGAAAGTACTATACGTCAGGAGCAAAACCTCTTTGCTCAAGCATTCATTGAGAGGGTTGATGGGCGATCGTTCCTACAATATCAGGCCTTTCTAGCACTAAAAATGTTAAGGGAAGAAGTCATTAATATTCTGGTTAGCCCGACGTGGTCCTGATCTATATATATAGGATTGTTCAAAATGTCTCTGAGATAGAAATATTAAGCTCCCGAGGTACCACCTACACTAAGAACGAGGTCGAAAGAGATTTTCCAACGTGGTCCCTCCGATGCCAAGTTAATAATCAAAGATATATGAGTATGTATGCAAGTGGTAAAAAAAAAATAACTCATCTCTTCATTATATTGAAGATGACCTTTTATACTTAGTCGTAAATGAGCAGAATATTTCATGTAATATACTGTGAAGAGGCAACCTCTAACCGCCTTCAACAGTCTCCCCCTTGGTCTCTTGTACATGTAGGCGATAAGATGGATAGTCTATAATCGTCTATCTTAAGCCCTTCATCACATGGGTAGACAAGTGGAGAGTGTCATCCATTATTTTCTTTCACTTCGGACACCACGTGATGTTCATACGTCGGATGAAAATTGATCGATGATATACTCCCGATCAACTTTGAAAAATATTCAATTTTTTTCTTTACAAGTTCTTTAAAACCTATACAAGATTACACTTAGATTGACCCATCCTCATAGCCTCACGACTTATAAAAAAATTAACTAAATCTACAGTACTTGGTAAGCAATCGGTGAATTCGTGCACTCAACTCACCATGGCAAAACATCATGCTGAGTCTAGCAAGGCTACGAAGGGGGGAGCAGCCCCTCATACGACCACAATGGAGGAGAGTAGGATGTAGCCTTGACGGCAAACTACAGTAGTCAAAAAGGTAATCCCAGACATTGGCAATTCTCTTCACTCGAAGGAAGTGCAACCCGAATCACCAGCACCGGAAAGACATCAAAGCCATAAAGGGAGGGTTATAGAAGCTGAAGCACACCTAAATCTTCAAGCCAACTTGCTTAAGGTAGAGAACGCACAATTTTGGATCGATCAAATGGAACTTCGGCTCGATCGACTGACTGACTGAAATACTAAGGAGTCAATGCAACACTTCAAAGATAAATTGTGATAGATCTCATGATAAGAATTACTATGCTCATAAGGATTCTACATGAGGGCGTGCAGAAGTCTCTAATACTTGATGAAGTAGTCCAAACTTAGCAGCACAGAAGATGTGATTGTCGAAGAATACCAACATATGTCATCAATAGATTAAACGAGGGAGAATACCATCCATGTCTATCACCTGTCCATAACACCTTTTAACGGAATCAACGTTCTTCAATTTTGATATATTGTACTTTTTGTTTTGCATGTTTTTCTTTTTTTGGTTAGTTTTGGTAAAGTCTATAAGATTACAAAGTTGTTTTCGAGACTTATGCTCAAATGTCAATCATCTTAGAACTCTGAGTGACACAAGACTGGATAGGACTTTAAGTAGTGTCGGTGATTTAGTTTTAAACTTTTGAGCTTATACGTAAATCATATGTAAGCTTTTTCCGAGCTTATACATAAATCATATATAAGCATCCGATTAAACAGTCGATATGAATATGGGACTTGAAACTATCTTTTTGACATTCAAAGCCTTATTCTTTTTGCCTTCGAAGTATTTATTGAATTGCTAAAGTCGTATGCTTTTGTTTGAAACATTGAGATTTATCCACAATTTGCTTTTGAAACTAATCAATTTTTATCGTTTCTTTGAGAAAAATTAAAATTTTTTTTTACAAGAGAACTCCACAACTTAAGTAAATTCAACTAAGTCTGTAACAATAGGCTCTAAAATACCTCCTTTCTTCTTTCTCCTCTTGCTCTTTCTTCGTTCTCTTCTTTATTCTCCTTACTCTTCATTTTTCCTTCCCTCGTCTCCTACCATAAATAATATGGTTGCTACACTACAGTATCCTTCCTCCCCTCCTCACCATGATGCTTACTTTCCCTCATAAAAGCTCTTTGATTTCATGCTTAGAATCTAAGATGTCTTAAGATGAATGCCTTGCATGTTCACTCTCATACGTTTACGATAATCCCACTGGAAAAATAAATGTCATATCACACCACTCACACATATGTGTAGGAAAATACTACCATTGCTACATACCAATCGATCAAAAACCAACATCAACAGCAAAATAAGCACTCGAGTTCAGGTAGCAAGTAGCTGGATGAGGTTTGGAACATGCAATTCCGACAGACAAATACTATGAATGTGATAATTTATATCTATATCAATTTCCTAGCACATAAAACTGATTAGGAGGTATCAGAGGAAGAGAAAAGTTGCCTGCAAAATGCACTCTCAGAAAATGGATATTAAAAGAAAACCTCCTCTCTCTTTGATGGCGTACCATATGCTTTTATGAATGAAATGCTGTTGCCTCCAGAGTTTCCTGACAAATTGAGAGAACCTGGAATAATGAGATGTGTTAGCACTTGCATCCAAATTAAGTTTATAATTCTCCCTAACGATTACAGCTTGCTATTTTGAAAGAAGTTGGGTGCCTCTGATCTCTTCCAGAATTCTTGGATTATAGCAGAAGAATCATCTTGGAGTGAGAGAATTTTGGATTATTCCGGGAGGCTGCAATTGATTAGAACTTCTCTTTTTGCTTCCCAAGTGTTCCAGATGCAAATTTTGATCGCACAAAAGAGGTTCTCACTGAAGAATATATCCGTAGTAGGTTCCAATGGGGAGGCAGTGGCTGCAACAAAAACAAAAGCCTTGATGATTGGAAGAATGTCTGCAAGGAACTAAACTGCTGTTAAGAAAATTTTATGACACATTCTATTAAAATCTCAAACCATGCGGGCAAGATGGAGGCATATGATGAAACTTCAAAATCAGAGTACATGGAGCATTGTTTGATTGTATCTGGATGTGGTGCAAAGTTCTTGATAAGCTTAACACAAAATTGTCCTTCTATTTCCATCTTTTTTCTCTTAAACACATGAAACTGTTGATCTTGTTTTTAGATTTGTAGCTGGAACTGTTACAAAAGGACAAAAAAGAGAAATGTAACTGAAATTATCACCAGATACTAGATCTCCTACTCGTATGAATCTTTCTTCGTGTCGACTGATGCTCGATGCTTCAGCAATTCTTCATTATCTCTAGAGATAACACACCCTACATCCAAGATAACTTTTCACTCCCATTTTAGCAAATAAAAATAGAACACGCAATTAAGTTCAATGAGTTAGACCTCCTTTAACTTCGGGGGATGGATGTTGTTACCACTAGGAGCACCTTGAGATAAATCATTATTCTTACTTAATGATCATAACAAAACATTAAGAAGGAAGTTTCATGATCCAAGAAATACAGCTAGGAACAAACAAAGAAAACTGCAGTTACATGAACATCACTTCACATGCAAGACCTCCATATTTCCCTACAGATATTTTACATCATAAGTCTAGATCTAAGACTACCACTCTGTAAGGAAACAGGACTGGCATTTTGATATAGATATACATCAGTTATGAATGTGCACTACAAGTTTCCCTAATGCTGATTGAATCTTAAATATGTTTATCCATGTCAAGGTACTTGTTATCTGCACCATGGAACCCATTGCAGGAATTGGATATGGGGATTCCATCAGCATCAACAACGAAACACATGACTCTTCCATCTATGACCCTTCAATCCACCATGAATCATATGGTTCTTAGTGATTCCAGATTTATTTGGAACAAAAAAAGTCATGAACTCTCATTCATGTGCATCCTGATAAAAGGAGGTAAACCCAAGTTTGAGAAGGGTCACTACACCATGATAGAGCAAACCTATCAGTTCAAGCAATATAGGGTAAATAATGAGCTATCCTATTATCATCCCAAGGGATATAACCATAGATGTAGATTTATGTTTCACCCTACATACAGGACGCTATGTACCGATCCAATAGGTTATTGGGTTGTGGAGCATCCTATTTTGGATGGTTCGGCCTATTCTTTTTCTTCATTAAAACAAATGTTTTTCTTTTAAATAACCCATCTCCTAGGGCTCACGACTCACAAGCATTTTTCTCCTTCATTCTTTGCTCGACCACTGCCTATGATACATCTCCTCTTCCTCCTTCTTTATTCTTCCTCCCTCCTCCTCCTTTCTCCCCCTCCCCTAGCAAAATACCAACACACAGTGCGCACCCTTATCGATTCGACCATGGACCAGCACAGGTCCAGTACCCAAGATTGAAAACCTTGAATATAACACATTTGACAATTTTAACGCTAAAGCTAAATCACTATCGTCTTTTTTCTTTTGGACTAGACAGAGGCTGAACCATGATAAATTTCTTGCCAATATAAGTGTCTGATCACCCAATAACTATCTTGTTATAAAACTTTAATAGTGAAAACAAATTCCTCTCATAATGGGAAACATTCAACTAGTTTCTAATATAAAATCATTGTATTACTAGAATGATCTGGACAAGTGCCCTCCTCCAAAAGTACTCTAACTTTCGAAAAAAAGGGAAATACCACGAAAATTCCCAAAATCAACTTTGGTTGTGTACACATTCATATTTCCTAATTCCAATATGGAACTAAACTTGCTTGGATTCCTATCTAATTATCCTCGGTGTTTCTATCACTCTCTTTGTGCCAAATAGTCCATTAGCTCTTGCACTGGTCTTCACAACACATAAATCCAGATGAAGGGACACATAAAGATGCTCTAATGTCACATTGCAATGACTGGCACTAAAAATCTTCTCCATCCACCTTCAGAAAAGCTATCCTGACTTTTACAAATTTGATCACATAGGTTACATATCATTGCAAAGTCCAGGCAGATATATAGAAAGTAGAATCAGGTATTAGTTTAGTTTTGACAAATATTAGTCCATGTTCCTGTTATCTTATTTCTCACATTAAGCTAATAATGATTTGAAACCCATAAACTTGATTTAGCTTGTAACTCAATTGAACAAATCTCAAAATTTCAGACTTGTTCAAAGATTAGAAATATGATAATATAATACATGCTTTCTAGACCAAGAAAATGATCAGCTGAAAGAACATTTATTGCCAGCATGATGCACTTTGTGATAAGAACAAAGAACACCAAGGCACATGAACTGTTCAAAAAGAAAAATCATAACTACATGCTTTATGAACCGAACAAATGATTGATGGAAGCACATTTATTGCATCTGAATAATAACATATGCAGATTATACCCCTATTTTATGAGTACATAAGAAAAAAGAACATAAATCATAAAAACTCAAAGAGAATAACAATCCAGACCTTGTTACGGTAGCGGTAAGAGTGATCTCATTAGAGACCATTGAAACCTTACATGTGATGGGCATGCTGGCAAGCATAAGGTTATTAAAACCTATCATTACAGAACTTACTGGAATGAGTCTTGGAAGGTCAAATGAGAAGAATTGGAACCCATCTCACATTTGGTTTGGTGACCTGAGATGCTGTCCTCCCTTGGGTGAATCCCTTTTTGTTCTATGATTGATCAAGCAAATACAAGCTGAAAGAAGAGGTGAGATGTAGACATCAGGGTGGATGCACTGGGAATCCATGTCGCCTTACAGTTGGATTCGCACCCATTTCTTGAAGCTACCAAGCTCTGAACCTTCCGAAACCGCCATTCCAATGCCTGCCCTCCCGTCCTTCCCTATGCCTGTGTAGTACAGCCTCCATTCTTCTCCCCCTCCTTCCATAATTTGGAGCAGACATGGAGCACCGACCCCTCTGCTATCCCATCCGTCCTCATCAGTGGATGGCTCAAGAATCACCTCATCACCCCATCGCCGCCAGTTCTTCAATCCGTCCGAAGACACCGCCAAGCCGATACGTGTAGCCCCCTCCACAGAGACACCTTCGTAAGCCATTAGGTACGAGCCGTCTCTCTGGTTCCTCACGACGTGAGCATTCCTGGCGCCGGCCTCGTCGAAAGAGCCGGCGGGTCCGCGTCCCAGGACCTCCCCTAGCTTCACCCACCGGATCCCGTCCCCGGACCTGGCGATGCCGACAGCGTGATGCCCGTTCCTCTGGTCGAACGAGTGGTAATACATCCTCAGATCGCCTCGGCCATGGTACACGACCTTCGGTGATGCTGCAAACAGGGCGTCCCACTCGCCGGCAGAGCCGGCGTCGAAGAGGGCGCCGCTGTGGTGCTCCCCTTCGATCCTCGCCCAGTGTCGGCCGTCTTGGCTGATAGCTAGGCCCGGCAGCGACACGAAACGAGGGCGACATTGGTCGCCTGCATCCTCACAGGGGATCTCCAGCTTCTCCTGGCTAGAGCCAGTATAGTAAAGCCAGTAGACGGCGCCGGGCGCTGTGAGATTGTCGCTGGACATGATAAGCACATCCGATGGGCTCACGCTCGCCGTGTCGAACGCCCACCAGTCGGAGCTGCGGCGCATGACCTGGCCAACGTCGTCGCTAGTTGTGACAGGGCCAGATCCTCTCTCCCAGTGGATCCCGTTCCCGGAGACCGCCACGCCGATGGAGTCGCCTTCGTCGCCTCTGCCATGGTACCACATGAGCCACCGCTCCTCGTCGTCCCGGACGTACCGCTTGACGACCGGGGAGCCAACCTCGTGGCTGTCCCAGGAAGGGGCGGGGCCAACGTCGAACACCAAGCCGTGGCAGGAGGTCGAGGAAGGAAGCGGCGAGGAGCGGGCAGCGGAAATGGGCTGTGATTGTTGTCGGTGTCCCTCCGCGAACGAGGAGCGGCGGCTCGATGTGTAGCTCTTGGAGAAGGAAGGAGAGGGGAGAAGGAATGGAGGCGATGCGAAGAGGAGCGATGTGGTCGGCATGTAGGATTTGTGGAAGCAAGCAGGTAGCATCATCATTCGACGAGACTCACTTGGTTGGAGGAAGGACATGGGAGGAAGAAGGGAGATGATTCATTGATGGGCCGGACCATGATAAATGGGCCTACAAAGGCCTCTTGGGATAAGATTCCAAAAACTTGATTTCAAAAAATGTGCGTATATTATTATATTAATATTTAAATTTAATAATATTATATTTATCTATTGATATATACCTTATGAAACATTAGTTAATTAGTGATGCATTTATCCACCTAAGAAGGTTTGAAATCTTATTTGATATATTTTTATATAAATTTTTTATCTAAATTAATTATCAAAGGTTTTAGGATCTCATCTTTTAAAAAAAAATTATCCATCTAAATATAAATTCATATATTCTATTGCAAAATAAAAGTTTGAATTTCCATCAATTTGTTGTCGTTTGATTATATTGAAGTACTAATAATGGTCAATATCCTCTAACAACATTTTGTTGGATACTATAAAGGTAAGAATATTAGGAGCATTTTATTTGTTTCATAGTCTGGAAATATCCTTCATATATCTCATATTACAGAAAATAATTTTCCCAATCGCTTTAATAATTTCTTTTACAGAAAGAAATGTTGATATATCTATTGCAAACCAAAAGCAGGCATAGGAGCTAAAGAACAAGACAACTGGTTTTATTATTGGAAACAAAGCTGAGAAGGTTGACGACCAATGCCGTACTCGAAAGCAGACTCACTCACAGGGCAGGCACTGAATTCGAAGACACCAGAAAACAAAGTAAAGAGAAAGCTACAGACTTCTCTCCCACACATCTTTATTGCGAATCCACTATGACCTCAATCCAAGCTTGCCGCCGGCCAACCCCGTCATCTCTATTCATTACAGCAGCGGTAGAGGACGAACTTCTCCATGGGGCGCTTGCACTCCGCGCACACCACCTGCTCCGTGATCCTGCCCGTGTCTCCGGGAAGGATGAGGCGGGTGCAGTGCTCCGGGGTGTGGAACGGCTGCAGCGCGTTCGTCAGGGCCGGGATGAATCCCTCCTCCTCCACCCTCACCTTCCATTTGTCGAACGTCTCGAGGCAGTTGTTGATCATCTTCCCCTGCGCCTTCACCATCTCCACCGAACCCCGGCTGACCACCGCCCACCCGTCGTCGCTGCCGTCGAAGCTCAGCATCGTCAGCACCTCCTGCACGATGGGGTCGTTCTCGATGGTCTTGCCGTGGTGCATCTTGGAGTACCACATGCTCTCCAGCCGCGTCCAGAAGAACCACATCATCACCGGGTCCTGCCAGTAGCCGCTCAGCTTCTCGTTGGCGATCACCGTCACGGCTTTCTTCACGCGGTCCCTCGGGCTGCTCTTCCCCACGTACACCATCTCCAAGGGGATCCTGGCTTCCTGCGACGCGCGCCTCATCAACGTGGTAAACCTCCGTATCCACTCGATGTCCTCTCCTCCATACAGGCAGACATGGCGGCCTTCTTTCACCTTTCGGATCATATCAGAGAAGAAGAAGAACAAGAATCATTTGCAAGCTTAGACAAATAATCCATGAACGCACAATGCTGATTCATACCCATCCAAGCATCAGAGGATCGATTTCGTCGATCAGGAACTCGAGCCGCCACGTCTCATCCTTCCAGAGCGCCTCCTCCCTGTTGCTGGTGAAGGGGAAGGCAAGGCTTCCCCAAATCCACATCATGTGGAGGGCATTAGGGCAAACGACCTTCCCCTGAGAGTCCAACACCACCAGCATTGGCCTCTTGTCGAAGTGCCACGCGTCCCGTATATACTTGATCACTGGTGGCTCCAGCAACGAGGGGTGGTGCAGCGAGTACCACGGCATCATGGAAGCCAAGCGGTTGAAGGTCTCCTCTTTGGCACCTCCCCACGGAACGTGCCTGTCGATGATGGGCAGCCAGACGATCTCGTAGTGCCGTTCAATCTTCCCTTGGTGCGTGTCACTGTATATCTGTATCAGAACAAAGAGCTCCTCCTGGGAGATGTCGAGGTCGGAGATGAAAAGCATCACAATCTTCCTCCTCAGTACGTCGACGCTAACTCTTCTCTTGGTAGTCCCGTCTACCAGCGGCAGATCATCCTTGGAGTACATGAGTGCCTTGAGGATCTTCATGTTATCGATGTGCACAGTCTGGAAGAGATGCACCAGCGTCTGGTATGCTTCAACGTTCTTCTTCTCACCTGAATCAAGAAAGATGAGTGGACTAATAACTGGTTTCAAACCATGACTAAAGCATAAATTTGTATTCGCTCTGACCAATGTGTCGATAGCACAGTTCAAGTTGCTTGGTGAGGTGATCATGGATGTTGCTGAGTTTGTGAGCCAGACTTGAGAGCTCCCATGCTTCGCTGGTGGAGCTGACATGCCTGCGACCAGAGAAGAAACGTTTATGGCTTCGAGCTTCAAGTAGTCTTTTGGGAACCAAGGGATTGAGCTTACTCATGACCCAGGCCTATGAGGGAAATGATCTGAGAAGCACAAGCTACGACACTTCTGATGGTCCAGTAGACGGCAGTGGGGATGTGCGCCAAGGCCATGGCCATGTCAGGGGCGTCGGGCGAGATGTACTCAGAAGGCAGCTCCTTGAACTGGACGATGCACTTGGTGACATCCACCATTGCCTTGATGAGGTTGTTGAGGGCATCGAACCGAGGCTTGAGGGCCTCGGTGTGCTCGAGAATGTCAGGCAGCTGCTTGAGGAGCGCCACCGACTTCGCCAGAGGATTGACTGTGTGAAGCTGGGCAGTCAGCCAGAACTCCCCGTAGCTCACAGCAAACGCCGCCAGCGCTATCACTACTTTTGCATCCCAAGAGTAGTTTGATAGTGAGTTGAACAGGGATAACGTTGTCGCGTGCCCGTCGCCTCCGCCGGAGCACTTGCAGGTCAACTGTAGTGGCCCGAAAGAACGAAAAGAAGTCTCAAGAATTAACCTTGGAGGCTTAAATAAGAGTGATAAGTGTACAGATGCTGCTGCATTACCTCGCAAGATATCTTGTGGATGGTGTAGGCCAGGGCTTCAAGCATTCCCACAACTTCAAGATGATGCGCTTTGTCTTCCACAAGCTCCAGATGAGCTTGCGGCGTCTGTCCAATTACCAGATCAAAGCAAAACGCAAGATTAGATCTACATTCCAACGTCAAATACTTGTTCTACGACTTGCAAGAAACAAGCTAGAGTCAGCTTATGTGATCATACCACGATGACAGTAGGGGTAGCCCGCTGCAGTATGTCCTCCACGAGTTTCAACAGCGGCATGGTATCGATGTCACGGCCGTCGGGGGAGTGCGTTGCAAGGATTTGCTTCACTACCACGCTGTCGTCCGACTTCGCGTAGAGGTGGCGATCTCCCTTGATCAGATGCATCTTAGTCGCCGCCGCCGCTGCTGTCGACGCCATTTCCGCAACAATGGCAAACGAAAGGGCTAAACCTGCAGTGGCTGTGCAGTGCAGGTGCTCGGAGGCCATGGTCTTTATATAGCCAAGTGCAGAAGAGGTAGAACAAGGAACACAGAGAATAAAGATGGCAGCGGACCAACAGTACTTTGCTTGCCAAAGCTCAAGTGAACCGAACCTTTGCTTCATAACTGGGGTTTCTTCTTTTGCCCGATACGTAGTGTCATGGTAGAGTTCAAGCATGCATGGCTTTCCTCTTTACCACGGACGTCCTCTAAAAGAACAGCCCACGTAATTTGCATCGACTTCTCATCCTGCGGAGCAAAGACAAATGCAGAGGCATCAATAAAGTAGAAGAAAATTCTTTTCTTATGGGTATAATAAAGGGGAAGGATGCATGCACTTTACGTCCTTTAGGGATATGTATCTTCCTTTCCATGGTTGATGTTTACTAGTAGAAAGGATTGGATTTAGACAGCTATCAGCCATTAGCATTGCGTATCATTATTGGAAGATGATAAAGCAATCTTTACGGAGGAGTCTTGTCAGGGCTCGACGTCAAGAACAGCACGTATCTCAATGCAAGATGGATGTACTCCCTCAGTCTTCCTACTCACAATTAATCATGAATGAACCGAACCATATTTGAATTGGATCGAACCAGATGATACCACTAGAATGGAGTCAATTCTTCGTCAGATCGATAAACGATATGTATAAACTAGTAATTGAAATCTTGATTGATATTAATTGGCTTGACTATACCACTTGATTCATATACGATCTCGACTAGAAACAGACCAACTTAAGTTCAATCATGGTTGAATGATCTAATCAGGGCAAATATGAGGACATTGTAGCATATGGTCAGTAGTAACACTAAAAATTGTATGTAATGGTACTCCTCGGTAAATTTTTTATAATAAATATATATTCAAAACTCATTCCATAATAAATTTTATATGTTTTTCAAAACCATTAAAAAAATCATCTTTAAATTTTACTTATTCTCACTATATTTTTATTAATTGTACTAACAAATAAATAGCTTCTATTGATGATATTACAAGAAAAAAACCACATTGATCTAAAAAATATTTTATTTCACATCGTATTCTACCTTTGTTTACTCATTTTCAAAGTTTCATTGTGTGAATAATTATTTGAAGTCTTTATATAATTATAATATTTTTATATTCATCTTATTCTTATAAATTATTATTTATAAATCATTGGTCAACTTTCTCATCCTCAAAATCTTGTTAAACGAATTATCGCTGGATTTTTGAGACTCTGTTAAATGTCAATAATACTATCTGGTCCACATTCTTACCTCTTTTCATATTTTACATAATTTGTTACATCATTTGTTTTGTATTTATAAATAAAATTATGGTTATTAAATCCATCACTGTTATATATTTATGTTACTTATAAAATATTCGACAAATTTCTTTAGAAAAACCTAAATTTTTATTTTTTTTCACATAGCATCACTTTTTGTTTTATTTGTATGGAGCATCACTTATATTTTTTTATTATAAGATTATTCCTCCATAGTCACTTTCATCATATTCCAATAATCACCCTCATAGCGGTATTATTGTTGCAATGATTCTCACGGTGATAACTCTATAACTCCTACGATAATGAGTCATATGACCTCTCGCCCTTAACTTTCTCGATAGAGATAGATAGTAGGAAGGAGATAACCAGACAATATTATGGTCTTTGAATTGATAGCTCCCATGCCAGTAGTTTAAGATAGAGCAAAATATAACATAATGAGATAGAGGTGATCATATGAGTCGAAAATAGTCACGATGGAGAGGTAATATTATTTTTTAGAAAAAAAGTGTGGAAATAAAACAAAAAAAGTATTATGTGAAGAAAATAAAAACCTATTTAAAAAAAAAATATCCTAAAATATTCATAATTTTTTTAAATAATTTTATTTTAAATCATTAATCGGCTTCTTTTATCTTCATCGTTAATGCATTTGGTAACTTCTAAAATCCTTAGATGATATTACAACAGTTTAAGATGATATCTACAACATTTGTTCTTTATTTACACATTAAATCGATCTGTCGAAGATGCTAAACTCATTGGATCGTCTTCTGAGGTTTGTGATCATCAAATTAAAATAAAATAAAAATCAAATCAAACGTCTCGATGTGATCGACACACCATCATGTGACCGTGAGTGACTCCATGCTCCTCGTGATGCGAGATCCGGAGGATGGACGGCAGTGATCGTCCAGCAGCACGTGTCGGCCCATGCTCCCAAGACCCGGCCGTCCTCGTTGCAGGTTGCAGCCTCTGCTTCCGCCTCCCGCCGCTACTGCACGCACACCCACTCATCTCGCTCGCACGCATATAAAATATGCGCACGAAATTTGAAGAAAAGGGGAAGGAAAAGCCACCGCCGCGTTCGTCCAAAGCGTCTGCCCTCCCACCGCCTTCTTTCCCGGCGCCGATGCACACAAACAAACAAACGAATGGGCCGCTTTCGAGAGCGTGATCTAAGAATACAACCACCTTTCATTGACTGGTTGTATTCTCCTCCTTAGCATTAAGAATGAATCAATAATTGCTATCTAGCATGGCGGTTTCGGAGACGCATCTCTCCCGCCCTGCCATCAATGCCGCACACCGCCATGGAATGAATGCCTCGGTCAGCTGCACTCGTCCTTCCATTATTTTTAGTTCTTATGTATCCTTCCAATAAATTAAATATAATTATTAAGATTTCTTTTATATAAACTTAAAATTTGTTGGAGACGAAGCTTCGTATAATCACGAAAACAAACTGTTTGACTTTGACTCGAGTCTACTTTGACCCGTCAGAGCCAACACTGTCGTTGTCACTTGCTCTTTCACTTTTTATTTTTAAGCTTTTCATCTGGTCAAAAGTGTAGGACTAATATCTCTACAGATGCAGAATAATTCAAGAAAAGAAAAGACAAAAATAATTAAATATTTTAATTATACGTAAAGAAAATTTTCTTAAGAAATTTAAAGAAACAGTTAAATCATGCTAATATTCACGAAATGTGGAAGCACAAGAACGGAGGCTGCTTTGTTTGGTGTTCGGTGTCATTGACTCAGTATAATGCTTTTAAGTTTTGGATATCAGTAACTTACAAATCAATATTAACACAATACTATATTATTATTATTATTATTATTATTATTATTATTATTATTATTATTATTATTATTTTGGAGAACCTTCGCTGGAGTTTCCGCCTTTTGTTTGTGGTATTTACGGTTTCGCCTCAACAACTCTCCTGTCGTCGCTCATTAGTGAGGAGATCAGGAGAAGGAATTGGGAGGGAGCGATGGGCGGCGTGGCGTCGTCGGTGGCGGCGAAGCTGGCATTCTTCCCGCCGTCGCCTCCATCGTACGAGGTGGTGACAGATCCGGGGACGGGGATGGCGAGGCTGAGCCGCTTCCCCCACCGGGAGAACGTGGAGGTGCTCCGCCTCCCCACGCGCCGGGGCACGGAGATCGTGGCTGTCTACGTCCGCAACCCCATGGCGTCCTCCACCCTCCTCTACTCTCACGGCAACGCCGCCGACCTCGGCCAGATGTACGAGCTCTTCCTCGAGCTCAGCATCCACCTCCGCGTCAACCTCCTGGGGTACGAACGAAACCACTCGTTTACTCAACTATTTCCATCAATTCGTGTTCGTTTTCGCGGTAGACACCGGATTTGTTGTGGATAAGGTTTTGGTCCGTCGATTTGCGTGCTTCAAGTCTGATTTTCATCCAAAAGGAAAAAAAAAAAAAAAGGAGCATCTTTGACGGTCGGATTAAGCTGTATCTAATTTCTTTATGAAGCTTGATTCTATATACCTAGTTGGAAAGTTAGTGCTTTTACGGAACCATGAATCTACGGATGCATTTGGTGGCATGTCTCCGTTAAACTGTGTCAGACAGCTGTAATCTAAGATTTAGGGTTCTTTATTTAATCTTGGGTTTTATACTGGGTAATAAAAGGAACATCGAGTGCTTGCTATATCGTAATAATTTTGCACCGAGGATCAAAATGACATTTGAAGGTAGATTTGTCATTTTTATTGTCAAATTCCTCTTTCCTTTTGATTGTTGGGAGCTTGATAAGCAACTGCGGATAAAAGTCACTGCTTTAGAGGAAGCAGATTTGGGTCATGGTCTGCTAGATTTCGTTTTAATGGGTTTAGCGAGTGTGCCTATGTGGTTTGGCTTTGGAACTTGTAACGGGCAGGAAGTACGTTTGCAGTTATATGAATATTGTTATTGATCGATCCGTCACAAGCTTTACAGTATTCTGAAGCTTTAGTTATGAAGATAAGACAATGTGCATTTTATTAACTGCAGTTGCACTTTTCCTAGTTGTTGGAAGTTCTATAATATTTTTTTCTTTACTTTATCAGAATTTGTGCTAAAAGATATGTTTCTAGGCTCTTTGGTATCGTAGGTTGCAGCATGAGCCATGAAGAATATCTGTTACTTAACAATGTGTTTGTTCTTTTGTTTTAAGTATAATGGCATAATTTTTCATTCTGTTACTTAACATGAATCTTTTTTAGTGTGTATGTTCTTTTTTTTGGTAACATCACTAGTTGTCTATGTCCTTGTTGCATATTCTCTTTAGAGGTCTCTTTATCCTCCTCAAATTGGGAACCTTGATGAGAGGGTTATATCCTTATATCTGTTAAACAAAATTAATGTCTAGCTACAGATATTTGGTTCAGCTCAAAAGACTTATGCTTTGGTGTTAGTTGCTTTGCGGTCTTAAGAGAACATCAATATTTTTCTTACCCAGTTATGACAAGCTTAAGCCAATCAAAACAAAAGTCAACATTGTGTTCCATGTTCTTGGAACTTGAAGTACTAAACCAGACACAATAGTAAAGTCCAATATCAAGATGATACTAAGAATGCAACTGGATCTTGTTTTTTTTCATATATTGGCATGTTGCCTCCAATGAATAAGTATGAGATCATCTCCAAGAGCTGAGGTAGGGTTGGTTTTCTAACATCTTGGTGAAAAGGAAATAAAAAGACAAACAAAAGAAGGTTTACTACTTGTATGATACACAATGTAACAAAGGGATCTAGAAAGAACAAAATTCATCAAGGATGATAAATTAATGAATTTGATCAAAATGATGAAGCAAATAGAGATCTTATGAACAGGGAAGACGGCAGTTGGACAGATTGTCATCATGAGGGGTCAATAATTTGAATTAAATGTTGGTTTATTCTGATTTGTACTTGGTCAGGCTTTGTAGATGGGAGTACAATTCAGCGATAATTTGAATTAAGAATTTTTATTCACTCATACATGACCTTTACCATTTGTAGAATGCAAGCCAACTGATGTGTCATTTCAATAAGCCACATCAGGATATTGGTCATTTTTATCAACTTTCAAGTTTGACAGGACTTAACACATTTTCACAATTGATCAAATTTGCATATATTTTGTAATTTTATAGTTGCATGGTTCGTTTGACTGTGCTTCATCAACCTATGTATATACGGTATGTACTTTTTATGACAATGCACATTGACCAGTCTTTTCATACTCATGCAGGTATGATTACTCTGGATATGGGCAATCCTCTGGAAAGGTCTGTCTCTGTTCTCTTAGATTTATTTCTTGGATTTTTTCTGCTTGCCAGCATTTTGAGATTAAGAGGACCACGTTTGGCTACACTGTAAGTTTATATCTCTTTCTTTATTCTTCGCAGCCAAGTGAACAAAATACTTATGCTGATATAGAAGCTGCTTATAAATGCCTCATAGAGCACTATAGTGCTAAGGAGGAAGAGATTATATTGTATGGACAATCTGTTGGAAGTGGACCAACTGTGGATTTGGCTACTCGCCTACCTCGCTTGCGCGCTATTGTTCTGCATAGCCCTATACTGTCAGGTTTAAGAGTGATGTATCCAGTAAAGCGCACATATTGGTTCGACATTTACAAGGTTAACACTTTAATGGGCTTTTACAATTTTTGTTTTAATTTCTCTCTCTCTCTCTCTCTCTCCCTCTCTTTATTTAAACTTTCCCTCACCATGTTTATCCAGAATATTGACAAAATTCCACTGGTCAAATGCCCGGTGCTAATAATTCATGTAAGTTTTCTATCTTTGTTTCTTTTTATTTTTTTTATTGTGGATGTTGTGTATGTTTTTCCTACGTTCTCATTTGTTGCAATCTATTTTTGTAGAAGTAACTTCACTTTTTCAATGATTAGGAAAAGTTTATAAGAGCACTGTTATACGGCTTGTAACAATATGTGGTGAAAAATGCAATGAATTCTGTACTTATTTACCATCATAATTTTAGGTCTTCTGCTGACCTCTGGAAAGGTCATTAAATTTCATTCCATATTATCACCTTTGTGACCTCATCAACAGATAAATTGTTAATTAATGTATCTTTAGGAATTTTCCAAATAATGGTTGAAACAAAGTCAATTGCTGACTGCAACTAGTACACATCTCAAGAGCTGAGATGTCACCAGAAAGGCTTTGTGGGTCACTTTCAGTTTTGGGCATATCCATATGTTTGTTAGGTATTGGGCATCCTTGAATGCATATATGGGTTAATTTAGAACCAATAAGAATAGCCTGCCATTATGTTGATAAATTAAAGTCATGAAAACAGTGACTGAGGCTTGGGTTAATAAAATCTTATGGCTCTACTAAGCAGCAATATATCTCCTGGCAGGACAACAGAACAGTAGATATAAACTTAGGCAATAGATCTGAGAAAAAAACTTAGGTTTATCCACTGTAAACTATACATATGCGCACAAACGACGGGCAGCAGATTAGTTGATAGCTGAAAAAAATTAGTACAGGAGATATTAAGCAAAGAGGAGGATGAAAAAATTAGTGTAAGAGTGAGTATGGAGAAGAGTAGATCAAAAGGTAAAAAGTGGTGGCCCAGTCAGAAGATCATTTCTTTTAATGAAATTACATACTCGTCACCGACAACATCACTGACCTCTGTACAAAAAAGATATGTTTGGCCTTCATTTCCCTCTTGGACTAGGATTTTAAGATTTAGGAATTAATCGGCAACTAAACCAGGTCCCAATTGAAGCTATCAGCTGCAGCTCTTAAATTATGTTTTTTCAGATCAGTGAGATGAGATCTGCTCCATCTGTATACCAAAAGCAGCCAGTATTTACCTAACATCTATAACTGATCCTTGTATGACTCACTAGATTTGTGCACTTGCATTAAACGTGCAGGTGGCTTCCTTAACCTTTTGTTTAGAAATTTTTTCGTTGAGCATGCCTCTTTCAATATGGTAATAATATCTAAAATTGTATTTAATATATTTTTCGAGCTAATTTTTCGTGTTTAAGAAATTTTACTTTTTCCAGAATGAAAAAAATACAATACTTTAATATCCAATTTCAAAAATATAACATGCTCCAAGCAAACTTAAACACAGAAAGATAGCACTGTAAATAATTCAGTTTTTTGCTTGCATGCACATATTAAGTACTAAAAATGTAATTCTAATGCATACATAGCAAGAGTTGTCATGCATGCAAGCTTTTGTGTGCTTCTTAATTTTGAATTGATTTACCTGTTTGTATAAGAATTTTCTTTTATTTGTTTTGTTTGTCAAAACATATTGCTTGTAGTTGTGATTCTCATATATTTTCAATCTGATCTGCAGGGAACATCCGACGAAGTTGTAGATTGTTCTCATGGTAAGAAGCTTTGGGAACTGTGTAAGGAGAAGTATGAACCACTTTGGCTCAAAGGAGGGAAGCATTGTGATTTAGAACTTTTTCCTGAGTACATCAAACATCTCAAAAAGTTTGTATCTACAGTGGAGAAATCACCTTCCCACAGAAGCACCTGGAAAATAAGTACAGAAAGATTTGAACCTCCTAGGAAGAGCTCTGATTGTTTTGAACCATCAAGGAAGAGCATTGATCATAGGGAGAAGCATAGGCCTAGTTCAGATAAGTCAAGAAACAAGGATCAGCGACGTAGCAATATGGAAAAATTGGGAAAGTCAAAGACCTCATTTGACCATTTGGAGAAATGTAGGAGAAGCGTGGATTGCCTGGAGAAGTCTAGGAAGAACACTGATCAGCTGGATAGGGGCCGGAAGAGTGTGGACAGGTTGGACAGGATATGGGCTGGCTAGTCATTTTACCCCTTGTAAAAATTATAAATGGGCTTTGTTGTATCAAGGAATTAATTTGTGTTTTTTTTTCTTTTCACCAATTATGTAGTTTATTTGTGGATGTTACACAACAGTTGGTAGAGCTGGAAAGAAAGTTGTTGATGTAGCGTAGTTTCTGAGTTAAAATGACATCTTTTGTCAAAAATGATTGACATGATGGTTTGTTGGGATTTATGTGATCATCCATTTAATAGTTTGTTCTCTTTGGAAGCAGCTGCACAAACAAGTGAAGATTTTGGATTTTATTGTGAGTTCTTTTCATTTATATGATATCAGGACTTCTTGACACAAGGGTTCTCCTCACTAGAAGTGATACTTTAAGTGCATGTAACAGGTTCTTTATGTTGATCACATTGCATTGCATCAAGTTATCTAGAACTTTATCAGTAACTTGATAAAATATGTTTTCTCAATCTCAGATCCGAAACTAGTGTCGGATCAAGAATTTAAACCTTGCTAAATTTTTTCTTAGTTGAACTTGTTTTGATCAAGGTATATTTCTTGAGTCCTGATAACATGTATCTTACCATTTCACGTGGTTTCTTTCATATGCTTGGATTCACAGGATACATATTTCATGTAATACACGACAAAACAAGAAAATTTTTATATGGGTACATGATAGTTTGGCATTTTACTAGGTTTATATCAAATAGAAAAGTGTTGCATGGTTATTATTGTTCTTGTTATTATTATTTCTGTTGGTAATGTTTCTGTATGTTCCAAATATTTTGAGCCTTCCAAATTTCCAAGTCAAGTGAGTTTGAAACTGTGAACTGCTTAATTGTAAGAGAGAGGAAAAAAAAATGAATAATTCGCATTCATAAATTCTACCATCTATTTTGCTGAATCTGCCTACTAATATATACAAACACTGGCCTTCAATGCACTAAAGAATCGAATGATCAAATGATATAGAAGTTGACAGATCATTTCAGCAAGAATTACTACAAAGTCTGTGCCGCAAGGACTGTGAACAGGTCATCAGATAAAAAGTTCATTGACACATAAACGGTGGAGTATGTGATTCTCCAACAATAATTGTGTGGGGATTGATGAAGTTCCTGCTGAGTTGTGACACTGTTCTTCCTTTACATAAAATCAAGATGAGCATCACTTGCACATAGCAAGAATGAGGGAAAAGAACTTTCGATAAATTACAAGGAAAATTTACTGATGATAGCATGCAAGGGATAATATTTTCAAGTGGTTTTGATTCCACAATGAAAAATGTCTGTGGTTTCATAAAGTTCATGCAGAAGTTCGACTTAATGTGGTCGATCTGCAAGTAGATACATTTAGGGATTCAGCAGTACTGAGCAAGACCTTCCACAATGGAGAAATTTGTCGCCTGCTCACTGTATTCGACTATTGCTGACGATGGGAGCTGACCGATGCAGATCTCATGTACAGTCGTGAAAAGTGGGAATATGGCTTGCCATCCCCGGTGACTCAGAATTTCATAAACTTCTTTTGCTGTGGAGACACCCTTCAAGAGCAATATCACACAGTTAAAACCACTAATGTAGAAGATACTGATGAAGGAATGCTTTATCACATGTTTTGTGACAAGTGTGAACTTGTGATACTTAAGCTATTATTCAATATGAGCTCAATTTTTAGCTTTTGCATTGAAACTATAAAATTGGAAAGTGAAGCCAGACATTTCCAACTGGCATCAGTAGGGTTGTAAGTTTGGGGTTATTTAAACAGTTAGACACTATCAACATATGCTTTGATTTCCTTCCCTGACATGTCAAATTTGCACATTTTTGTATGTAGATGATAGAATTCGGTAAAATTTAAATATCTTGGAATTTTACATTTACACATGGAGATATTGTAAAGTATCTAAGCAAATTTATCTTAATCTTCATTGTACCTGTAACTTCTGGCCTCCTAATAGCTCTGCTTCTAGCTCATCAAATGATCTGTCATCAGGTTCCACAGTTCAGATAAAAAATTCATAGAAAAATAAGCCCCTCAGTTCAAATTATATGAAATCTATGTACCCAAGAAAGAATATTTAATCCAGTCAGAGAATAACCTTTTGCCACCACTTTTTGCAAAAGCCTCAGCAACTTTTCTGTTTCTCCCTCCAACTGCATAACAAAACCATAAGTGGTGATATATACTATATAGCATATTGATACAAAGGTTTGTATGAAACAGCTTCTTACGACAAGTTGTTATTAGATCGGCCACACCGCAGCTTTCAAAGAAGGTGCTGTCTCTGACAGAAGGGAATAGCAGTTTTGAAAGTGCACGCATCTCCCTTAAACCAATCCTCATTATTGCTGCCTGATATACATTAAACATGAGGTTACAAAATGTTTTATGCATAAAGTCTTATCAAGGTAAATGTATTCATGCAAACCTTTGTGTTATTTCCCATGTTCATGCCATCCACAAGACCTGTACACACATTCATTACTTGACTGATTTTCTCCAAGGTAAATAGGACTATAGGAGTATCACAAAGTCAACAAAACTAATAGTTTGAACCTGCTGCAATAGCAACCACATTCTTCAGAGTCCCACAGAGCTCTACTCCTTCTACATCCTGTACCTGCAATGATTTGGGCCTAAGCTTACTTGATGCAGATAAATTATACTTCGTCATATCAATGTTCTTTCTTGCTCCAGTGCTGTGGGTGTTTGCACTTTAAATGCATAGTAGAACTCATTGCCTATTGGGCACAGGATGTAAAATTATGCATAAGTTTCAACCTTTTTCTTTTCAGCTATAACATATATGGTTTCTCTGCATCCTTGCCAATGAATTCTATATGTTCCTTTGCTTCCTGAAATCATCTCAGTGAGGAATTTTGATTGTCATCTAATATCTAGAAGTAACCTGTTTCCTAAGTTGAATACTCTTTTAGTTGCATGTAATGCAATTGCGATAACCAACCTTTGCTATATTATCATATATTTCGAAATGCAGTTCAAAATAATCAGTAAATGTTAATCATTCCTCGAACCTCTAGATAATACTTGTTTCTTGGCCAAATTATTTAAGGTTCAGTTTGGTTTGGGGATTTCTACCATGTGAATGGTGGAGGATATTCCCTGGTTAGAATTGTAATCCTAGTATCATCCTAAAGCTTTATTAGATACAACTCTGATATCCAGGAATATGTTTTACCTTGTTTCTTCAGATATGGTAAAAAAATACTAAAATATTAGAAAAGTAATCATATGGTTTTGGCCAATTTACTCAGATGCCCTGCATCATCCCTGCCTCTCTCCCCATGTGTAATCCAGCACAATAGTAATAAATTATGATGTCCTGTTTAGACTACTTGTCGTGCGAACAATCTCATTGCTCAGATTCCGAGAGTTCTGCACTTGGCTATCCTGTTTTGGCTACTCTGTCCTTTAGAAGTGATCTAGAAAATTTTCACTCTCCTTTTCCTTTCACATCAACAATTTAGCAGTATTTAAATATTTTAAAATTGGGAAATATCTATAGTGTAAAAATTTAATGTATACGAACATGTGTGATGAACAAAATTGCCTTGGATAATCGGGAGCAGCAAATGAACAAATGAATGCTTACCACAGATACTAGGAAGTAAGGGGTGCAGAATAATCTAGCCCATCTTTGTGCAACCTCCTTATCTTGTCTGTAGCCAATTGTCGCTTCGCTGAACTTCTCAACAGCAATCTGTCCAAAAGACACAAGTCATATTCCTGAACAGAGAAAACAAGTTAGAATAGATAGAAAAATCAGATAACTCCTTGCCTCATTAGCGATGTTAGCACCCATGAGAACACAACAGTTGATCCCAAGCATATCAGTTATAAGTTTCGAGATCATGCATGGCCCCTCCGTTTTAACCTCCATACCCTTAATCAGAGAGATGGCCTCTGTATTGGGTTTTATTTTCCCTACAAGCCTTTTGCATATGCCCGCAACGAACTGGTGGGGAGTTACAAAGACCAGCATGTTTGCTTCTTTCACTGAAAACCAGATAGATGACATGTCAATTGCATAAGGATGCCCCAGAAGCACATTAATTTACACTACTAATTTACTTGGAGATGTCTAACTTTCTAAATGATATTTTACATGCCCAAATGCATTAACTTTGATACACATACACATCATCACAAGTGCTTGGCACCTCGAGCACTTTGAAGAAATTAAGAGAGCAAGAAAGGGTCAGCAATATTGAAAACGAGCCTGTACACCAGGGAGGTAAGTTTGTGGTGCACATCTTGTGTAGATGAGAGTTTTCCGTCGCAAACATGAAGGCATAGCATTGACCTAAACACATTTGGTGATACAACAAGTTCTTTGAATATTAAAGTCATACTGATATATTTCCAGTCCTCCCTTACCCCTTCCCAAGGTTCTAAGTACTTTTCAAATCGCTCCATATTGAATGTTATTTATCAGTCCAATGGTGAACAGGCACACAAACCAAACCTTTTTGGATCATCTAGTTGGGTTCAACCCTTTTTTTTATTTAATGTAAAACTTAAACCCGTCCCTGCCTCTCTATCTTCCTCATACTGCCTCGTCGATCTCTCAATGTTGGTCCATCCTCCTCGGTACTGCAGCATGTATCCGAATAACAATCGCTGGATTTTGCCCCTTAATGGATTTCTCTCTGTCATTTTCAATCCTCGTGGAGCTTAATTGTTGTTTGAGCATTACTCACAAGGTCATAAAGTTGTAAAAGATGCCTATGTTGATGTGGTTGGAATATCGATTACCTAAGAAACTTATCAATCATCTTCTTCCAAACTTCCTCTCTGAGTGGTACTCCTTCTAGTGTCTAAGCTGTCTACTTTGAGAGACTCAAAAGGCGAAGTCAGCATATGATGCTAAATAAGAATCAAAGTATCTTCTAATAATTTCTTTGAGCCTCTCAAATCTATTTTCACTTCAGTATAGTCCACAGATCGATTAGATACCTGCATTCTCAAGGTCAGGATCTGCAATCACATTCTTTCCGAGCTTTATGCCTGGAAGGTACTTTACATTCTCCTGTTTGTGGTATAGCAGAAATCATCAGCCAAGACAGAATTCATGTAGCACAAGTGCGAGAGTCAAAATGAAAACAGTGGATCTCACATTAGTTTGATTGATCGCCTTGGACAGCTTCTCTCCACCAGGCAGTATCTCTTCGAACACCCACATCCGTACTTCATCTGCATCATCGAAACAAACAGTGATATCTCTTTAATTGGGTTCCAGAGAGATAAATTATATGCTATCCTCATCTACAGCTTGAATTGTTCTGTAAAGGGGATTGAATTCTGAGCATCCGATGTGAGAGAGATCGATGAGAGAAGAGAGGAAAGAAATGCTCATTCCAACACCAAGAAAAGAGATGACTTTTGAGGCAGTATTGGATGCCATGCAGGGGAGCACATAGGAAGAAAAGATTCACCGTGGAAGATGGGAAGCTTGACGGTGTTGGAGGCGATGAGTTTGGCGGCGACGCTGCCCCAGTTGCCGCTGCCGACCACCGTGACCCTGTACCGGGGAGTGATCTCCTCCCGGTTGCAGCAGGTGGTGTTCATTGGTGACTTCACCTCGGGCCGCTTTCCTTCGATGGAAGGAGCCATGTATATAGATATGTGGGGGAGGGGAAGGTGGTGGAGGAATCGGAGGAGTTGGGCGCGGAGAGACCGAAGGGAGGCGATGTGTAAAGAATGGCGGAGCCGCCTATGCTCGCTCCCTCCACTTTCCGTTCTCCCCCCCTCACCTCCCCCACCACCCCCCCTCAGCGCCTCCTTAGGTAGGCCAGCGAAGGTAAGAGACTTGTCACGTGCGTCGCCGAGGCCGTTGGGGTGTTTGCTTGGCTCGCGCTTAGTTGGCGGCCCCATACGCGGACATTACCTGCACGTGGGCACGTGCGAACCTCCCTTTTTTTAATGTGCATGCGTGACTCTTTTTTATAATAATAATAATAATAATAATAATAATAATAATAATAATAATAATAATAATAATTTGAAAGAGAAGATTAAGGGTAGCATATTCGTTGATTAATTTTATAAAAAGAATTATATTCTTAAGTTGTTAGGGTAAGATTCTTTTAATTTTGATAGGTAAGAAACCTAATTGCTCTAAAATAGATAATCTAATATCTATTATACTCTGTAATATGTTGTATAAGTTGATCATTAAAGTTTTGGTTAATAGAATTAAATTTTATTTTAATAATTTGATTGATCAAGAATAATTAACTTTTATTCTAGATAAAAATCTCCATAATAACATATTGATTGCAAGTGAGTTAGTTCATAAGATTTTTAAGTCTAAAAATAAATAAATCTCTCATAGTTCTTATCAAACTTGATTTAGGAAATCTTATGGCTTAGATTCACATTTCTCCATCTTTTTCTTAGGACAAGTTGACTCAATCTCCTGCTATCTTTTTATTTAACAAATCCTCACTAACCTTCTTCTTAAGGATCTTGCAAAGTTAGAAGAAGATTATCCCTTTTTAAAGGAATTAAGATTTCTCTTTTTTTTTGTTGATGATAGTCTTATTGCTATAAGAGCCATTAGAAAATCTTATAAAATCATTATTAAAGCTTTCGAAACCTTCACCAAGATTATTTTATTTGTTTCTTAAAGTCGTGACCTCATCATTAAGCATAGAATTTCTAATATTTTAAATATCTGAAAGTGTGGATGATCACTGAAATATCTTAAATATCGATTGATAAAATCACCCGCGAGGAAGATATAAGGATTATATTTCAAAAATATACTTTAATTAATTCTATCATTAATGTTATTTCTATCCATAGTTTGCTTAGTTTTGGCATATACTTAATGGAATTACTTAAGGAAAACTTATCTAATTAGTTAGGATAAAATTATCACTCCCAAAAATTTGGGAGGTCATGCTTCTAAGAATACCATCAATATCAAGGGACAAGGACACCTCTTCTTTAAAGGTTCAGATCATCAATGCCAATGAAAGGATAACAAAAAGAAATCATCTTTGTGATATGCTTAACACTATGGAGCTGGATTTAGGTATGTTTTGTTGAAAATGAGCAAAATACCGATATATGGAATGAACCTTGGGTCAGCAAAACACCTTTTAATGTTATTAATGTTATGGAAATGAGAAACTTCCAACATCTGGCTGAGCTCTTGGAAGGCAGTGAATTGAGTGTTCATGTCTTGAATCAATTGTTTCATCTTAGCTTGCTTAGTGGCTAATATATTAAAGAGTCATATCCCCTTAAAACACAATGAGAACAACAGGTAGGTGTGTGTGTGTGTGTATGGCTAACAGTGCCTCTTAGTTGGTGAAATAGATTTATCCCAATTAGTCCACCAAAGATTAAAATTATTCTTTGAAAAATGCTTTAGAATAGTTTATCTAAGTCTGATCTCTTCTCCAAATGTACACATAGCCAAATGTCTCCATGTCCCGTTTACAAACTAAACTCTATACTGATTCCACCAAACATGAATTTTTTTATTGCTCCTTTACCCAAGAATACCAAAATCTGTTCTAACGAAGAACAAAAATTACTGTTGATCGTCATGACATATCTAAGAAAGATACAACATGACTTAGAAGCTTGATCGCCAACTCTCTATGATTCCTTTGGCTTAATCGGAATGATTCCTTATATCACAATCATTTGGACAAGTAATCCTTTACACATTATTATTGCTATTATGATATATAAAATAATTTTGTATATTCTTATTTTTTGAATTCTCCAACTCTACTAACTTATCTGTGGATACACCTGACAAAATTATTTGTAGGGTCCCTACTAAATCTTCTAATATTGAGTATGTCATGTAAAGTAAATTAAATATTTTTAAGAAAAAAACAGTGATATAAGAGACTCAAGGTAATAATCTATCTTATAAAATAAGAATATTTAGTGTTATTATTACAAAAAGTATGACCATATCGAAGGATTATGTTATTTAAAAGGGCAACATAAATAAGCTAATTTTGTGCGGAGAGATAATAAATCTAAAAAAAAATTGCTTGTCGATTTATTACTGATGCACCAAACAAATATAATTTTATGATCAAGGTGAAGTATGGTGATTAACTTAAATGGTTCGATGCTTATAGAGATAGATATAATTTGCTTGTCTTCCTCCACTTCACAAAGCAGGCCCTCCTGCACACACACAGATCTCACAAAGCCACCTTGTGCGAGTGCAGTAGCTGCCATGGAAGGACAAGCGACTCGATGTGTTCATGGAGAACATTAAGTGCAAGACATGAAGGACAAGGCTTTACAGGCCGAAAAGCTAAACAAGCTTGGGGACATGACCAGGGAATTCGAACTCGAAACATTTTGACTGATAAGCGGAAATGAAAACAGTGCTGCTGATCTCGCATAATGCTGTGTATGATCTCTCATTCGGATGTCAAGCTCGATTCGGTTGCATGCAGAAGAATCATAATTTTGTTGCCGCTCCTAATGCTGAATTATCTAATAATAGTGACAGGAAAGGAGGCAACGATGTATTCAGTTCATTAAATTTGCTTGTTTTATTGGGCCAATTTGGCATAAGTTAGATCAAGTTTCAAGGTTGCTGCTGTTGGCATAAATTTACGTAGCACTTTCCTATCTACCTTTGAGGGGGAGGTGGAGAAACTTCATATTAAAGATTGGATTAAAATTAATTATGATGGAGCATAGAATCATGATTTAGATAGCGGTATTGGTTTCGTCATAAGAAAAAAGAAAAGGATAATTCATGTGTTTTTCTTAGTTATAAATATATATTTTCATATGAAAATAATTGAACGTATGCCGTGAATCGATATAAAAACGAACTCCATAAGTTTGATGTTCTTAACAAGCGAGCATCTTCGTCTTTGTCTTTGTCTTTGTCTTTGTCTTTATCCGAAAATTTTTATTACATTGTTCCACTGATTATATTATTTTTTTATATTTTTCATGAAAAAAATAATGAAGTGAAAAATGGTTAACATGCAGGAAGAAGATGTCACGCAACTTTCTCCCCAGCATCTCAGATCTGTCAGCATCCATCAAGAACAAGAGGTTGAAAGCAGTGTTCAGGGACTGCTTGTGACCAACCCATCGCCAACAGTGGTGTGAGTGCATGACTCATGTGACTTCTTCTGTTAGCTCTTTTTCTCTCTACATGATGACAATGGGAGCAAGTATGGTTGCTGATAGCAATGCAATGCAGAAGATGAGTAGGGGCAGGAAGCTGCCTCTTCTTCTTCTTCAATGGCAATCTTCCAACTTTTCTTTCTCTTTATTTTTGTAAAGAAAATCTACTCATTAAAATTCATTTAATCTTTGGCAGAAGTCATCTCCTAATGTTGTCTTTGAACTTCTTTTATGTGAAACAGAAAAAATGTGCTTTTCTTACTTTAGTTCATATTTTTATCTTCTTTGTTTCATCATATTTCTGTGACTAAATTCCATCTCTTTAATGCAAAGCGTGTTGTGAAGCATCCATCTGAAGACAATCCAATGCGCAAATCAAATAAGAGTTCTAAAATGTTATCTTCTCTCTCACACAGTTCCTACCAATGATTAGGTTGAGTATGAAGCATTAAAACATCACATGCTCATTGACCAACAGCAGAGCAGGACATCATGACTAGATCTACCACCTAATATATTAATTCTAATTATTTATGTAATAAAAATATTATATATTTCTAAAATATATTATATTTTTTTTTTATTTAAGTCATAATATTTATTAAATGAATATGGTCTGTTATTATCAAATCAATATTTTAAAAGTAAAACTTATCGAACAAGATTCACTATCATCGTATTAATCTTTGAAGTATAAAAATTTATCAAATAAGATCTCGTTAAATTTTTAGTAAATAAATTTAATATATTATCATCAAAATAATATTTTAGATATAAAAAAATTATAGGATGAGATGTCGAACCCTCGACTTAGGTCAAGTCAGATATACTACTATCAAATTAATATTTTATGTATATAATTTAAAAAAATAGGGCTTAAATCATGTCTTATGGTGAGCCTCAAATAAAATCATGTTCAATAGTATAAATGATGCATTAGATTGTTGGATCAGATATTAGGGTTCAGATAATTTTTAATGTGTCATAGCTCAACTATGATAGACAATTTTAGGGACATGTGAAACAGGAGAGAGATGCCACAAGAGATTGAGATGGTCACATATGATGGTCCCAAGATGTGAGGGGATGCTGCCCATGTCCTAGTGCTGATAGGTGCAAATTACGACAAGCTTCTGAGTCAAACAGCTGGGACTACCCACTGCACTCAGCCTTATCATAAGGTAAGAACACAAAGATATAAGCTCATGTGCCTATTTGTGTACCAAAGCTTTCCATCTCATAGTCACATTATTAATGGACCAAAAAGTCAGTGGAACCTACTCCTTGGAGTCTTCTACACCACAATCCCAACCTTTTATTTTTCTTACATTAACTTGTTCAAGGTTTTAAATCCGATATTGAGATGATCTATATTTCGGATCAATCGAGCTTCGACACATATATTTTACTCAGTTGACTTGTATCTCATTATAAGGAGGAGGAGGAGGATATTTATTTAGAATAATTTTTATTATAGAAATATTTTTTTTTAGTGTGTTAAAGATTTTAGACTCTATTTTGACTCTCAGACTAATCATGCTAAACACACCTTCAGCAGTAAATAGTTTTGAAGGAACATCTATATTATCGAAGATTTATCTTGCAAAAGATAATGATTTTCCAAGAGTACCTCATTATGTGGATCAAAAGCTAATTTCAATACTAAGATCTATCGATTTCAATAATTTATAGGATCAAAATCGAGGTGAGTTCTATATCAAAATTAGGATAATTTCTTAGATTATATCTGTGGCCACAAAAATGGCCACATCGGAGTTGGTGCGATGTCAAGTCACTAGTACACATCCATACTACAAACAAACGAAATGAGGTGATTTGATCTATTATTTTGTTTTGGCTTTTTCTTTTGCTTCCATCACAACCAAATCTTAACGTGATTCATATGCTCATTATTCTACAATTAAAAGATACATGGACCCAACGCATAGCATTAAGAATCTATCGTCGATCACAAAAAATTTTCCAGCTAACATCATCAAGAAAATAGTAAACTATTATGTCATAATAAAAAAAGTTTTTCTTAAAAGATAAATAACGAGAATCTGATTCCATCATTCGATCTTACTATCAATAATCAAGTTAGACCTCTTCCAAAAAAAAAGAAAAAGAAAAAAAACCACATTCAATTCGATGTCCTTGTCATTGGGAAGGTGGAAGGAAGCATCAGCAGCAAGCAGTGTTTGTGTTGAGATTTACAATAATTGCGAAGAGAGATTAGAGAGAGAGAGAGAGAGAGAGGTGGACGTATGATAAGTAGGAAGAGACCAAATGATTCATAGACCCCACGACAGTCAACGTTAAGATCATGGATGACAGAGATCCAACATGGTTGTGGGCCTCCTTAAGTATTAGAAATTAAGAAAAAAACAAAATTATTCACATGTAAATAATATATTCAAATTTAGTGATTTTTTATTTATCCTTCTAAATTTAAGTATATATATATATATATATATCTCGTAATAAAACTCAAAACTTAGTTGTCACCGACAAAATCTAAATCTACTTAGTTGTCAGTGACGAGGCAGCAAGTCAGCTTCTCAATTGAGCTCCAAAAAATTGCTCTATTTAATTTGCGGCTGAGCAATCTACTGTTTGATGGTAGATTTTGCATCTGTCCACCCAACCCTTCTCTTCTATAAACGCAACCCTTTGCCCTTCACATCTCCCTCTCCTCCCTCCTCAACCTACTCTCCCATATAGAGGAGCCTTTGGGAGACCCATCCAACTGTGATATGGGAGCTTACGCTGACCGTCGAAATGGCTGCCGGCGATGGCACGAGGCCGGGAACGAGCACGTGCCTCCCACCGACGTCCGGATCGTGACCTCCGACGGCCAAAGCATCCCTGCTCATTCCACTGTTCTCGTATGTCATCATCATCGTCTTTGAATCTTGCTTCTGATCAGCTCAAGCCTTCTCTGGATTGATTGGGTCGTGATGACAGGCTTCGTCTTCCTCCGTGTTGGAGCGGATGCTGGATCGTTCGCGGATCCTCCACATCCTCGGTGTCCCCCACGACTCTGTCGTCGCCTTCGTTCGGCTCCTCTACTCCTCCAGGTTCATCATCTCGACGTGTGAACGCCTCTGTGTTGAGATCGAAGCGGGTAGAAGCTGTAAGCAAGCGTGGTGTCTACTTTCAGGAGTGCGACGTCGGCGAGAGAGGCGAAGGAAGAGATGGAGCGGCACGGCATGGCCCTGCTGGCGCTGTCGCACGCGTACCGCGTACGGTGGCTGAAGCGGCGGTGCGAGGCGGGCCTGGCGGCGTGGCTGAGCGCGGCGAGGGCGATGGACGCGCTGAAACTGGCGAGGCTGTGCGACGCACCGCGGCTGCACCAGCGGTGTTTGAGGCTGGTGGCCGCGGACTTCGCGGCCGTGCAGGAGTCGGAGGGGTGGCGCTTCGTGCAGAAGCGTGATCCGGCCCTGGAGCTGGAGGTCCTCCAATTCGTGCAAGAAACAGCCCAGGTTTGTGATCTGATCATCGCCATGGATGCTTGTCTGAGTCGTAATAATGATCCTAATTCTTATTCTATTAGACTGCTTGGTGATTAGATCTGGATACTTAGGGTGGATTTGGATCTGATACAGAAGAAATTAGCTGTCCTTTTTCGTTGTCTTTTGTTCTTGTAAGGTAGATTAAGGTAATTGGAATTCGTCTATCTTAGCTACCTACTCCGATCAAAGGAAGTCGAGAATTGAGTCGAACACTCCGTAGTAGGAGCCTTTGAGTGCTGAAAAGTCGAGAGAACATAATACATGAAATCCAAGCGATTCCCATTCCGTTAAACGACAAGAATCGACAGAAACATAGAATTGTGTTGGGTAGTGGACTAATCCATGGTGATCTGCGCAGCGAAGGAAGCGATGGAAGAGAGAGAGAGCGGATCAGGCGATGTACAGGCAACTGAGCGAGGCGATGAACTGCCTGCAGCACATCTACACCGAAGGCTGCACCGACGTCTGGCCGCACAACAGCCGCCGCCCCGACAACCCTTGCATGAGTTTTAGCACGTGCGAGGGGCTGCAGCTCCTCATCCGCCACTTCGCCACCTGCGGCCGGAAGCTGCAGGCAGCCACCAAGACCTGCACGCACTGCAAGAGGATGTGGCAGCTCTTCCGCCTCCATTCCTCCCTCTGTGATCAGCCTGCCTCCTGTAGAATCCCTCTCTGCAAGTAAGCCATCCCTCTCGAGATCATCAACTATTGCTTTTGTGTCGAGTTGTTCTTCTGGGGTCTTACCTACCGTCGTTGGCAACAGGCAGTTCAAGGAGAAGATGCAGGAGGAGAAGGTAGACAAGACATGGAGGCTTCTGGTGAAGAAGGTTGCTACTGCTAGGGTTATGTCTTCATTGGCCAACAGGAAGGTGCCAAAAGTAGTGCACAAGTCATGGATGAGATGTAGAGGAACAAGATAGGGTCATGTACAATCTTCTCTTTCTCGGCATAGATGATTCTTTGATTCCCACCTTGTATGGAAGTAGCCAAATTCTACTCTAAGAATGATATTGATCTGTTGTATGAGATTGATATCGGTAAGATCATGCTCCTTACAGTAGCAGAAATAGAGATACGCAGACAAAACAGAAATGGCAAAACCAAGAACGAACAGTTTGCTTCGCTACGGTGCACACAGTGACATGGCAAACATCCAGTAGATGGATTCGAGCATGGTGAAATGAGAGAAAACAAGAACCAAATCAAGAACACTGTATTCCTTTTTCCATGGGATTGGGTTAAGTATTGCATTCACGTACTAAACATCTTGAGAATATATGAGAACTGCTAACCCAAAACTATACGTACTATATGAACTGCAGATTTCTATCAGCGCAACTTACGAGATACTAAGTTCGCGCCCTCTTCCACTCATGGAATGAACCTGTTGTTAATGGGTCTTCGATCGCTTACACGAGCGTAATCCTGATTCCACAACCAAGGCATCCCATCCGTCGTCGTTGTACTCGTTCCTCTAACCGGCGTCGGTCTCCGGTCATCGTGCAGCCTGATGGCGCCTTTGCATCAAGGAAACGAAGCACGGAGACAGACAACATGTCAAGAACTTTGGGTGATAACAACAAGAATGACATGATGCAGTAGAAGGAAGGATGCTTTACCAGCAGCTGTAGGTTGTTGATGGAGGAAGGAGAGGACGGCAAGCGCTAGAAGAGCCATCCAAACCGCTGCGACTACTCTGAGATACCCCATACTCCCTCTCACTGACCGCCCTTTTGTATGGATTCAAAGTTAACTTCTCTCATCGGTTCAACGAAAGGAGAGTTAAGCGAGCAGACGACCAGGTTTGCTAGTTCCAGTGGCTGGCCTACAGGTTATGAGAGAAAAGGAATCTCTAGCTTCTGGTCTTTCTGTGAGCTTAGAGAAAGTTGTCTCTCTCTTCTTCTTTTGTTTCCTTTTGGAGGCTGAGATCTCTCAGAATACTTTTGTCTCATGTGAGCTCCACTAGCAGAGTACGAGCACATGGCGGTGAGAAATTACTGGTCTAATGGGTGGACAAGGTCATAATGAGGGAGATGTTTATATGATTAGGGTTGGTTAAAAATCCTTTCCAAGTCAAAAAGGAGGATGGAGGGGACTCATTACTGCCGACTGTCTGTCATTAGAGTTACAGCCACTAGTCTTCTCTCATAATTGGTTGCCACCACCAGGAAAGACTAATTAATATATAAGCTTAAAGACCGTGGAGGAAGATTAGAGACCAAGAATTCTAGCTGCTCCGGCATCATGAGATTTCTTTTGTTCCAGTTGCATAAAAATGATAGTTGGTCAAAATAAGGAAAATAGTATTTCAAGTTCCATTTATTTATTAGTTTGTCGACATATGTAATAATAAAATTTGAATAGTCATATCTAATTTTCTAAGCCATAAATGTACCACAAACATACTCCGGATGAAAATGTGCATTTGAAAGTGTGGAATTAAGAAAAAAATAAAATATTATTTTCAATGGGCGATTGCCCTATATATTATTTTCTTTTTGGGTTTTTTTTTTTGGGATGATATCCCATTTTCATAATTCTCAAACAATCATCTAATATTTCTAATGTCCCAAAAATGCCCCTTCAAAAAGTTGTTATTTTTTCCACCCAATCCAAAATGGGTGATGTGTTTTCCTGCTAACTATTTACAATGTTATGATTATACAAAATAAATCGATTGGCATTAATGATGAAAGGAAAAATAGAAGATATTTCTTATGAGCAATAAAATATTAAATTCTTTTAATATGATTAGAGATGTTGTGAATGACTAAATGAAAACAAGTTTGATGTAGACTCAAATATGACATATAACAAACTTTTCATCCTAGGAGAACGCACTAAGAAGAAATGAAAGAGCTTAAATAGGCTCTCAATGATGATGTTTAAGCATGAGGCACATGCTAAAGGGGGAAGCAAGGCATCCTAAGCAGATTTAATTTTGAAGAACATTAGCTAGTGATCCTTCCTGTGGTAATAGGAAGGCACTTCTCTGGTCATATGGTTAGTTTCAATACCTAGTAAAGAAGCCTCGGCAAGCGGAGGGCGTCGAAGCTTTTTAGTATTGAACTCTCTAGCTGCCGTGTCTGGGAATCTAGACAAACAAACAATGCAACAAAATCCATTATTGCAGGACTTCCAACTTAGAAAGGGCCACCAAGTCTTCGCACAGTGAAGTTAAACCTGCATAAGGATGTGTAATGTCCTTCCTGAGAAAGGGAACTGCAAATTCTGCCGCCATGGCATTTTCTTCTCTTTACTGCTGTCCGAGTACGGTCGTTGCTGAGGAGATGAGAATCAAAATACCAATCTGTAAGAAGATTAGGCTAGCAAGGTGTTAAGAGTAATGGAATACATGAGGCTGGAACCTAAATGTTCCAAGAAATAAAAGAGTTTTCCAGTTTGACTATTTAGTAGAAGCCAGCTTCATAAGCATTTGGTTTTTGTGGCTGCCGATACTGTTCTTTGGAAGCAACATCGTTTGCTGTGCCTTTGCCTTTAGCATATACATACACTGCCTTCCCCATGCACCCAAGCCCTGTCGCAGCCAACCTCCACATTCGTAGATGACTTTGAGTGGACCTACAAACAAGGTAGAAGCAACTACGAACAGCACATACGACTTTTGTCACTGTGTGAAAATGGGAACAATGTGATCCAGACCTCTGATAATAAAGTTTACCAGTCTCTCGGGAACAGATTGTGTCATGACTCTCGTGACCCAGAACCTTGCCTTTTGAGCTTCCCTTACAGTCTTGATCTTGGATTAGATTTAATATCATTAATGAACAAGATGAATATCTAAAATAAAATTGATGATAGTGAAATCTTGATCTCAAACATCTGATGCTTCACAAAAGAGAAGTCCATCCTCCTAATTATAAATTACTGTGCATCTAATTTTCCTTACTACTTACACATGGAAGGTAGAAAAACATATTACTCTGTACTCAACAAAGTGTCACCCTGACCAAATATATCTGGAATTCCATCCCATTTTCCTTCCTCTCTTGCTTCCCAGTATCCACCCACATACTGGTAACAGTCATCCTCCACATCTTTTCTGAACCACCTTGGTTGCCATCCCTTCTCTTGCAGTTTCCTTGCCTATGAACAATGACAAATTTATTCCAACGTCAACCTGTCTCTTAACAAAAAAAAATTGTGCAAAGATAAAATGCTCAAAGTCATGCCAATCCATTAGCATGAAGTTTATTATTTTCTTCTCTATATTTTTGAAGTGTCGAATTATCAAAGTGCCTTCTTTCTTTATGAAAAATTTAGGAATATCCTATTATTCATCAGGATGGCAGGCACATTCTAACACTACATAAATGTGAAGGGTTATATATTCTTTTTTTTTATTGACAAAACCATGTCCATATTATAGCTTAATTATCAAAGCGCCCATATTATCATAACTTAATCCATCAATTTCACCTATATCATAAATAATTAATTCTAACGCATGCTAAATTTAGTTCCAACTAACAGGCTTACTCCATGTAGTAAATCATATTTCTGATTCAACTATTCTCTAGTTTGCTATTGAATGGATCTCCATTGTTTGTCCAAGACTCCTATATTAAATGTAACAATTTTCCTGGTAGCATGATTTGACAAATTTCAAAGTGAGAAAAGAAAAACTGGCGGTTACCTAAATTCATTATCAAAGGCAAAAGAAATGCAGATGGAAATCATAGTATGCGACACAATGGGGAATAGTTCTACATGTCGAAGCAGTGACAAAATACCTGTCTTTGCAACTGTTCCAGCCTGAGTTTCTCTGCATTTGCCAGCTCATATTCACCATTCTCTAAATGCCGCTGATCAGGCCTTAAGCGGGAGTCAGTTGGGGGCAACTTCTCCATCAAGGATGGTGTCAACTCATTTAATGAAATAGCAAATGGTGTGAGGTTGTATCGTGTTTGTGTTACAGACTTGTCTTGTTCCCAAAGCAGCACAGCCTCTGACATTGGATCATAACCCTTTGGCTTTGTACTTGGGTCTCCGAGCACATAATACATGGCCTCATCCCACTTACCTATCAACATAGCTACCTTGTTACCGGTTCTATTATCTTGCACAAAACCATGCACCTGAACAACAAAACAAATTTCCTTAAGTAGACAGAGAGGTGAAGAAGACATAAATATGACGGATCACAAAACAACTGTGAAACCATCACAATAGCAATCATCTAAATTTTAAAACAAGGTCATAAAACCACCTTTCATGCAATAGCATAAATATCAGAACAAATGTCTTGATATATATAAACAAAGAACTACTAGAATCAGAATAGAATAATCCGTATCACTCTAATATGATGAAGCATGCCATCCTTGGAATAACTTGCATATCATTGTTGGGTCCAATGCTTATCAGACTGTTTTTTATGCAGTAATCCCATTACTACTTATATCAAGACAAGCCCAATTTTCATGATTTTATTATGGTTAAATTTTTAAAAACAAGATAGTCTGTTCAAATAACAACTATTGGATATTGCATACTGAAGTAGTCATTCTCCTTATACAAAATCGATTGTGCTTAAAATAGAAAAGAGAAATATACAAATATAATAAATATACTTTACTAAACAAGTTTACAATCAAAACTGTCACAAGTGCTTTGCTGTAAGGGATGATTCTATTTTTTTGCTTACAAAAAAAAACTGCATTGATGAAAACAATCAGTTGCATATAAAGATATCGCAACAATTTTATGCCACTAGAACTAGTGACAACTGTGTTTCGGGATTCAGACATCTGCAAGATCGTAAAAATACCTGATGGGGATTACGATCAATGATGGACTGTTCTTTAAATTTGAGCTTGCAGGAGTAATGGCCACTGCCCCTTATTCGCATAGTACCATAGTGGTCACAATAGATTTTTCCAATAATTATGTTGTATATTGAAGTAGTGACTTTAGTCCACTGAAATGTCTCTCCATCTTCAAACTGAAGAGTTAAGATCCCAATAGGATCAAGCTGAATAGACCGTCCCCAAAACTTTCCTTTTAGATTGGAATCACCCCAGAATTTCCATCCTCTACCTTCACAGTGACAAGCAACAATCATTGGATGGTGGCTCACCTGAAAGAAAATCATATGTTACTAAAACCAGTAATGTGATGTTCATGACAATGCTGTAGTGCTCCAAGCATTAAAAGAACATTTGTTGAACAGAAAAGAATGATATGCAAGGACTAGAAATATAATGAGAGGGCATATCCATCATAATTAATTATTACATAGACCGACTGCTGAGGAAAGAGAAACTGAAACCTTCTCAGAGAAGAAGCGGAGGCCCTTGTCTGGATAATCAGCTTCATATGTCTCACCAAGAAGAGGGTTAAAGGGTTTGCACTGTCGGCCTTCTGTCGAAGCATACCCAGAAACAGCAAAAGCAGCAATGTGAAGAATCCTCATCAGGCTGTTTCCCTGCAGTATGTTCATCTTGTTTCCTTGTTATCAGCATTCGAGCAATAATAAATATATTCATAGACATCAAAGAGTGCATTTCTTACAAAATCTTTCATTGCTTATATATAACTATGTCAGGCAGATGGAGATTATGTTAATGGAGTCTCATAATAGCCATGATTAATTAAACCAGCAACTAAAGCTACATAATGTTGGTTTTATTAGTACATAAAATTTAAAAGTCTGCCAGATATAGTGGTACCGAAATTTGATAGTCTATTGTCAGTTCTTTGCTAGAACTATTTCCAAACTTAAGGATGTTTCGATTAACATAAAATTTAAGGATGTTTCAAAGAGATATAACCGTATTCACTATAGTTTGAATTAACATTACAATATTTCCAGCAACCATTCTAATCACTACCGGCACTATCGCCATCAAGCATTCATGATCACCATTCTGCAGGATCAGAAGCAAAATGAGAGATCTGGATAAATGTGACAACAGTTAAGAATGGTACCACAACTAAGAAGATATAGTTCACAGCTTCCATGCTGCTTCCTATCAACATATCATGGGCTACACTGGAGAAATCAAATTTGAGAAGGCTCTAATGAAGATCTAGTAAAATTTTAAAACTGACTTTCCACTACCACATTAAGTCCTTGCATGTGGCAACCAGAAGACTTTCAACCATATCTACAAGGTTTTTATCTCAATAAGCAGAGAGAAGATTTGCACATGATTACAAACAGAAACATATGTGATAGAGGCCTTACCACAAATGATACTACCCAGTTTACACTAAAACGTCAGGTCTTAGAGCTAATTAGAGAGGGACCAAATAAATTATGGTGAAATATAGTCCATCAAAGCCATAATTCAATACGGAGTAGTTCCTCGAATCAAAGGTTGTCTGAAAAACACACGGGAAGATAATCTTATGTTGCACTGAAGGTGTTTCCTAAAGAGGAAACTTTCAAAATATGGCACTGCATGTGTCGCAAGATATATCGGTTAAATTTTGGATGATATCCTTCATCTAGTACTTTCTGTAATGGACAAAATGCACCTACATAAAATTATTCCATCGACTTGTCATCCTGGGTTCAAATCTATGAAATAGACTATACAAAATGTGAAAAAAGGGAATAATTTTGGTATTCCTAAGGCCTGCAACATTGTTATTAGCCAGCACTACGTTGTCTTTTCGGAATATGCACCTACATGAAAGTAGAGGTAATTTTCATAGCAGATTTTACGCATTAGGAGTACCTCACTGCACCAACCTGGAAAAAAATAAACCTAAAAAGTTCCAAAAGAAGGTTCATTTGCCTACCGAATAGCCCTAAGAAATTTTTAGTCGTCGGTGCTGCAGTTTGTGCAATCTTACTATCTTTAACACAAAAGCAAGTCTACCTAGCAAGGATTTAAATCTTGTCCTGATATCAGTTTCGGTAATCTACCGGACTGGTATGGTACCAGTGTAATAAAGTATAATGATCTGTACCACCCAGAATCACTCGAAGAAAATATGAAAAGATTATATACTGACGGTATGAGACCATATGGTTCAATACCGATCCTTGCTTCGACAGGGAAAATATGGATTAACATACACCATACAGACCAGTATTTACCTAGCCATAAATTAACCAAATAGCTTCTGATTTGCTTTAACAAAAGTTTAATTGGTCAGACAAATACTCAAATAGATAACAAACATAAATGTTTCAATAAGTGATGGATCAATCAAATCCACAAAACCATCATAAGAATGTATGAATCTTCCTATATATGTTAAGATTCATTGGATGAGGATATAATGCGACATTTTTGTTTTGTGTACATGATACTATGACATGAATGATCAACTATCAGCTTAATAATTATTGCTTATGCATATGTTAGACTTAAGTGGACACTCCTACCGTCATGTATAGAGACGACCTCAAACAGGTTTATTATAAATATTAATGCATACAAAAGTGAGAATATTGTTCTATGGTACTATAATTGAAAAAAAACAAAATATAACTATTTAAAAGGTGCAATTAACCACGTAAGAAGTTTCTTCATTATTATTTGATATATTAGAATCACATGAAAGACTGTAGGAAAGATTCTCGCCAACAGTAAAGAAAATCTAAAAGTATAACCAACAACCCATTCCACTGAAGATTCAATAAAAAATTTGTAGATAAGATATTGTACGAAGAATTGTCCTGGTCAAGACCAATGATCAGGTAATATGCTTACACTTCTAGAATAAAATTTCTGAAGAATTAAGGCTTCCAAATAAAAGACCAAGACAAACATTCTCCTAAGCAATCAAAAAGTGTATTTCACCAAAATGAAAAGAAATTAAATGTGTAACCATACCTGCCTTCCCCATTCTAACGCTCGATCCACCAAGTAAGAATGTTCCAGATCCTCAAAGCATTTCTGCAGAGAAGAGAGTGGCTCATTGAAGTAAACAGGAAGACAGACTCCAGAAAGATCCTTCCCAATATTCTCTTTGATTATTGACCACAAACCAACAGGTTTCTCCTTTTCCTTGGGCTCAGGCAATTTGTTCCTCCGCTTAACATATGGATACTCAATCATTTGAACTCCTGTACTAATATCTTGAATATTGTCGGGAAAGTAGGATTCAGTACAACATGTTGACCCAGTGCAACAATTACCCATAACTTCCCTACTACGATATGAAGCACTTCTAAGTGACTCGGAAGATAAGAAGTCTCTAGTATCAAAGTACATGCCATCATCTTCATCTGTTTCTGCATCTGCCCCTTGACTTTCATTATCAGCTTCAGAGTCAGTTGCTGTTCCCTCTGATATAACTGAATAGAAATCTGCACAAAAGAAAAGTGAGGACTGTTCTCAAAAAGGAAATGCACAGACAAGTCTAAACAAAAATTGAGTTTAGTTATGTTTATTACAATATCAGATGGTAAAAGGTGTATAATTCGGGCATAAAACATGAAAATGTAAGGTAAAATGGTAAAGCTACCAATTAAATGTCTAACATAAACAAGAAGGGTAAAAACAGCATGATCACTGGAAATATGAAATTTAACATTAAAAAAAGAATTAATTGTAAATTCCAAATTAACTAAAGCTTTTTCAAATAAAAAAGTTAATCGTATGGTCTTGGGCTCGAATCCTATCTTCGCCGCTTACTTTTTCAAATAATAATAATAATAATAATAATAATAATAATTTGGCCACTTAATTTTGATAAACTGTATAAAATCATCATGCTTTTCTACTACAATTTTGAGTTCTAAATTGAGTCAGTGACTAACTTGTTCAAACCATTTGTCCCACTAGCAACTTGTAAATTCTTTCCATTCGTCTCTGTGTAATTAAATTGTATGCTATTTCTATTATTCCACAGATGAATAGGGAATCTTGCATATTTTGATGGCAATAAGTGTTCCAGAATGCAGAATGCATACCATTTAAATTTTTGGAAAAAAACCATTGCATTTAGGATATAGCAGCTAGAAGAAAAGAATTTAGGGATCAACAAGTGAATATTCATCACATAAGACAGATATTTTTAAGAGCGGGACAAATGGTTTGAACAAGTTAGTCACTGACTCAATTTAGAACTCAAAATTCAAAAGCTTCAGTATGTTACATAAGCAGCTTGGAACAAAGATTCATGTAAGATAGGAACAAGATCCCAACATTACCTAGGACTAAAACTAACCAATGGTTGATGATACAGATATGGAAACAAGCAACACACTAGATAACATAAATTTATGCTTTTACTTCTTGTATTAATATCACAAATCAAGGAGACATAAACAGTACTAACCGCTAAATCTTCCATTCATCAGTCCAAGATGTGCTTCACGTTCCTTTGTTTCATCAATCACTGTAGTTTCCAATTCAACTTTCTCTGTCTGCATGAACAAAACTCCAGCAATAAGGGTACTCGCTATACAATTATAATAATAGTAAGCAAATATTTACCCATAAGAAACAGTAATTAATTATACATAAATATGCATATAATATAATATCTAGTTGCCCTTTCCAAGTCATATTATGTTCTTTCTTAATTTTTCGTGTTGGTTTGTCCACATCATATCCATGCCCCTATGTCCATTTCCCCATTTACTCATCCACCCTTTTATCCCTGTGCTTTCCACATGAATCCATGCATCTCCAGTTACAAGGAGGGAAATTAATAGGAAAAGGGAAAAGTAGAAGAAAAGAAAAAAAAAAAAAAAGAGAACATAAAAGAGAAGAAAAGAGAAATGAAATAAGAAGAGAAGGAATGAGAAGACAAGGAAAGAAAAGAGATCAGAACAGAAGAAAAGAAGATTAAAGAAAAATTTTGGCTTAGTAGAAACATAGAAAAAATAGAGAATATGAAGATAGATAACAAACAATGTAAAAATAGCAAATCAAATGTAATAAGAATGCATATGATAATTTATAACAAATAAAAAAGTATAAACAAATAATATATACTAAAAACTACAGAATAGAATATAATATCAGATCAAAAATAAAAACATCTAATAAAATTAGTCTCTAAAAACATAGAAGTGTTAACTGCCAATTTCTATAAAAACATAAACTACATAAATTTAATATAGAGCTGGACAATCAGAAAACATTCAAAATTTATTTACTAAAAGTTCATAAAAAATAAGGAAATTATTATGTGAAACGATTAATAAAAATAGAAATGAATCCATAAAGTTATAGAAAGATAATAGTCTTTCTCTTCTCACTTCAAAAGAGTAGTTAGATTCAATTTTTCAAAAAAAAAATTAAAAAATAGAAGCAAAGCTAAATAATCACTAAAAGTTTAATATTCTGTTTCTAAAAATAATTACTAAATAGTATATCCGCTGTAATAATCAGTAAGAGAGAAACAAATTGTTAATTTATCTATAGATCATTAAATATTTTTCTGTTTTCCTGTTTCCGAATCAGTATATCTCGACTCTTAAATGATTCCGAAGTCTTTTTGGTTGAAATCCTGATCCTCCAATCCATATCCTCCAATTTATCTATTGCTTGAAGTCTTGTGATCCTGATTCTTCCCACAGGTCACTTCTGATCCTAATTTAAAATACCAAGTTAAACATTATATGATGCTGTGCTTCTTCATTTTAGGACCAATTGATGAATAATGTTAAACACAAAAAGAACAGTTTTAAAGCACTTCAAGCACCCAATGGCATTAGATACTGTAAATTTTCTTCTCAGGTGCTATATCATTGAATCTTATTGAAAAGTAACAAGAGCTCTGATTAATAGCAAATGATCAAAAAGAGGTAAATTTATTTTGGCAGAATATTGATTTAAAGCAAAATTAGAGAAACTTATCAAACTAATTATTGTATCAATTAATTGAAAATAAAACCCTCCTATTCTATGTTGCATTGCCAATGTATTAGCCTCAGAGTCATTTTATATCTACCAGCAAATTATTTGAACAGTGGTATACCATTCTTTATAAAATTTCAGAAATTTTACCTCCAACTGCCTTAATGTGTCAAGCAGAATAAGATGCTTCTGCTGCAGAGACTTTAATTGATTCTGCAGCTCAGAGATTTCAGATAGCATAATAGACTCACATTCTTTCACTGTTGATTCACTCAGTCCTTCCTGCAACAGTCTTCCTCGCAGCTTGTCAGTCGAGACAGTAACTTCTACTGAAGGTTCAGATGCATTAATTGTCAGCAAATGCGCAAAATTCTCTTTGGCAGACAACAAAGCTTCAATCCATGCAGTTCGATCTTCTCTAGAATCACACCGTAGATGAAGAGTTTTCGTGCCAGTAAAAATATACAGCCTTTTGTCATCTGATTTGCTAGCACGAATTGAAGTAACCTGAAAAATCATTTCACTGTGCACTCATAAAAAATATATATTAAATAGGAGACCATGTAACTAGTTTTGAATGGATTAAGAGATCATAGCAGGATCCAAACAAATACCACAATGGACATAGGTTGAAGCAAGAGTAAGCATGTTTATTTTGATCATTTTATTTTATTACTGATCAATAAAAATTATGCCAATACCATAGGTATTGCTATGCAAGGACCTAGAAAGAAAACACACTTGCCTTCGAAGGATGTTTTCTTGACCGTACAACTTATTCATGTATTGTAGAAAATGTTATGATGGATCGTTGAGGCAAAATTTAGAAGATATAAGAACTAAATTGTATATTGCTATAGAGCATAAACCATAATTTCATGAATGGGAAATACCTTCCATCTTCAAAAAGATGTCTTTGTATAATTTGATATCTGATTAACAACCGCACAATGATATCTGATTAGCAGATTGATATCTGATTAACAACCGCACAATGATCAAAGCTCAATTTTGCAAAGGAAGAACTAATAGGACTATAGATAACCGGAAGGATGTTATCTTACAGCCCCAGAATTTCCTGTATAATTTGACTAATAATCATGGAAGACACAGCAGAAAAAATGATGCGAAAAAACTAAATTACAAAGACAAGAGAAATCCTTCAAAATTATAGCTAATATACTGGTATCCTCTCTTTTTTTCTTTGCTTAGCCTGAGATATGAATATCTTGAATTTACATTTTTCTTGGCATGGCTACAGGCAACTTATATGGTTAAGCTCCCTTATCTGTGGGCATTCTTGTTGTACAAGATTGTGGCAAAAAAGATAAGTAATGATGTAATTTGAAAAGCGAATGAACAATCAGACATAATGTCCCAACTATTTTAGGTTAGCTCCATGAATCTTTTCCCACCAATGAGCTCTCTTTAGATAATATCACTTGTACTGTTTTACAAACCGACCACACTGATCGATACTGCTGACTTGTGCAAAGACCAAGCAATTTCACTCAGTCTAATCCTAAACCTATCTTACCACTTGGTAAACTTAAGCTAGGCCATTATCAAGTGGTGTTAAGCAACAATCTACAGCCCAATATGGAACCCATTAATGTATTTTTCCTCTAGTCTTCCCCGTTGCCGCCTCTCCTCCTCTCTGCTGCATTGTTGCATCACCATCTCCCCGGTCATTGTTTTCACTCTTCCTCTGCTCATCCATATCGCCACATCCTCATTTCTCCTCCATCACATGGGACCACTGCTCCGTCTCCTCCTTTCCTCCACCATCTCCTATTCTCTCTCTTTCTCTATTTGTAGTGGTCCATCCAACCACTACGAACGAGTATCAGCCCTTACCAACATCCATATACTGTATGATATTGACGTCATAATGGTTTGACCATCAACCAGTATTAGTACCAGATAGAGATCTTAATCCTTGTTAATAGTCTAATTTAGAGCAAACAGTTCTTTCTCCTAATGAGGTTTTAAGCCTCCTACCTCTCTTCAAGTTGGAAGTCTTAATTGATTCACTCATTAAAACAGGGTTAATTCTCCTGTGTTCATAGCATCTTTAAATGGTTTTTCCTCATGTTACCTTTGGTCAGAAGTACATTTAATTGTTCATGAAAAACAATAAGGAGTCAATTTAACCTTGGTGCAACCCCGTAGTAACCAACAATGTATCTTCTACAAAATTTTGAAGTAACTACTCTATCCTTTATGTATTTGGCCACGATAATGTATCCACTACAAACTCCTTTCTTTACTAATTCTCAGCACTTTTTATATAAAGGAATTTTGTCATAAGTTTATTTTTCAAGGCATCATAAAATCTTTACAAAAATAATTATATACTATATTTTAAGTAAATAGTTTATTGCAACCCATCTCATATCTATAAATTGTTGTTATTGTACTTTTGAAATTATTATGCATGTATGATCTATCACAATATCCTACTGAGTGACATGTTCTTTGGTCAAATATCTAGATAAAGGACTATCAAGGTAGTGATTAACCCTTCCATTCACAACAGTGAAACACACATCCAATAGGGCATTAACATTTTCATTTTGCTAAAACCTCATAAGTTAGAAGAGAAAGAAAGAGAATGTGATTCCCTGGGAGGATGAAACTAGCTTGTCGGGAGATCAGACAACAATTTAAGAAAATGAGCTTATAGAAGAAACCACATAATTAACAGGGTCAACATCATTATCATCTAGTTCATGTATAAACCATTTCTGATATTAAAGATTGTCACCCATGCTTTTACTGATCTAATTTTCAAAAGAACTTGAACTTCATATTTTGCCTCATCTGCTGAAATAAATCGTGATTTCAGTGAACCTAAACAGTATAAAGATCCTACAAAGACCCGTATTCCTGAGAGATTGGGATCAGAAGGAACAGTTTCATGATATCATGTCTAAACACAAAATAACATGTCATGACCCCGCTGCTTGTTGCAACTTAAAATCCACTGGCATCAAGAAAACTTAACTACACGATTCAACAGCAATAGAATACCTCAAGAATCATATCGACTTATCGAGTAAGAGCGAAATATTCAGTAGTAGCGAACATAAGAGGTGAAGAGCAGCCCGAAATCTCACCTTCAGGTGTACCTCCCCAAATGGCTTCCACTGGTTTGCAGCCCCCCAACCCACGAAACTACCGCTCTCCCACTGCTGCTCTTTCCTCACCCGTCTCAGCGACTCCTCGCCGATGACCCTCACCCCAGCCTTGCACGCTGCGGGCCCCACCGATACCCTATCCGGCCCATGAACCTTGTAGTACGACAGCACCCCGTCCTGCAGCACGAACCACCGCGAACGCCACCCTTTCCCGTAGTTCACCCACTTCCAAAGAACCCCCGCGACCGCCCCATTCCCACTGCCACTCTTAGCATCCCCACCCTCCGCTAACCCCGCCGCAGCTGCAGCCTCATCCGCCGCTTCGCGGCGCGCGGCGGCATCCGAGTCCGAGGGTATCGTTGGTGCCTGGATCAGCTTCTTGCTGGACAAGCTCCCGGAGGGGCTCTCGGCCCCCAGCGGGGGCTTCGCCGCCTTGAGTGTCCCCACTTGGGAGGGGTCCCCGCGGTCGCCCCGCTCCAGCGACACGGGCGCAATGCAGCACAGAGGATTCATCTTCCAGGGGGTTGCGATCTCCAGAAGTTCCACACCAAGGAGAACGATCAAGCAGAAGAGATCAAGCGACGATGAGATCTCGCCGAATCCAAATCGGCGGAGAGGGGCTGCGATCGGAGGGCCGCCATTTCAGGGATCGGCGTAGCGACATGAGAGCGCCGCATCCAGATCTGAAGAAGAAGAAGAAGAAGGGGAGAGAGAGAGAGAGAGAGGGTTGGGTTGTGCTAATAAAGAATATTAATGGGCGGAGGAGTTGTTAAGAGAGGAACAGAAGAGGGCAGAGGAGGAAGCCAAGTAAGCGGAGGCGCGGCAGATCTATTAAATTCGCTGAACGGGCGCAGCAGAAACGGCGGCAGCTGCAGCACCAGCGGTGGGCAGGGCAGCAGGCAGACTAGTAGAGAAGTAGGGAGGGAGGGAGGGAGAGGAGAGGATGAAAGAGACCGGATGGGGCTCCCACGGATCGCCCGTTTGCTCTACCTCTACGCCACATCTTACAATGGCGTCACTTGGCTGCCAAGTGGCCGATTGCTCTCGTAGATCCACCACGTGCGGGCCCACGTGGCCCCCGATCACCGCCCGAGTGGCCGTGCCGGTGATCCGCAGATGGGTAGGAAAACGGGTAGAGGCGAGTTAGTGAAGTCATCTCTCGCTGAGCGCTCGCCGAAGACCGCGGTGGGTCCCCTTGGCTCCTTCAGTGATCGCACTGGTAAAGGAGGTGGTAAGGAACGGACGAAGACGGGCCACGGGGCTCTCTCCCATTCACCGCGATTGGCATATCAAGGGGTCGACGACAGGTGGAGCAGAGAAATCGCTTGTGGTGATCCGTGTGGAGCTTACGTTGGTGCACGTTTGGGCTGGGTGGTGGTGAGGAGTAATAGAAATGGGATGTCTCTTTGATTGAGGGAATATATTGGAAGGCAAATGCTTTAGCTGGGAAACCTTCGGAAGAGAGAATGAGCATTGAAGGGGGAGGGGTTGGCTTGGTGATCTCTTTTCTTTCACTTTATGACTTTTTGTTTGGCATATGTTATCATCCCATCTTCTTTTTGGTGATTTATGGCTAATGTGACTACAATCATAAATGAAAATGGGGCCATGGATATGATTGACTATATTATCATAAATAAAAAGAGATTCGATTTTTCTAGTGTCAAGTTCTTTATCGACTAAGATAGGTAATATCTTTTATATTTTAAAAATAGATATGATGTATGATATTAGCATGAATGAATAATTCATGAATTTAGTCACAGTCAGTAATATCTTGGAAGAGAGTTTATGACTCATGCACATCAACCATTCAAAAAATATATATATATATATATATGAACACGAACAGTAAAAAATGTCATCTTTTTGTATTACGTTGAAGATGAGTTTTTATAGGAATATAGTTTCTACCTTCAACAACCTCTCATTGACTGTGGGGCAGCCTATAACTATCTGTCTTGAATTTTTGCTCATGTGAGAAGACAAATGAACGGTAATATTCATTTTTTCCTTCTACGTTGGATATTATGGGACAGTTACGTGTTAGAAAAACATTGGTTAACAAGATACTCCCTATCATTTGTCTTCCCTAAGGCATGTTTCGAGGTTCTTGTGAGAGGACTCCAAAGCGTGGCATCTAGTTTGTACGACATATTAAGCTTTCATATCTTTGATCTATCATTGACCCGATGGTACACCTAGTTCATCTAATATTTCTAGTTCATCATACCCGAGCACTACGAGTGGCGATTCATCATCGATTTACCTCTTGTATCATTGAGGGATACACCTTGATCGGACGGGGTTATGTTTCTTGTCCCCTATCTCTTCTCAACTTGGTTGAGTTTGTCGATCTCCATGGCTTGGGCAAGGGAGGAGGTCGGGTTTTCCTAACCTCCATGACTCGAGCGAAGGTGCGATTCAAGTTTATTGGCCTCCTAGCCTTAAGCAAAAGTGAGGATTTGGTTTCTCGACCTCTAAGCCTCAAGTAAAGGTGGGGGTTGAGTTTCTTGACCTCTTCATCTCTAGTGAAGATGAGGGTCAGGTTTCCAACCTTCTTACCTTGAGCATAGGAGGGTCAAACTTTTCGATCTCTATGCCTTATGCCTTAGGCACAGATGAGGTTCGAGCTTTCCGACCTCTACTCCTAGACAAAGTAGAGATCAGGTTTCTCTTAATTCATTAACTTTTTTAATAAATTAAGAGAAAAAAATAAATATTTTGTAATATTCTGATTGAAAAATGCCACTTGGCATATGCTTAACCATTTTAAGTGAATAATTCAAATTTAATTTTGATCCTTATTTAGTATATAAGATATTTTCATCTTTTAATAACTTAATATTGGGAATGTCATTACTAATGAATTATCAATTAGAATAATTTTATAAATGAAAAAAATAATCAAAAATGAATTATCAAATAAAAGCTCCAATTTCCCTCTCAAACTCTCGATTGTTCCCTTTTTTCATAAAGGAAACTGTGGCAAATAGAATCGAGTTTGACCGGACGTCTGACCGACGGCGTCCACGGTCAAGTCAACGTCAAATTGCGACTCCCTTCCTGTAAACAGTATCTCAACGATTCATAAGAACGAACATAACACCAAACAGCAACGAGGAAATTGTCGGCATTTTATATGCGATGCTGCAGCAAGCCAAACAGCAGATCCCGAGGCACCAAGCACACGCGGCAGTGCCGCATTTGACCTGCGATTCTGAAGAAAACCAAACAGGAGATCCGAAGCACGTGGCAGCGCTACAAGGCTCTCCCCTCCCAGATCGCGGGATCCGCTGCCCTGGGGGCGCCACCTGTCTCTGGATGCGCTGTGGAATTTTACCTGTGATCCTGCAAGGAAACCGAGCAGCAGATCCGGAGGCGCGAGCGCCCGGCAACAACGTGGCAGCGTTACAAAGCGCTCCCCTGCCAGATGGCCGTATCCGCTTTGCTGGTCGCGCCACCTGTCTTTGGGTGCGTCGTGGAATTTTACGTGTGATTCTGCAGCAAACTAAACAGGAGATCCGCAGTCCACAAGCATGCGGCAGCGACAGCCGCCAAACACTGCTCTTCTTCTTCAAAATCGCGGGATCCGCTACGGCGATGCTTCAAGGCGAGCCACCCGCTCACCTTCTGACACGCGGACCCTGCTTCGTCGTCGTCGCTAGCATCGCCGCCGAATCTCGCCGGTGGAAACTCTTCTCTGGTCCCCCGGTGGGCGCTGCTTCCCGGCCCGCATTGGTCATCGACAGCGGCACCGAGCATGGGCGACATCAAATTGGTTGTATGGAAGTCGTTTGATGATAGAATATATGTTCTGCTCAATTGGAAGAGTGCTCTTCCGCTGCAGACTGACGCATTGTAATACCGAACAAAGAGAAACATGGCGACAACCCACAACATCAGATATCGAACTATAAGTTCCAGCAGTGTTCAACATCAATGCAACTCTCATATGCAGATTGTAATAGAAACATAAGTTAAGAAACTAATGACACTATTATTTGTCTCCATTTCCCCCCAAAGAGAAAAGGCTTCCGTGTTGCTCGAGTGATTTGTCATGCAGGATCCCTGTAGCATCCATTAAATTGGGTCTACATGAAATCAAATATTGTCTGGTTTTCTTCTTTCAGACACTCTGTAGACTGAGAAAGGAAAAAATAATGGAAGAAATGAAGGCAGTTGTGAAGTTATCGAATGGCCATAAATAGAGGAAGCAATTCCTGCATCGACGATAAGCAGCATCAGCATTATCCATCTGAAAATGGAAAAAGAATCTTCTTCTCATATGTGAAGCTAATTGCAATAGAACTTATGGGGCTCTGTCAAAGGGGGAAGTGTCATTGTAGCAGATGTCCCAGACAGCCTCAATGGCATCTTTTGCAGCTACAGCTGAGCAATATGGATTGTTCTGAACCGACTTTAGAGCACGCCTTCGCACACATTCCTTTGTGTCCCCAATAAATATGAGACAAAATATTGCAATTAGTGTAGCCATTATTTGATTAATACAACGCTGACAGTATTAACAAGGACAGAGTAGAAAAATCATCAGACAACATAGTTGATTAATTCATGGAGCATGGTAACAATTTCTCATGTGTATTAAATAGCATATGAAGAGGACAAAAGAAAAAGAGAGAAAGAGTTGGTTTGCATAACTAGAAGTTAAAGAAATTTGGCATCACTACAGGAGCAGCCAACTCTGTTAAGCTTTTGCAACCTACAACTGATTTCACATCCCAAGAAAGCTTGTTCATTCTCTTATACAACTTTTTAGTTAAATATAATGATAACAAAACTGATCAAATAGATTTTTCCTGACCTTATGCAAATATTTCTTCAACCAAGATCTTGCCATCCAACTGTAAATATATAAAGAAACAATCGGGTCAAGTTGAACATATGTCCAATGCATAAGTTGCATTGGTGTAAATTCTGCTTTCAGATTCGATGTTATTTTTGTCCACACAGGTGGCACTTCCTAAGTCCATCCAGACTGACATTTATAAGGTTTTGGTTAAATGTTGCAAGTTCTTATCACAAAGGTTTGAGGATTCGATCTACATGACCATAAAGACCCATTTATTATATGTAGGATGCACGATTTGCAGCATAAAAAACCATCAAGTTATCATGAACAAGCCTATCACCTATTAAGAAACCATAAGAAACCAGAGGTCACGAAATCCTAAGCTGAAGATGTGGTTGATGTCCAACAACCTCATAGAACCAACTTCTTTACATGATATCCATGCTTTATTGGCTGCTATCAGTCTCTTATCACTACTGATTTATCTGTGTCAGAAAGCATTCATTCATTGAAATCATAAGTGCTCTAATTTTATCAGATATTCACCCTCAATAGAGTTAGTTTCTTAATATTGAGTTAGATATTCACTCAAATCACCTGCAATAGATATTCACCCACAATGAAATCGGCATGATGACTTTATTTCTTTATTTCTACAAGTCCTAATTTTGGTGGTCTAATATGTTCTCTCTAGACTCATCCAGAAAAACCCCACTCCTAAAGCTTAGTTCTTCGTTTAGTTCACTCTAAGAAACAAAACCCAGTCAGAATAAATACTTTCAAAATAAAGGACAAATTTCAGATTTTTTGCATCTGTCATGGTCATGATAATAATAATGGAACTATTGATCATATCTTAAGTCATTATCATTATGCAAGAATACAGAAAGAAAGTGTGTGTGCAGGGTCTTCAAAACTTTTTCACATCTAAATTGGCAGGAGAAAGAGGTGGACAAGAAATTGTTGGGACAGTACCTTTATGGACATTTAGAGAAAAGAATGAAATACGAGAACATTCAATGGAGTACCAAGGATTCTTGTACTTTGATTGGAGAGGTCACCGACAACTTCTCCCTTCAAAGAAGTCAATCTTCTACTAGTGACTAAACTTCTGAAAAGCTCTTTGCACAAGCTATTTTGTCATCCCGATGAAGCTAGGGGCGATATCAAATGATGTATAAGACTTTGCATATATATTATTTTATTTCTTTTTCCTTTCTTTTTTTCTTCTATGTTTGCTCACTAACTAAATGAGATAAGTCAGCAACATTTTTCACTTTACCCAAGAAAATCCCTATAAGCAGCTTTTGACATGACCATAGATAAATAATCACAAATCCAAAGTAAAAATAGTTTGTAGGGCTTACTAAGCCATATAGCTACAAAATCCAATATCTGCATAAAGTTCATATTGAGTTCCAAATGATTGATAGAGATGAAGTAATGGTAGTTCTTGTACTCAGCCAACTGTTATTTTAAAGTTTTTACAAATTTCAAATGACAACCAATCAATACAAAATTGCAAAAAAAGAAAGCATTAAAATCATAAAATATAGATGTATGAAGAAAATCAAGAATAAGAAAAAAAGGCTCTTGACAAAAAGATTTGGCCAAAGATACTTCTAGCAGCAGGTCACAGCAGGAATCAAGACACATGATAAGGAAAAATCTTCAGAAATAGATAATAATAAGTAAAAAATTGAAAAGTGGATTACAAAAGATCATGTTAAAAATTATATCAATGTAGTTTTCCAGTGACAATCAGGAAATAGATGTCTCCATGTATATTCATATGTACCTAAATCAACATATGCTGAATAATGCTGATCTTGACAAATTTCATGATAAATACCAAGGTCCATGTCCCTAATTCTCACTTGGATATTCTCCATACTGTGGTTTCAAAAGGGATATTATGGTGCTTGTTCAAGTTTCATTTCACAAAATGATGCTGATGATGTTAGGTCGAGCAGATATCCTAACAAAGGAAAAAAGTGAAACTGTGTATGATTCAAGTATCACGATGACATTGAATAGGTTCACAATACTATACTCTAATAAATCGTCTTGAAGTGATTGCAGTCAAACAAAATTTTGGTTAAATATCAGTGACTGTTCTTGGAGAAGTATGCATCTCTAGCGTAATCTCTCCACAATGATGTGAAGGTCAGTGCAGGGCAGGCAACAACTTTCAATAAACCATGTGTAAAAATCAATTAGTGTGCCCCACTCTGCATTGAGAACTAGAACACATTCATATATATCTAAATAAATCTCACAAAACAACATATACAAGTTTATGCTAGTCCTTGTTACATTAAATAGAAAAGCTGAACAATAGATTTTCCAAGTTCTAACATAAACTCACTTGTCCATGGCCTCGTATTTTCAAAAACCCACGTAGCAGTTCTCGCTTGTAATGGCAATCCCCACTCAGATGATTAGCCCGAATCTAGAAGAAGTCAGAGTATTCATTCACTTTCAAGAAAAAACAATCTTGTGAATGCTACTGAAAACTTTGATGCATAAGCTCTGGATCAAAGACTATAAGAAACAGTTCTCTGACATTCCAATGCTCAGCAACAGACTGAAAGGTCAACACTACATAAATGCCTACCAGCAAGTATTAAAGCCTCCTAGTAATACTGTACCTCAGAGCAAGCATGATGGGCACAATTTGTCCACTCCATGTTTTTTGCTCGGCAATCGTCATAAGCGTGGATTAACTCATGAATAATAACTTGATTTATCTCATCTTGAAAAGTCATATGATTACAACAAATTGTTATCTGAAATACAAAAATTAGTAAAGTTGAATTAGACTCAGATGGTCTATTTTATACATCGACAAATACAAAGGCTAATTAAATCAAACAACTCGCTAAGACTTCTTATATTATCTGAACACAAAGTTGCAGAACAAATTTATCAGCAATAATTGCAACTGTGTTCTCTTTTGTGCTATTCATTTGAGAGATTACAGAGTGCAGTGGAACAATGTAAACTGCAATGTGCATGAGTATCCAATTCTAAAAAGTCACCAAATTCAACCAAGACAATTCTTGACCCACAGATACAACAAGCCACAATGTACCTTTGTCTATGGTATATTTCTGAAATTTGCAGAAGACATGAAGAAAAAGCTCTACAAATCAAATCCCAAAAATCAATTGGCAATTCTGAACTCTCCACAGGGAAACATACTAGATTTGGCAAATGATGTAAGACTCACAAAGAGGCAAACCAGGACCAAAGAAATACAAGAAACTCTCTAAGTATAAAGATGGAACAGGCAGATAAAAGTTTGCTAGGTTAGGCAAACCATTTAGATGAAAGTCATTACATGATCTAAGAAGTCTTACCCTGCTCCTTCCAACATTGAAGCAAGAGTTATGCATAACAATTTAATAGCATTATTACACATTTTGGTTTTTAGTTTGTAAATAAAAAGTAAATGAGTTTTCTTTATAGAATTTTGTGATGCAGTTGTCATCTCAAATTCTGGATGTTCAACTGTAGGTAGCTCTGGGACCACATAAATTCTAACTATTATAAACAACCTAAGAACATTTTGTTCCATGTTCCACATGCTTGCAGTTAATCTGGCCTTCACTACGATTTTGCATTAGGTTGGATGGTTGGTAACGCATTGGCAGCAGTCTTGGAAGTTGACCATTAACAATTTAATTGATGGTTTTGGCAAGAGGCTACTGCTAGATTTTTATCCATACTTCCATATAATAAAAAAACCTGTAACAAATGTCACGTAAGCTATAATATTACACTAGCAAGTGCCAAAAGATCACTTAGATAAAAGTTCTAAATTTCTTTCAAGGAGATTAAAAATTTTGTATTGGCAACTTTTCTCCCCCAAATACTTTCCCTCATAGATACTATGACATGCTTCCTTCAGTTTAGTGATTGTTCTTCCCCTGTTGGTCTTCCGATCATTGGTCTTTTATGTCATGTTCTAGAAATTCTATACACCTGATGGCCTAATCATGTTCTACAGGTTTGTTAATTCCTGGATGATATTTCACATCTACCTGAAATACAGTTCCATTCAAATTACTGCTTGATCCCTCTAGGAGTCAGCCCATGTGGAATTGTGCATATCCTTCATTTGCTACTAAGACATAAAACCTCAAAGGTGCATGAGAAGAGAATACGTTACTCTAATTAAATTTGGAGCATTATTCCCTTCTCAAACTTCAATGCTTTAGGATTCTAATCATGTAAAGAACAACAGGTGGTGGTTCCCAACTTATTCAGCACAATGTACCCCTTGGGCTGATATCACTATCAAGTGCTAATAGTTGCTGATCACTGAAAGCCTTTGTGCTGACTTCCCCTTGTGAAACGCTAATAGAAGAAAGGTCAATGGTGATACAACTAAAAATTAAAAAAGCTGCACCTCAAGTTGTTAGTCCCTCATGATTTGGTTGGTTCTTAAGTATTATGTTCTTTCATTCCAAGATTTATGTTCTAAAAAAAAAGTAACAAGACTCGAACTACACACACTAATAACTTAAACCAAAAAGAGGACTGAGCTGATCTTGTGTGAAAAAGGAGAGATAAAATTCGAAGCTTTCATCTACTACTACAATGGACCATCGATAAAATGTTCTCCTTGGGCACATTTAAACTGTGATGAAAATTTGACTGGGAATGATTAAAGAGCCAATCGACCAAAAAGACTAAATCTTGATGTTGAACCTTACTATATTATTCAAGACTAGCATCTAAAGCTTAAAAACACGAATTGAGCATGCGATGTACTCATATTTAAAAGCAAAGCAATAGCACGTAATCAAATGTCAATAATTCCACTTGTTGAATAAACGACACTGTCCAACAACAAAGCAGAATCACTTTCTATCAAGAAGCAATACCACATGTTGTCCAAGAGTACGAGAAAGAAGACAACAGAGAAGGGTCAAGTTCTATATCAAATTAAAGATACCCCACGGCCACTGGAATAGCCACCGGCGGAACTCTGGCCTTTGCAGGTGATCGCCGTGAGCAGGCGCGGCCACACGGGGCAACCGGCCTTCTCCATCTTCTCCCTTAGGAACTTAACCGTGGGATCTGATACAACATCCACAGACATTACCAAAAGGTTAAAGTGTAATCACGGATTGGAATTCTCCGTAGCCGAGTGTAAGAAACGAACGTGCGAGGCTCTTGTTGATGCCATCGACGCACTCCTTGTGGGACATGCCGCCGCCACCGCCGGCTGCACCAGCCGCGCCCTCCGCGGCCCCGTCCATCGGCAACGCCTCACCCCCGATATCTTCGCTCGTTCTTGGCGGCGACGAAGAAATCGTTCGACCAGAGCTCTCGGCCTTTCTCAAGCTGCTTCCATCTTGGCCGTCCGTTTCATCGTCGCGAGTCCCATCGTAAAGCGGGTGCGGGTCGGCCACTTCCGCCCGATGACGTTTACGACTCGTTTACCCGTTTAGCCGCATGAAAAAGATCAAAAAAGGGAAATCTAAAATAAAAAGAAGAAAATTGAAAGCCAAATCATGGCTTCTCGTGTCCGAAATTACTATTGAGCACAAACGTCACGACAAGGATAACGAATCATAACGACGGTCGAGATAAAAGCATCGAGCCGCACGGAAGGTCCAGATTAATTAATCTTCTAACTTCTTTATGTTGAGGGACCATTTGGGACGCGAGAACCCGCAACGATCTCCTCAATGGTGTCGGAGTCGGTCATTCCGCCGTTGACGACGCGAGTCTTTAACCCAACCCTAATAACTTCCACTTACCCGTTTGTCGAAGTATAAAGCCGTCACGTTGCAGTCCACCACCTGCACGAGGGAAGGGGCCCAACATCTCCGCCGGGAAGGCCGTCGCCGGGATCCTCCGCACATCGCTTGGCCCCATGGGCATGGACAAGATGCTCCAGATCCCCGACGGCGACGTCGTCATCAGTCAGTATGCGCCCCCTTCTTTCTATCCATTGCCTCTGCTTAAATATTGTTTTTGCCTGCTGATCTTGGCGACGATTAGTGAAAGAAAACCCTATTTTTCTTCACCTTGTCTTTATTTTTTGGTTTGAGGATTGGTTTGATGGCAGTGGATGTGAAAAATTAAATACTGGCACAATTGATACAACAGAATACTAGTACACATTTGGATTGCTATAGTATGGTTAGTATAGTGTTTGAAACCATGCAAAATCTTTTAGGTATTAAATGCTTCAGGCCTAACTTGATAATCTTTTAGGTATCAGTTATGAAAAAGTTTATTTTGTAACTTTCATTTTCATAGCATCTGCATTGCAAACACTAGATAACCATGCAGTTATAAGTTTAGATGTTTTGAGTGTTAATGCTCTAAATTTAAGCATAACAAAGTTATTTTTATGAACTGCTATGATTTATATCTTGGTCATATCTAACAATATTAAGAAGTAAGAACATCCTCCTACCCAAAGTAGGTGTTTAGATGATTCAGCATGCCGTGACAATGATAGGGAGTGTTGGATTACCACCCATTATAGGGAAATTTACTGTCAACTTCTCAGCCATCAACCTCGTCAATGCACATCTGGTATATTTCCCATTAGCAATATTATTTTAGGCACACATGATGATTAACTGTTCGTGTCTAATCTCTTACATTTCTCATGCCTTACACCTTGTTGAAATGGACTTTCTCTGTGAGCATTTGCAGATGGTATAGTCAGTTGGCCTTTACAATTGGTAGATAATTGTATCCTTTAAGTTTACTCAGAATATTTCATGTTTAATGTAAGATTGAACAATGAATGTTTGTTGTCTTTAACTTTCTTTCCCATGGTTGGTGCAGAAAAATAATCCATGTTGTGGCATAGATTGCAATGATGTTGGGACAAATAACATGAAAGAGCAGAATGTGTTTGAAACACTGATTGGCAAACAACGACAGATCTTGCTTGCAACACAAGTTGTGAAAATGATTTTGAAGATTGATGATGTGATCACTCCATCTGACTATCGATTTTGGTGGCTGAGGTTGTGAGCCAGGACATAAACTATCAGAATTCGCCATTGCTAAGTGGAAGAAGAATCAGCCAGGCATGCGAGACATCTCCTTGTATCTCCTTTGTGCCTTTTTATTGATTTGCGAGTGTATGATTATCGATCTTACAATAATTTTGTCACCGGTTTCTCTGCAGGCATCATTTGCATTTTATGGATGCATGTATTTTTGGGCAAATTGGTCATCTGAAATTCGGATCACGCAGAAGTTGACTAATCGTTGCAATTGAAAACCAGACGGCACTCAACTTGGGTAACTAGATTTTCTTTGCAATGCCCGACGACGTTGTTGTCCTCCTTGATTGGAAAATTTTGATAAGTAGAACTGTTAATATATTAGACAAGAGTGCATAGCTTGAGTTTAGGTATTTTGAACTAGTAGATCACTTATGTTGTTAAGTTATTATTTCTTTATTATTTAGCTCTTTCTTGTCAAAATTCATGTGTATTCAACCATGATAGTGACGGAAATGTGGATTATGGTGATTATTTATTTTATAAGACTAGTTGGTAATATTGTTTTCTGCCATGAATGGGGTCTTTTGGACTATGAAACCCGAGCAAAAGAACAAAGGAAAAGATGCCTCTAGATTAAAGATGTTCCATGCTTAATTTTTTCGCGATAAAATTATCGAGTCTTTGGTGTAGTGGTAAGATTCCTTGGGAACAAAGTATGAACCATCCTTAGGAGTAGAAAATTAAAGACTCAAAAAGAAGAATATATAGCAGCTTTTCTTTGGAAGATGATTAAGAAAAGAAAAATCCCATAATGGAGTATAATGGCATATGGTTGAGGATTCGTATCAAACAGGATCACACGATACTTTTGGGTTTTGAATATTTGAGACTTGGAAGAGCCTACACTCCACTGTTCTCTCCCCCGAGGAAAGTCGCTAAAACAAGTTGCCTGCACAGCCAGCATCTTCTAATCTTCTTTACCTCTCACAAGTCTGGAGGATGCGTAATGACATGGAATAGCCAATCGTAGCCTTCCCACCAAAAGCGTGGCTGGCACGGCAGTATATAAGAAAGACGGCACCACCGCTGCCTCCCATTCTTCATCATGCAGGCACTGTCGGTAGGCAATCACTTTGTCCACGTCTGAAAGCAACATGTAACTAAGAGTGTGCAAGAAACATGCACCACTTGGATAATTCATCTATTAATTTTGTTGGATCTTAAGTGTTTTAAGTCTGAATTAATAATTAGTAGAATAATCGAGTTCTTATACACTAACTTAAGTTTTCTTTGACTTCTTATGAGGATTAAATTTAGACTATTGGTAGATAGAACTAGGGAACACGTTATAATATGGAAGCATCGCACATATATACCATGTTAGTACTCAAATTTATAATACACTTGATTAATCCTACATTGACAATAGAAGAAGAATTGAATAAACTTAGATGACCATCATTAATTTTGACCTTGACATTTTATTCCCTCAAGATGGATCTTCTCTATAATATGGAAGCGTCACGCACATATACCATGTTAGTACTCAAAATTTATAATATACTTGATCAATCCTACATCGAGAATAGAAGAAGAATTGAATAGACTTATATGACTATCATTAATTTTGACCTAGACATTTTATCCCCTCAAGATGGATCATCACTATAATATGGAAGCATTGCCCATATATACCATGTTAGTACTCAAATTCATAATACATTTGATTAATCCGATGTCGAAAATAGAAGAAGAATTGAATAGAATTAGATAACTATCATTAATTGTGACCTAGACATTTTATCCCCTTAAGATGGATCATCGCTATAATATGGAAGCATTGCACACACATGCTATGTTAGTACTTAAATTTATAATACACTTGATTAATTCTACATCAAAAATAGAAGAAGAATTGAATAGAATTATATGACTATCATTAATTTCGACCTAGACATTTTATCCCCTCAAGATGGATCGTCGCGAGGTTAGTTGGTAGTTGGTGTCATATGGCCAGCAGGATGGTGATAGAATTGGTTGGGTGTGAGATGCCATTGATGCCAAAAGCTCTATTTGTGGACCTGTTGGAAACAATAATATAAGAAGACTGCATGGACCACAGGGAATTGGAGTCGCTTTCTCCAGTAAGTGGCTGCTTTAAAGAACTGTAAGCGTGTCAAAACGAGGCTCAACATATCGCAAGCAATCATTGATTTATAGATTGTAATGCGTAATAAGTAAGAGTACCTTATGCAAGTCAACCATATGTAGCTTGACCAGAAAGATCTGAGGATGGATTGCCACCAAACTTTGGCAAGAGAAGGACCATTTGAATCTATGAACCATTGAATTAGAAAAAAGAAGGCAAACAATTTGGTACACTGCAAATTAAATTACCTAAGTACATTTGTCAGCTTTATACATTTGAAGGATCCAAAGTGCTTCACCTGTTGAGACTTCCTTGAACTGCAAGGATGCATCATCTAACGAGGTTCACTGTTATATACACTTCAACATGAACTATGAACAGATCAAGCTATAGTCATATGAACAAGAGGAGATTTTGATTAGTGCCAGAAACAATTGAATGGAACTGCAAAGAATCAGCAGGGCGTCAGGCCACGAAGCGACTGAACTAACTAAGATTGATGTTGACTTGCTCTGGCATCGCTCTTTCGGTCTGCTGTGCAGGAAGTTCAGTGCCGAGCTGCCCCTTATCACCCGCTCCGAATGCATACAGTTTCCCGGAATCTGTTAGAGCAAAGGTATGCGCGTTCCAGTAGACCGAGTTGGTGAGACTAATCTGCACTACCCTCTCGTTGATGTTCTTAAGTGAAGTCACTAATTTTGGGCTGAGTACATTGGCATGTCTGTTACCCTGCAAACAAGACAAAGCTTGGAATTAGCTGACATTATCGAAATTGCTCGGGCAATGCTAAGACTGGAGGGGACGCAATCTATTGCCAAGTTTGCAAACAGTTTAACATCTGAAGACCCTAACAAGGTTCACTTAGAACAAGAAAAGGATTAAAAAAAGAGGCAAACAAGTAGCATTGCCCTCAAAAACCTCAGGGACTAATGGAATGCAATGGTGTTAGATTTTAGTTTCATATACCGTGCAATAAGAGATCAACTAGGAAAACATGACAAACCTGTCCATCAATGATGGAGGAATGACCCAAACTTGAGGATTCTCCATAACCAAATGAGTAAACATCCCCAGCATCAGAAACAACGAATGTAGTGTAGTCGCCCGTTGCGACATGTACAGCCTTTATGTTGTCCAAGGATTCCACGACCTTGGGAACAGATTCAGACTCCTCATTCCCATGGCCCAAGCACCCATAGCGCCCCCATCCCCATGTACATGTCCGCCCATCTTGTCCCACGACGGCAGCATGCCAGGCACCGGCTGCAACCACCCTAGGCTGCAGGTTTAAAGTCTGGAAGTGCTCGATCAACCTTGGATACTTCTCATCAGTCATGGAACCATGCCCAAGTTTCCCTCCTAAGCCACAGCCCACAGAGTAGACCGACCTGCATTACAATGAAATTATAAACATTAGGATATAATTAAACATTCGAATTCACTGTAAGTATGCTGTTGAATCCCCTAGCAAAACCAGTGGAGTATAACAGCAATGAAAAAGCTAATGCAATCCCTACAAATAACAAGTAATGCAATTGTGGAAACTATGTGTTCTTGAAGAACATTTCAAAAGATGTCATCATAGCAGAGTTCTCTTGATGTTGTCTGAGCACCACATAAAGTTTGCATATACATGTGTGTGTGTGTGTGTTGCAAACTACTCAGGCAATCTCATATCCAGCAAGAAAGAAATAAGGACTATAGCTGATGTTTTAAAGTATCAAGAGATTAAGAGTGGAAGAAAGCTTACATGCCGCTTGGTTGACATGCCAGTGCTAGAAGGTAACAGTAGCCAGCGGCAATCTGAACCACTGGTATGTTCTCAAGAGGACCCAATAGCGGATGTGGCTCCAAGTCATTTGGTTCTGTGCGATGACCGAGCTTTGATTCATTTCCCCAACAGAAAGTGTAGACCCTGCCTTCTCGAGAAAGAACTGCACTGAAGAAATTTCCTATTGCTGCCTGAACCACATATATGTCTTTCAATGATTTCACCAGTTGCGGTGTAGTGACAACCTTGGACCCTTCAATTGTGTGTTCTGCCTCACCAAACGATTCCTTCCCGAAAGCATAAACCTGTCCAGCATCACTGATCAGCATTGTTCGCCCTGCTCCGGCGGCTGCTTGTATAATCCGAATGCCTTGCAGCGATCTGTCAAGCACCAAACCTTTCTTGTTCATGGTACGTGTTAATGTGCACCTGAGTGTATGAAGCAACTGAAAATTTTAAAGCACCTTATAAGTCGTGGCCTCCATTCCTCCTCCAAGGTGCCATGGCCGAGCTGTCCTGAGCTGTTGGATCCAAAGGAATATACAGATCCAGATGAAGTCACGGCAATGCTGTGACTAGGACCCGCAATTGCCTGAGACTTTTCTCTCCGGCAACATATCTCACCTGCCAATATATACCTAAGAACTAATTTCCAAGATCCCCCACAGCGTTGTTTAAGAAGTTCTTTTTCTTCTGAATTCATTGGCTTGAAGATGGCCCTTTCCTGGCACATGTCTAATGCTGCGAGCTCTGTGATAGATAACTGGACATCAGGAGCAAAATTTGAAGGCTTTCTGAAAAATGTACATGTTGCCTGCCATGAATATCGAAATCTATCAGCAACATTACAGATCCTTTCAACAAGAGAAACATAACAATGATACTTGCCTCCAGATTAGCAAGATCCCGGGGTTCCAAATCGCAATTGGTTAGAATAATGAGAACGATAGAGGGGGTTTCAGCCAAGGGGAATTCCCCTGGGTTCGAGTCACCAAAGCAATGCCTTTGCACACGTTTGAAGGTTCGCTGCAATGGGGGCACCAAAGAAAGGGATGGATCTACAATGGTCTGAAACGGTAGGGAAGAACTGCTACCACTAGTGGTGGGATCCATCGGGCAAGTGCCCAAGGATCAAGCAGTAGAGTGAATCCAATCCAAGGCTATATCCTCGTTCAACTAACTCCAAAGCAGCAGTCTATAAGATTGACAAAACCCCAATTGTCAGCAAAGCAACACTCAGAACTAATGGCTGCAGTGTTTCTGAGAGATCATATCAACTCCACAGTTCTCGATCTTCAAACCTCTATGCTTTGAACATACAAAGGATCCGAGAGCATATTGTAAGTCATGAAAGAAAACTGCAAAAGCTTCTATAAAGTTCACATAAAATTTCAGATAACATACCCATAAATCCATAATAAGAAAAAGAAGGCACCAAACAAGTAAAACACAATTGCAAATTGCAAATGGCTGAAAGAATGTGAAAGACCAAAGCAATGGAGGCACAGACCAAGAATGAACATGGCCATACTCGTTAAAACCATTAGCGAGAGAAGTAATGAGAAATTCCAGACTAACAACTGGACTAGAGAAGCTGAAATAACAAGCTTAAAGTAAAAGAGAGTAAAAAGCCAAGTAGAACAAGGAAAGGAAATGATGTGTAAGCAGTACCACCTCCCAAAGAAAGCATATTCCCAACGATCAAAGATCGTCTACAAAGAAAAGCATTTCACCTCCAAAAGGATACTTTTCTTAAAAACATCCATAGCTGTCCATCGACTCAACAATTAGTCAAGCACTAGGAACAAGAATCTAAAACCAAATCAACTCGAGAAAAAGAAAGCAGAAAATACAAAGAAGTAGGGAATAGAATTCCCAAAGCACATAATCATTAACACCACTTCAACTCCAAAAGATCATATCTCGAAAGCAAGATCCGTTCTCTTAGACAACTTACCCATACGAACAACACAATCGAACACCGATGAACACAGAACACCACATCCTTCGTTCAACCAAAAAAAGCAATTGCATCTTGGAGTCGGTTCGTCATCAAAACCACGGATCGAAAACATCCTTCACAAAGAAAAGAGACCAAATTCCACGGGAAGAGACAGATGGAGAGGCCCAGGCAGAGAAACAGAGGCAGGAGAAAATATCGGATTTTTACGGTCTAGATCAAGTCAGATGGAGCAAGGCAACGACGGGGAACGCGCAGTACACATCAAAGGCAGCAAAACATCCACTGATTCCCCCTGAAGTCTAGGATGCGGCCGACTGACCCACAGTATGGCGATTGCTTCGTGTGCTCCTCCCTTGGCCTTCTCCCTGTTCCTCCCCACGATCGAAGATCAGAGTCCGATTCGGAAAATGGAAGCGATCGGAGCACTTGTGTTCTTTGAATCGGGATCAACTATAGATTAAGACCGCAGGGAATCGAGGGGAAGAATGGGATGAGACGAGGAAGAAGTGGGAAGAAAGGGGGTAACGAGAGGACCGAGATGGGAATGAGGTGGAGGACAATTGCTGAGTTTTATACGCATGCCGCGACAGCCACGTCAGCGTTCGTAATGAAGCTAATGGATCCAACGTCGGTTGACGGTTTCGGATGAGGGTTTGGTTATTAGTGATCGGAATCGGGTCGAACGAGATGATCGGAAAAATAAAAATAAAAATTAGATTTTTGATCGAATCGATTTAATTATTGAATGAGTTATGTTAAGAATAAAATGAATCGGTCGACTCGACCGATTTTTTTTTATAGCCACGTAAGAATCGATTGAGTTAAATAAAACTAATTTGATTTTGTAAATATATTAGTATTACTTAGATTCCATTAATTTAATTGTTTTAATTTATTTAAAAATATATATATCAATTTTGAAATTAGGATTAATATAAGAAAGTAATATCTCCCATGCAATCAATTCTCTCTCCCACTCTCCCTCATTCTCCCTCCATTCCTCATCTCATATAGCATATATTTTTTTAATAAACTAATATCTATTATTTATTCAAAAGGATATTTATGTTAATTTTAAAATTATGTTTAACTTAAGATAGAAAATGACCTCTTTGGTGCATTTCTTCCTCCTATAGTCTTTCTCTTTCTAATATTATGATTTTATCATTTGTAAGATAGAGAGTGAATTTGATATTTATAAGACCTCATGCTTACGAGAAATTATCTATTTTGAGTGGATCCAAAATTTTTTTTTTTTGGGTCAAGGGTGACTTTGGTACTTGTAGAAATTATATCTTGAGTGTACTTACAAGAAATTATCTATTTTAGATAAACCTTACATGATTTACCAAAAGGGTCTCTTAGGATAGAATATGACATAATTTGCCAAAAGAGATCTCTTAGGATAGAATATGACTTTGATGCTCATAAGACCTTCCTCCTGAAAAATTATCTATTTTGGATAAGTCTTAAAAAGAACTTATAAGGGTTAAGGTGAACTTATAAGGGTTAAGGGTGACTTTATTGTCTCATGAAAATTATTTACATCGGGTGAGCCACTCATGGTTTTGCTGCTCCTCCTTTCGGGTGAGATTTTGTGTTGTCTTCCCCAACACGAACACATGAGGAATTGTCTTCTTTCGATAGATCTTATATTGTTTTATTTTGTTTATAATGTATCCCAAAAAAGTGTATTTTAAGGTTAGAGCATGACTTTGACATCTGTAAGATCTAGATTCAGTCGTACACTGGGGTGAGGGATGAAAAAGGTTTTGAACTCCTTGCCTTTGCTCAGTGAGGAACTCCTTGCCACGGACAATGCAAGGTCTAATAACGGGATGAACTACTTCATGTCAAGATCGAACTCCTTGCTTTGACTACAGAGGCCAGTGACAAGTAGAGAACTTCTAATAGTCGAACATCATCACACAGTATCAAAATTTCTTATCTTATCACAGGTAATGAGATGCCATTCAACAACGATAAGTTCAAAGAGTTCTACGCTAACTATCAGACTGAAGTAACAAATCCTCAAGCTGTCCAATTCTTCAAATCCGATCTTCGAATCAGAATAAGAAAAAGCACATAATCCTCTTGTGGTTCTTGTTTGCCCAAAGAGACCACCACTGAAAGAACTGCAGAACAACTGGTCGAGGATCTTTGATTACCAAAACAAGCAGCCTCATGAGTAAATACCAGCAGTTGCAGTAGCAAAATCATTCAAGAAAATCCAAGGAGCTCTACAAGTATCTAACAATAAGAACTCTGGAAGTCAGAGGGCAGCCTAAATCATATCAAACACGAGACTAGCTAGAGATGCAATGCCTGAAGCTGATCTAATGGCAAGAATGCTCTTGCAGGGTTAGCCAAGGAACCTCAAGGCAAGAATCAACTTGACCCATTAAGTGGTGGTTTGTATGAAAGTCTCACGGTAGAATAAATTACAGAAGGTTCAGCCATTGCACCGTTTCCATAATCTCCGCATGCCAACCTCTTGGTGATGGGAGGGATGAGATTAACACCAAGCTCGTTGATTGCATCTAGATGGCGCTTTGTAAAGGGATTATTCCACATGAAGGTGTTCATAGCAGGAGCAACAAATATAGGCTTGCTGTAGTCCCAGGCTCGCACAATACACGTCAGTAGGTTGTCACACAATCCTCCTGCAATCTATACAACGAAGAGCAAAAACTTTAAGAAAAAGGTGAAAAAAATATATATTTGGCACACAAACTATGTAGTCAAGTAATCTTTGTACCTTTGCAAGAGAATTTGCTGACAGTGGGGCAATAACCATGATATCAGCCCATTTCCGAAGCTCAATGTGCAATACTCCATCCCCAATCTTCTTCCAACTAGACCATTCATCATCGTCTGTATAAAGGATCACATCCTTGGGGAATGATGCTTTATCGAGAAAATGCAAGGATGATTTGGTAGCAACTGCCCTAACTTCTGCCCACTCCAGAAAACTACGGCATAAAATCTCAAATTTAATAGCAGCAACACTTCCAGACACAGCCAACAGGATCCTTGGTTTAACAGGCTGAATATTGTCATGCTTCATATTTTCTGATGCTATTTCGATATTAGCCATCATGCATTCAACACACTAGGAAAAATTTCCTTCCACTGCATAAAAAATGATGGTCATCTTTTACAGATTTCCACCAGGCATTATCAAAGGGCAAGGAAATCCTAAGCAAGCATCATCTTTAAAAAAAATCCATATATAAAGTGAACCTTTTGTACTAGTACAGCTTCCCAAGAACATGGTCAAAACAACTCCAACCATGAGAAGACCATCGCATCCAAGCAGAATGATTCAATAAACTGGAAGCTGGAAACATTAACATAACGTTAGTGCTTTGTACAGAAAAGTGATTATCAAAGAAGACATAAATTGCACGAAACTGACCGACCAACTATAGCTATGAGAAATTATTGATGTTCGAGTAGGCTGATACAAATGCTTATCTTTAAAACGTGCTTCAGTTTGCTTGAAACAATCTGTTTCAATCTCTTATCCATGAGTGGAGAAACAGCTTAAGATGAAGCTAGAAATTATATATTTACATACTTATATGAATGAGCATGAAAATCCAATAACAACACCAACAACAAGGCTGTAATGTCTCAACATTTAGGGTTCTACCTAGATCCTTTTGCCACCATTGAGCTATATAAAAAAGCCATATCCTTAATTTAAATTTAAATTTTTACTTAATAGTTTTTAGTAAAATGTTGTTAGGCCTTCCTCTATCTCTCTTAGTACCAATCATTTCCCCTCTTCTAACTACAATATCTATGGGTCTTCTTAGGACATCTTAAACAATTTTTCCATTGATTACACGTTTTTTATGACGAATAAGCACAAACATAATCATATAATCTTTAATATTTTTATCATCACAAAACTAAGAGCACAAAATTTTCAGCAACCCTAGTTTCAGAACTTCCTTCAATCTAGTTTTGGATCCTCCATCCCTCTCCCCGGTGTGGTTTCTTCATAGGCCAATTCGCGATCGGTGATCCGTTACTCAGTATTTTCCGGTTGCCGCCGAATGTCTAAGCCCCCTTTACCGTCGCGGGCGATTTCCAGCAACCGGATTGGGAGATGAAGAAGCAATGGGAGGAGAGGTGAAGAGAAAGAGAGGGGACAAGAACGAATTAAATATTACGACAGCGCGCTGAAGATCAAAAGCTAACCTCTCGCCGGTGTGCTCGCCGAATACCACCGCTGCTTCGACGCTCACCGCAGACGACAAGAAGGGATCGAGAGAGAGAGAGAGCTTATATAATGGACAGAGATGAGGGTAATTTAGTCATTTTACATGTAGACGGAAATTAAACGGCGACGAAACAGCACCATCTCGTCCCCAAATTCCTCCGCTATTCACCCTCAGCCTTTGGCCACCGCCGCCGCCCCCCTCGATCGCTTCATCCCCGGCGGTAACCCACTCGCCACCGTGCCGCCCCCCACGTCTCCGCGGTCCAGTCCTGCTTCCATTCTTCTACTGCGCCAAATTGAGTAATGGGTTTAATCATATGTTATGATTGCAATCCATAGCCAGCTCAAGTCAGATTCAATTCAAAGATCGATTCGGCTCGGTTCGAGTCTGAGTCCCCGAGGGGTCGAGTCGTGGAATAGGAGAAGCCTTATGGGTAATTACGGACCGATCAAGCCCACATAAGCAATTATATTACCCGACCCAACCTGATCGATAACAGCAGCAGAACACCATGGCGTCGTTTGGGTTGGGAAAGATGAGCGACTTCCTTCTGCCGACGCTGTCGCGGAAGCGCGACGTGGACTGCATCATCCGCGACACCCTCGACAAGGTCCTCGTCCTCCGCTTCGGCCGCGCCGCCGACCCTCTGTGCCTCCACTTCGACGAAATCGTACGCTGCGCCCCTCTCCTCCCATATCTTGTACTTCGTCTTCTCGGTGCTTGGCGAAGCCTCTGATCTCGTGTGGCCTTCTGGCGCGCAGCTCTCCAAGACCTCTCGTGAGGTCTCTAAGTTCGCGACGATCGCGCTGGTGGACGTCGACTCCGAGGAGATTCAGGTCTACGTCAAGTACTTCGATATCACCTTGATACCCTCCACCGTCTTCTTCTTCAATGCTCATCATATGAAGATGGACTCCGGGTAATTCAATTACATCCCTAGATGAACATCTTGTTTCTGTCATCAACTCTCTTTATGTCTTGCCCGGTTCTGCGTTTCGTAGGGAATTTTAACCTTCCGCTTAGGTAATTTCTTTTTGCCCTAAATATTTGATTTGATATGTAGGTTTCTGCAAGTACGAAGGCTGTAATTTATTAGGGCATGCACAAGATGTCACCCTTTCTACGATATCTTATTTATTTTGCCCTAAATTTTAGTGGTAAATTTTCCTTGACATGAATACTTGTCACAAGGATGTTTAGAATTATTAGGTGTAGTCGATATGTCTTATAAATTAGTGGCCTGTAGATAAAAGTCCGCTAATTTGACATTTGACATGTTATTACGATGATTGTAGAGAATAGCAAATGCAATAGTAGCATCATCTCCTCTGTTTCACATCGTAGCCTGATTGGATATCCTAAAATTTCATCCGAAGCTGAACCCTATTAATTATCTAGGTATCTGAACTAAAACCTTATACGGGTTACCTACCTTTATACCAAACTCATCCCAAACCCTATCGAAGGAAACCCTATCTAAGGGTACCAGAACCTTGTCTTGCTCGGTTGGGTATATTTGGATGCTGAAAAGAACCCAACCTACTAAGCTGAACCTAGAAGTAACATTAGGTTAGGGCTAATCCAACCAGTCTGTCTACCTATGTACCTGAACCCGACTGGAGCACATTCATCCTCACCTGAACCTGTTTCCTAGCTGATTAAAGGGTAAACAAGTTCATTATAAGCGGATCAAGTAGACCAAGGTGCAAAAAAAAAAAGAAAAATAAATAAATACCTCTGCCATCCCAAATTATGGCTCCCCTCTCTTCTCCTTTCCCGCTTTTTTACTCTCCCCTCTTCTTTTTTGTCTTTTGAAGCTGTCAGATTGGCTGGAATTGGTCAAAACTGGCCAACTCTGGTAGTGATTTGTAGATTCTAGTCAAAATCCACTGACTTATTACTATAAACTGGGAAGTCAACAAAAGTTGGAGTGGCCTTTGACGATAATGATATGGATTCTATTCCTTTTTATAGTGATTTAGTTCTATTCTTTAATGACTATTTTCACCTTAAATGTAACTTGATAAGTGAATTTTTCGGCCATGTGTCTCTTGGTAAACTGTATTTTTTATTGTATTCAGGACTGCTGATCATACTAAGTGGGTTGGATCTTTTCATAGCAAACAAGACTTAATCGATGTTGTTGAGGTGAGTGCCATGCTCCTCACTTGGAAGGTCCTTTTTCTGAATTAAATATATTATATTCAGTTTCATCTACTGAATTCATTAAGCTTAAGATGATGCCACATGATAGGTTAGTCTTAATATCAGTAGAACAAAAGCTAGAAGATTTTTTTTTTTTCATTTCATAATTTGAGAATACAGTTACATAGTTTGATTTTGGACGTCCGAGATACTTATTCTTTCTTGGATTGTATGGGAAAAAAAAATGGAACTGAATGACTTCTGTAGCAAAGTTTGTAGAACTTTGATAATTTTTTGTGTCTGTAAGAAATGAAGATGTCCTTTTTGATGAATAAGTAGGAATTATCCCTTGTCACTGAGACTTTATCATCAGATCTTCCTAATCTAGTTAGCTGGCTTCCAAATGCAATTATCTTCATCCATGATTACCAGTATAGTTGGTCTGTTATATTGGTTTTTCTCTTCTGGTAATATTTTTCGCAAGAGATTAAACCTGTCATCAAGGCTCATATGATCAAGAATGGGATTGGGATTAGCTAACTGCATTATGATTGAGATTCATTACATCTGATCAATTGGAGCAGGATAAATTGAGAAAATAATTTAAACATGAAAAGTGTAGAAATTATAAAAATAACAAAGTCTGGAAAACAAAATATAAAAAATGATAGTTTTTTGAAAGAGTAAAACAATATGTTTTTATGTAAAGCCACAGTTGTCAGTTTCTAATTTCTTTGACTTGGCCATATCTTCTTAATTTAATATGAATAGCTGCACATTGTATTCCTGAACTTCTTATGTATGAAAATGTGAAAATATCTGTCTATGTACCAGCTTATGCAATCTGGGGGTGATTCCATGGGATGGGCTGCATATCATACATAGATGATTGAACCTTAGAAGTTTACCTTATGGATATGCATATGATACCTTAGAAATGATGGGGGATAATATATCTGAACTGGATGTCTTCATTTTAGAATAAGACTGCTATCTGCTGATGTCAGCACCCTCATCTACCAACACAGTTGACTGTTACCTGAGTACGGAGGATGACCTTTAGAATTGCTCTAGGCATAACCTTTTTTTACATGATATATAATTCACCATCTTACTCATACATTAACATTCTGACTATCTTTCAAAACACAACAACAGAAAGTTCTAATATTTTGATCAACATAAACCAACTACTAAGTGCTCAAGAATTTAGTGGCGATGTGTATCTCATCGTTCAACCAACATTTCTGGACAGTGGAGGGACCATCTGTTTTTGGGGTATATTCTGTATATTTAACTCCTAACTGATTTGATGAAATCATATTTGAACTTGCTTTTAGTCTGGTTGAAAATTTGCAGAACTTTGTAGAACTTTGTGTTTTTTTTTAAAAGAAAGGCAAATTAGATAAACTTAGAAAACAAACTTATAAAATATCCGGAGTTTCTCTAGTCCAAAAAAGTAGCAGATACATTCTGTCTAGCATAATTAGCAAGATTGTGAGCCTTGTTAAGGTCTCTTGGGATGGAACTCCAGTTGGAAACCTTCACTGTCTTAGCTAGATGGAGGATGTCTTTGCATAGAAACCTTCACTGATCTCACCCAGATTTGAGTAAATCCAAGTTGTAGTGCACATTGAAGCCCCACTTAACTGCCAAACATTCTGCTTGGAAAGTATCAGAAAGTCATCTATGGTTGCACCTCCTGCAACAATAATACCCTCAAGTCACTAAAAACAAAATGTGTTTGTAGAACTTTGTTATTTGAATAGTTTCTGCCGGTTTCTATAGCCAAAGTCTAGTTCTAGTTAAGAATATTATTCAATATTCAGTGGCATGCTGTAACATCCGACTAAAAAGGACCCAAGCTTCCATCTACCTTAAATTTCTTCCCTTTTCATGTTTCCTTTTTCTTTCTTTGTTCACTTTGACAAGTTCTCGAGGCTGTTTGCTTTACCTTTCGGCATGCTGTTCTCATCTGGTAAGTTTATCCTCTTCAAAAGTTTCTTTTCCCTACCCGAAAAAGAAATACCTCTCGCAAAGTAGCCATCCATACCCAGAATGAAACTTGCAGTTAGAAATTTTACTTGTTGAGTCATCAATAGTTCCTTTCTTCTCACTAATGTTTGTTATCTAGCCGCAGTCTATAATGTAATATTATTATGATGCCTCTTTATAATAAATAGATTCTCCCAAAAGAAGCCATATAACCATTATATTTTGTTGCCTCTCGTAGGCTATATTTAGAGGGGCGATGAAAGGCAAGCTGATCGTTAGCTGTCCACTTCCACCAGAGAGGATACCCAGATTTCAGCTGCTCTTCAAGGACGTGTAGCGATGAGCTGGAAGGTGGACGTGATAGTGTGTGTCGAAGGGGATGACATAATGACTCTTGGTATTCATCCTCTTAACGGTTCTTTTAGTAGCTTCTAATCAAGTGTCAAATGCACATGAATCATTGTGTCAAATGACATGTTCAAGCATTCTAAAATCCCTTGGATCGATCATTTTACTGTAAGCTGTGTACATATATTATTTTGCTTCATTGCATACAAATACGAGCATTATTTGCTTCATTCAGTGTTAGATACAAATTTGGAAAAACATTACTTGAAATACAAATTTGCTTTGTTATGGAAATATAGTTATTTGCTATCTCCATGCATTAGTTCACCAATTTTACTCTATGGATTCTTAATCGAATGATTTAAGCTTGTTCGACTTAGTGGAGTCTGATCCCCCACACCCCATCTCATCTTCTAACCTTCTCACTGTCCTTCATTCCTTACACATGAAACCAGTAAACAATTTTTTCTCCCACTCCTCATCACATGCATGTAGTTAGACGTAAAAAATAAACAAGCCATCTAAGTTTTCTTCCTCTCTTCTTTTTTTTTTTTCGGTCTGGGTAACAAGTAATACGATTAAAGCAATGATAATAACCAAATGCAGATAGAGGCATGCTACAGTATCCAGGACTCAATTATCAAAAGAAAACGTGATTTATCATCAAGAAGAACTTGCAAGTTGCAAGACACAGTCAAGTCCCTTGACTTCACCCAACACAAGCACAATTGATTCAAACGCCATGTGAGGAACTCGGAAGACGACCAATTTTGTCTTTGGCTTACCCTTGGCCAATGAGAACACTGCTTTTAATCAAAAAGCCTCTTGAATAGAGCGTTGAAACAACAGTTTTCTTCCACCCAAGCCTCCAAATTAGACTGCATAAAGAGCGCAGTCCGAACAAACGCATTTCTTGAGGCCAACTGTGGTGGATGATGCTGCAAGTAATAAGCCCACTAGCTTTCATTTCCAGTCTGGTCTTCACACACACCTGCATTAAAAGGCATCAATAGAAGCTTGGAATACAACCATTCTTCCCCGGAAAGGTGACAAATACTGGCCAACTACACCAATAAAGGTTGTCCAAGAAAAGCATCTTAAATGAAGGCACTAGTCATAAGAAAAAACCAGATGTATTAAGCATTTTTATGTGAAAACAACTGCTAAAATTTACGATACTAAATAATTAAAACACTAAATAACATTTGTGAGCAGCTTCCTCTGAATCTACTTATGAGATGGAACAGAATAGTAAGCGGTAGCTGTTAGTCAACGACAGGCATATTAAGAATTGAAAGTTCTCGCTATGCAAATCCAAAAATAGTTTCTAATATTTTGCATGATAAGCCATTAAAAGTGACCACCGGGAAGCCGTGGGAAGCAACTTACTTGATTGCTTCGTGACAAACACAATCACTGCTAGATCATGAATCCATGAATCTTCATGAGATGTCAAAGAACAGAAGCAATAATTGCATCAAACATCATGAGGAAGCAAATGAAACCATGAAACTCACATTCCATACAATTATGTTAATTTCCTGAAATGTAATAGATGATGTGGATGCACTAAACTGAGAGTTAAGCATCAAAAGTTGCAAGGATATTCTTGTTTGAAAAATGAGAATAAGAAACCTGCATTTTCTTGAAAAAAGTAACCGGTGATCCCTTAAAATGCTATAGTTCTCATCACCTGGAGCGATTAAATCTCTTGAGAGAATCTACATGAACTCTTCTGATAATAACGCTATTAAGCTTCTGCTCCAAACATCTAGTTCGTAAGTTACGGATAATCTAAAGCTATATTTAGATAGAACCTACACAAGTAGGTTGGATAATTACAATGTATATAAGCAAATATTAACAGAATTAGCTTTGAAGATTTTGTTTCATACATGACTTAATAAGCTCCCAACAACACAACTATGAAGTTATCCACCAACTATGAAATATGCAATCAAATAGATAGAAAATTAGTTCAGAAAGGTTTTACTTTTAGGTATCCAATTTACAATGTATGAGATTAATAAGCTACACAAAACCTAAATCATCCATCAAAAATTCTATTTTCTTCCACAGAATAAATGGTTCAAATCCTGATAAACGGTGGTTCAGCATAAATGAAAGATAATTAGCATGGAGATCATTTAAAAGGTAAACATATATGGCAGTAATACAAAATTCAACCCGAGAATGGTGTTGTTTCGTTTTTTTCCAAGTGCTAAGATCAAACAGAACTACTGCATCTGAAAATAATCTTTTGGGTGAACAGATTAAGCCTGTATTCAAACGGTTTAACTACCGAGATCAGTAAGTCTCAACACTACAAAACAGATCAAGAATGGGTTCAATTGAAGATGTAAAAGGACAACAATTGGAAAGGCGAAAGCTTTATACCCTATATCTTGATGATCTTGGCAGCTTTGACCACAGGATTAGCCTTAGCAATCTCCTCCCTCCCCAACGCCTTGTAATCGAATGAGCAATCATGAGTGTCGGAATACCGGTGGCGACCGCAGAAGAGATCCCCGCATCGGCACCGGAATCCGGTCAGCCCCACCTTTCTCCCGCAAGTGGAGCACCCGTTGATGAATTTTACCTGCGGTTTGGATTCCTCCTCAGGCTTCGACTCCTTGTCGGTCTTGGGCGTGGTAGATGCCGCGACGGCGGTCTCCGTAGCCGTAGTCTCCGCTCTCGGGTTCGGTGATTGCTCGCAAGGTTTCAAGAACAGAGACGGGGGTAACGGGGACGATGATGGAGGAGCGGGGGTCGACGGGGAAGGGGAGGAAGGTTTGAGGATTTCGGCTTCGTCTTTGTCAAGATTACAACTTTCTCGAGCCATTTGATGCACTGGAACAGATGCGAACACAAGCAGATCGAGGATATTGGAGCCGAACAGGATTAAGAACTACGAATAAGTTTCAAGGATCGATTAAAGAGGGATATCTGAAGTCTCCAATCGACGTGATGGATGAAAAAAAGAGGTTTTCAGGACGGATTCATAAGAAATAAAATAAAATTCGATCTCAAGCCTCAAAAAGGGACGAATTTTCCAACAAAAAAAGCGCAAAAAATCAGTAGTCAGGAGGGACTAAATCTGCAGCGGATCGATCAGGATGTAAGCTTCGTTGAACGCGAAATCGAATCGGAGACAGGATGAGGCTGTCAGAGATTTTTCCCCATGCTTCCTAGGAATCAAGTTCGAAGGGCAGCGACAACCGAGAAGATGATCAGAAAGAGGGGAACCCTGATCGATCCGATCGAGGAAGTGGCGAAAGAATCGGTGGAAATAGGGGAAGATGAAGGAAAAGTAAAGGTGGGAACTTCGGAGGCGGTGGAGGAAAAGGACGAATAAATGGGAATACATCCGTCGCAATACAAATGATAAGGCGATTAAAATAAAGCAAAATGGTCGAAATAATCTTCGTGTCCAAGCGAAATTCCACGCTGTAATATTCTTTTCTTTTGCCGCAACACATTTCATTCAACTTAAATTAGATTAAAAATATTTATTAATTAATTTTTGAAAAAGACTTTCACAATATCCCGATTCAACTCAGAACGGATCGAGTCTGAGCGACCGACTGATTCAACTCAGATCGGGTCGAGTCTGAGTCGAGCTGATTTGTCCTCCGATACGATTGAACCACATGGCTCAACCTTCAACACAAACCACCACCCCAACCCAACCCCACGCGCACCCGTGCTCTAAACGCAGCCTCTCTTTCTCCCCAACGACTGCGGCAGTGCGGGTTAGCCTCGGTGCACGGTGACTGATTTCGTCTCCATCGGCGAACGGCGGCAGCTTCTTCCCCTCCCGTCATCTCTCTCTCTGCCTCTCGTCCTCCTCCTTCGCCGTCGCAAACTCCCTTCTCCGCCCTCCTTCCTCTTCCACTCCGTCGTCACAGCTCCGTCTTGACCGGAATCCGGTCAGCCCAGCGCCTTTGACCACACTGGGCAGAAGGGGAATCCTTCCATTTCTCCGTGCCGTAACATTCGTGCTTGATGCTTATCCCTTGATCAACAGTAGAAGACTCGAGAATCTGTCATCGTCGGGCCTTCGAGGATTAAAAGAAAATCCCATCGATCACAAAGACGAAGCGCGAGGACTGTTTTGGCCATGGAAGAGGGAGCGAAGGGCGGTAGCGGAAGCTCAGGGCTCGAAACCCTAGTCCTTGAGAAGGTTGGGGAGGTCTCATCCGCGATCGATGCCGCGAAGCACGTCGACGAAGTGATCTGCGCCCTCTACTCCCTTGCTGTCCGCATATTTCCCGTCGACTACTCTGCCCTTTGCGGTTCGATTTCGGATCCTTCACGTCTCTTTCTCTTGGAATGGGTCTTTTTGTCGTACTTTTTCTGTCGTAGTGTCACTTATTTGTTGAATGATAGATGGATTTGCACTGAAAAGGAAAAAAAATACTTAGGAGCTTATGATTGGGAGAGGCATCTGAATTTTTTGACGTGTCTGAAAATTTATTTATTTTCTTAAAACAAAAAGGCTCATTGCAATATTTGGTTACTTTGCAGAGACCATCGATCCTGCTCAGAGAAGCAAGGTACTACTCTGGTCCACAATGCTACTTGGTTTTATATCTCACACAGAGGAGGTTCTTAACGTTTTGTGTTATCTATTTATGCAACTACAATAGTGTCCACAAGAAAATTCTGAACTTGATGTGAAAAATAAATAATGTAAAGATGGTTGTAATTCTAATTAAAGGTGAGATAATGCCTGGAATCGAAAACATAGATGCAGAGAAGAAGAATTCATTGATAAGAAAAAGGTGCTAGGGTGAACATCCAGCTAAAGATTGAAAACTATAAGAGTGGCTCTGTGCCCAAGGCCTTGTGCACTGGTGTACACCTGTGGATTTTCAATTGAAGGGGTGTTTCTTCTCAGGGACTTTCGAGTTAAATTTTATTTCGAACAAGAACTTATGCTATATACAATCCCTGACATTCAATTCCAACAATTATCTATATTTAGTTTAGTAGCAGTTGTATAAGGTCCCCTAAAATCATGTTTGTTTGCGATGCACTTATATACTTACAAACATGTAGTTATCGTCATTTATGAATAAATTCTCTCTTCCTGGAACTTGCGATGGCTGGAATGAATGATCCATTTTGCATATCTTGAAACCTGTTCAAAGATCCTGTACACCCCGTAGTAGTAAACTAGGATGTCCTCAACATAGAGTTGAACTCAGATTATGAATCTTCTTTTACTTGCATTCAATTTAGTCCAGTTGCTTACTTGCATGAATATGTAGTTTGGGACACTCTTCATGGCTTAATTTTTGGGTGTATTGCTTTAGATATCACTACATCCTTTGAATGTTAGAAGTGTTCTTTGCCAGATTAGTGGTTGAAGCATTAACCATTCTTTGTTTTCTTACTTTTACACAAATCTTTTGATTACAGATGATTCTTTTTTGTCCATCATCCATATTTATTATTTTGAAAGGATTATATGAATAAACATACTATGCATGCTTTAATCTCCTATATTAGACTGAGCTCACGATTTTGAGATTTGATCCACTTCGAGTGTCCATTTTTTTTGTTTTATGTGTGGGGGTTCAGTGATGGGTGTCACATGGTGCTTACAGTCCACAAATAACCCTTACCATAATAGTAACTTGTGGCTGACTAGATCCATGCCTTACCATGTTAGCATGAGGGATTCTGGAAGAAGCTGCACTGTCCTTACTAAGCATGGAGAACTGTATCTAGTCTTTCAGCTGCAACAAAATTTTGAAAATCCTGAAGTTAAGTGTTATGTTTTTGCTTCCAGTTGAGAGAATCAGCCTAATCTAGTTGACTTTGATTGACATCAAACCCTTCCTGCTAATAATATGGTCAAGAAATTGGTCAAAATTGGATCAACCTTGGATGCTATTGATACATATCGGATGTGTTGTATCAAAATTGACAAATACCACAAACTGAGGCCTTCTTATTTTGTTTACCACTGTTTTTCAGGTACATGAGATACTATCTCCTGCCCCTGCTGAAAGCGGTGAATGGAGGCAGGCTTTCTACTATGGACCTGCGTTTCCAACCTTGGCTAGGATATTGATCTATAGTAAGTTTCATTCTTTATTTGAAACATCTTTATTGTGATAAGATATGCTGGACCTAATAGAGTTTTCTCTAAGTTGACACATATTTCTATATGTAAATATATGAATTATATATCAATTTTTTCCTATGATACCATATGACTAATGCTATCTTCAAATTTTCAAATCCCATGGTTGTCCGTATATACTGATTTTTATGGTTCTAACATGTGTATGTACTGATTTATCACTAATCTTGTGTTCAACTTTTTCCTCTCTTTTCTTCATTCCTTTATCTACGAAGAAAGCAGGAAAAAATAAACTTCTTCTGCCCCTTTTTTCCTTCATTCTCTCCTCCTCATTTGTTCTCAGGCTTGGCTGCACCCTTCCAGATTGCCTCCCCTTGTCTCATCATTCTCATTCCATTCTCGGATGGGGCTAGTTGGGTCTGGGAATCAGCAACTTTGCTTCCTCATCCCTTCCTCTTGCATCCTTTTTCTCTCTTTTCATTTTCCTTTCTAGTTTATTATCTGACAATTGGAACTGTCTGAATTGGTCAAGATGTCCAATTCTGTTAGAGATCTGTTGATGTTGATCAATTCTGGCTTTTGGCATTGAAGTGGGCAAAACGATCTAAATCAGGTTGGCTGATTTGGTGAGCCATGCTTGTCTGCTAAACTGAAAATTAAGGTGTATATGTGCAAACATGAACCTTTAGAATGATGCATCCAAATACTTTTTTAATAACTAGCATTTGATTTGTGAATGTGATATATTCTTTAGTAATTATAATTCATATCTCCATTCGGAAAAATAGACTGCAACAATTTTATTGTAAGAACTTGTTCTTCATTGAAAAGCCTGTGCGAGTGCATGCTATTAAAAATGCAGAATTAATTTGAGCTGATGGTAACATTCTTTGTAAAGAAAGTAGCTTTAGATGACTGGCACACGTTTTAGTAAAAGGTTTTCTAAGTGCTTGATAATTGTCATATCTAATGTGCAGATGTTGCAAAAGACTGGCTTGCATGCTTTTCTTCATCTACGAAGAAGCAGGTTTATGATTCATTTTTCGTTCAAGGACCTCCAACTGAAATAGTACAGGTCCTTGTTCCTGCTTTGGTGCACGGTTATGATGATGCTATCTACTCGAATATTGAGAGGTACTTACTGTACCATCTGATTGATGCCACAATTAAGTTGATTTTGGTACTTTGGAGCAGTATGAAAGTTATTTTACAGCAGAGTTAATTAAGATTGTGCCTCATTTAGCAACAATGGTGACTGCAATAATAAATCATGTTAGTGCGTCACAACAAATGTACTTCCTAGATCATATTACTCGTCAAACCTCTTTTAACATACCATGATTTTGGCCTTATTTGACCAAATCATTTGAGGAATCCTTAGCTATTACTTATATTTGGTGGTAGTATGAGAATCCAGATGTCATGAAAAATCATTAGAAACTTTAGTTTTTATTGGTACATGATAAGATGTGTATGTGATCAACCATATATAATGCTCTTGTTTATCTAGATCTTGATATGCTGATTATACTGATTTAATACTGAGCATAGTTATCGGGATCAGATCGAACCAAGTGGTGGTGCTGGAAAAACCGGGAACCGGACCATTAACCAATCCAATTCAATTATTGGAATGGATATGTTCAAAAACGGGAATGAACCGATTAACCCGGTTGGATTTTGGATAACCAATATAAAACCGACTGACCGAGTACATAAAACCGATCCAAATTACTTAAATACGCTTAAACTTTTTTATTATTTATTCGAGAGGGTATTTGAAATTAGGGTTAACCTTATTTAAATATGACAGATGATACTCTCAATCTTGATGAGATTTTAATGATATCAAAAAGAATATAAGGGAGATGAAATTAGAGCACGCTATATAAGAAGAATTTGATTTGAGGACAAATAAAAATGAGGAGAACGAAAAAAATATTGGAACAGATAAAAATGAGTTCGAAAATTTAGATTATAATACAAAAATTTACTACATGGGTTAGAATTATCATGGCATATTGATGACTAAAAAGTTTCCATCTAATCATGAATTCATGATAATTATGTTGGATAAACTATTTCTTATATATCATTGAACAATTGATTTTAGATTGGATTAATGTAATTACGACCAAGATTTTTTCATGTGTTATTTGATCTGGATAAATGTTTATAACTTTATATACACAATGTTGCTTGATATTATCATTCCACATCTTCTATCTATTTTTTAATTAGTTTTAATATTTTAGATTTTTACTATATATAATTTTAAATTGTTTAATATATTTTAAAATATTTTTAATTTAAACATGTGGTTCGACCAATTGATCCACCGGTTCAACCAATGACCCAGAGAACCAAGGCTTGATCGAGTCTATTCTGGTTCCGTTATGATAACTATGATGCCAAGTCCTTGAGATTCATAGATCATTTGCTTCGATATTGGTTTATGTTTTCACCTCATTACTAATCGTTCTTCTGTTGTATTATTCTATTTTTCTAAAACAAGGACTATGATAATATAATTTTAGTTAAATACACCTTTTTGTATTACTTATACTTATCACTTGCATAATTTCTTTATGAGTAACAAACTATCAATATTATCAGATAAGTTGATAATTTAATCATAGCATAATTTAGCTTCTTCTTCTTTTTTTAAATCTATCCATTGTTTTCGCTGCAGATGCACTAGGTGATACTTAGACCACTTGCATATCATGGTTGTTTTTGGAAGATTTGAATATAACCATTAACAGTCAACCACCGTTTGATGATCAGCACGTTCTATCATGGTTCAAAAATTTGATCAGTCAATGTTTGTTAGTTGATGTGTTTTGATGATCAACTTTTGCTATTCATCTATTGTTTGACTTTCAATTATCAAATTGTCATTGGTGATTGATGATTGCCATTCAACAGGATAGACTGTCCATTGACTATCACTTACTGATTGGTCATCTGCTGGCAATCAACAATCATCTATTGACAGCTTGTTGATACTTGGTGATCATTAACTGATGGTTGTTGGTATGCTGAAGATTATTGACTGAATATATAGTACGTTTTTGGTCACTTATCATCATGGTCTATTGGATAATTGATGATTAGTGATCATCAATCTGACTGCTGGTTTGACTGTTATTGGAAATGTCTGTCAATTTGTTAAAGAACAAAAGATTACCGACTTGATCTATGCGAGCAACGGCTGTCTTAATGATTTCCTTCATCACTTACACACTTTCGGAATTTTGAGCTGTCACTTACGTGGCAAATGTACAGGATCATATAGCCATGGCCAATCCCTTGTCTCACCACTCCATCTATCCATCTCTCATTATAATTTGATATGATTTCTAGTGACTATATCAATATTGGATCTTTACTGACTGTAAATGATGTGTACTAACTTGTTAGTTAAATATAACCCAATATCCAGACTAACCTAACAGATTTTGTTCTTGTGGTGTTCATTATATTTCTTATCATTTCCTTTCTATGTGTAAAGCAGGCAGCATTTATCTTTTCCTCTACTATGTATATTACAGGTTACTGGTACGATGCTTGCTTAAGAGCGAAGGGATACGGCATATTATCGGCGAATTTAGAATCCAATGTAGCAGTAGCAAACATGATTATGCACTTAAGCCAGAGATGTTAGCAGTCATGTCTAGGGTTGCACAGCTTCTCACTTCTGTTCCTGACAAAGCAAGATTGCAAGCCTCATCCGCACTTTCATCGCAGTATCCTTCTGAGATATTGTCTTGGTTCTATAGATGTAATTTTAACGATTCAAAGCTCAATTTGGATTCTGTTTGAGGATTCTGGAGCTTCATGTCATGTATCATGATTCCTTTTCATGTTGATACCAGGAGTGCGCTTATTGTTGGTTCTTAAAATTTTCACATTAAGATCATATGCTCATTTAATTTGCCCTTTTTTCTTTTTATAATGTTTTATCAACATCATCTCCTCTCAGTAAAATCAGTCATAGAAATCTCTTCTATTTCCTAATGTAGATTACATTTCAAGGATACCTTTCATTATCAGCTATTTTCTGTTTTTATCCTTGATTAGCTACTAGCTTGTTCTTCCAGCAAATGGCTAGACAACTTCTGTGTGGAGCAGAAGATTGTAACTTTGAAATGTTGAACCCAAGAGATGCCTCCGATGCAAATACTGTGGATGGCTCATTGTTCTTTATCGGCGAAACATTTTCAAGGATTTGCAGGCGTGGCTCAACAGGTGATAAAAAAATAGTTTAATGCTAAGTCTGGTCCTGCAAATTATTATTGTTCCAGCAAAGCAACTTATTGAAGTTAACTTACCTGACAGTAGATAGGTTAATTATAGGCCAAGCAGATGTTAAAATTTTACTTTTAACATTTAATATGAGCAATTGATATAAATTGATCACAAAAACTTTACTTTTAACAGTTAGGTGTACCATTGATAGAAGATAAAATGAGGAAAAACCATTAGAAGGATATATGCATGTTCAATGGAGACCTATAAATTCCCTGGTGAGGTAAGATGAATTGATCAATATTAGTGATGAGGAAAAGTAGAGGACACATAGGAAAATTTTATATGAGCAGGAAAAGGAAACTTGACTGCTTTATGTAACTAGGGATATTCACCTACCCAGAGCTTAATGGGAAGAAAAAATTCATGCAAGCAATCCCAAATAATTTGGATCTGTGGCTAGTTGTTGTACCTTCTAGTATACAATTGTAAGAGATCTTTAATAAAAGAATGAAATGTAGTTAACCATTATCTTTTTATTTGAAACTTTTTCATTTTTACATATTGCTCCATGAATATCATTGGGCTGTTCCATGTTGTGTTTCACAATTAGAACAGTCTTCATATGTTACTGGGCTATCATCTTAATTGTTGATTTACAAGTTGGATGGACCACTAAATGTAATGTATGCCACGCAATATCGTCAGATTTGGGAATTTTAAGATCTTGCTAGTGTCCTATTTCTATATTGTTTTAGTCATTAAGTTACTATTTTTCAGATATTCTACTCGTAAAGGTGATCCCTAGGATTCTTGATCACATCCGAAGCTGCTTGTCATCGAATGCTGGTTCTGTTGCTTTTAATATGATTGAATCTAGTCCAAAATCCCATTTTTGGTTGTTCATTATGGAGGCAATGAAAGATCAATATGCCATTGAAAGATTTTCTGAGGAGCTACTACGGCAATTAGCAACTCAGAATGTAAGTGATGTTGAAGCTTATTGGACGCTTTGGTTGTTGTTTCATCGGATTGTCAAGCAAAAAACTAATATTAGGTGAGATGGTGTCACCATGTTATCTATGATAGCAAGTTTGTTGCTATTGTGTTGTTAATATTCTTCCTCCCAATTGGTGCATATTCTGAATGTGTTTTTGATATTAAAGATTCAAAATTCCCTAAATCAATAGCTACAGGAAAAGAACTTCAGCAAAAAAAAAAAAATGATTTGATATCTACCGTCAAGCAATAGTTTGTCAAACTCCTATCTATAAATTATAGGTTGCTCTTAATGAGTAAGATCATGCATGTGTACATGAAATCTTGAATCTAAAATGCCTACTCTGGATGATATATCTTGCATTATTAGTTTTTTTTTTTTCCCCACAGAAATCATTGCTTCTATTCAATGATTAATATTGTCATTGCTACGACTGGTTAAGTCATTATCTAACTAGTTGTGGTCTCATGATAAAACTCTGATCTGATACAGCAGATACTGACTTTTCATCTGGTTTCTTAAGTTTGACATATAATCACATATAGCTTCAATCTGGAGTTTAACTTTGACACACATTTATGATGTTTGATGCCTGAGTGTGTAAAAATACAGTATGCTTACCTTAACTGCACTTTTTAATTATGCTCATTTCAGGTACATCTTTGTTGACAAATTTGTGTTTTGGAAAGTATTTCCTATCTGCTGCTTGAGATGGATTCTTCAGTTTTCGGTTTTTGAGTGCCCACCGAATTTCGATTCTGAGGCAAGAGCCCAGAGGACATCATCTTTTCTAGATGTATTGCATCGAATAATTAGCATTTGGTCCAGGCGTGAGTTTGTTCAATCATCTTCTATGGAGCAGCAAGCTTGTATCCTTCTGAGCAATAGTTTCTTAGTTTATTTTTCTTTTCCGTTACTCTTTTGTACTTCCTTAAGTGAAAATCAGATGTCACTTATGCTGTTGCTTTATGCATTGAGAAAATGTCTAAAGAGGAATTAGAAACAACCAAAGATATATTGCATTCTATTCTTCAAGGAGTCAGCTGTAAATTCTTCTTCTAGATTAAATAATTTTATGTGAATTTCTACCAAAGATTCTATAATATTTTTTTATTAAACTTGGTTCTAAGATTTGTAGGTAGACTGGAGAGCCCAATTGATTTAGTTCGGAAGATGGCTAGCTCTGTTGCATTGGTATTTTCTAAAGTTGTTGATCCAAAGAACCCTCTCTACCTTGATGATGATTGTTCTGAAATTATTGACTGGGAATTTGGGTTTAAAAGAAAGGATGTGGTAACTACAGATGAAACTAGAAAAGATAAACTAAATGGTACTCTGTCCAAGGATATGGAAAAAGATAAACTAGATGCTACTCTGTCCAAGGTTACAGAAAGTGCCTCTCATGCTAAAAGGCTGAAAGATACAAAGCATCATGCTGTAGATGGTGGTAAATTGATTTCAGAATGCAGGGTGAATCATTGTGCTGGCATGCCAAACAATGAACATGCCTCTGCTGAAGAGGATGATGGTGAAGGCAAGAATTCTGATGCATCTTCAAGTGACTCACTAGAACCATATGATCTGTCGGACGGTGATACAGATATGAAACTTTTCTCCCAGCTTGGTGATATTGCTGCAGCATTACGGAAACCAGATGATCCAGATGGTGTAAGTTGCTGTGCTTACTTTATATAGTCATTGTCAGGTTATCGTCTGTCAAAAATTTTCACCTATTTGAAAGTTTAGTGAAGCTATTAATGAATGCCCCCATTTGAACATTCATAATGCCTTACTTATAGGTGGAAAGAGCACTGGACAGTGCTGAAAAGCTTGTACGAGCAACACCTGATGAGCTTCCCCATTATTCAGGTGATCTTGTCAGAGCATTAGTGCATGTTCGTTGCTCTGATGTAGCAGTTGAAGGAGAGGAAGATTCTGCTGAAGGAAAAAGGCAAAAAGCACTGGTTGCGTTGCTTGTCACATGCCCATTTGAATCATTAGATGTGTTAACCAGATTACTATATTCACCAAATGTGGATGTTAGCCAACGGATTCTGATTCTTGATGTCATGACTGAGGCAGCACAAGAGCTTTCAGAGAGTACGATCATTAGAATGAAACATCAGCAAAGGAATTTAATATCAAACATTTCAGGTCAACCATGGTTTATTCCTAGCAGTAGAGGACCACCTGGAGCTGGTCCTTGGAAAGAGGTTTCTGATCCTGGAACTTCTATCAGTTGGTCCCACCGTTATGAAAGAGAAATTCCTTCAAGAGGTGGTCAAATAAAGTCAGGAAAATCTCGTAAATGGGGTCTTGTAAAAGCCAAGGATCCAGAGTTGGAATCATCAAGAAACAGATTTCCTCTTTATGCTGCTGCATTTATGCTTCCTGTAATGCAAGGATTTGACAAAAAAAGGCATGGAGTAGACCTACTCAACCGGGACTTTGTTGTCCTCGGAAAACTAATCTACATGCTTGGTGTATGTATGAAATGCAGTAGTATGCATCCTGAAGCATCAGCTTTGGCTCCTCCACTTCTTGATATGATTAGATTTAGGTAGTAGAAATTTGATTTTTTTTTTTTATATGTGAATCTAAAGACTGATGACCTCACAGGAGTGGTTTTATTGAATTTTCTTCAGGGAGTTATCACATCATGCTGAAGCATATGTCAGAAGATCTGTGCTTTTTGCTGCATCATGCATACTGGTTGCTTTACATCCATCACATGTTGCATCTGCTTTAATTGAAGGTAATCAGGAAATTTCCGATGGACTTGAGTGGATTCGGACATGGGCACTTCATATTGCCGAATCGGATCCAGATGCAGAATGCTCAACGGTATGTATATTAAAGCCCCAACCACAGAACATGCTGTCTCCATTTGTTAATTTTAAATATGAAAATTTTAACTTCGAATTGATTATCTTTATTTGATAATAGTACTCCAAGAAGCAATTTATAGTAAAGAATAGTTGCAATATGATTATTTAATTTCAAAGACATTCAAAATTGCTAAATTTTAGAATCCATGTTGGCTTAGGATTAAACATTCCTTTTCTGAAGATGCTGCATGGTTTCCTGCACTAGTTTTTAATCATTTCTTTACATTTATATCCTTTCCTTTTCAGGCCTCAACTCATGAAATTTTCTACTTGTACATATAGTTGCACCTGAAGTCATTTATGCACATAAATTCCCTCATTCCTTTAACATTTTTTAGTTTTGTTTAGCATGATCCATGAGTCTTACATGTGTCTTATTGCTAAAATGTGGAAATTAAGATATGAAACTATCACCATTATGCCATATATCATTCTAAAAGAAAAATTCTTTGTTTGCACTTTGCCAATAAATCTAAAAAATATAATATGTGATTTATGGATTCTCATTGCAAGTTAGGAACATAAGTATTGGATTTTGTTTTACAAGAAATGAATTTTATTGCTAACAGGTTACAGATTTTCATCAACATATTCTTTGATTTATGAACTTGAAGCTTGGACTACAACACACCGTAATGGATTTTCTTTTCTGAGAAATGAACTTTGTTCCAAACGTGTTGCAGATCTTCATCTAAATGTTCTTAAATATATTAACTTGAATCTTGGATTACAACATGAAGTAACATAAGGTTACTTGTCTGCATTATTAAGACTAGTTATATAGATAACTTGTTTAATGAGATAACAGTTCAACAACTCTATCAATGACAGATCTGGTTAACTAGCCACACTATCAATGACCAATCTCCATAATGTGAAAAATAGCAACATGAATGCTCTTCTGATTTCATTGGAAATATGTATTGATATTGATACTTCGAATCAATAGCAAATTTCATCAACTAAAGAAGACATTATTAAAGTAACTCTTCCCCATCATCCAAAATCCTCAGTGTGACATTTATGAATGAAAAGTATTGAAAGAATTCTAGTTCATACCTTGGTTACTGTTTTACAGCAAATCTGTCAATAGATTGGGGTGTCTTATCATATATTCTTCAGCTTATTTGTTTATTCATTTTTTACTTGATACATCATATATGTACTGTGACAACGAGTTATCTTAATATGCAGATGGCCATGACATGTCTTCAGCTTCATGCTGAGATGGCTCTCCAAACATCCCGTGCACTTGAGTCAGCCAAGTCTGTCAAAGCACGAACAAATACCCTACCTTTGAAGTTGGATGATATTATAATACCATTCTCGAACATGAGATAAGAAATGAGAACAATCTGTAGTTGGATTTTGATGTACTTATGCCCTCTTTTTCTATCATTTGCTTGATCTTCTTTATCTTGCAGAAGCAACAAATAACTTGCCTCATCCTATGAGGTACAGATACAATTAAAGGTTATTTTATGAACTACATATACTTGTTTAATTTGTTAATATAAGTGAAACACACAATTAGCTGTTTTTCTAACTCTTGTGTAGAATAATGGTGGTATGCTTGGTATGTATCTGTCTGAGCTAAACCAATATGGTATTGGACTAGTTTCAACATTAAACCAATATCTTTCTTTGACATATCTCATCAGTATCAGTTAATACTGTTAATATCACTGTTCACTCCAAGCTACAAAAGTGCATCTTATGTTCAATGCATTCAACATCTTTAGGGTCTAGTAGAAAACAGCTGGATGAAGCAAGATATTATAATTTCTTTGAATCATGTTACCACTTAATGATACATCCTAATAAGAGCATCATGAATTTTGATTGGACTGTCATACCAGTCCCATAATTGAAGTGTTATTTTGATATAGAAAGCCTATTAGGAGGCTTTATTTGCAGCAGGAGGTTGATACTCATTTTGTAAGGCTATGTACTGATTTCATCATTTTGTTTCTTTGACAGCATCAAATAGATGCTATAACACTTAACAAGCGTAGGATGTTGTGTCCAGTGTTATATATATATATATATATATATATATATATATATATATATATATATATCTATCTATCGTACCAAACGAATATCGAAACATTAGTATAGTATCATATTTTAAAGTATTGTGTTATCATAATTAAGTACTATCTTCTGGAAGTCATGTATGCTTCGCGGTTCTCTCACGTCGACCGCTGTCTCAAAATAATTAAGTTCAAATCAATGGTTGTACAGCCATAAAGCCTTTATATAACTCAATATGTGAATCAAACCTGCATGGATGCGTGATGGAGGCCATGCAATGTTCCTAATTTTTCGAGTACTAAATAACATATTCTAACCGGGCTTTTGAAAACACGTTCCTTCATGTTTTTATTATTTAATTATTTGAATTTATTATGTTTTTGGAACACAATAATTTCCTACCTTCTCAGTGAAGAAGAGCCAAAAGCACGTCTTCATCCTTGTGTTCCTTTTCTTCTTTCTTCCAGAGACATTGGCCTATGTTCCAGAAACCTTACGTGCCAAGTCACACTTTATCTTTCTTCTTTCCCACTCTCAGATAATAATAATAATAATAATAATAATAATAATAATAATAATAATAATAATAATAATAAAATCTTGGGGCGTAACATTCTCGATGCCCACGTGACTCGAGCCCCCAATAACCCATGTCACGTGATGGCAAGCTCCACTTGGACCCCATGCGGCTTCCCGCCATTGCGCGTTGAAACGTGGCACCAGGCTATCCTACTTTCGATGCCATGTGGCGTTTTGACCGGCTCGTTAACGGTCCTCGGGCACATCGAAGCGTTAGGAGAGCCAAGAAAAAGCGATTTGCCATCACCAATAGTACCGGTTCGCCACGATGTGGGACCGAGACTGCTCCCAATCCATGTCGCTGGGTATTTGGGCGGGTGGAATAGTTGCTCGTCGTATATTTCCATCACCCACCTTGGCTTCCCCTATATAAGGACAAACCGCTGGCCTGTTTCACGAACTCGAATGCTCTTCTCGGCGTTCTCCTCGATAGCATTTCGACTTCGCTCTAGTTTCTGATCGTGATGGGTAAAACAGTCTTTCTCCCCTTCACATCGTTCATCTTCTTAGTCTTCTATTTGGCTTGTGATCTTATTTGTTGGTTCGGATTTGTAGGCAAGATCAAGATCGGGATCAATGGTGCGCTTCTCTTGCCCTCTGTCTTCCTTGTATCTCCTTAGAGGGATGTTTCTTTGAAGTACCGGTGATGATTTTTAGGGTTTTTTTGGTTTGTAAATGGAGCGATGCTTTATCGATACACGTTGATTTGTAATATCGTAGGGTTCGGAAGGATCGGGCGATTGGTGGCGAGAGTGGCTCTCCAGAGCAGCGACGTGGAGCTCGTCGCTGTAAACGATCCTTTCATCACCACCGATTACATGGTAAGACGCTCCTCGCCTCTCTATTCCGTTCTTACTTGAAGCCTTAAGGATCCATACAAGACAAGCTATCTGCTAATGGATTGACTATATGTCCAAGAGTAAGCCTGACTTGTTTGCTCAGATTCAGAAGAGACATGTTCCGTGAACACTCGGAACCCTTGTGGTCACTAATGGAGAAGATGGAACTTCCTTGCTCATCTAAGTGGCAAGAAGAATCGACGACCATGCCATTAGTAGTTAAAATTATACAACTTCTCTAGTCAGATCGAGTCACTTATTTGGTCGTCCATCTCTACAAGAACATGGCCTCCGGTGTTGAGATTGCCTATTTGTTATTCCTGACTTCACTGATGCAGTTTATGATCTTTGTGTGCACATAAATTCACACGTTCAGAAAAGAAAATCCTATCAAATGTTCCGTCATATTGTTCCTCCGGTTGCAATTTGCTGAATACTTGGTTTGCTCAAACTTATCGCTAGATCTTGTGTTTTATAGCATCTTCCGGTTGGATTGAGTTGCTCACTGTTTATGGCTTCGCAGACGTACATGTTTAAGTATGACACCGTGCATGGTCAATGGAAACACCACGATGTGAAGGTTAAGGATTCCAAGACACTTCTCTTTGGTGAAAAGGAAGTCACTGTTTTTGGACTTCGGTAGGTTGGATTTCAGTCTTCTTTTTCCTGATAGTGATCAAACTCTATGCTTCATATCGTTTGGAGGGTACTTGAACTTACTAGAATTGGTTCCTCAAGGAACCCTGAGGAGATCCCATGGGGTGAGACTGGTGCTGAGTATGTTGTTGAGTCAACTGGAGTTTTCACTGACAAGGACAAGGCTGCTGCACATTTGAAGGTCATCTCTATTATAATGTTTTTTCTGATGATATTCTCTCAGTTGGTTTTGCTATCATACTGATGGAAGTTTACACTGATGTTTTACTTGCTTTTGTGCATTCTTTAATTCCAGTTCCAATAGTGAACGTTTATTCAGACTTAAATGTCCAAAGAAAAGAAATTTAATGCAATTAATTATCAGTACATATTTTTCATGCTAGCGTTGGATTATCAACCTGAAAAGTAATTTGCATCTAACGGAATCAGGAAGGTGGATCAAACTTATTTTAACTTTGCTTTGATGTCAGAGATGGTGTCATGATGGCACTTGATGACCAATCTAAAATGACCAGGAAACTCGATTCAATTTTGCTATTAGGTGATGAATCTTAATTCATTTAGCTATCGCGCACAAATTGCAGCCTTAATCTCTGTCATGCGAAATATTCATTAACTTTTGATGGAGATTTTATAAGCTTCAACTTACTGTTTTGAGATAGAGAAAATATCTTCTTTTCCCCCTTCCATATCTTATCCTTGTATGATTGTATTTCATAATCATAGGGTGGTGCAAAGAAGGTAATCATCAGTGCTCCTAGCAAAGATGCTCCCATGTTTGTGATGGGCGTGAACGAGCATGAGTACATGCAGGATATTGACATAGTCTCCAATGCCAGCTGCACCACTAACTGCCTGGCTCCCCTAGCGAAGGTCTCATTTGCCTTCATATATAGTGTACATTAAAGAATGTGAAGCCTTTAGAAATAGAGCTCATCTCAAGTATGGCTGGATCATCTCAGGTTGTCCATGATAGATTTGGTATCATTGAGGGGTTGATGACCACAGTACACGCAATTACTGGTAATTTTTTTGTGAAACATATTATCACTTTTGTTCTTTCTTTAAACTCTATTTTTATGCTCAATGGCATTTTTTGGTTCTTTTTTATTTTCCTTTGTTTTTAGCTACCCAAAAGACTGTTGATGGACCCTCTAGCAAGGACTGGAGGGGTGGAAGGGCAGCTAGTTTTAACATCATACCGAGTAGCACTGGAGCTGCCAAGGTATGCTCATACGTTACTCTGTCAATGTTAATCCCCTCTCCAAACAGAGTTTAGTTGTCAGTCACACCCCCATTAGCTGGGGTCATCTTTGTTTAATACTTCAAATATGTATGTCTCCTATCTTTCTGTCTTGTTTGAATAATGCTTAAAAAATGTTTGAACTTCTTCTAGTTTGATCATGATTTCATACATGACATTCCATATTTCCATATCTGTAGTGTTTGAGCAAGTTTTGGAAACATTAAATGCCATTTAAAGGCCTCATTTCTCATCATATATATTACGATTTTTGAGTTGGCCTTGGTGTGTGGAGATGAATCATCTGAATAATGTGTTGAATGATTATAAATTATATAAGTTTTATAGATGTAAATAATAATTTAATTTTTTATTATCCTCGAATATTATAGCTTGCATCCTGGGTTTGAATCGGATCGTGGATGAATCATTTTATTTTTTATTTGATTAAAGCTTAATGTCTCATTTTTTGGTTCATCAGTGGCTTCACTTGCAGTTCTGTGTTTTCGTGATTGTCTAGGCTGTTGGGAAAGTTCTCCCTGCTTTGAATGGGAAACTGACGGGGATGGCTTTCCGTGTTCCTACTGTGAATGTCTCTGTGGTGGATCTCACTGTTAGGATTGAGAAGGCTGCAACATACGATCAGATAAAAGCAGCGATCAAGTATGTATTCTGAATATTTTTCTGTAGATACCAATTCTAGAACATTAAATAGTTCAAGCATATTGTTATCATATGCATGATATCAGAGTTTAGATATATTCTCTCATTAATAGGAATACTTGCTATGCTCGATCTCTTATTCTAGTCCGTGTGGCTTATGTACGGTGTCAGAGACCTCAGGTATAGTATTTTGATGCCAGAAGGCTTGGGCGGTGGTGTAATTTGTTCTTATGGTGGGAGTTCCTTATATGTATATCTTGCATTATTCTAGTCTTACTCCTCAATCATTAATGATAGGGAAGAATCCGAGGGCAAGCTGAAAGGAATCTTGGGTTATGTTGATGAGGACTTGGTTTCGATGGACTTTGTTGGCGATAACAGGTGCTGTCTTATGTGTATATATCACAAAGAATTTAGTATATGAACACTCATGGTTGCTGAGAGTACTCCCTGTTGCAGCTGCTTTTTATTCTGTTTAATTTGAATCGTTCAAACAGGTCGAGCATTTTTGACGCCAAAGCTGGGATTTCTTTGAATGAACATTTTGTTAAGCTCGTGGCTTGGTACGATAATGAATGGGGTTACAGGTAATTTAAAAACTTGTGTATCTTAGTTATTTTTGGTGGACTTCTCCTCTTACTGTCTTTTAAATTATTGTTATTTCTTTTTGAATTTTACAGCTCGCGTGTGGTCGATCTGATCCGTCACATGGCTACCACCAAGTGAAATTTACTTGCTTAACCCACTTTCTGCTGGTGTCGACTTGTTTGTGGTTTATGTTTTCTTTAAAATAATTACCGTGTGATTGGACTCGGGATGGTTGTGTGACGCGACTGATCTTTTGTCTTAGTCGAGACTCGCGTGGATCGAATCTGGAGGATCGTTTTTTCTACTGGTTGTGATTGGTATAGCCGGAATCACCAGGCTTCTTGCACCATGTTTTAGCTTCTGGTAATTAGCTGCTACTGTTTCTTTAGACTGAGGTGAGGGTGATTAGCCTTGCGGTCGAGAACTTTGTGCTCGGTCCGTGGGCTAGTGTTTTCTAACAATTTTACATGTTTCCAAGTTGTGTTTTCAGTTCACTCGTGGTCTCTATTTTCTACAGTTCATATGAAGTTTTTTTATTAAGCCTTTGAACCGATTAGAGTCTTTTTATCTTTTTGACAAATGTTTGCCAAGACAAAGTGCAGTGAAGAAGAATAACACAATGCAGAAAGAAGAACAGAGTAGTTAAATCTCTGTTAACAATGTCTGTAGTAAAGATCCTCAGAGTACATGACATTTCTCTGCCATCACCGCAACTTCACGAAAGCAGCATACATAAATCATAACAGCATACATAAATCATGGTTTCAGAGAACAATACTCCTGTGAGGATAATCTCCCCCACTGCCATGCCTCTCGCTTGGAGATGCATGTACACCAGAGCTAAATTTCTTCCCAAAGACGATCAGCTGCATCTTGTCGTAGTCAGCGAGCACACCGGCACCCTGGAACGGGGACTTGACCCCTCGTTCTTGACAATTTGGGTGAGAGCGTCGAGAGAGATCTTGTACTAGACAGCTTCTTCCGAGGCCATCATCATTCTTCTTCTTCCTGTGTCAAGATAATCATTCTTCTCCTTCCCGTGTCAACAGGATAATCATTCTTCTCCTTCCCGTGTCAATAGGATAAAGATACAAGGCTAGCTCCGTTGGTGATCAACCACAACAATATCCTGCAATCAGGGCTGATGGTGACAGAGATTAACGTGTCATAACATGCAATATGTCTATTGCAAGTCATCCAGATTTCTTCCAATCTGTAGATACAAAGCCTACAAGTCCAGTTGAAGTACTTGTAAAAAGTTTAGTGCTTATCCAATAAGTTTTGTGATTGGTATAGCCGGAATCACCAGGCTTCTTGCACCATATGTTTTAGCTTCTGGTAATTAGCTGCTACTGTTTCTTTAGACTGAGGTGATGGTGATTAGCCTTGCGGTCGAGAACTTGTGCTCGGTCTGTGGGCTAGTGTTTTCCAACAATTTTACATGTTTTCAAGTTGTGTTTTCAGTTCACTCGTGGTCTCTATTTTCTACAGTTCATATGAAGTTTTATTAAGATTTTATTAAGCCTTTGAACCGAGTAGAGTTCTTTTTATTTTGACAAATGTTTGCCAAGACAAAGTGCAGTGAAGAAGAATAACACAATGCAGAAAGAAGAACAAAGTAGTTAAATCTCTCGTAACATTCTGTAGTAAAGATCCTCAGAGTACAAGACATTTCTCTGCGAAACCATATTTCTTAAATCTCTCCGATACCATAATCATTCTTCTCCTTCCCGTGTCAATTTGATAATCATTCTTCTCCTTCCCGTGTCAATAGGATACAATCAGGGCTGATGGTGACAGAGATTAACGTGTCATAACATGCAATATGTCTACTGCAAGTCATCCATATTTTGATACAACGCAGTACCAAATGGTATCGCTCGATATAATCTGTATATACTGGTACACGGATCGTCTGATACCACTAGTAACAGTATTATACTATCGTAGTGTTATAATACTATAGTGCTATACTGTAACAGTACTAGAGTGATACAGTGCTTGGTACACTCTGGTGTACCGTTCGATACGTTCTAGTGTATCGTTCGGTATATCGATACCGTATAATCAATCTTAAAACATTGGTACGATACGATATTGTATACTTGGAACCAAAGACTTTCGTTAGTTAAGCCCGTATTACTTGTATTAAGATTATCTTATAAAATTAAGAAACCAAGATCCAGAAAAAAAGTACATCAAATCATTCACCAAAGAATGTAGTAGAATATGAAGCAAGTAGAATTTGCACGGAAAGCCAAAATTTTACCTGTCGATTTCCAGTGAGGACTACTGGCTTCGAAGGGTCATACATCCCAAAGTAAAGACCACGATAGACCATAATCCCAACGCATGAAATATTAAATCCTTTCTAAAGTCCAGCAATGCCAAACCCAACTGCAGGGTCTTCCGGTAAACATCACCAAGACCACTGAATAGCCGTTCCCCGCCCTTCTTCTCTGCCTTTGCATCATTTACCAAATGCGTACGAGCATAGTCCACAGAGTACACGAAAACCAGTGAACGAGCACCAGCAGCACCACCTGAAGCTAGATTGCCCGCAAACCATTTCCAGTGTCCATCTTTGTCTTTCTTAAAATTAAACATCCTTTTGAAGGAATCCTTGAAGGTAATGTTCAGAGCCTGGAAGCGATAAACTCGGTTTTTCAGTAAGTGGAGCTAAAGGGGGGAAAAAGCACAATAAGCAAAACGGTAAGAAGGGCAATTGGTATTCCAGAAAGTGAAACTATAAATCAAACTATAAATAATGCCATTTGTTTAATATATATAATGTGACTGCAAAAATTGTACATTCTTTTTTGTACAAATTATCATAAAACATGTAACAACTGGTGACTGGTTAATTTAACCTACTGATGCTCCATTTCCACATTGTAACAGCTGCTTGTAGAGAACAGAAATCATTCCAATAAGTAGGACATGCATCAAAGCCAAGACCAAGCAGCATGAAGTTTGACGGTCACACAGATTCCGCAATTTTAGTTACCACCACTATGCTGACAAACTAGATTACAGATCAATATCTGAGACTATAACACTGAAATCACTGTTTGATGATGGCTTATCTATGTTCACAACATAAGTTTTGATATTTAGACAAAACATGATCTATAGTACAAGAATGTTATCAACGAAGAAAAACATTATCAAAGTAAGAAGAGTTTCTGAGCAAAAGAACAATATCAAAGTAGTTAAAAGACCATGAAAACCAAGCCAAATCCAGCCTGTTAACTACCAGACATTTAAAGAAGCAGGTGCAAACTGAAACTTGACAATCCAACACGCCTTCATGGTGATTTTTGTATGAAGAAATCCTGGGATTAAATTGAATAAATGTGTAACACAAACACATATAAGTTTACCTGAGCGGGAAAATAACGAATGACATTAGCTGTGTTCCCTCTCCATAGAGACAAAGCACCTTCATCCTTAATCGTTCAGGCAAAGCTGTCTCTCATACAAAGAGTGGCTACACAGGCTGCAGTTCAAAGCTTGTGGACCTCGAGAAAATCTGGACCTGAGGGGGAATGGGCTGGCAACTTTCTGCATTACAGTTGGGTGATTAACTTGATCAGCCATGGCATGCCGATAAAATGACCTACAAAACAACAACTATGAAGTTCTGCAGAAGATATTCTGAGATTCAAGCAACATTACTAAGATAAATATAACATATGGTCACTGGCATATTACCTCAAAGCATGTGCAATTACCAAGTCGTAGTATTCCTTCAAAGAATTAACATGTCTACAGAAGCGGTGAGGTAGGAAAAAGTAATATGAACAAACAATGTGCATTACAGGACATACAAAATGTAATAGCATGAACAAAATAGAAGGAATAAATCATCATAAAAGCAAACTCTATTGTTAGTTCCAACTGAAATGTTATGATCACGGAACACAAAGTCTAATTACTAGTTGATCATTAAACAACAAAACTTTGCTCCAACTACTGCTACAGCTCTGTTATCTTTGTATTCTTAAAAAATCAATGGGTCAATGAAGATGCAGCTGGCAGATTTTGCGTTGGCTTCATGCATCTCTATTAATTTATAACTCATAGATGAAAAGGTGGATATTCTTTAGAGATCTGAGCAAATGAAGCCAAAACTGCAATCACGAATACCCAACAGGCACCCTTGACAAGGTAATATGGGTAATAATATCATCCCCAACAATCTCAACTATGTATTATAAATTTAGCCACATAAAAACCGCAAGTTATAAATCAAAATAGGTATCGTGATGAGATGAGAAGCTACAAGCTGCAAGATCTAAAACCTCCAAGTCACCCTGAGAGGTCAACCACCTCGAAAGCTATCGAGGACGGAATTTGCCAACAAGGATTACAGCAAAAGAGAGCAGATGGGATTCGTACACGAAATCAAGTATATAGAACAAAATCACCCTTAAAACCATTGCAGATCTACCTGATCTAACAGTTTGCAGGACAACCAAATCAACAGTCATACCCACCATATCCATGTCTTAAAACAAGATTCCCAACCCTAAATCGATCGAAGTATGAACGAGGAAATGGAAAGCGCGATAACGATATGGAGAAAGAAATAGATATCCACCAAACGGATCGCTTAATCAAAGAAACTTAGTAGAGAGCACACTTCTAAATATCTTCAAAAAGACTCGAAAATAGAAAGATGGAAGACAAGAATCGATCGATCCACTCAGATACATGATCAGCAATCACATAAACGACAAGGCTTTTAAAATAGATTCATATTCTTAGAAATCAAGAAAGAGTTCATATGGAAGTAGGGTTTTACCCTTCCGAAGCGTCTCCCTCTTTTCTCGGAGACAAGGCGAGATGCGTTGGAAACGCAACGACGAGAGCGAGAGAGAGAGTGGAGCGGTGAAGCGACTCCTGTGCTGTATCGAAGGGCTTTCTGTTAACGTGCAAACCATCGTCAGCGGGACTTGATATATTGACCGTTGGATCTCATCAAAGTACCGACGAGCAATATGATGAGCGGCGGAGCTTGATTCTTTGTAATTTGGACCATATATTTCGAAGGTGCACGTGGCGGAGTAAAAAAAAAATTACAACCAAGTCGTGCTTGTTGACCCGTTCGTATACCGACTACTGTGTACCTCCTATACGCAGGTGGGACCCGATCAGTGAAGGAAGGCGGCAGTGACGACATTCAAAAAGGTCGTCGGAGGCATACTTCCACCCGCGTGCCGGCCACGTGACCGAACGCCGCTACCTACTGAAGCGTGGCGAATCTCTATCGCAATTCAGGCGAACCGGCCGAAACGGCTTTACTGGAGAGGAGAGAGAGAGAGAGAGAGAGAGAGATCAGAAATGAGAATAATAATAATAAATATTTCGAATATCAATTTTCTTTTACTCAAAAGATTATTTAAGTCAAGAAAAGCTTAAAAAAGTGCCTCTCAAGACCAAAATAGGGCAGAATACAAAACTCAAGATACTTTTTTTTCCAAAAAAATAGCACGGTAAAAATAGTATTGAGTAATAGATTTGAGATTTAAATCTAACCTCATGTACGTTATTTAATATAATAAAAATAAAAATAAATGTACATGCACAAAATATGAATATTTATAATATTAACCACACATCACCAAAAACCTCATGCCACAACTGGAACAGGTCAACAACGTTGGCCAAACGACCGATTCCCACGCACGTAAAACGCTCCTCGCAACCACCAAGCTTTGAGGTAGCATCTCCGACTATCCATCCCGGCAACTGAAACACGCTATAAAACCCTCCTTCCCATCCCACATTCCTCCTCAGGCCTGCACAGGAGGAGAAACAAGCCACCCCAAATAAGTTTCTCTTTCTCTCTCGCTACCATCTCTGCCGTAGCTCCAAGGCCACCGTCGTCAGCAATGGAGATGGGAAAGATCGCCTGTGCCGTCCTCGTTGCCGCCGCGTCGGCCACCACCGCCCTTGCAGCCGAGGCCCCGGCTCCCGGCCCCGCCAGCGCCTCCTTCGCGGTCACCCCCGCTGTTGGAGCCGCCGTCGGGGCCGCCGTCCTCTCCTTCTTCGCCTTCTACTTGCAGTAGCCTCAATGAGCGAGAGAGAGAGAGAGAGAGAGGGAAAGAAAGAAGGCAGCCCTATATGGGGAACGAATGACAGGACTGTTCTCTTTGTTTGTGATCTATTTCAACGTTGCATCGTCCTTTGACTACCATCGTTGTTGCCATCTTTCTATTATGGAATTAATTTCCGATTGAAATGCACCATAACATTTGCAATCACTTTGTTACCAAAGCTATTGTTAATTCGAATTAGGGAGCTAATCCGACCTGAATCTTCCATTGTTATCATAGCCATCATAGTCAAAGCAAGTTGCATCACCAAACTCCTAAACCGACGACACCATCACATGATGCATAAGCTTGGTTGGCAGTGCAACAATCAAAAGAAAACTAAGCACGTCGCCATCGTAATATACACCCAACGTGATGCAAAAGACTCTTCGAGGAGTAATTATTGAGTTTAAATTTCCCAACCGCTTAGAAATTATTATTTCCACCAGAAAACAATAGAAGGTGTCCGATGCACTTGTTGGAGGTATGAAAGTGGATCCATCCCAAATCGAATTCCCATCCGTTGGTTGGGTGCTCAATGAATTGTAATTATGAACTTGATTAATTGGCCGTGCATTCAATTTCCGAATCAAAACCTAAATTCAATTAACAAACCTATATTTCTATCTAAATTCATCGAAAATAATAAAGTTGAGGCTTTGATAAGGAATTTACCGATGTAGCCTTGAAGGCTTTAAAACTCCCTCTCGATGCCACTTCCTCTCTCCCACGTATCTTCTTCTGCTCGTTGTTGACTCTTCGAAGTCTTGTTTGGATGCCGAAAATGAAAGACTTCGAAACCCTCGTTTGCGGTGGCGGCGCCGACACCAAGGTGGCCTGCGAAACCCAGATCGAAGCACCGCAGCTGCCCCCGCCGGAGTCGATGGTGGTGCGGGTCGGCAGCGGCCGCGACCTGTTCTGGGGCGAGGTGGGCGGCGGCGCCGTTTACGAGCGCGACGACTCAACCAAAGGGAACACAAACCCCAAGGCGCAGGCGCAGCAGCAGCAGCAGCACGCCAAACCTAACTACAAGCCCCGATCCAGCTCGCAGCGCTTATCCGGTGGCCTCCAGTCCAAGCCCCCCATCATCGGCATCCCCGGCAAGATCCAACACCACTCCGGCTACCTCGGCCGTAGCGTCCGTCGCCCCGCCAACGGCCGCATCTTCCCCAAGAAGCTCCCTCGCCCCGGAGGCGACGGTGGCGGACGGCGCAAGTCCGCTGTGCCCGACGAAGACCCGGGGTCGCCCAAGGTGTCTTGCATCGGGAAGGTCCTGTCCGAAAGGGAGCGGGACCGGTGCCGGAGGCAGCGCCGTCTATCGCCGAGTGAGGAGGAGGAGAAGGTTGGGAGGGTGGAGTCCTCTGGGTGCTGGGCGAGTCTATCGGCGGTGATCTGCTGCGGCGACGGGGAGCGGCAGGCCGGAAGCGTTACGAGGCAGACCACGAAGGGGGATTCACCAGCGAAGACAGCGGCGGAGAGGAGGACCACAGGGGAGCCGGCGATGGAGCCGCCGGGGCTTGCGGCGATGAAGCGGTTCGCGTCAGTGCGGCGGCCGGAGTCATGGGGGGTGGATCTGAGGCCGTTGGATCGGGAGGCGGCTGAGTGCGGGAGGCGACGGTCTGTTGGATCGCTGGAGGACGCGCAGCTGGAGTAGCTGGCCGACGGGTCCGCCTCCGTGTGACTTCAGAATTGCTAGTGCAGAAAATATTCTGCTTTTGTTTCCTCCACACGCACGTAATGCTGTTTTTGTTTCTGTTTTCCGGAGTATTTTTTGTTTGCTTTTTCTAGTCCCCTATTATTGGCGGAATTAGTGAGAGATTGTAAACTAGTATAATAGTAATATAACTGTGTGTGAGATTGTAAATGAGCATAATAATAATATAATTGTGTGTATCTTCTTGTGCGTCTCCCCCGCCTCTATCTCTTTTACAATCCTGTGTTGTTACTTGTTTTTGTCTTTGTTATTGAAATCTAATTTTATTATCGAGAAGGATGTTGTGGAAGCCCCTTAGTGTGCTAACCAGCACAAGATGCCAAACAATAAAATTTGTCCTTGCTGCCAGTGACTTTGTGGAGACTTCCTAGGCCATGAACCACAGTCTAGTCCCTACCACCTGACATGTATATTTCTAAAATCAAATATTACTTTTTTTCTGTATGGCCTACAAGTTTTGTTATATGAAAGAAAATAAGAGCAAGGATGTCACATCAGATAAGTAAAAAAATCAAATGACGTCCTCTATTTTTGACAGCATATTTTAGGTAGGTAATAGGACAACATAGAGTTTACGATGCGTAAGAGTTGTTCTAGAAACGACTTGCTATGTAAGCTACGACTTGCCGAATAAATAAGAAGAAAAATATGGAAAACAAGGACAGCTAGATAGAAGACGTGATGATGGCACGGTAGCTAAGTTATTGTAAATTTTTATTTATTATAATGATATCCCGCTTGTTGACGTCTCTTCTTACCACTTTATTTACAACCACAAATGAGCTTATGCTATAAAAATAAACAAGTATAGATAATTTATTCAACCCCATTCCCATCCCGTCTCATCTCCATCTTCACTTCATCCGCAAAAATTCACAAAACTTTCATATTCTCATAATTGATCCTTTTTTTTTAATTATTAAAATTAATTAATAATATCAAATTCTATAAATAACAATATTATTTGTAAAATTTATATATCATAATAATATTTAAATATAAATATATCCAAATATTAATCCAAACGATTCATAATTGATTTTTAATCGATTTTTCAAAAACTTAACCCAACCTCTACCCACATCACATAACCTTGTAAAAAATAGGTCACATCCTTCGTCACCTCCCCATTAGGAGTGTATCCCTATGGGTGTACCCATACCCTCGATATAATTGACACATTAACAGATTATTTACTGTATAAGATCATAGTCTAAATGGAAAAATCAAGCCTGTAATTGAAACTATAAGACAGTCCAAATTAGTAGCACAACATCCAATATGACATTGAATAATATTGAACGATAAGAGTATTAGTACAAATCATATTGTGACTATTACCCACTCATGTCAAACGGAATCAAGTTCTGGAACTCACGAAGCATAATCCCGTAATCTCAATCACAGTAACAACATCAAGCTAACAAGGAATCTTCAACCAATATAAATTTAACATGCAAATCTCAAAAGTGGGAAAGCAGTACTGTGAGAAACATGCATTCAGAAATATCCTCAGCTAAATAAAGGCGAGATTAAACTATTTATCTTGAAGAAACTACCGAACTGTTTGTGACAACAAAAATGGGGATATGCTGATGAACTACAGTCTCCTTCCTCTTCTTCCACCCTTTCTGCGGGTGCTGTCTGTGGGGATCGGGGTTACATCCTCTGCAGTAGGAGACAACACATTAAAGAAACTCAGATTTAGATAGTAGTGTAATATATAATGTTTATACAGGAATTTCAAGTAATACCAATCTTAAATTAGAAAAAAAAACACCTCTAGACGGAAGACCTCCTGACAAATAATATGCTGCCTTGGATATGTGTATATGACCATATGTACAGAGACATCAGACGCATTTCTTGATTGAAGAAATTAATCAAGGTCCTCTGCTGACTAAACATAATGAACCTTAGAGATTGACACATTTGACCATTTAAAATACAAATTGCATTTTCATGATCAAATAGTTAATCCAGATTTTTTGGCAGACCAATTGACAATCAAGTCTCATGGACCAACACTTTTGCCCATTAAACATGCAAAACACATTTTCTGACCAATAAATAATCTAACGTAATTCAGCCAGATAAATTTTAAACAGGCATTAATTAGCTCATTAGTAAAACATGTCTGAAACTATGAAGATTAGAACAATACTAACGCCATTTAATACACAAACTATACTGAAGCAACAAGCATGTCTAGGGAAAAAAAAACACAGTAGCAAAAGGTAGTGCCAAAATGAATGATATACCAACAGTATCACATAACACAGAGAGAAGTGATGATAAATACCAAAACAATAGGAACTTACCAATACGGCCAATTTTCATTCCAGAGCGAGCAAGTGCTCTGAGAGCAGATTGAGCACCAGGACCAGGAGTTTTCGTCTTATTCCCACCAGTAGCTCGCAGCTTAATATGCAAGGCAGTAATACCAAGTTCCTATTGGAAATAACAGAGAAAAAGTAAGCATATCAGTATGACCAGAAAATGAGCACAAATGACCAGAAAATGACCTTGCATCTCTGTGCAACATCTTGTGCTGCAAGCATGGCTGCATATGGAGATGATTCATCCCTGTCAGCTTTAACCTTCATACCACCTGTAAATAGAAAGATATCCATATTTTACAGAACATTATCCAAGATAAAAACAACAGTCAATGACAGACGAGGGGAGAAACTGGGAGGAGGGAGAGAAGCAGAAAGTATAGCAGACACCTATAATAGATGTGACCAGATACGCCCCATGCAAAAGAGAATGCTACACAAAAGGACATCCAAGATTGCCTATCAACGGAGACACTAATGTCTAAACCACATACACTGTGCATATTTGTCATATCGTGGTCATGTTATATCCTACACATTGTTACAGATCCAGAAACTTTACCGCACTAACGGTCCTCAATATTATCTTTCCAAGAACTCAAATTCATGCACTGTACCAGCCTCAAAGGAAAAAAACAAAGGGAAAGACTTTTTCGTATGTAGCAATCCCTACGATGAAATCAGCAAGTCTTAATCACTGCCCACTTCAAACCATGGAAAGCAGTTCACCTATCAAATTATGATGAAAATGAACATTTCAGAAAGTAACATCGTAACTTAACTTTAATAAGATACACATGTTTTAGTTACACAACCTCAGAAATACTCAATTTCAAACTAAATGTAACCCTCTTAGATGAATTAAGCACTTCACAAGTGCACTAACAAGTGATATCCACTGAATCACAACAATCAAGCAAAAAAAAGAAATGTAGCCCAAATCCAGTGATCAATTTAAGGAAAATCGAATACCACTCCAAAGAGTGCCTAGAAATTAAATGATAAGGAAAGGTATCAAAGAACTCTTAGCCACCACACATTCATATTGTGTGGTTATGACTCAAAACACTTCCATAAAGTGATGGAGGATGATCTTAAGGGCCATGCATAGAAAACCAAGAAACAACATTAAATTACATCAAGTGATCAGAAAATTCAAACATAATCAACCAACTGAACCTTTGCGTGACAGCCTTACTAGATCAATCCTTTCCTCCAACAGCCAGACATGCAATTGTATGGTCATGACTATTCAATTGTCGCTTCTTTTGACTTTCAAGCAGAACCAAGAAATCCACAACTATTATTCTACCATCTTGCATGCAACACAATTTATCCGAGAATGGTTTTTTTATGCAGCAAATACAACATACTAACATAATACAACAATTCAACAACATTACCGATCATGAAATAGCAATGTTACTCAAAATTCAAATCAGCTCATGTTACTCAAGAAGTACGTCAGCAAGCTAATCTAGGGAAACGGTTGAAAATCTCATTTGATCTCATCCCACAGAAAGAAATGCAGGTAAGTTAAAGAAACCTGTAATACGAACAAGTGTTTCCCTCCCAGACAGATCCGTAACATGCTGCAAGCCAGATAAAACAGAACCCGTTAATGATACACTAGAAATCATGTGCCTTGTGCAAACCATCAGCTCGAAAATAAGGCATTGTATCTCACAATGAAAGTGTCATTGAATGATGCAAAGATGTGAGCGACACCGAACACTTGCTCCCCTTCTCGTACAGCCGGCCCAAGCGTCACATTTTCCTCTTTGGGCTCCCTAGTCTTCTTTCTGCCAGACTGCAGATCGCACACGATAGACAATAAACTCAATTAGATCCTACTCTTGTTAGACTAGAGAAGAACAGAGCAACACCACTAAGCAATCAATCCATTAACTCACCCCAAACACTATGCTCGTAACAGATTAAGGATCTAAGGAAAACCATCAAAATCTGCTACAGAAACCAAAACTTCAAAAACAAAATCCAGAACCCCCCACTTCATCGAAAATAGAAGAGGGAAAAGAGATGTAGAGGACTCGGAAGACATACCATTATTGAAGCGGGAGAGGCGACGGCGACGGCAAGGTTCGTCGAGGGATGTAAGACTTTGAACCCTAATCGCCGTCCCACTTATATAGTGCTGCTTCCGATTGTGCTTGTCGTGTATGTCGTTACTTTCATCGGCTGATGGGCTCAATGTTGGTTGGGCTTTGATGGCTCAGCTCGGTTTGGGCTAATGTCCGGCTTGGAACTTAACCGCGCTCGAGTCGAGTCAGCCATATCGGGTGATCAAGTCAAGGCTAGATCAGGTTCGCCCATGGTGACGATTTAGTGAGGTTGGCTCGATGTGGCCTCAATACAACGATCCAAATCGGTCCGACACCTACGACTTGACACCCATGGCCTAATTCCCGTGGACTCATTCCCCTATGTTGAACCAAATTAAATTGGTTCGATTGATTTAAGGTGATTTCGGATCAATTTTATCTTGTTTAAGTCGATGATGCCATTATGGGGTTAGTTGTTTAAGTCAATTTTTGACATAATCAGTTTTAAACTTGATTAAATGTGATTTGGATTCAATGTGGCCTCAATACAATGATCCAAATTAGTCCGACACCAATGACTCGACACCCACGGTCTAGTTCTCGTGGACTCATTTCCCTATGCTTAGCTCTATGTAGTTGAACCAAATTAAACCGGTTCGATTGATTTAAGGTGACTTCGGATCGATTTTATCTTGTTTAAGTCGATGATGCTGTTCTGAGGATAGTTCATATTGTAAGTTTAAGTCAATTTTTGACATAATCGGCTTGATATAAACTTTGATTCAATGTGATTTGGACACCGATCAAAAGTAATTCTTAGTTTAGAAAATAAATATTTGAGCAAGTTTTAACAATAACCAAAGGAAATGGAGATATCGATAGTGAAAATATCAATAAGTATCAAATCGATTTTTTTGTCGGGGCATTCAGGAGAACTTATCTTAAATCATAAAAATTATGATTTATTTAGAATCCAAGATCTAAGATATAAAATTTGAGGATATTAAAAGTATTAAATTCTTATTCACGTCCATAAAATATGTAAAGTTTATAATTGTCATAAACCTATTGGGTTAATTGGCTTGTCAATTTTATTTGACTCAAATCACTAGTCAAAATATCTAAATTAAAGTTAATAATAATATACTCATCATATTTTTATAAGTTGATTTTAATTTTGCTCGTAGGATTAATTGGGGTGTTTTAATTTTCACCACTCAAGGGCTTGATGTTCTCGTCAAGATATAGCATAACCTAGATCAAACCCTAACATAGTACTTATGAGGTATAGCCTAGTAGTAGCTCATGTCATGATGAGTCCTTCTGACTCCATTTAAGGATAGTTTTTTTTCACTTGAGTTCTCTCATCATGCTTAAATATCAGGTCAGTTTTGATATCAAATGTCATGACCCAGACTTTATAGGATAACTAACCAAGATTTCTATATCTTTTTAATATATTATAGAAGATCAATTTTATCTCTTAGCAATTATAGCCCTCCCCAACACTCTTAGGCATATGTAACAAATTTAATATCTTGATATTTTCAAAATATATTAGGGATCTATGTAATGTATACTCGTATCTCTTAAAATGAAGGAGTACGTCATAGGAATTAAATTATACGAATATCTACTAGTAGCCATACATGTGGCCACTTGGGTATCGAGAAGAAGATGTCCAAGAATAGTATCCACATCTTATTCAAAAAGATAAATTAAATTTAGAAACAAAATTGTTTAAGATGAAAGAATGTAATCACTTGAATTTTATTTGTATTTCCTAAATAAAAATTTTTATAATTAAAACTTTACCATATGGCTATAATTTATTTCCTAATAAGTGTATTCCTAAAATGTAAATTTATTTTTCAGCCCTTAAGCTTTTTTTCAATTATTAAATGAGAATTTTTACATAAATATAATTATTTAATTAAATATTAAATATGAAAATAAAAAGAAAATAAAGTTTTTACCTTAATTGACATCTTCTCTACTCATCTATTTAAGTTGGAAGAATTCTCTTATTCACTTTAGCGGTGAACAATAAGAGTTTGAAGACAAGGAGAATAGAGGGTGGAAAAACAATGATCACCATAGGAGAATTGTAAGTCCTCCATTATTTCTTTAATTTAAGTTAAAATATTTAATTTATATTTATATGATTCTTAATGAATTTTGGATATTATATAATGGCATATTTCAAAGAAAATTGAGATGCATGATGTAAATTTTAGAATTCATAATGTTCTTAAATTACCTAGAATTCTTTATGAATTGTAGATATTATTTAATGGTATTCTTTTTAAAAAAAATTGATATACATGATGCCAATTTGCAATGTTATTAAGTTACCTTGATTTTTTTTTATGAATTTCATATATTATTTGATGATAGATTTTTTAGAAAAGGAAAAGAGACATGATATAGATCTTAGAATTTATGATATTATCAAATTACCTCGAATTCTTTATGAATTATGGATATTATTTAAGGTAGATATTAAAAGCATTTTGAGATCCATTGAGTAAATTTTGGAATTTATCAGGTTATTAAATCACCTTAATCTTAAATTATGAATTTCATAAAAGTTTATACATTTCTATTCATAGTTGATTTTAGATGAATTAAATAAATTTAAAGCATGTCAAATACTTTTTTAAGTTCATGTTGCATTAGATTAAATTTAATTGCTTATCTTTGTTATTTTATTTGTGTTATGACACAACATAAGGAATTTTATATTTTTATTTAATTAAGTAGATAAGTTATTCATTTAATATTGTATAGAAAAATTGGATTGATGGGCCATAGTTGAATCAAGTCGGATCAACAAGAGTTGACCAAATCTAACCTGAGATAAGTTCAACCTAAGGTGATCGTAATGTGGATCAGTCCTACGATGTTTATGATGATGGAAGAGGATAAAGTGACATATAGGTTGGTATTGATAGGATGATCATTTTTAAGAAGTAACATACCGTGACTATTAAATGGTTCCTTCATTCACTATTAGGAGGAATGTATTGTCCTCACCTGACAGGTGAGGATATTGAAGATGGAATACTATCATACATGTCTATCGAAGATGTGCTTCTTTTCCATCTTCCACCCAATTACATTTGATTATACTAAATTCTTCTAAAATTTTCTCTGAATCTAAGGTGTGGTGTAAATAATTAGCAGCAACTATATGATTTCCATCGATGACGAAGGCCAATGGCATCAGTAGATACATTTCCATCGATCTCGTGGAATCAGTGTTGATGCATATGAACCCCAAGGATGCCATGCGCCTAAGCACCACATGCAAGGAATGGAGGGTCACAACCCCACAATATGATCCAACTATACGTAAAACTCCATGGTTTTTCACCATCATGCGTTCCACCAATTCCTGCATCCTACGAAGTGTGGTAAACGAGGATACATCGTTCGAGATCAAACTTCCTTGTTTCTCCGGTGAAAGTATTTTCATCGATAATGTCTTACATGGTTGGCTGGTGATACAGGATGTCACGATCTCTTTGTATAATCCATTCTCTCGGCTGCGATTGGACCTTCCATTTGCCCCCTTCTCATCCTTTTATTCTTTTTACATGACATCAGCTCCGACGAATCCTGACTGCATCGTCCTCGGACACAACGGTGAGTATTTGTTCGTTTGGAGGCCCGGAGACGACTTTTGGAGCGTTGACGAAAATGTGGAAGTCAAATATTATAAGTCAGTCGTCATGTTCCGAGGGCAATTATATGCTGTACGTTATTCAAAGATTTCAAGTAGACAGTTTGTGTGTTTCCAAGTTGCTCCGTTTCAACGCAAGGATTTGGACGTGCCACCGCCGCCTATGGATCTTTATAACAATGACGTTTATTTAGTCGAATCTTGTGGGGAGTTGTTGTTGGTGTGCATCTTTGGAGTCTCGAAAGTCCATCTGTTTCGACTTGATTTGAAGAACAAAAAATGGATCGAGATGGAGAGTTTGGGTGATCGAGCAATATTCCTGAATAAGAGACACAATAAAAATAGCGGTGTCTCTGTCTCCGCTCATGAAACTGGATGTCTTAAGAATTGTATATATCTCATTGATTGGATATCGGTGTATATTTACAACCTAAAAAATCATAGCATCGAAATATTTGACAAAGGGCTATTAGGATATAACTTGATGCAATGGATTATTCCGACTTCCGGTTGAAATAAATGACGACAATGAGATTTAATTAATTTTGGAGTTTCTCTATATTTTGAAGCAAATAAGAGCTATTAATGGAATTGTATGTGGCGATTGACTAAGTTTCATTTTATGAGCTTTTGCAAATAGATATGCAACTCGTTATTGTTAATGATCATATAGCTCTTGAATCTGTATAAGTAAATCTCAAGTTTAAGAAATCATTAAACATATGCATGCAACTTGCAAAGTGACTAATCCATCTCTAATCATTGAACTTGGTAAGATGACAAAGGACTTATTGGAGAAAGATCGACCATAAATCTCTCTTCTTTTTTGTAAATATTTTTCTTTTAATTTTAGTTCTATTACACATGACAATGCCTATTTTATATTTAAATTAATAGTCATATTATGCATGTTTAAACAAATTTTTAGTGAGTAGTATCTCCTCCAAACATAACTCCAGTTCTGGAATCGAAATCGTATCGTGTCAGTTCTTGAGTTAAACCGATAGTTCCGATTTCGACGGTTATGATTCTAGTTCGAAACATTAATTTTTTTATTTTTTAAAAAATAAAACATGAAAAAAATTATGATTTGATTTCTAAGCTTTGAAAAATGGATGTATAATGAGTATAATGACTTAAAAAATTGATATAAAAAGGAGTAAAATTATAAAATTTTCAATCGTTTTCGGTGCCAATTGTTCTAATCAAGGATTGAAATATCCTACTGTATCGAAATTTCGACGTTCTTTCGGTATAATACGGTATTGTATACCAAGCGATATATCTTTTGATTTGATACAAATCAGGTAACAAACATGAAAGATGAAGGACAGGATTTTTCTGGGTAAACTGTCCGAACAAAATGAGATTTGGTAATAATTGTGGAGAAAAGGAAAGCAGACCACTGAATTATTGGCTTTGTCACTGTAACAACTCTTGTTTTATTTAGATGCTCATCCAATCAACCAGAGAAAGAACACCATGGAGAAAAACCAAAAGAAAACAAGTACAACCCCATGCTGTCTTCTCTTTAGCCATTCTCCTCATTGGAACCAAAAACAAGAAAGATAATGAACTCTTCAGTTGAGGACCAAACAGAGCAAGTCAAGTGTTACTGTTTGCATGGGCTCCAAAAGGAAAGAATGCCAATGTTTTGCAACCTTTGCAAACCCAGCATGCTTGGATGCTTTCTCCATCTCTGCCATCTCAATATGAGCTGTTCAAAAGAAAGGCTTCCACCATTTCTGCTTGCTGATCATAGTATTCTTTTGTCTTCTGTATGCAGACCATTCCTTTGTTGCTTGCACACAAACCACAAAGGTACAGGGGCAAGGGACAAAATGAGTTGGAATTTCTTTGTAGGTGTAATTGTGGTAATGATGGTTTTCCTGTGGGGATCACACTTTTGTCCTTTGTTGAGAAAATATTCTCTTTTCTTCAACTTTATCCCTTGTCAAGTTAAGATCATTAAAATTGTATACATTGCGTAACTCTTTCTTTCCATTTATTTGCATGTCTCTTCTTTCTTGGTAATTGAAACAAATAGAAACATCATTTATTTCAAAGTCAGTACTATAGATTAGACATCATTCCTAGTGTTTTTTGAACTTTAATATGTTTCAAAGTAAATGTTTTCAGTTTTAGAATTTGAAAAAATATTTTTTGCTATCAAAATCTTGGGATTAAGATGGACTCAATTCTTCATGTGGTTCTTCCATGAACAATGAAATACCTCCGGAACAGGATTTCTGTTTGATGAAATGACAGGTTTTCTGTTGCATAATATTAGGAAGCTAGTATTATTACATTGCAGGTGGAAGGAAGAAGAAAACAAGAACATTCCAAGAAACCATCGCTAGGAATCCATGTTCCTTCAGATCAAGTTCACCTTTTTATGCTCCCAATGCCCAACAAACCCATAGTTAAGTGGTCACTAATCTAAAAAGATGACATCTTCGTTATTCTTTAATCTCTTCTCTTTGTTTCGTTCTGTACCCTCTGCTGAATTCTGCCACCACTGCAGCTGCTGCTCCCCTTCGTCCACCTCCATTAGTGGTGACGGACGGATGCCTGTCGTCCACAGGCAAAGGCCATGTGCGCTCTTTAATGCGCGCACCCATTGTCAAAGCGCTCATCAGGATCCCTGCTTCCTTCGAGTACCAAAGATTCCGAGCTTTTTCTGTCCCGTTCTTTTCCCCGTCTCTCGTTTGATTCAACTTCCAGAACCTAGGGAGAGGATGAGGAATAAATTCGTTGCGCCGCTGTTTTCTTGGTGGGTTTAGCTCGAGTTGTTCGGGAAGCTGAGATCTTGGAGCAAAGATCGTTTCTTGGAGCCACCTTGGTGCGGAATTCTGGACGTTTTGATCCTTTTGGTCTTTCTCAACATTGGTTCGAAACAGACGAGTTTGGCCTTAAAAGATTGATCTTGCGGTGAGGTAGAAGTTCTTTATTGCAATTGAAGGCTACATTTGCTGCGTTTGGGGTACCAATTTAAGCTGCTTTGGTTTTATTGTTCAGAGTTCTGTAGGCTGATGCGCTATAAACAAATTAGACGAGGCGAAGGATGTCATGCTTGATCGAAGTTAATTTGTGTTGGTGCAAAGATTTCTTATTTATTCAATCGAAAGAAGAATTTAGCGTCTCTCCGTAAGGTTTTGCTGGGTTTGCATCAGCCATGACATGCCTCAACAATTAGAGCAGCTGCTTGTCATCTAGGCTTGTATGACTTTGGCATACAGAAATGTAGCGAGGAACACATGATATTGGACATCTAGCAAAGAAATCCGTAATGTTATCTTAAACCATAGGAAGTGAAGTCGTTCGGTTCGATCAAAGATGGCATGCACTTTTATGTTACCAACAATCATCTTGTCTTGTTTGTTCTTGGTGCCTCTCACCCAACCGAAGAAATCGACCCATACCCAGTTGTTGCTGCAGTTGAGGAAGCAGCTGGAGTACCCAATTCAGCTTGGTGCTTGGAACAACACCAATGATCTGTGCTATGCGCCGTCTTCACCTAGTCAAAGCATTACTTGTGATGGAAGCTCCGTCACAGAGCTCAAGATCGTGGGAGATAAGCTTGCAAAGCCTGGTAGATATGACGGTTACTCAGTTGCCGGCAAGACTCTTTCGCCGGGCTTTTCTGTTGATTCTTTTGTCACAACTCTGACTAGATTGACGAGCTTGAAAGTGGTCATCTTGGTTTCTTTGGGGATATGGGGTCCCCTCCCGGACAAGATCCATAGGATGTACTCACTTGAAGTGCTCGATTTAAGCTCAAACTTTTTCTATGGTTCCATCCCTCCCAAGATATCTGCCATGAAGAAGCTTCACACGTTTTCCCTGGATGGAAACTATTTCAATGACACCGTTCCTGATTGGTTTGCATCATTGGACAACCTCATGATTTTGAGCTTGCGGAGAAACAGCCTGAAGGGATTGTTGCCCGGATCAATTAGCAGAGTCAGCACACTAACTGAGCTTGCCTTGTCAGGCAATAGCATTTCAGGTAAAATCCCTGACCTAAGTAGCCTAAACAGCCTTGAGACATTGGACCTGGGAGACAACAGGTTGGACTCTGAACTGCCTATCATGCCCAAAGGTCTTGTCACTATCTTGCTCAGCAAGAATTTGTTGTCTGGTGAGATTCCACAGCAGTTTGGGGAGTTGGATCGACTCCAACACCTTGACCTTTCATTTAACTTACTTGAGGGGTCTCCGCTGGCAGCTTTATTTTCTTTGCCGAACATCAGCTATTTGAATCTGGCATCTAACATGCTCAGTGGGTCCCTTCCGAGCAGTTTAACTTGCAGCGGCGAACTTGGGTTTATTGACATATCTAGTAACAAACTCACTGGTGAATTACCTTCTTGTTTGAGCTCAAATTCGGATAGGAGAGTTGTAAAGTTCAACTTGAATTGTTTATCTCTGAACAGCCAGCATCAGCGTGGAGCGAATAATTGCCAACTAAATAACATGAACGGGAAAGAGTCCAAGCGGAAGAACACTTGGTTGAAAGTTTCTATCATTGGAGGAATTGTCTTAGTTATGCTATTGCTTTTGTTAGTTCTTTTTGTTTCTTGCAAAAGAAACTGTCATCGCGCAATAGCAGAGAAACAACAGTTGCCAAAGTCGGTGCCATCAGCCACAGGGTTCTCATCTGAGCTCCTTACTAATGCAAGTAAGTAATCGTCTTCTAGATTTTCCTGCTTTTTCAATCAGAATGTTGGTTATGCCACATTCATTTGCCATGGTGTGATCATAAAAGATTTTACTAACTAGAGTGTCTTCATGCTTGACAAAGCATTTTTTGTTGTTTCTATTGTTGATCCATTCAACCAATAATAATCCTCTGTTTTGATATCTTGTTCATATTTTTCAGTAAAAGTTCAATTAAGTTCTAGCTGACACAAAAGGGACTATTTGGTGGATGATTTATGAAAGCAGATAAGTAAACCTTTTATGTCTGCCTTTGGCTGGTAGGTATTACTGGTATCAAGGGGTCTAGTTTTTCACTTGGGCAATAAGGAGACCAGTGTTTGTATAGTTGATTTGCAATATTTCTCGTATCAACTGGTGATTCTTTTTACATGTGTCCTTACTCATAGGCTTTGGGTTGGATATTTATTCTTGAAATTAATCTTCCATAGTGTAAGATTTGAGTAAACCCTAAAACCAATATTCTTTTCAATTATGCTTCAAGATTAACACAGTAATTAGGAATGGGCCTTATCTATCTTGGGGTTAGTTTAAAGTGTTATCCTAGATCGTCGTCTTTTTGAATTTCAAGATTTTTGAGTGATTAGATTAGTGGCAGGGTACTTTTTTCCTAAGTGCTTGATCTAACTGGTAATTCATTTAATCTTGTGTTCAAATTTACCAACCTGCTTCTCCCAATGGCCTTTAGAGTTTAGAATACCTGCTGCGTTGACAGTGCAATTAGAAAAGTCGTTGACAGACATCTTCAGTTAGGGTGGTGGAATCCAGGGGACATCTTTGTGATTTATGATGGCCAAGAAGGAGCGCAGGCCTTGATAATAAGTGTTTGAAATCACTGCCTTGGTAAGAAAATGGTTATGGTGGCTTGCTTAGAGCAAGGTTATGCATGACATAAGGTCATCAGGAGTGTGCATGGCTTCCAACAGAATCAGTAGGTTGCTAAAGCATGAAAAAATGTCTCTTGTGCAAGTCTCTCTAAGTTCATTTCATAGGATGACTTAGTAAGTTGTAAGGTAGAAATTGTCTTGTTTCTTAAAAGAGGACACATGCAAAGGGAAGGTTTCTTTGCCAGAAGCATCTCTCATGGTTCTAAATTATATATAATGCACCCATTTCATGATTTCACTGAGACGACAACACCATTTCCTGACACTATTTTCTCCAGAACTTACATGATAAGTCATTTTTCTTTGGGAGTATACAGATAAATTAGGACCAGGGATAGTTATTGTGATTTTTTTTGAGAATTTTTTACTTGTTATGATTAAAATCCAAACATTGCCTAGTTTACTTGGGACAAGCAAATATTGAGGCCTTCAATTTCCTCCAAAATTTTGTTTTCTCTATTGATTTTGTCATTACGGCAATAAGTTCAGAATCTGCTGCAACCTTAAGGCTGAATTAAAACATCATCTATAATGGATATTGGCTCCTTAATATATGCAGAGATTGCCCAATCCAAGAGTATGCAGGATATAGTCCATATATATTAAGGGTTTTGGAAGTACGGTTGGGAGATTTCTTGATGGTTGTGCTATATCTTAGGCAGTCTTTTCTCTTTAGATGAATCAAAATGTGAATTCCAGTGTTAGAAAGAGTAGAATCTAGGCTGTCTGAGATTAAATTGCCACTGATCTCTTGTTGCATTTACAGTGAGATGGGTTGGAATTCCTGTATAAGCTTAGACCCTGTGGAAGCTTAGATTAAATTAAGATATATTTCCTGTACAAGCTTAACCTTATATATTTCCATATCCTGCGGCCTTGTTTCTATAGGAACTGCAAAAGAGTAGCATCTAGCTGTCTGAGATTAAATTGGTAATGTGGGCCATCTTTAACCTTCCTGATTTGGTGGATGTATGCTAACATCTTTTGTGAAGGCTTGGTAATGTTGATGAAATTTTAGAGCCATTTAGTTTCATCTCATATCAACCAAACTGGTCATAGTCATGTTCTGAGGCGTTCTGTTAAGTATAATATGATCAATTAGAATAACAATGAAGATGAACAAGAATTATAGCAAGGTTATTGCCAATGCTAAATGTCAAAAAATTTGGTCAAAGTATATCTTGGAGCTTAATAAAGAAAATGCTATACATGTGACAATACAAATTTAGTAGACTTTGGCCCTTTCAACTTTTAGTATGGGGTTTTCAGCATTGTGAGTGATGCTAGGTCTAAAATCATTAGCTTGTAAGAGAAAAGATCTTCCTTCTAATTTGACTTAATGAATCATGTAGGCCTAAAACTTTGCTACTGCTTAATGAAGCTAGAATTTTGAGATTTTGTGCAATTGTTAGTTTGCCTCATTTTCACCTGGTGACAAGAGGTGAGTCATGTAAAGAGGCTCTCTTCTTAAAAGGGGTAAGTCGGAATCATACACTGAGCCATCCTTATTTAATAAAGTTGTAATATGTAACTCCAACATTTCAATGAGACATACATAACTGCAAGCTTTTTTATTTCTTAGATGATCTTTTTTCTTTTCTGCTTCAGTATCCTTGTCTATAGTTTGTGGCTTCATGATTTAGCGTTATCTTGACTTAAAAATCTGCTTACATCTAATAATGCCTGGCCTGTTAGTTATGTCGTTGCTGAAGAAAGAACTAACATATACCGAGATATTTGCATGTGTTGACACAATCAATTAATTCTTCTTCTCAGGATATGTTTCTCAAGCAATGAAGCTAGGAACACAAGTATTGCCTACATATCGGACTTTTTCCTTAGAAGAGTTGAAAGAAGCAACAAATAATTTTGAAGGTTCAGCATTTATAGGGGAGGGTTCAACTGGAAAGGTTCTTCTAATTTGGAAATTTTCAATTTTCAGATGTTTCTTTCAGTCATTTATGCATCATATACCACACATGTTCATCCAAATATTTATTATAACATAAGAACTGAGTGGATTTGAAATCAAAACTGTTTGTAGTGTGTTTGCAGACTAGCATAGGCTTGTGTTGCCAAGATGAGAATATCGAGATAAATGTATGGAGTTACTAAGAAAGATAGGAAAAGAGGTTTATGTTGCCGAGATGAGAATTCTGAGATAGATATATGGAGTTACTAGGTAAAAGATAGGAAAAGAAATACTTTTATTGTGAACAATTAGGTATTGCTTTGATAGAGGATAAGATGAGAGAAATTCATTTAAGAGGTTATGAGCATGTGCTTAGGAGACCTTTGTATATGATAGTCAGAAGAGATAAAATGATTAATGCTAGTGGTACAAAAAAATATAGAGGAAGACCCAAAAAGACTTTAATAAAAATTATGAATAGAGATTTAAGTACTCTGAATTTAACTAAACATATGAGTATTTACATATCTCAATAGCGGTAAAATATCCATGAAGCCGATCCCAAATAGTTAAGATTTACGGTTTTGCTTTTGTTATTGTTGTTGTTATTGTTATAGAGTGACCATCACATTGCCTTTAATTAAATGCTGATGCTTGGCTGTTACCTGTTCTATTAGTTTGATATTTTTGAGCTAGTGCCTTGTTGGTACAAGAGTTAGATTTCTTTATTCTAATTGAGAATGAAAGGATTAGCTATCAGACTGCTACATTAGACTATCATGGCATTTCAAACCAGAGAACCAAATTAGAATTCTGTAATATTGGAAATGTAAATACTTTTTAAGGTCCGCCATACCGTACCGTACCGGAGTTTCGACCCGGGCTCGGTACGATATGGTACCGGCGTACCGGGCGGTACACCGGGGCGTACCGATAATTTTATATTATTTTTTGTATACTGTAGCAGTGCTATAGTGTAGCACTGTAGCACTGTAGCGGGACCGGACGGTCCGTGTACCGAGTACCTGTCGGACCGGTACGTACCGCCCGGTATGGGCGGTATGCTTCGGTACAGCAGACACTGCTTTTTATGTGGTAGTTCTATGGAACTCAATGTCCTCCAAAAGATGTTTCTTGAAGGCATGGCTCAGAATCCTAGATATTAGGAATAATCCTTTTTCATTTCTGTACATGTTGAAACTCCTCGAAAACAGCAAGATACAAGTCAATATATTGCTTTGTCCATTCTATAACTAGAAATACTCTTATAACTTCCAGTTCGTAATTTGTGAAAAAGTGAAACTCTAATACTATAACAAAATCTGTTTAAAACAAATGCCAAAGTCAGAACCCTTGGACTGTAAAAAGTCAAATTCAAATGTCATTGCCTAATGGCACTTCAAATCATTTGAATTCTTGTTTATTTGATGTGACATATCAACTCGTTCTGTCTAACACCAACGATCCAAATCAAGCATCGTGTTGAAGTTTATCTTTTGCTCATTCAGGATGTTGGTGACAATAATTAATTGCCCCTCTAATTTCTTCATTAATTATAAGTGAATCAATCAGCCTAAGATTCATTTCGCTTCCCTTAACCACAATATTTTAACTGATCTTCATGCATGCTTATCCACACAAAGAAAATTTATTTGAGGAAGTGAATGAATTCCCTTCGAATCAAAATTAAATGGGCGGCACAAGTAATCAATCTGGGGGCAGATCTGTCTTGTTCAATCAATATTCTACTGCTGTTTTGATAGATCCACTCTACTAACTGAGATTAGCATACAATAAGTTATTTTTTCAGCAATATAAGCTAGTTATTGACATGAACATTTGAATTTTGTTATATTGACTTGTAACTTGTTTCTAGTTACTAGTGTCATATGCATAACTTAGCCTCATACCAAAACTCTTTTGCTTGGAAGAGTTCCATGGATGTAAATCACAGAAGATTAGAGATCGAATTCCTTGGTTGCCTGGATTTCTTGGTCATGCATTAGCCTTGTTCTTCAATTTTGCCTATGATTTTACAACAACAGTGTTGATACCCTGATTTATTTAGTTTCTCACACGGTAGATCCTTTTGTATGAATCATGGAATGAAGAGTGCTTACTCAAAGGTATATATATCTAATAGTAAAAGTGTTTTTTGTCTACGTCAAGAAGTGATTTTTTTAAATAAATGATTTAGGCACAAATTAGAAATACTGTTTCTGGTCCAAGTTGTCACAGTATACATTCAATTTTTAGTTCTTGAGATAGATTTGGAAAACAAGTTATAGTTATGTGAGATATGGTTTCTTCCATGTGCTAATCTTTCCTGTTTCTTCGCAGTTCCACTTTGTATATTACTTTTCGTACTGTAAATTAATGTTTTTGACAATCTTTTCCTTTTCTTTTTTCAGCTGTACAAGGGGAGACTAGATAATGGAACCTTTATAGCTATAAGATGCTTGTCATTGTTCAAGAGACATTCTATAAGAAATCTGAAGTTTCGTCTGGATTTGTTATCAAAACTTCGCCACCCCCATTTGGTCTGCCTCTTGGGGCATTGCATCGATACCACACAAGATGATTCTAGCATCAACAGAGTCTTCCTAATTTATGAATATGTAGCTAATGGAAATCTTCAAAGTCATCTTTCTGGTAATGGTTCTCCATGCAGTTTAAAGTTTTTCATCTATGCCCTGTAATTCCTAAAGGCTTTGGTTTTTGCCAGCAGAACGCAGTATGGAGAGGGCTCTTAAGTGGCCAGATAGGTTGGTGGTTTTGATAGGCATCGCTAAAGCAGTCCACTTTTTACATTCGGGAATTATTCCTGGTTTATACAATAATCAACTGAAAACCAAGAATATTTTGCTTGATGAGCACTTTATAGCGAAAGTGAGTGACTATGGGTTGTCCATTATCATGGAAGAAATTTACAAACATGAGGTCCGTATCGAGATTGACAGAATGGGAAATTATGTTTTGCTTGTGAGCCTATAATTTTATGGTATTTTGCATATTTGATGCATCGATGCTCATGAGAATTACCTTCCATCTGCAGGCAAGGGCGGAAGGTCAGAAACCTATTCAGAGCAAATCTCCCGAACTGTGAGTACTTCTCTCATACATCCATATCGGACAGCTAAATTCTGATTTCAGATTTGCATGTGAACCTACAATTAGCCCAATAAAAACATGTTACTTCACATCAAACCACGTGATTCGGAATCCATGTGTACAAGGACGGAGGACCTTTCGACTTTGTATCTAGTAGAGGTTCTAAACTCTTTCTCTGCTCTGAACAATGAAGTCGAGTACACTCGTCATTTGATAAGGATTCTAACTTTTGGTTTGACATACTCCCACAGTAAGATTGATAAAAATTTGCATCAAACAGTTCCAGCAGTTATGGAGCAAATATGATTAAATTAATACTTCTGGTAATCTGACATACACATTTACCTTTGTAGGGAGGCGGTAAATTTGGAGGATGATGTTTATTCATTGGGCTTTATCTTACTCGAGGCACTCATGGGACCATCAGTGTCTGAACAAGGTTCTGAACGTTGTTTAAAAGAATTGGTAAGCTCAACCCTTTTCGGATTCTATCTCTAATAAAAATGAATTTAGTATGATAGACCACCTCCAAAATGAAACCAATACACTTGTATGCAGTATCTTACTGGACTAGGTACGTACCTATGGCTGTGGTGATTTTTAAGGTGACCCTTTAGAGGAATTGATGGCAACGAGAAATCATGTCTAGTTCGTTAGGTGAGGATTGAAAGAAAGCGAACCTGTACAATACCATTAGAAAATGTTTACCATTATCGACGATCTGTCACATGCAAGAAATCCAATCCCATGGGTACCTCCTTATATGGGCAGTGTGCATCGGTCGCCAGGTCATGCCAATGATCACCTGGTTTATTGCAGATCATCCAATGGCTTTTTCTGCACTGCTGCTGCATTATGATGACCCAAATCTAATTGACATCATCTGCATGACACTGTCTATGCTCCTTAATGATTCTTTTACTAATTTCTTTATTACCAGGAATTTTTGTTCTTTTCTTAGTTGAGAGATGAAGTCTATGAGCATTGAGGTACAAACATATATTACTTCTTATCTTTCATTGAGCTCCAATTAGGCCATGATAGTCTTGTCTTCGATTTTCTATCAAAAAAGACTTGGGAGTTTCAGCCTTGATTAAGCGTTAGACACTTTTTACGAACTTCTATCAGTCTTGCTGCCTGAATTTAGTGTATATGCTCATAGTTTGTTTTGAAGTCTACTCATACTTAATCCCTAATATAAAATCGTACTGAAAAGCTTGCTCATGCTGAAAAATGTCAAGCTTGATGAGCTAACTAGCCTATCAACTTTGTTTGATCTAAATTACTGATCAAAATGCTTAAGCTAAAGTTAATAATAGTATACTCATTAGATCCTTATAAATCAATCTTAATCTTGTTCACTTTCGATGTGAGACTAATCAAGGGTGTTATAAAAAATGCTACTAAAAACCTCCAAGAAACCCAGGTTTAGCTTGCCTTGACCTAGTGAACACATAGATTACTCATAATAAAAGCTTATTAAATTGATTTCACATGCTAATCTGATTCCAAAACTTATGATATTATAACATGTAATTGCTTCAGCCAGGTTGGTATTTATCTTCATGTGGACGGATAGAAGCTAAATTTATTTCCATGGAAGAATGTCACTCCAACTTTGTTTCTTGTTTGCAGGCTATGTTAGTCACTAGGCAAACAGAGCAAACACGCATTCTTGATCCAGTCGTACTAGCTTCTGCATCACAGGACTCCCTATCGATTGTGATCTCCATAACAAGTAAATGCTTGTATGAGGAATCGTCTCGCCCTTCAGTCGAAGACGTGCTGTGGAACTTACAGTATGCTGAGCAAGTACAAGCCACGGCAGATGGTGATCGGAAGTCCGACATCGTATCACAAGCATGATCCTGATTTGGAGTTTCCTATAGCATGAATCACAGAGATTAAATTCAATGTGGCCCTTTGCCACTACTTCAGTGCAGAGATTCAAGCGAACAAGGTTTATAAGCTTGGAGAAATGTTACCCAACATGCTGTAACAACAGAGACGTTCCGAGAAGAGCAGTCGCTGTTTGCGTATACCATTTTCATGTTCTCCACGATCCAGTTGCTACGATTACTTTGTGCATCTAATCACTCCATCTGTAATTAATTGTCTTCTATCCATTGACTTCAGAGCAGATTTTTGTGTTCTTGCTGTTGGGATATCCATATTTACCAGAATCTGATCATGCTTGAACTGCCAAGCAAATGCAATCACTTGCTGGGGAAAATATTTGTTTCAGTTCGCAAACTCGATTTGCCTCTCGCCTTTATCATTGATAGTCCAGTGCTGTCAGATGTCAACTATCATGTATTTACTTCAGACTAATTACTGTACTTGTAGAATGGATTCCATCTATATTACATGCAGAGGAATGCGTACTTCTTCCCTTCCATGCTGCTATTGCTCAGTTCTACACAGTTTATCTTCGTCTAATATTTATATGCCATTACCTTAAGGCGAAAACATCCAGTTCTGAGTGTCAGTTTCCGGTTAATACATGCCGATCTGACTGGTCTCTTAACACTGGCTTCAGGTTGTGGTCATTGCAGATTCTGATTCTTTCTCAGGATGTTCATTACTAGGATGGGATATTCTGCAAAAAATGAGATTCCAGGAACTAGAGAGAGATGTATTTGGAAAAACAAGCAAACTGGGCTACACAGTGCAGATCACAAAACAAAGCAAATATTGAAGATTTCAGTACTGTTTATGAATAGATCCACATTAGAAGAAATGGGAGGACAAATCAGAAGATATCCAGAAGCCATCCAAGATTCCTGTCTGGTTGCCTTAATAAATTTAGAACTTGTGTAGTTCATGAGTAAACTTAAAAACCAGCTCAGAGAAAAAGTATTGAATACTTACACTTACTACACAGCAGTCATGGAGCAGTCATGTCAAATCAAAGTGCACATTAATAGTCAAAAAGACAAATATCAGTATTTTTTTGGCTTTCTAGGTTAATCAAGCTATGCTAAAAAGCAGCAGAACCACAAGCCTCATTCAACAATAATGTTAATACAAAATAATTAAAACTTAAGTTAAAGTTTGTCTGCGAAAGGGAACGTCCTACACGTCACATATTCATGGAGCTTTGTGGTATATGGAACCATGCAAGTCCTGGCTGACTGCATTGCCTTGATTCTGGAATTGGAACAATAGGACCAAGAAATATACGCCATAAATCAAGTATTATAGTTACAAGCATTGCTGCACCCAGTGCATCAACAGCCACCCTTGGAAGGTCCCATGGTTCATCCTCTTTCTCATCTACCCTGAGAACCATAAAAATGTACGAGTTAGGTTAGACACAGCCAATATAAGCTATCATGCATGATACACTGTATACTTTATCACTGACAAATGGTAACTTGTTGTCAAGATTATGTTGCCTTGTCATTGATGAACCAAAGGGAAGTCTTAGATTTGGCAATGGCAAAGTCATTATTGTCAAGAAAGAATGATAATATATTCCATTGAAAACAGATTTCACTGATACAAAAGAGAAGCTGTCTGGTCAAATTCAGATATTATCCATAAGATTCAATGCAGTTAGGTGCATGGATTAAGTTAAGCATATTTCACATCCAGATCACAAAAAATAATCAAATTAATGAATATTCCCAAATTACCTTACCTTAAAAACATAGGGAAGCTCACGATGAAATAGATTGCATAGAACAATGATCCTACTTTGTACATTGATTCCCGATTGACAAACTCATAATATGGGAACTGCAAGTTTTCAGAGTATACACAAATATCATACAAAGTTATATTTATATGAGCAATGAAGTAAATGACCACAAGTTATTTATGTAAGTGTCATTCTTGATGCAACAAAAGGGGAAAGAAGGAAAAAAAAAGCAGATTGTATTTCAGTTTGAACTTTGAAGAACATTGACATTTTAGCTCAAGCTACACTAGCAGCTAAAATTTTAACTAATGATTCACCTATAGACATAGCTTTATGAATAACATAATCATTCTTTAAGAACTTACTGCATAAGGTACAAGTACAACAACGTAGAAACATATTTTCAGTGAATAAAGAAATAAATTTACTACTTATTGAGAAAATTGAACAACTAAACTAAATAAGAAAATTCTCAAAGAAGAAGGCGAGCGAGTCAATTATAAATATCATCCTATGACTCTAACCATAAACCAACTAAGAGAAGTTTCCAGGACTTCATATAGATGAAAAGTGATAAGGTGGGAAAAATGAAAGCATGTATTCACAACCAAGAGCACTAGTGCTTCCTTTTGACAATCTGCTTGACATTATAGCCAACTTGCATTCTGAAACAAAAGCATTAAGCTCATATATACATTTAATATGTTTTAAAAAATGCTAGGTGCCAAAAGGCGCCAAGGTCCCAAAATACCCGAAACACTAGGCGATCGCCCGAACGAAACGAGACGCTATGAAATATTAACATATAAAAAATATATAATACAATTGATCAATATAATTGTATAAATAAAAATATGGCATTAAATTGAATTATTAAGATCTTTAGGATCCTTTAAATGATTGCATTTCCAAGCAGGATCCTTTATAGAATTTTTTGATGAATATTCTGAATTGCTTTGTACACTTGTCATTAATCCTAAAACCCTAATAACAGTTCTAAATAAATAGAGATTAACAATCTAAATAGGGACTATTATATGGTAACAGTAGTTAATACTTAGTTGTAATTTTAATATCAAGAATTAACAATCTACTATTAACAGTATTTAATCCACTACTAACAGCAGTTAAGAGGGGGGAGAAAAGAGACACTAATGGTGGAACATGGGGAAGGAGAGGGCAATGGTGATGGAGGAACTTTTGAATAACGACAGCGATGACGGAGGAAATTATGGACGATAACAGTAGTGACGGAGGAAGCTTTATATGGGTGGTGCAGGAAACTATGGTCCTATCCCTCGATGGTCGAAGGAGCTGCACATGGAAGCAACAGCGACAGAGGAAACTGTGCATGAAACTTCGAAGCTATCCGTTGATGGTAGAGGAAGCGTCGGACTTGTGCGTTGGCGACGACTACGCACAAAAGCAGCGGAGGGTGCAGAGGTAAGTCGGAGCAACGAAGTAGGGTTTATGAGTCGAGGTCACACGGGGGGATTTACTATTTTGCTTAGTTGGTTCAATCAACCAACTAAGGTATTGTTCAATCGAACTAGAGTTGATCATCTGGTTCAGTTGCTTTGCTTCAATCGAGTACTCGCCCGAGGCGCCTAACGCCTAGGTTCAGGCAATGCTTCACTGAAGCGTGTTGCTCAACTATTGTGCAAGGTGCTTGGGCCTCACCTTGCCTTCCCCGAGCGCTTGGGCACATTTCTAAATCACTGTGTAACATCAGGCAATGCAATGAATTCATCGAAAAAAAGAGAAAACACAAGAAAAAGAGTAGGCAATGCAATGCACATTTCTAAATATATTCTTGAAAGACAAGTTTGGCTTAAAGCACCATGTTTAGCAGAAATTACATCAGTTTAACAATTTTTTATTATGCAAATAGACAATTTGTAATTGGCCAAAATGTTACTTGATTAATAACTAAAATTTAAAATTACTTGATCATAAGAAATTATCAAAGACAAACACTCTAGCTGTAAGATTTGTGAGAACTAGCCTCCATGTGTAACAAGAAATAGACAACGTAGAAGATGGCACAAAATCATCAAAAATTAATGATATAAGTGTGCAATGCGTACATTTGAAATAGCTAAAGTCTCCAAGTAAGCTATGAAATAAGAAAGAGCCAAAATCCATGCAGCTTCACTGGCCAGTCGAATTGACTGTGGAAAATCAGCAATGACATGGCGCAGCCTACGCAGTGTTATATTAGATGTCATATGGTAAAACAGGAAACAAGAATGAGTGAGAAAGAAAGTTGTATGTGGGACCTGTCACATAAGATCAGATGGTCAATTTCAGACAGTAAGAATTGTTTTTCCTGAAAACTAAATGCTAAAAGATTATGCAAGATAGCATATTAAATGGTATAAAGATATGGTTCTGCAGATTAAATCACAACAGTGTCAGAAGTCTAACATAGTAAAAATGTAATGTGATACCGATGACAAAAATACATAAAAAGTATATTTGAACTTGTTGTGTATGCCTGACATGAATGCAATAGTCAATACCATCTGTTGCAATTGCTTGTATATCCTATGTATAATACAAGGTCAATATCTGCAACTTCGAGGACTTTTGGTGTTTTCTGCAGTTTTTTCAAGTAATATTTGTTTTGAGATTTCTCCATTAAACTTTATGTTTCCAGTATCATAAATAGCAGATGTCTCAAATCAAGTTACAAAAGAACATGCAAGTATGTGCATACATAAATATATACATATACATATACATATAGTTGCCACTTGCCAAGGAACTAATCCTTAAACCTCCCTTTACATATATTCTCTTCTAAGAAAGCACAAGGGAGCAACAATTTAAATCATGGATTTTAGGTACCATATCTGTGTGCATATGTGAATAGAGAGGGCTTGTGTCACCTTATCTTATATGAACTGGCACTTTACTACTTGAATAAATTTTCATAGTATATTCATTGCTGACGTGATATCCTGACTGAACAAAAGGCACTATTTTGATGTTAAAAAAAACCATCTGGATGTTCTAGTTCTCGACCTTACCAAACAAGTATCAGTAGGTACAACCGTTTAGTAAACACTAGTTTGTCATTAGATTTTGAAGATCAGAGAAACTTGTGGAGAGTCCAGCATAAAAAGTCTGAGAGAAAATAATACACAAGAACAAGTATTTTGGGGCGAGAGTTGTCAAAGTCAACTTATTTTAGGCATGTGATTTCTTTCTGCAGGAATATTAGTGTTCCTTAATGCTCACATCAGTGGAATCAGTAGATATTAATGGAAGATTGGAATTAAGTCAAGATAGGAAATTAGACAAATTTTGCAAGATGCAAATGAATTTGATCGCAATTCTAATTCAGCACCTCCATGAGTTATCTATAAAAGAAAATCCTATATATTTATCTTATATTCATACTAAGGTTTCGCTCCATGGAAGTTGGCCTTGTCACAAGCATAGATGAAAAAGGAAATGACTCGTAAGAAAATGTAAAAGCACCATACTTGTCCCCAAGAGAACACAAAATTGATGTCTTATATAAGGCATAAATTTAGAAGACTAGAAAGGGATGGCTACTGCATTTTTCTGAAAATTAAAACAAATATATAGAGGAAGCATGAAAGAACATATAATACAACAAAAAGTAGATGCATGTGTAGCTATAATATACTTCACAGGAGGTTTATGGTAAAAAAGATTTTAAACCAAGGAATGAAAAACTGTCCAGACCACTACAGGTGTGAATCAGGGACCACCCCTTTCCGGTGGTCCAGTTGGGTTTATATATATATATATATATATATATATATATATATATATATATATATATATATATATATATATATATATATATATATATATATATTATAAACATGATACTCAAGAGCCACACACTGCACCGTAGTGTAACGGACAAACTTCTAAACAAGATGTTGGATGTAATGCTTATGTCTGTCCGTTGTCTCTTGGCATGTTCATGCCTTGTACAGCAGGTAGAGGGGCGGCCGAAGGCTAAATAGTCCCATGTTAATAAAGGTTGTGTCATGTGGACACGTGCGAGAGCTTTTCGGTCTGTAATGGACCATTTTACCCTTTGTTGTGCCACTATTCAGAGCTTGTAAAGTCTGTTTGTAATTTGCATTGTCTATGAAGTGTTTTTCGGACATGTTTGCTTGTGGATCCCGATTGAGGGGTTCTCTTTAACCCGTTCTCTCTTTCGTTGGTCCTAAGGGACAATGGGAGGCTTCGGGGAGGCTGACCTTTGCGGACGAACGCGCGAGGGTGCCGCACGCCTTAGGCAAAACCAGCAAAGGTCGTGACATTATGGTATCAGAGCGGGACAAGCACTCATAGAAACACTTGACATGCAAACGTGGGGGACCTAGCGGGGCTGCGTTGAGGGCAGTCAGCACACGCGACCGTTTGAGGGAAAACGGGCATGGAGATGTAGGGAAAAGAGTCGCTCAGAGGAGCGGGCATCTAACATTGGCATTCAGAGGAATGGCCAACCCTTCGCGCAAAAGGCACCACGAGAACAGGCAAGCTTGGAAGAATCCGGAGTTTGAGCTACGGCTCAACGTTGACAACTTTACTTGATGGTGCTCAAGGCAAGCGAGGCGCTTGGCAAAGGATGAGACCATGCAAAGTGGAATGAGTTGCTCAGCGACCGAAAGAGTTGTGCAAAGCTCACAGAGGTGAGGGGAATTGCTAACTCGAAGAATTCGGTACTCATGCATGGGCTTGTATGCGGACGATGGAATGTTCGTGGCCATCCCAAGGTGGTCGAGACTCGGCGCCATGGAGCATTGAAACTTTCTCTTCGGCATGCAAAGGATACGTCCGGAGGAGGCTGAAGTGTGCAACGAGTTTAGCATGTTGCTAGGCCTTGAAGGGTGCGGCGGTGGCTGTATTGACGTGGAGACGCAATCTAGCAAGTGTGTTTGCAAGAGGCAGAACAATGCACAGTTTGTTCAGCAGATCGGAGTAGTCCAAGTGGATGGTGGTCTCCGAAACGAAGAGAGATGTTGCTCCAACGGGACAGTTATCTAGGAGGGATAAGTCTCGGCACTCTAGAGGGAGAATCATGTGAGACGGACTTCACATGTTGAGGAGGAGTACCTCACAAACAACAACTTCATGAAGCTCGATGGACTGAGCAAGCGGCGAGGAGTTATCGCATGATCTCGCTCAAGAGAATGCATTGGTGGATGCATTGCGAGATCAAGTGGGGGAGCGACCTAAAGCAACTTATGAAGGTACACTTGGAGTCGATGTGGAGATCGGACTCAAGGGAGGGCTGACCCGTGGAATGGTGGGCGCGAGGGCCACCATCGACTCAATGCAAGAACGAGGAGCGGAGCAACTTGGGTGTAACTTGGCGAAGTACCCAAGCCGCATAAAGGGAGCCGGCATAGAAGTTGGAACATGGAGCAGAGGCACAGTGTTTTCCTTAGACAGAGGTCAAGGACATAAACTCTTGCAGAGGCAAGAGTATGATCATGTTATTCCATGGGTCCTTCTTTCTGACGGAGTGGACTCATCTTGCATGGTGCCAAAGACGAAGGGAGCTTCACGGCACATGCACCTTAACTCGGAGAAGCATTTGATGGAGGAACTAAGGCGACTCAATTTGCGGAGGCGAAGTTGGGTTCAGAAGGGCCTTAGCACGGGGCAAGAGGACGCAGAGGCGGGTACTCTTGAAGAATATGCCATAGTGTTGCCATTTGAGTTGCTATGAAGGAAGCAGTGCGCAGCGGAGATTGTGCTGGTAGGGGCAGAGGCCCAGGATCCAGACAATTGTGCACAGATTACAGTGAAGTCGGTGGACTTCGAGAGCTACTAGGCGACGGACTGTCCTAGAGCGGTGCTTCATCTAGGTGTGACCCAGGAGTGGGTGGATGAAGGTCGATTGCCAGAGGAGAGAACAAAATCGAAGGTGGAAGGGACCCTGCGATGTATTGGCAGAGGCCACACATGGAGGGTTCACAATTCGAGTTTATTCCACAAGGATCAGAATGCAATGGAGATGTCACCAAGAGGCGACATGGTGCAGCGGATCGTGGTGGAACAGTTCGTGGCAATGCGATACACACAATCTGTCCCGGGAGGGACTAGATCATATGAAGGTATGATCGGGAGCTACTGGGAGCTCCACTTCGGTGAATAACACGACGGCAAGAAGGGCTATGGATTCAAGGAGTGAAGGCCATGGTACCGCAGAGGCGGGTCTTCCGTGCGTGCATCGAATTTTGCTTCGGATGAAAGCCTTGGTCTTCAGTATATGGGGGCTGGGTTCCACCAAGGGAAAAGTTCGAATGCAAGTACCAGTGAGTTCCATGGGAGGAACTTGATCATGCAGAGGTATGATCGAAGCAGCTGGAGAGTTGGACTGCTCCAGAGCTCATATTCGCTTAAGGGAGCCCGACAAGTCAGAGGACAAGGCCGAGTAAGTGAACGTTGCTACCAAGGAAGCTAAGGAGAACAGAATCTGTGTAAACTCTACAACGTGATGGCAGAGGCCATGCATGAGAGTTACAGTCTGTCTTTCCATCGACCAAACGGACTGCTTGGAGAACACAGAGGTGTTGAAGCAGGGGGTCGAAAGGGGCGAGGAAGCGACGATGAGTCCAGAGGGACTTAGCTACCCAAAATCAAGCATCAGTTAGAATGGAGGTGGACTCAGAGGAGTGTCACGGAGATATCTCTACTGATTGTGAAGAAAAGGGATACAGAGGCGAGGCGACGGATAGTAGGGCCATGGGCATGGCAGCGCCATGGTACCGCAGAGGCGGGACTTCCGTGCAAGTCATTGATCCCTTGCTCTCATGGAGGGAGAGCGCTTGGTCGTGAAAGGGGCCGAGGAGGTGGAGCATGCAAAGGCAATCTCCAAGTACCGAGACAAGGCTGAAGGGCAGAGGCCAAGAAACTTCGTAAGACCGGTGTCAACAAGTTTCTCATCAAGATAGCCATAAGTGAAGGACTTCGGGTCATGCAAGAGTGCACGACCAAGGAACGAAGCAGGCAGTACGCGGTGCTGTACCTTTGCTACTCAGTGGAGTAGGCGACAGGGTTGATGGAGAAGACGGTTCAATCCCAGAGGCGACCTCATCTATCAGAGAATTACTCCAAGTTGGGGTGAAAACTTCCCGCATTCCAGAAGTTCGATGGCATTGAGAAGGTGAATCATAGTAGCTAACTCAACGCAAGGAGTGCAAACACTTCAAGTGCTTCAGAAGTGTGAGCAAAGAGCAAGCGAAGACCAGTAACCAGCTCGATGCATGAAGTACAACCTCGAGGAGGCGGGCGAAGTCAAAGTAACCTTTGCCTTCTCAACTCTTAAGAGAATGGGCGAAACCGAGTACCCCAGTTCTCTTATCTATCCAGCAGAGGAGCTCTGCACAAGTTCAAAGACCCTTCGAAGATAATGGAAGGCAATAGTTGTCAAATCCTCACCAACGGTGATCAGTGCTACTGAGAGTAGATTGTCCGCTTCATTTCCCAACGAAATGCCAATCGAAAGCGGAAGTGATGCGAACCTACTTGGATGTGACAACTAACTGAAAGAAGAGTCAATGAGCAGATTTTATGGAGGAAGGACCCAAAACTTCAGAAGTTTACGAGACGATGCTCGTTAAAGCTCCAACAAGCATCCACCCAGTTCAAGCAGCATGTGGAATTTTTAAGAGACTGACGCAGTAAGGATGGTCTTTTCCTTCATTTGGCGGATCCGCAGGAATCAACAAGGATCAACACAACTCAGCCAACCCCACACTAGAGTCAGAGTCATTGGTGAGTTGAAGCAGCATTGTCACATCCTGGATTTTTTTTTTTTTTTTTTTCATATATTTTCACACAGGCCAAATAAATAAACATCACTTTATTCATCATCTATAACCATTTATTACAATTCATTTATTCATCAAATTACAAATAGAAAAGTTAACTTCAAGAGTCATCCAAGTGGCTCTACCTAGCGGTAGAGGAATGTTCGCTCTCCACTGGAATCCGATTTAGTACTAGAGGGAGGCTGCTCTGAAAATCAAAAACAAAGAAAATTCAGCAACGCTGAGTAGGAACCCCAAAAGTCAAATCAAGATAAATACATGACCAAAATTCAATCAATCATCCCATTGGCGTATATCAAATACCCGAAGGAGCACTCCCCCAACAGCGGATGGAGAGGCTTTATCCTACGGGATGAGTTTGTGTTCTCCCAACAGCGGATGGAGGCAAACTCATATCACACTCCCAACAGCGGATGGAGTGGTGTCCCACACCCGCCAAAGTGGGGACACGTTCCTCCCAACAGCGGATGGAGGAACCGTCCAGCCGCCACGTCTGACGACCCGCTAATCCCCGAAGGGAATCGCCCTACCTGCTCTCGGCAGGAATATATTCTCACACTGGTCATATCCATTTCGGGATGAAATAACCTATTTAAAACATCTCTTTCAAAAATCATCAATATCAAATAATATAAATTAACCCTCAATTGACTTGAACTCTAGTTTAATCGATTCAATTGAACTCGATTTACTAGAGCCTAACTGAACTGATCTCTAATCCTTATTTAATTGGTCTGGAACCACCCTAGACTAGTATAATTTAGACTAGATTAAGTTCAATTTAGGTTAAACTAACTTGAATAAGTCAATCAATTCGGAATCACCCTGAATTGATCTAGACTAATCAAGTCTAGTTTAATTCAATCAATATTTGGGCTCAAGTTCAACAATAATATTGGGTTAGATTGAGCCAGTCCATCTACTGGTCATGTGCATTATACATGATTGAGCATGCATTACATAAAACTGACCCAGCCCTGGCCCATGGACTAGTCATAGCACATACCCATTAACAACATAAATGAAAACATAATAATGCATTAAAAGATAAATGAGGAGAAAAGTTTTAATACAAAGAAATAACATTATCAATTTGACTAGAAATCATAAGACATTAAAAGAGGGACTAGGAGATAAGTTTTAACACAAGGAAATAGCTTTCTAAATTCAAATAAAAATCATGTTTTCAACACATAAAATTTCAACATATTCTAGTCATATTTTAAATCATTCATAATAATATATTTTAAATTTCAGATCAAAGAATATCAAAAAAAAGATTTTAGATAACATATTCTAGTCTAACAAGATTTTAATCCAGATAAGATTAAAGATAAACTATAATACATAAATTATATCATATAAAACATATACCTTTTTAACATATTTAATTCTACAATAAAAACCTTAATCATGGGTCAAAGAATATTATGAAAACTTTAACTGGTTACTTTAATACAAAAAATTTGACATTTAAAGAATTGATACATATTTTTCAAAGTATAAAACTTTCAACATTTAAAGAATCAAAATAAAAGCTAAAACTTTTAAATTTAAGAAAGGTAGGGAAACCTACCTCTTGTCAACAGGGTGTAACTCCTCGTTCTCTTGTCAATAGGGTGTAACTCCTCGTTCCTCCCACTGACATGCTCGACTAGGTGAGGAACGAAGGAGAGAGATCCCTCCCCTTTAAATAGGAGGAGGTGAGCCTCTATTAAGGGAAATAAATTTTAATTTTCGTATTTATTTAATATAAATTATTTCCATTTAATATACTAACAAATATGATATCATCATATTTGGAATACTTACTAGTTATTTCCTTAATTCATATCAACAAACAAGGAAGTAGATTAAGATTTCCTTAAATTATAATAACAAGTAAGGAAAGAAAATCAATTCCTAACTTAAATATTTGATGTGATTACATTTCTCCCCTCCTATAGGAAATTTGGTCCCCAAATTTAGCTTACCTTAATAGAATAGATGAGGATATTGCTCTCGTATATCTTCTTCTCTTTCCCATGTTGCCTCTTGGTCTGAATGGTGTTGCCAACAAATCTTTACCAAAGGTATAATTTTGTTCGTCAGAACATGTTCTTTTCTTTTCAAGATCTGGGTTGGTTGTTCTCTAAAAGTGGCATCATCTCGTAATTATAGAGGTTGGTAAGATATGACATGTGATGGATCCCTGATATATCTTTGAAGCATTGACACGTGGAATACATCATGAATGCTAGCCAAAGCCGGGGAAAATGTCATTCTGTATGCTACAGGCCCAACCTTTTGTAAGATCTCAAATGACAAATAAATCTTGGGGCTAACTTCCCCCTTTGACCACACCTCATAACTACCTTGGTTGGCGACACCTTTAAGAAGACATGCTCACCAATTTCGAACTCTAGATCTCTTCGCCTTCGATCTGCATAACTTTTCTGATGACTTTAAGCGGTTAATAATCTTTGGCGTATAATTCGAATATTATCAGCATCTTTTTGAATTAACTGAGGCCCCAAAAGCTTCCGTTCTCCCACCTCATCCCAATATACAGGTGATCTGCACTTTCTTCCATAAAGAGCTTCAAATGGAGCCATCTGTATGCTAGAGTGGTAACTATTATTATAAGAAAACTCAATTAGATGTAAGTGCATATCCCAACTCTCACCAAAGTCCAAAGCACATGCTCTTAAGAGATCTTCAAGAGTTTGTATTGTCCTTTCGGATTGACCATCAGTTTGGGGGTGAAAGGCTGTACTAAACTTTAATTGCGTGCCCAAAGATTTTTGTAGACTTCCCCAAAATTTGGAGGTGAATCTTGGATCTCTATCTGAGATAATGCTAACTGGCACCCCATGATATCGAATGATTTCCTTAATATATAAGCTTGCTAGTTTATCCAATGAATACTTCTTGTTAATAGGAAGGAAGTGAGCAGATTTAGTAAGTCTGTCTACTATTACCCAAATTCTGTCATATCCTTTCATAGTCTTGGGTAATCCTGTCACAAAATCCATAGTGACTTGCTCCCACTTCCATTCAGGAATCGAAATCCTTTGCAACTTTCCCGCAGGTACTCGATGTTCTATCTTCACCTGTTGACATATCAGACATTTAGAAATAAACTCTACTATATCTCTCTTCATACCACGCCACCAATAGTTTTGGCGTAAATCTCGATACATCTTAGTAGTCCCGGGATGGATATTAAATTTTGATCTATGTGCCTCATCCAATAATTGCATCTTTACTGGATGGCTTTCGGGAACACAAAGTCGATTATAGAATGTAATAGAACCATCTTCAGCTTGGAGGAATTCAGGTCTAGATCCTTGAGCTATGTCCTTAACTATCATTTGAAGATATGCATCTTCCTTCTGACTTTCTTTAACCTTTTCCACCAAATATAATTGTGCCATCAGACACGCAAGAAAACCTTTATTTATCTCCGATAAAAGTTTAAGTTTTAAGTCTGCCAACTCCGTCATCATAGAATTCCTTTGAATATTCATATAGGCTAGAAGACTATAGGTATTTCTGCTTAAGGCATCAGCAACTACATTAGCTTTCCCAGGATGGTAGTTGATATTAAAATCATAATCCTTTAGAAAGTCCAACCACCTTCTTTGTCTCATATTTAAATCTTTCTGTGTGAAAATATATTTGAGACTCTTATGATCCGTGAAGATTTCAAAAGTCTGTCCATAGAGATAATGCCTCCAAATTTTCAGTGCAGAAATGATAGTTGCTAACTCTAAGTCATGAGTAGGATAGTTCTTCTCATGAGGCTTTAATTACCTCGATGCATAAGCAACTACCCTCTCGTTTTGTATTAGAACATAACCAAGCCCTTGTAGTAAGGCGTCGCTATACACTACAAAACCTTCTCCCCCCGAAGGAATCACCAATATAGGAGCACTGGTTAATTCCTTCTTCAATTCTTGAAAACTTTGTTGACATTTATCATCCCACATGAACTTTATATTCTTTTGTGTCAATCTGGTCAATGGTGCTACTATTTTTGAAAAGTCTTCTACGAATCTTCTATAGTATCCAACCAAACCTAAAAAGCTTCTAATCTCTGAAACATTAGAAGGTTGCTTCCATTTTATCACGGCTTCAATCTTATGAGGGTCAACAGATATACCAGCACTTGAAATTACATGACCGAGAAACATAATTTCATTGAGCCAGAAGTTGCTCTTGCTTAGTTTGGCATATAGTCTCTCTTGCCTTAGGACTTCCAAAACTATCTTAAGATGGTGTTCATGCTCTGCTATGCTTTTATAGTAGATCAAGATATCATCAATGAACACAATTACAAATTTATCAAGATAAGGGTGGAACACCCTATTCATAAGATCCATGAAGGCAGTCGGTGCATTTGTGAGTCCAAAATGCATTACTAAGAATTCGTAATGACCATATCTTGTTCTAAAAGCAGTTTTTTTTTTTTTTTTTTTTTTTTTTTTTTGTACGTCTCCTTCCCTTATTTCAGTTGATGATACCCAAATCTTAAATCAATTTTCGAGTATACCTGAGTACCTTGAAGTTGATCAAATAGGTCATCTATTCGGGGAAGGGGATATTTATTCTTTATGGTCACTTGAGTTGTCTATAATCAATGCATAGTTGCATAGATCCATCTTTCTTCTTCACAAATAGGACAGGGGCACCCCAAGGTGATACACTAGGTCGAATAAAACCCTTGTCCAAAAGCTCTTGGATCTGTTTCTTTAACTCCTTCAACTCAATTGGTGCCATTCTATATGGAGGTTTAGAAATAGGTGCAGTACCAGGTAGAAGATAAATTGTAAATTCAATCTGTCTATTTGGTGACAGTGCAAGTAGATCTTCAGGAAAAACATCTGGAAAATCCCGTACAATGGGGATGTCCTTTAATACTGGCTTCTTAGATTTTTCTCCAGAAATAAAGGCCAAGTATCCCTGACATCCCTTCAGTAATAGTTGGGTAGCACTCAAGGCTGAAATAATAGAAGGGAACTTTTCTTGAATCCCAATGAACTTGAAAGATGGTTGATCTAAGGGTGAAAAAGTAATAGTCTTCCAGAAACAATCGACACTTGCATGGTATGTTGAAAGTCAGTCCATACCCAAGATAGCATCGAAATCTTGAAATTCTAGTATAATAAGATCTACTAGCAAATCATGACCTTTAATAGTAATAACACAGTTTCTATATATCTGATCAACTGTCAAAGAGTTTCCAACTTATTATTTGTATGAACACCTCTCCGAGTGCGTACACTAGTAGCATTGCGACCATGAGCACCCCGAGTGATAAAACCACTAATTTTTGGAATTAGCTCTATTACTCTTATAATAGGTTAAAGTCAATCAAGGGACCTAATACACCTACAGGCCCTAGACCATGCTCTGATACCATAAAAATTGTCACATCCTGGATTTTTTTTTTTTTTTTTCATATATTTTCACACAGGCCAAATAAATAAACATCACTTTATTCATCATCTATAACCATTTATTACAATTCATTTATTCATCAAATTACAAATAGAAAAGTTAACTTCAAGAGTCATCCAAGTGGCTCTACCTAGCGGTAGAGGAATGTTCGCTCTCCACTGGAATCCGATTTAGTACTAGAGGGAGGCTGCTCTGAAAATCAAAAACAAAGAAAATTCAGCAACGCTGAATAGGAACCCCAAAAGTCAAATCAAGATAAATACATGACCAAAATTCAATCAATCATCCCATTGGCGTATATCAAGTACCCGAAGGAGCACTCCCCCAACAGCGGATGGAGAGGCTTTATCCTACGGGATGAGTTTGTGTTCTCCCAACAGCGGATGGAGGCAAACTCATATCACACTCCCAACAGCGGATGGAGTGGTGTCCCACACCCGCCAAAGTGGGGACACGTTCCTCCCAACAGCGGATGGAGGAACCGTCCAGCCGCCACGTCTGACGACCCGCTAATCCCCGAAGGGAATCGCCCTACCTGCTCTCGACAGGAATATATTCTCACACTGGTCATATCCATTTCGGGATGAAATAACCTATTTAAAACATCTCTTTCAAAAATCATCAATATCAAATAATATAAATTAACCCTCAATTGACTTGAACTCTAGTTTAATCGATTCAATTGAACTCGATTTACTAGAGCCTAACTGAACTGATCTCTAATCCTTATTTAACTGGTCTGGAACCACCCTAGACTAGTATAATTTAGACTAGATTAAGTTCAATTTAGGTTAAACTAACTTGAATAAGTCAATCAATTCGGAATCACCCTGAATTGATCTAGACTAATCAAGTCTAGTTTAATTCAATCAATATTTGGGCTCAAGTTCAACAATAATATTGGGTTAGATTGAGCCAGTCCATCTACTGGTCATGTGCATTATACATGATTGAGCATGCATTACATAAAACTGGCTCAGTCCTGGCCCATGGACTAGTCATAGCACATACCCATTAACAACATAAATGAAAACATAATAATGCATTAAAAGATAGATGAGGAGAAAAGTTTTAATACAAAGAAATAACATTCTCAATTTGACTAGAAATCATAAGACATTAAAAGAGGGACTAGGAGATAAGTTTTAACACAAGGAAATAGCTTTCTAAATTCAAATAAAAATCATGTTTTCAACACATAAAATTTCAACATATTCTAGTCATATTTTAAATCATTCATAATAATATATTTTAAATTTCAGATCAAAGAATATCAAAAAAAAGATTTTAGATAACATATTCTAGTCTAACAAGATTTTAATCCAGATAAGATTAAAGATAAACTATAATACATAAATTATATCATATAAAACATATACCTTTTTAACATATTTAATTCTACAATAAAAACCTTAATCATGGGTCAAAGAATATTATGTAAACTTTAACTGATTACTTTAATACAAAAAATTTGACATTTAAAGAATTGATACATATTTTTCAAAGTATAAAACTTTCAACATTTAAAGAATCAAAATAAAAGCTAAAACTTTTAAATTTAAGAAAGGTAGGGAAACCTACCTCTTGTCAACAGGGTGTAACTCCTCGTTCTCTTGTCAATAGGGTGTAACTCCTCGTTCCTCCCACTGACATGCTCGACTAGGTGAGGAACGAAGGAGAGAGATCCCTCCCCTTTAAATAGGAGGAGGTGAGCCTCTATTAAGGGAAATAAATTTTAATTTTCGTATTTATTTAATATAAATTATTTCCATTTAATATACTAACAAATATGATATCATCATATTTGGAATACTTACTAGTTATTTCCTTAATTCATATCAACAAACAAGGAAGTAGATTAAGATTTCCTTAAATTATAATAATAAGTAAGGAAAGAAAATCAATTCCTAACTTAAATATTTGATGTGATTACAAGCATGGCGGATCAAAGGTTCGACTACTCAAAAACAGCAGCGGAGAGCAGCTGGGAGCCAGGAGGCGCATTGCAGTTGGAGCGGAAGATTGAAGACTCAGCAAAGACGAAGAGTTGCAGTGTTCACAAAGGCTTCGACGAGGACGTCGAAGGGATAAGTGGGGGAGAATGTAACGGACAAACTTCTAAACAAGATGTTGGAACAAGATGTTGGATGTAATGCTTATGTCTGTCCGTTGTCTTTTGGCATGTTCATGCCTTGTACAGCAGATAGAGGGGCGGCCGAAGGCTAAATAGTCCCATGTTAGTTGGGTTGGTGGCCTCTTTAGGCTTGTAAATAAAGGTTGTGTCATGTGGACACGTGCGAGAGCTTTTCGGTCTGTAATGGACCATTTTACCCTTTGTTGTGCCACTATTCAGAGCTTGTAAAGTCTGTTTGTAATTTGCATTGTCTATGAAGTGTTTTTCGGATATGTTTGCTTGTGGATCCCGATTGAGGCGTTCTCTTTAACCCGTTCTCTCTTTCGTTGGTCCTAAGGGACAATGGGAGGCTTCGGGGAGGCTGAGCTTTGCGGACGGACGCGCGAGGGTGCCGCACGCCTTAGGCAAAACCAGCAAAGGTCGTGACAGTAAGCCCACCATCCACCCAAGGTCTTGTGCATGCCCATGTATCAAAATGGTACCATGGTACAAACCCATGTATCGTGTGTCTATACGCCGTCATGGACACTACCCACTGGTCCAGTATCCTAAACTGCATTGCTTGTCTCAAATTTATGCATCAAACTCTTCGAGTTAAAAAAAAACTTTGATATTAGATACATAACTCATTGAGGTCCAAAGTTGAACTCTCTTACAAAATTATATACTAATAGATGCAAGCCAAACAGAAATTATAAGGAAAAAGACAAAATTAGCACCATTAAGTCTAGTTTGTTACATTGTTCATTCTCCATGAAGGAAAAGTGTATGACGCTCCAAGTACCGTGAAGAAATAATGAGTCCAGAAGTAATTCCCAACATAACTAAAAATTATAATCCACAGATTTGCCTGCAGCAACAAGATGAGAAGATCTCACATGATGTTAAAAAAAAGCAAGGATTGTGGTACAAGTCCCTGAAACAAGTTGAACTTACCAAAAACTACAAAGTGGTTATATAAAAAATGGCAATATTGATAGAAAACATTTTACTGTTTTTAGTAATGCATAGATCTGTTATTTTTGTTAATGCTTCTCTGCTACTGATTTCTGTTGAATAAGAAACAGAACACTCCAATCATGAGAGGATATTCACAATTGCATCAGAAGACCATAAGCTTCAAGTATTTATCATAATGTATCTGTATGAGACAATAATTGTATAAACCATCATAAATGCAGAATCCATAAAATGAGTAAATCAATTTAAAAAGAAAGCAAAATCATACAAGATGACTATGGTTATCATTACTCTGTGATGATATCATCAGAACTACATAGATCATGGAAGTTTCACCAAGTGATTTTAGTTTTCCATTATTCCTAAACTGATAAATCTGTACACAACAATTTATCACTGCAACAGAGTCACTTGCATCTTCATGCCTAGGAAAACCATCGTGTAAACGGATCGCAACTCCTACAACATGACTGAGAGACAAATCTAAGTCAACGTATGCACTTAAACAATAAAAAAAATTACTAGAGTTCCACAAAAAGAAAATACCTTCACCCAGTATCGATCTCTCCAGCATTTGCAACTGTCTGCCTGCAACAGTGAATGGATACTGCCTTTAATATGAGTTACATATACTTAGTGTATTCAGTATCAAAGCTTCTTTGAATTGTGAATTATGAGTAGACAGAAAATTTGTACAATCAAGAATGTAAGTGGTACATCAGTAGACATGTACTGGGAAACTCTTATCTGTTCCCCGGTTTAAGTACTTATTTTTCTCTGTCTTTAGTGAATCAGTTAAAAAAATACTTTATGTTTTCTATTTCTAAACATTTTCTCCATTGTTAGTTTGTCTTTGGTTGTTGTTCTTCAAATATGCAGTCAAAAAATGAATGATGTGAAAAGCTTATTTACATAACTAATGATCACTAACCATGTTCGAAGGCATTTAAAAGAGAGATTTATATCTTGAGTATATTTGCATCAATAGCATGCTTTAAAGTAGTAAAGCGAGACTAAAGGCGATAGACTTCAAAAAAAAAACTCCAACCACATGTAAAGACAGTATTGGTCTTAACATTCACATGATCACATAAAAGAGTACGCTTTTAAAGCAGTGAAATAAAAGAACATTGTGCAAGATACAAGCAACATATCCATTGTAGTTCCAATACAATGTGTAGATACCTATAGATTAAATAATGCAAAGAAATAAAATAGTTGATTGCCCCATAACATTACAAATCCAAGAGACTAAGCAAAGTTCAACTGGCATCTAGTTGAAGGCAGAATAACCACTCACAAGAACCAGAACCTACAATCATTAACAAAGCCGATGGAGACTAATGCCATGAACAAGACTGAAATAGCCAAATGGTACTGTTCTCAAACAATTACACCAGCAAGAAATGTTTATAATGCAAGAGTCAGGATCTGAAAGTGCGCACCTTCCCCATGATCAGGAGGGGTATCAAGAAAGCTGGGACAGAAGAAACCAACCCGATGATCAGATACTCCAATTCTGTGAATCTCTGTCATTTATGATGATCAAATTACAACCTCTCATGATGTCTTCATCACCAGCATTACATCAAATTATATAACAATCATATAATAAAGAAGGAATAGTTCCTCGCTCAACAAGTTAACCCACCGTCCATTTATTTCCTCTCAAATTATACCCCACCGCACATTTCAATCTGGTGACCAGAAGTGTAGATATATCGATACATTTGGGGAAAAAATGCTGAAATGACTAGATACATTCATTAGCTTAAGAAAAAAGTGTACTTTTTTTAATGGATATATCGATTTAATGGATCAAAAACCTCAATGGACCACACAAAAGGTCATCATTAAAAAAAAAAAGGGACGTAAAAAGGTTCGAACTTTATCTCAAACCCTCCCGTGAAAGAGCAGTAATAGATCCCAAATCGAACCCAAGCAAGGTGCGAAAAGGAACCCCAAAGTGAAAAGACAAAGGTTCAGACCTCGTAAAGCCTGTAGGGGACTATGATCCCGAGGCAGAGGGTGAGCCAAAAGGGCGTGTAGAGCAAGAAGAACGCCTCCCCCCACCTCTTGCTCGGATTCGACGCGAACCACAAGCTCTCAGAGCTGTCCGCTGCCATCCCACCGCCGAAGCCTGCAACAACGTCGGCGGTGAGAAAATAGAAAAAGCCGAGTGACGCAGGACGCGTGGCGCACTTACCGCTCCCGTTCTCCCGTCGCGCGGTCGCAATGTGATGCGAGGAGCGCACGCCTCCGCTCGTTCTGCCTTCACACATCCAGCGCTGCCTCCAAATTTATTGGAACGAGGCGGCCGCGGGAGGGTCCGGTAAGGTTACCGGAGTCGAGTGTGATACCAACCACACGTATGTAATATGCGCAGTGCTGAGCTGTATGATCCCTCAGCAAAGGCGTCCTAATCAAAGCAAACTTATTGCAGCTGCATGTAATATATCATTAAGTGCAAGTCCTGGGTTATGATGCAAACCGCACAGGAGAAATAAAGTACTGTCACTCTGCGATTCGCAAGTTGGATTTAACGACTTTGGAGAAATCACAAGGATTGTATTTTGATGTGCCCTTTCCATAAATAGCTGGGTCGAGAAATTTTCCAGAGGTCCTCAACGACGATCAACAGTAATGGTGTCACCCTCGATACGTTTCTATCCACCATTGTTCGCCAGGGAAAATTTCGAATTGATGATTTTATATTACAAGAATGATAAGCTCCTGAATGTACTACCTTGTCCATGTTAGAGGCACAAGCTCCTGCAACTTCTCACTAATTCTTGTTCTCCTTTCCTAGGAAAGAGAAAATTAAAATTAAAATTAAATCTCGAATGTATTTGAGATCTAATTAACACAGGAAAAGTCTCTTCTCTTGCAAGAATAATACTATGTATTTTGACCCTTTTAAACCGGTTGCTGAACCTTTGCATCGTGGTTGAGGAGTTAGCACGGTTCGGTCCTATCCCGGATGCGCAAGATCGCCCGTGTGAATGCTCGGGCAGCAAAAATCGTCGTCCGGTTGGGTCGAGCTCGAACCCCACTTCCAGAATACGAAGGTTCCCCTTTGATTAGTCGCCTCCTTCCTTATCACCTGACTCCTGCACACAAGTTGAAGTCGGGAGGAGGATTTCCCGACTCGACTCCTCTGAAGATTTAGTTGGAACTGGGTGAAAACGAGGAAATCCCCATCAGCGCTGACTCGGAGATAGGTTTTTATACCTTATGCATGGGGACTAGCCTTACCTGACACATTTATGGTCGTCGACTCATTAAACAGCGAACTCACTTCTCGTGCAAACATCGGGCATCCTTTATACCACAACGCCAAACAACGATGTCGCACTCGATCGGCGTCGTCCCGATTCGATGGGGCAACGTTGTACTCGGTCAGCATCGTCCTGATCTTTACGAGGCGGCTTCGTACCCGATTGGCACTGCCCGATCTTTGTGGGGTGGTATCGTACCCGATCGATGTCATCCCGTTCTTTGCGAGGCGACGTCGTACTCGGTCGATGTCGTCTCGATCTTTGTGGGGGCGACATCGTACTCGAGGGGTGTGGTGTCGACACGGTCCGTCATGTTGACTTTAATGCTCCTGGTTGGCACTGATGTGATTGAGTAGTTGTTAGAGGGTATGCTACCAAATGATGCATAGTCTCGTAAAGAATTATTTGTTTTTGAGCTATGGATGTACTAGTATGATTTTATCCTTTCGATTAAGTTTCAAAAAATATCTTTAAGGGTGAAGGAGACTCAACGAACTTATGAGTCTTAGTTCCATACCCCTCGATCAATACAAGACTAAATGACCTTATCGTTAGTGAGAGTCTTGTGCGCAATACATCACTTTTAACTAATATCTAAGAAACTAGACTAAGATTGGCATTAAGTTTTGCAGTCATCTATATGTACGTGCAACGTATCGATTATGTGAATCAAATAATGCCTAATCGCAAAAACTTTCAGTGATCTGAAAAGTTTTACTACCTAAGCTAACTAGCACAATCAATGTCTCCATATTTATTTCTGATCAGTAGATGCAAATTTGAACACAGACATTGACAGGATATTAAATTTAAAAGATACTCATCTAAATGAAGAATTATATTATCTAATCATCATTTTTTCTTCTATGGAGTTGAAGGTAGGAGGTGGGGTTGGATGGGAACCAAGAATTATTTAATTATTTAATTGTATTGATGAAAATTCTTAAATTATGTAATATATTAATCCCTTTTGTTAAGAATCAATATGGATCAAGATGATTCTGATTTCTCTGATGCTCTCGTTGACGACGGACAAGATCACATAATCTCTATTACAATAGCTTGATAATTTTTTATAATGGATTTTGATAGGAATTATTTTGGTAACTAATTGTATCCTCCAGCTGGTGATCACAGAGATGAGGTGCTAATGAAAAAAAAAAAGGGGGTGGGGGTCAATCATCCCCCCCATAAGACACTGATACGGAGGAAAATATGATGGATCAATACAATAGTCTATGCGAAGCCATTTTGTTTCGATCCGATCGATCTTCATAAATAATAATCTACAACCGATTGATCGGGTTTACCCCCTCTCGATCAATCTTCGTGGGCAAAATACTAGAAGAAATGTGTTAGGTCATCACAAGCTTATCGGCCCCGTGGGCAAGATACAAGTAATTCCTTCGATCGAATATATATAAAAGTCAATCTTTAACACTAGTTTAGGGGGTTGGATCTTTTTACAACTAACCCTTTTACTTTATAAAACCATCATAAAACTAACTTAAGCATCGGATGGTGCGGGTGGCTATTGTGGTTATGGTTGGCAAGAATGATGCGGGGATGTCCTTAGAGATGTGTCGGGTGTATTGAATCTCGGATTTTGATGATGAGACCAATTGATAGTATTTATAATTTGATCTACGTTTTGAGTGACGCAGGAATCTTCGATTAAGGAAAGACAATTAAAAGTAGGAAGAATCATGTTGAGCTGAAGTAGAATATGTCAGAAGATTAGATATCGAGTTGGAGGATCTCAACAGAAGGCTTCAGGCCATGGGTTCGGGCATCGAGCCAAGAAGAGCAAAAATTACATCAAAGAAATCGGAGTTACGGAGATCAACTGGCCGATTAGGCAATAGGCCACAAGAGAGGACGATGCGCCGAAGAATTGGATGAAGCGTTCGATGAACCAATAACATGCCGAACAATATTTGATTTAAGTTTTGTAATAATTATCTAGATCGAAATATATTTTAAGTGTGCAAGATTAACTACGATAGTGATTAAGGCATAAAGTAAAATGAAGTCTCGGAGTCAAGTACGAGATTTAGTTGGGAGTTTGAGAGTTCATCAGAAGTTCGAACGTTCATCGAAAGTTTTATCGGAATTGACCAAAAAGAGAATGATGTAGATGTCTAACACTTGACATCTCCATCGATGTAAATACAAATGCAAAACAACAAAAGAGGGAAAAAGGATAAGGGATCAAGGAAGGGGGGAAGAAAGTTAAGTGTCACCCTACATTTGCATCGATGCAAATGCATATGTAGAGTGCTAAAAAAGGAAAGAAGGATGAGGGATCGAGAAAGGAGGGAAGAATGATTAGCAACACCCTACAGCATCGATGCCGTTGCAAATGCAGATGTAAAGCGTTGCTTAACATCTACATTAGCACTAATGCATATATAAATGCAGAGCATCACTTGACCTTTGTATTGGCGCTAATGTAAATGCAGGGTGGCATTGTTTTGCATCTACGTGAGTACAAACGTAAATGCATGATGGTGCTCACCCTTTTTCCCCTACTCCTTGATCTCACATCCTTCTTTCCTGTTTTGTCTCTCTTCATCTGCGTCGATGTCGACGTAGATGCAAAGCATCATGCCTTTGTATCGTCTTCTTTATCCTCTCCCTTTGTCTCACTTCTCACCACAGCTCTCCCTTCTCCTCGTTCTTCCCCCTTTTCCGATCACTCGTCCTTCTTTCCTCTTTCGCTGCTCTATATTTGTGTTGACGTCGATGCAGATGCCGAGCGATCCTTTCACTGCTCTGCGGTTGTATTGGCGCTGACACAAATGCAAAGTATCATCCTCTTCCTTCTCTCATTTTGTCTCACTTCTTATCATTGCTCTCCCTCTTCCTCCTTCTCCCCTTGTAAGAAGTTATAAAATCTCTCAACTATGCCTCCAAGACTCCACTCTGAGAATATCCTTATATTGTTCTCACTAATCATTATATCATTCTCATCGATCACAATCACAATAATCAGTCGTAACCCTAGCACCACCATTATTTATCATCGCCATAATAGTCGAAAAAAAATAATTAGGATATTAAAATTATTTTTTTTATTTTTCGTTTTTGTATTATTTTTATATGTGATGTATCTTCCGTCGATTAAATCGACGGTGGTAAATGGAATTAAAATATTTTATTTTCATAATTATATAAAAAATTTAAGTCTGAGTTCTAACGAATTATCCTAAGTTCCCACGTTTACCTTTCCTTCCTCCCCTATTTCCACCGATTCTTTCGCCGTTTCCTCTATCGGATCGATCAGGATTCTCTTGTTTCTAATTATCCGGTCAGTTGTTACTGCCCTTCAATCTTGATTCCTCAGAAGCACGGGGAGAAATCTTGATCTTTTGAGCCGGATTCGTTCATCCTGTCTCCGATTTGATTTGGTTGTCAAAAAAGCTTACTTCTTGATCGATCCGCTGCAGCTTTAATCCTTCTTGACTACTGATATTTCCTTTCCTTTTTTTCTAGTTGGAAAAATCGTTCCTTTTTAGGTTTGAGCTTGAATTTTGTTTGATTTCTTTTAAATACGTCCTGAAACCCCCCTTTTTTTCCCACCCATCATTCCGATTCGAGTCTTCGAAGATCCATCTTTTATCGATCTATGAAACTTAATTCTTAGTTAATAATCCTGTTCGGCTTCTATCTCCTCGATTTGCTTGTGTTCGCATCTCTTCCAGGGCATCAAATGGCTCGAGAAAGCTGTAATCTTGACAAAGACGAAGCCGAAATCCTCAAACCTTCCTCCCCTTCTCCGTCGACCCCTGCTCCTCCATCATCGTCCCCTGCACCGCCGTCCCTGTTCTTGAAACCCTGTGAGGAATCGCTGAACCTGAGAGCGGAGACTCCGGCTACGGAGACCGCCGTCGCGGCATCTACCACGCCCAAGACCGACAAGGAGTCGAAGCCTGAGGAGGAATCCAAACCGCAGGTACGATTCAGCAATAGGTGCTGACCGGATTCCGGTGTCGATGCGGGGATCTCTTTTGCGGTCGCCACCGGTATTCCGACGTCCATGATTGCTCATTCGATTACAAGGCGTTGGGGAGGGAGGAGATTGCTAAGGCTAATCCTGTGGTCAAAGCTGCCAAGATTATCAAGATCTAGGGTATAAAGCTTTCGCCTTTCCATGCTTCTTGTCATTTTACATCTTCGATTGCACCCATCCTTGATCTGTTTGGTGGCGTTGATATAAGTTGAATTCAGGTTGAATCTTATTATCCAAGAAATTATTTCAGATAATTAATTTGTTCTCTTTGATCTTGAGATTAGATAATACTGGAATGCGGATTTAACTTTTGTATTCCTGCAAGTAGTTTTACGTTCCATGCGATCCCAATTCTCATCAATTTGTGCATTAGCTTTCATTTGTGGTGGTTCACCAGTGTGACTTCTAGATGGATGCCTATGATAGAATCAGTATTTCAATAATTTCTTCTGTGGTAGAAAATATAATTTTTGATGGATGTCTTCAGGTATTGCTTAGCTTATGAATTAGGTGCCTAAAGTAAAACCTTTTTGAACTAATTTTGTATCTATTTGATTGCATATTTCATAGTTGTGTTGTTTGTAGCTTATGAAATCATGTTCGAAACAAAATCTTCGAAGCTTATTCTGTCAGTATTTGCTTATATACATTGTAATTGTCCAATCTACCTGTATAGGTTCTATCTAGATATGGTTTTGGATTACCTGTAACTTATGTGCTAGATGTTCCGAGCAGAAGCTTAATAGCGTGGTTACTATCAGAAGAGTTCATATTGATTCTCTCCAGGTGATGAAAACTATAGCATTCGAAGGGATCACTGCTTACTTTTTGTTTTCTTGAGAAAATGCAGGTTTCTTATTCACATTTTTGAACAAGACATATATCCTTGCAACATTTGATGCTTATCTATCAAACATGAGTTGGAATGTAGTGCATCGACATCATCTATTGCATTTTGGGAAATTCACACAATTGTATGGAATATGAGTTTTACGGCTTCATTTCCCTTCTTATGATGTTTGCTGTGATTATTGTTCCTGTTGGCTGACATCTCATGGTTGATGCATGGTTGAATGATCTAGCAGTGTTTGTGTTTGTCCTGAAGTAATCAAGCAAGTTGCTCCCCGATACCATCCGGCAGTCTGTTTTAGTGGCCTAGCATGAAAATTATTCTCAATTCTCAAGATGCTTGTCGATGACTAACACCTATTGTTTCCAATTCTGTTTCATCTCACAAGTAGATTCAGGGCAAGCTGCTCACAAATTTTATTCTGTTTTAATTACACAGTATGGTGAATTATAGCAGTTGTTTTCACATAAAAATGCCTAATAATCTGTTTTTTTTTTCTCTTGTGACCAGTGTCACCATTTAAGATGCTTTCTTTCCATGGACAACCTTTACTGGTATAGTTGGATGGTATTTGTCCCCTTTTCCAAGGAAGAATGGCTGTATTCCGAGCTTCTACTGATGAGGCCAATGTTCTTGTAGTGTGGGTTAACATTTGTGTGTGAAGACAAGCCTGGAAATGAAAGCCAGTGGCCTTATTATTGACAGCATCATCCTCTCTTTATGCAGTCTAATTTGGAGGCTGGTGGGGTTTCAGAAATCTAATCAAGAGGCCAAACAAGCAGTTTTCTCATCGGCCAAGGGTAAGCCAAAGACAACATTATTTGTCCTTGAGTTCCTCACATGGTGGGTGGGTCTGAATCTATTGTGCTTGTGTTGAGGAAAGTCAAGGGATATCACAGGAACTTAATTGGCTAGAAATTTTTTGTTATTAATTTAGTAGGCCATATTGTATTCTTGAAATTATTGGCTTCAACCCTTTGATTCTCTTCCCGTTCAACAAAGTCGAGAACAAGCAAGTCATCCGATAGGAACATAGGAACTGAGGAGGGGAAAGCATATGCTACTGGTCATCATGTGTGACATGAGCTAAGAAGCAGTAGTACAAGACGAAGCCTCAAATTCGGTATTCAGAGATTTTTGAGGGATCGTTTATTTATTCTACTTGGAGGCATCACCGGATTCATTGTCATGTGTTGATCGATCACAGGACCATGGCCTTTCCGGAAGGGCCGGACTCGAGTTTGCCTTCGCCGGCCGCGGCGCTTGTCCAGGGGAAGGGCACGAACCTGACCGTGTCGCCGCAGTTGCTCCTCTTGGTGACAGGGCAGTCGATGATGGAGCTGCCGTCGACGGCGACACAGATGTGAATCTTGTAGAGCTGCGACTCCAAGAACCACAGCTTGTTGATGTTGCACTCCACCCAGGTGGAGGCCCCGAAGTGGGACGCCAGCACGCCCTTGATGGTCTCCAAGCCGTAGAGCTTGCTCTTCGTCGGCACGATTCCTTGGGAGAGAGAAGGCCGGTGTCAGTCACTGATCCATCTTCTAAACATTTTCAGGCGAGGGGGGTCGACGACGTTACCGTAGGAGCTGAAGAGGGAGAGGAGGTCCACCTCGGCCCGGAGCTCAAGCGCGCGGGTGAAGTAGTTCACCTGGGTGAGGCTGGAGCAGGTGCCGTAGGTGCACCAGGCGCTCTGCCACTGGTTGACCCCGTCGTTGCTGGGGCAGCTCACGTCGCTCCAGTAGTCGTGCAGCGTCGGGAGGAGGTCGCTGAGCTGCCATTAGTGCGTTATCCAAGTATCAGTAACAGATTCGTATTCACAGTAGTCTCCCTGAGTCAGTGGGGGTCTCAACAGATCGAGCTCTTACTCTGTCAGCGGAGAAGGCGCAGATGCTGCACTTCTTGACGAGCTTGCCATTGCTGTCGTAGGTCTCCATGGCTTGCACTTGGAAGTCCCGCGCCGGCATCCCTGAGGACGGCTTGCAGCATATCCTCAAGATGTCGCCGGTGCACTGCGCTCCCGGCCACTGCACTCAGAAGAACATCAAACGTCAGAGTATGGCTTCGTCTTCCTCGATTTATATATAAGGAAGTTGATGTTTGATTTTAGTTTTTGTTTCATCTTGTAAGAGCGAATGAGACCATATAGCAAATAAGCTGGAAGCTAAGAGCAGCGTTGACGCAACAGATCAGTAGAGGAAACTTAGAGATAGCATACCACAAGGGTCAAGGCCATGAAGTCTGCGGACTTAGAGGAGACCAGAGAAGAGAGACACAAGCACAGTCCAAGCAAGAAGAGCAGCCTGAAAGCAGCCATTGCAAGAGAACCAAGAGGGGAGGGTGGGTACCCGGTGTGGAAGCTCGCCGGAGTTGGTGACGATGAGCTGAGACTTGAAGAGAACTGATGCGTCTTTATAGAACAGCGAGCCTGGGGACCGTAGTGAGCACGTTTTTTACGTGGACGCCTCTGTCACTCGCTCTGAGAGAGAGAGAGAGATAATTATGCACATTATATCTACGGCAGAAAAGATGTGGAACACGATGCACATTAATGCAGTAGATCACGTGATAATAAACATTTGCACTGACGGAATCTTCACCATACACGACATGAAACAAGTAACAATAATCCAAAGCGGGGAGCACAAACTGCCAAAGTAAAACAAACAGTTATCATTTCCCCACGAATCCGAGATGTATATTTTCTTTTTTTTTTCTCTTGGGATTTTCTCCAAAATTTCACTTTCCATGCATTGATTTATGAGTTTAGCTTTTGGGAATCAATAAAAAAGAGGAAAGAATATGATGTTACAAATAGTAATGTTCAGTCAGCCATTCGCCATGTTTAACCTTTCTTGCATGCACAAGGATTGCATATGAAGTTATGCTTCCGACAAACGAAAAATCTAAACCCCAACTTTCTAGTGCTTACACAATCTTTCCTCCAAAGCAGAACAGAAAGCGAGAATTTTAACTGAGCTAATTAATAACCAATCATGTATTATACAACTCTCTGAAGTGCGCATTAAACAACAAGTTGTGAATCAAATCAAAAGAAACCATTGTAGTGGTACAAAGACTGAAAAGGAAGCTCAAATGAATTGAGATAATTTAACAACCAATCATGTATATGACAAGTGCAAAGAAATGAAGACTAGAATCATCTTTAGGTACATATAAATCTTCAACCGATCCGAAAAGAGGCAGAGATGTCTACCTCCTTATTTTGGTCCTTTATAGATTTACCAGCCACCAAATGTGCCTTCTAACCTGTGTCATGCCTTTGACTTCTACAGGAGGAAAAGATAGGTACTAATCTCAGCAAATGTTACTCATCATGTTATTTGAAGATAATCATGATACTGCATCCCACTTTGAATTTGCTGTTATGTTATCTGGCGAGAAAAAAAAATCCACAAATTCATCATAATTTTCCCAGGATGGATATCCCAGAGGTTTGAGAGTCGTACATTGCTACCGCTCCTGAACAAGGGCCAAGTCAGATGATTTGAAAAAGTTCAACACCACATATAAAAACCAAGTCAATATATTTTAAAAGCCAGAGTACAAAATAAATATAACCTCTTTTGTTATATACATCCCATAATAGCTAGAGAGATGAAGGCTCATATATTTAGGTGGTTTTGAAAAGAGAGGACGCGTACCAGACCCAGAGCTTCCACTATAGATCTGTGATCATCAGCACCACAAGTTTCTTTGTACAGACTAAGCAAGTGCTTCCTTTGTTCTATGGTTAGATGTCTTTTAAGACCACTACCTACCATCTCCATTTCCGCCTGCAAATTTTCATATATGATTTCATCAATGCCAGACCATAACAGTATATTGACCACAAAAAATGATATGTTAATCTCAATATGCATCAATGGTAAACTATCCGATCCTGACATATATGCACCACTACATATGAAAGTTGATCCATGTTTCAAACCCATGCAATGATGGAGAGACATGCACTATGTCACGACCAAAGCCTGATGAGCTAACTAGCCAATAACTCTATTTTGGTCCTCAACGACGGACCAAAATGCTTAAGCGGGAGGTAACGTAGTACACTCATCAGGCTCTTATAAGCTAATCATACACATTCCCCACTTCCAATGTGGGACTAATGGGATGTTACACACTAAGCCAACTTTATTACCTATTATTTAGAACATATTACACCTGTGACATGGCTAAACAACAAATTTAGCATCTCTGAGACCTTCAATGATTTAGAATCTTAGCTCAACAGAATGGTTCAAGGGTGTAATATACTCCTAATTTAGGGAGGTCATAGATGAAGCCATTTGAGGATGAACCTTAAATAGAACTTAAATACCTAATAGTACTAGAAAGTAGAAACCAAAAATATCGAGACTTAAATAAGCACAAGTATATAGAACTAGTGATATGTGTTATATGTTCATATGGTAGAATAACAGGAATAACTAAATGCAAACAGATGGTAAAAAAGTGTTAGAAAAGTTAATCAAGAGCTTACAGAGTGTTCTTCTGGTGGGAAAGTCCGATGGATAAGACAAATCTTTAATAATTCCTCCAGAGCTTCAGTTCGTTTTCCCTGAACTTCCAATGCCTGAAACAGAGATTTAAGTCGCTCAATCATTTGAGCCATCATATCTGTGCAAACATATGTTCAATGACCCCCAAAGATACTCTAAGGACACAAAAAGCCACCCTTACAAAGAGAACTTACCCAACATTGTAGAAAACATGAACGAGTGCGAGCTGCAACAGCTGCACTTACAAGTGTAATAGCACGGGAGTTAGTAAGTCCAATGTTAACGGCAAGCCCAGCAATAAATTGTCTGACATCCTCGCCGCCAATTTGAGGCTTGTCACTTGGTATTATTGCTCTGATTGTTTTATAAAAAAAAAATTCAAAGTAGAATATCTAAGATAGAAACCGAGAAATAACAACCTGGAAAAAGAAGGGTTCATTTTCACATCAAAAAGCCAAGTGAAAAAACAAATTCTTGGCATGACTGAAACGAACCATCAACGAATGTGATAGCAAATTACCTGCTGCATGAGTTAAGAACAAAGTCCACAGATGCTCGATAAAAGGAATCACGTGCATTAGCTGTTTCAAAAGAGGCCCTTGCACCAGACACCTTGCATATCTCACGAAGCTGCACTCACAGACAGAAGACATCACCTCACAAATTTGAGATAGATAAATAGCAAACCATCTTATTAAAGAAAGTTGAACTAATGCTTCTGTATGTCTTATTTACAAACTTTTGGATGTTATCTTTTATTTCTTTTTGACAACATATTTTTGACAGCCTCATGATAGAAAATACACAAACATTGTGCTGTCATATATATATATATATATATATATTATATGACAGCACAATGTTTTCTTGACTTTTTTTACATTTTCCTCTCCATTACCCTTGTTTGCTTCTTTTGAAACTTGTTCAGGGGCGATAGATTTTCTAACAGGGATTGTCATTTTAGCACTAATATACCAATTCATGGTTGAACCAGTTCAGTAAGCTGGTATAGCTGTATATAGGCTGCTACCATCAGAGTGTCCTGCTGGGAAAAATAAGGAAGAAAGGGAAAAAGCCGGAGGGATTAAAAAGGAAAGGGGAAGAAAAGATGCACGCCAGTGTAAGCTAGAACTTCTGTGGAGAAGGTGATTCATAATTAAAGCATCATAGTCATTACAGATAGAAACAAGGTAGTCCACCTCCCAGTCAACTGACTGCTATATGTTCCTAGTGTCGGTGGTAAACTGCAAAATACATTTCATTCTCTATCCTTTAGTGTCCTAATCAGCACACCCTAGTCTAATTAGGCAGACTATTTGAAAGAAGACTAATGGCACTTGGCTGCTACAAATAGAAACCTGAACTGACATGTGAAAAAAAATTTGTTTTACTAAGAGGAATGTGATGATACCCTCATCCACCAACTCAAATTGGCTAAGTGGCCAAAATTCTGAAATCCAGGCAGCCAACTGAAGCAATAGAAGTCATCCACATACAGACTAATGTGATCAAGGAAAACAGAGGAGCTTCAAGGCCACGATCCTATTCCTCTTCTACCAAGAAAGCTAAACAATAACAACGCCATAAAGTCCCAACTATATAGTGACTACCAAGAAAGCCAAACAAGTTACTTAATATTCTTAGCACACAAATATACAATTGTACAGTATGTACCAGTCCGATAGGGGAAGGCTATAGGCGGTATATTGATATGCCTCTATGTACCATGTGTCAGTATACTCAGTACGTACCATATTAACAACTGGTCGGTACATCAGTACAGACCGGTAAGGCGAACCATACTGTTGATAGTCACTTCCCAAGCTATTATGACCAGAACATCTGACTCTAAGAAATAAGGGAAGAAATTCAGTCCATCTAAGTATTCAAAAATTAGAACTGAACAGATAATTGTTTGTTGATTGCAAAACAGTTTAATGGATCATCAGGAGCTTCATAAGTGAAACATCTCATTTTCTAATCATGGCTTAAGATTTATTTGCCACGAAAATTTATGGAGACCATGAATGGCTTATGATTTATAATCATCATTCTCATCAAATGTCAAGCCCTTTGATCACGTAAGGCAGATTCAGAAGTGACTGGAGACAAGGCTACTTGATTAGGCTTTAAATTGGAAGAATGGGCCATGAATTGCAACTTCCAATGTCTGTTTTTATCCTATTTCTATTTATAAAAGCAAATAACACGATTTATAGTAACAAGTAACAACCATGTTCAAGTGTGTTCTATTAACCAAATATTTTTGTAGACATTTATAGTATTTTAATTTCAGATATAGTTGAAATTGTTTAGATTCTTTCAACTTCTTGCTACTTGTGCAATGACAAGTTGAGAGACCTGCCCCTAAGTGAGTGCCTATATATCTCTTGTTCTTCTCTTCTCTTTCTCCTGTTCTCTTTTCAGGTAGTAACACCTGAGACACCGAAATAAAAGACACCTACTTCTACCCGTGCACATTCTTCCTTCTCCAAACATTAAAATCTGAGAAGTTCTGCAACAGAAGACTGTTTTTCTCATAAATCCCACCAAGGACAACATGTAAACATAATACTGAAACAGAAGATCAGTATGCAAACTTCTTTCATCCTTGAAACAACACCCAATAGCTCTCTTCCTCCAAAATTGATAATCTAAAAACCAACAGTCCTCTCCAAACACATGCCTCAAAATATTCCTACTCTGACTTCTAGATTCCACCCCCAAACAGCAATCCACGTTTTCTGCAGTAAACAGGCAAATCTTTTTCTTTAAAGAAGCTCCCAAAAGCAGTCCAATTGATGAATGAATCATAACAATAATTGTGAGAATCCTGATTGGATTGTGTACTTCAATGAAAGAAATTGTTTCTATATTCAGCATAATTAATATATTGCATCCAAGACTGGGAATTATCATTACAGGGTCATCTTCTTGTATCTAGAAAACATGTGATAGTTTCATTTTCATATGATTATTTGCTACTTCCACTTGGTTATTTCTCAGTTAATCATACATGTTTTGCATTTTATATAATTTGGACAACATTAGATTACATTTAAGGGTGAAAACTAGCAAAAAATCATTAAATCTTTGTACTAAAGACATCGAATATAACAGATTCCAAATAATAAAATATCAACTATAAACCAGAAATAATGTTTAAACCTAAGGCCTTGTTATTATGAAAACTTATGTTGACACAATATATAAAATAAATACGACACGTGGTAGCACAAATCTCAAATAGGTTACAAGAACACTAACTTGGATTATATCATCATATCTATAGTCCTTCCCGCTCATTCTATAATCCAATATCGCTGATACAAGTAAATGTGCAATGATTTGAGAGTAGCATGAGTGTAGCTTCAACAAAATCATTTCCAGGATAGAAGTATTTACCTACAAAAGACAAAACAGAAGAAATATCATTTGTGTGAGACAATAGCTTACTGCTTCAAACTCAAAGGTTTAAGAAAGTACATGTCATTGACATTCAATAGACAAATTTAAATGGGGATATGCTAGTTTTACCAGTAAACACAGAAACAAGTGACAATTACAATATCTTAAACAGGAAAGTACTATAAGAAAGAACAAATCCTCAAAGTTTGAAACTAATTATAGATCAATTTTGTTAACCCCGATGTAATTAAATCATTTCAGAAACCAAATGCTATTTCCAATTGACAATTATTGTTTTTCTTGAGCAAAAAGAACAGTCATATGCTAGTTTCTAGTTTCCCTTGTATACAAAATAATCTCCAAGAACTTAGTGAGCAGCTAGATTCAAACACATTAATGTAATTGATGAACACCAACCAAATGAGAGAGAAATCCAAAGTACTAACTAATCCAAACTATTGCAGAAATACAGCTTGTTGCTCAACATCTCATGAAATTGTACAACACAATCTCCTGGGCTAATACTCCCTCTTAATGATATATGACTTCTATTGATTGGTTAACACGATATGTACTTTTTTATTCAATGACTGCAAAAAAAACAAAAGCAAAATTTTGAATTACCCTTCATTATGGGAAGAGATTGACAAACTCAGAAAATAATAGCTTGTTAAAGAACTTCACAGATCCTGACCCTTCAGATGTGCAGGAAAAAAGAAATACTACTTAAAACACATAAAAGTTTACCAAGAAAGACACCTTCTCCATAGACGTGCAATTTGAAATGAATACCTTTCACTAGAATGGAATGGCCACCATTTGTGTGTTTTGCAAGTGCCCAATTGTACCATGATACCCTCCAACAATATTATATTGAGTTGCATCTCTATGACCGTTTTCCTAAAGCATTATCTAAGTAGGTATGTGATAGTGTCAGTTTTTATTTTTGAGCTGAGTGATTTTCAGTTTAGCAGTCTCATATCAATCACATTTAACCTAACAGACGATATCTGTTGTGAATGGGAGCACATAAGATAGGTGTAATAAAGTCCCACTAACTTGGAGACAATCACGTTTAGGACAGAATTCTCATGAAATGCTTGCATCCACATTTAACCCTCGAGAGATTCCACAATATTTTATGTAACTCTAAGCCGTCCAAGTAAGATACTTAGATGAAAGTTCAAATATATTATTTTCTAATGTAATGGAAATAGAATGTCATCAGAATATAAAGACAAAATATAACAGCTAGAAGTCAAGGAGAATTTGTTGTAAGGACATGCTTGTTCGGTTGAAAGTTGAAACTGCCCATGTCAAATTTCCTGAAAATGTGCTCCAGTGAATTTAGTTGGTTGTTGCAAATAAAGAGACAGAAAATGAGATTAATTTAGTTCTCCTAGTTTGAGTATTTGTGATTGGAATTTAAATTTGTTAACCTTGATCACAATTTGTTTAGCCCAAACGAATGTGCAAATCATATCTGGCATTGTAATGACTGTCTCATCTCATGTTCTAACTTTTCATTGAATACTTTATACCAGTGTTTTTGACTTTTTTATTAAAAACACATCACAATATTCTACAATTTTCATTTTATAAATTATATGCAGAGAACTATTTATAGAGACTTGGACAATATAATCGCATATCTATCACAGCCACTGGCCTCCAAATAAATATGGAAATAAGTTGAGACAACATACTAGCAAAGAATACTCACCTCGGACTAGCCTATCAACCTCCCTCTGGTAATCCTGCTTTCCTGCCGCAATCACCGGTGCAGGTATTGAATCTGGCCACCACTCGGGCAGCTTCTCCTGCTTCTCCCTCCGAATTTTAGCCACATTCTCTACGATCTTCAACTCAGTCCCTCTCACAGGCGAAAGAGGACTCCTCGAAACCGTGAAACTCTTCTTGTTCCAGTCCCTCCCCCTAAAACTCCTGCCGACAACAACCTCCCTTCCGCCCAGACTTCGATCTCTCTTAATCACAGCCCAATCACCGAACCTCCAGCGCGACCGGAACCCTAACCCCAGCCAAACAAGAGCTCTGGCAGCGAGGATGGCAACGAAGCTCCAGAGGAACAGATTCGAAACGAAGAGGAGCGACGACTCGCGGCAAGAGAACACGACGCGGTTGCGGGATCGGTCGACCCTGACGGATGTCCGGAGATCGTGGTAGGCCTCTTCGCCGGCAGAAAGGAAGCGGCGGAGGCTCTCTTCCGATGAACGGCGGAGGCGCCCCGCGGCCGCCGAGGCCCGGGCGGCGATGGCGCTGGGATCGATGGAGAGCTCGAGGTTTCGGTCGTGCGAGGAGGATTTAGGGTCGGGGGGGCCGCGGCGGCGGCGGCGGTGTCCGAAGAGGGAGGAGGATATGGAGAGGGGAGGGCGGGGCTTGAGGACGAGCGAGGAGAACACGAGCGACGCCCTCCGGAGACGGTGTTGATGGGAGGGGAGGAGCACCGGCGGAGCGGTGGAGCTCGCGGCGTTCATCTGCCTTCAGACAGCGGCGTCGGGAAGAGTAGCAGATGGGGAGCCCTTTTAAGCGCAGAGCTTTGCGGCATAGATGGGGAAGGAACAGGAGAAACGTTTCCCCGACTGACTCGCGATTCCCATCTGATTGCAAGCATTCAGGGCGGAAAGAAAATTGGAAAAGGAAAATACTGAAAAATAAATTTCCTCCGCTCCAATTATATTTCTTTTTCTTGGGTTTTAAGGAAAATTTGAGTTAATTTTTGCTTGCTTTTATCCCATTTGTTTGGTCGACTCTACAAAATGGATACGAATTATGAATTCTCTTATTTTCAACATCTAATTCTGTTCATTTATAATAATTCAATTTAGACGAAGGCCTCGATTTTACGTCAACCAACCAAAAACTTCCGATCTAATTAAAGGCATAATACAAAACGCAAGTTCAATTCAAGGGCTCTACAAAAGTAATAATGTTAGTAATGCAAGTGATTTTTTTTCCAAAAACAAAATATATTAAACCAAAACAAAGCAGAGTACGAAAAACAAACTTGCCTATTAATTCTAACAAAATTTTGCAACCAATTCACTTCTCTATATAAGTGCCCAATAAAAAAGACAAGAAGAAAAAACATATGAAAATGATCGCATCTTAGGTGAAACCACTATGTTCAATTAATCACAACATAAAAAGATTTAGGATTAATTATAAATTACTCCGTATAGTTAGACCTTTTAGTATTTCGGTCTATGTAGTTAAAAAAATTATATTAAAATTCTTATAATTATCAACATAAAATATTTTATTTTATTTATCTTAATATTATTGGTTTTATTGATTTTATCGATGGACGATACAACACATACATAAATTACATGAAAATGATAGACAAAAAAATAATTTTAATGATAATGGCGGATGATGACGCCATGGTTGGCAACAACAATGTGATGATCAACTTTCTCGATGTTGATCTGAACATCAATGACGAGAAGAAAGAAGAGGGAGGTAAGATATGTATGCCAGCATCGCATTACTCTTCCTCTTCTAACATCGCTCTACATCTATGTCGGCATCGAAGGAGGAAAAGAGGTACGTAAGGCATATACATCAGCATTATGCTCAAATCCTCGGATGGTTGTTTCATCCAATGGCATGACGAATTCAAGGAAGAGGCAATGAGCGACAAGGAGGGAGAGGTTACTAGTGAGTTCGTCGAAGAGGCACACATGCTTTGAGCTCTGGAGCTTTAGTTGGTGTGTGAACGATGCGTACAGCTCGACCATAATGGCATGGTTGCTAATCTGCTTCCGTATCAATTCTGCCAACGACCAAAAGGGATTCGATCAGACGACAAATTAATCATCGCTACAAAAAATGGAGGTTTGAAGAGTACAGATCCGATAATAAGAGAGACAACAAATCGTCATCCTTCTTCGCACTTGCCATATCTATCATCGCCATCTTTCTGATACTCCCCTCCACCACCATAACGCAACAGGTGAGTGAGAAGGAGGATAAGGATTTGTTGTCTCTTCTGTCAATCCTCGTCATCCGATCAAATCCCCTCTAGTAATGGGCAGAGCTGATATGAAAGCAAGTCAACGACCACGTCGTTATGACAAGGGTGTACATGTCATTCACACACTGACTAAAACTCAAGAGCTCGAAGCAAGCACACCTCTTTGCCGAGCTTGCTCGTAATCTCTCCCTCCTTCTCGTCGCCCACTGCCCCCTCCTTTAATCCGTCGTACCATTGGGCGAAACAATCGTCAGAGAATTTAAACATGGCATCGATGCAAATGCCTCACCTACGCCTTCTTCCTCCTTCGACACCGACATAGATACAGAGCTGCATAAGAGGAAGAGAAGGCATAGTGATATAATGCCAATGTAAATGCGCCTCACCTCTCTCCTCTTCCTTCGCCAACGCTAATGCAAATGTCTCACCACTTTGCCTCATCATCGTTGATGTTCGGATCAGTATTGACAAGGCCAACCACCGCGTCGTTGTCACCGACGACCACCACAACAACCACCCACAACGTCACTATCTGCACCATCATTAAAATTATTATTATTATTATTTATCTTTCTTATATTATTCATGTATATATTATCACATATTGTATCTTCCATCAATAAAATCAACCATATTAAGATAAATAAGATTAAATATTTAACTTTCATAATTATAAATATTTTAATATATATTTTTTAAATCTATAGGGATGCTAAGAGGTCAAAAAAAGGTTTGTGTAGCATAAACTTCAGTTGCTAGACTCATTCATTTGTCAGGTAAGTAATTTAATAAATCAGACGCTAAAATAATCTAATAACCTGCATAAGAAATACTACGAACCATTTGACAACGTACTACCACTTTGTATTGAGAATAATTAGTTTAAAGAAAAAAATTGAAGCTTTATGACTGGTAATAATTAATTAGACATCCAAAATAATGTTCTCGTATAGAAAAATCGAAAAAAGCATATGTGAGAAGCAAAGAACACAAACATAAACAAAGCACTTACGAGAGATAGTAGAATAATACTTCAGAAAGAAGGGTCTGTGTTTTGCATTCACCATAAGTCATTTACATTGCCACCTAATCTTTTAGGGAACCCCAATCTCCATGTAACGTTGCTTGTCAATGAATATACCAACAATAGGCTGCACTGAGACGATCTAAAGATTGTGAAGCACGGCATCCGGTCACTGATCAGTCATCCTTCAGTGTGGTAATCAAAAGCCTTCCACTGGCGGCAAATATTCTTAAACTTGAGATCATCAAATCAATATTTATCCACGTCAGAGCCTACATAAAACCCATATCAGCAGCAATTTGGTTGGATTCTTGATCCAAAACAGGCAGGCATGCAGTCTTGCAAAGACTGAAGGATAATGTATGAATTTGCAGCATTTTGCTGGTATATGACTTGTTTCTGCTAAGTCACCCAAAAGAATATTGGTGTCATACCTCCTCTTGGCAGAGAATTCATGAACTCGGTTGTCTGGCCAGTATATCAATCAAGAGCCATGATAAACCAAACATCTAAGGTTCCATGAGTGTGATAATAATCACTGGGTCTTATGCGGTCGATATCATATGCCATCACATCCATGCAACAAATCTGTTGCTATATTAAGTAGCACTAAGACCATCTTTCGTCCACATATTTCGTCCGGCGACAAGCCTGCAATATTTCTAAAATATAACAGGTCAAGAATGACAGTTACAATAAGAAAATGGTCATGGACAAAACAATCATATGAAATTTATCAACTAGAAATTTTGAATTGCCAATGGAGCAAGAAGGAAAAATGTAATAAAAATGCTAGAGGACTGTCGCCTAAAACAAACATATTTAAACCATATGGAAAAATGAAGGCATACAATTTGTTTAGAATATGTGATAATAGTGGGCATACCTTCAGTTATATTCAAAATGATTACACAGAAAAGTGCTGCATCAAGATGATCTCCAGATCAGAAAGATGAGGTCCTCCGCCACCAGTAGAGGGTAAATAGCATTTATGAGACACATCATACAAACATACGTTAGCTAATCCACATAAAATTGCAATGCTTCTCTTCTTGTGTCTTGAATTTGACGAACACATTCAGCTATTAAAACACTAAGTTTATGGGCAGCCCTGCTTGAAGAGGATATGTTAAGTCCAGCACTTTTGAAAACTTTTGAGATACTCCTCTGAACTTTCAGAAAGTGGACATGACAGAGAGAAGGCTCAGCAACTCTCAGGACTGGCTTCCCACAGGTGATTGGCCCGCTTTGCCCACAGCTGTGACTAAAACAATAACATAAATCAATAACCATCAAGTGCTTTACCACATGATCAACATTAGAAAGGAGCTGTTGCTAAATGCAACTAGAGATTAAGCATATCTATTAGGCTGTTGTACAGTGAGCATCACAGCTCCTATTTGCTAGAATCTAAATTATAAAGTTGCTTGATTCTTCTAAAGCATGCAAATGAAGCAAGAAACTCAGCAATACATGTAAATGAAGCTAAAACAATTTCTTTAAACAAAAAAGACAATGGACCAGTAAAAACAAACCTATACAGTTATTACTGATAAAGAGACAGGCCAATCCATTTTCACTTATATGTTCAAGGTAATATCAGAACACATCATAGTGCAAAATCTTGTGACTTGTGACCAAGATGAAAACAAAGAAAAGTCAACTTACTATTACATAAAGTCATTGAAATTCCATCACAATATAAATCTAGCTTATATCTTGTATCACAAAAGAATCTCATGGTTAGTTACAATGATAAATCTAACGAAAAATGTGAAAGCACTGAGCATTCTGGAAAGCTCAAGGGGCACATGCCTAAGGCATGCCTTAATGAAGCTTTTGAGCCTTGTATGAGGAAACGCTCATATTGTAAGCCTCAATGGGGTTCACACCTTAATGCATCCAACACCATAAAAGGTATAGGAATAAAAAATATCTCCATCACATTTGTCATGTGCTAAATTCCTTTTTAATCTAAATTTTAATGAGAATAATTATATGAGGCTTACCACTTATAAATCAATATATTAACAAAAAAAAGGGAAAAAAAGCTACATGTACTCTGTAATAGATCACATAGTCTGTAACCTGAATTGCCGTTTCCCCTTAAAAAAAAAAGATCCCTCTTATATTGCTATTGCCCCACCATATCGTTAGTATCTACCATTGCACTAGATATCTTTCCTAAGTTAATCCTTCACCATGACATTTTGCTCATTCATTGTTTCATCACTTTCTAAGCTAATGGTTATTTTCTAGTTGAGAAATGACAATTACCAATTTTTTATCAACTTCCATATTTCAATCTTATTAAACAAGTAACTAAGGTGCTTAACTATCACAAATCCTCAAACCCTGCAATGCCTGCTTTTGCAGTCTATTTAATTCCCGTTAGCCAATAGCAAGGTAGCCAAATGGGAAAACAGTAACTAAGTTATTCCTTAAATAACAAAGGATAAGACATCATCAAAACTTAAATCAACAAAAAACATGCATCACAAATGATTCATGAATTAGGCTTCACCTTTTTTCCCCACAACAGAAGATGCTAAATGACTACATACTCATACGTAAAAATAAGCCTCCTATGCAATACCATTCCTCAAATAGATTGAAGAATGGTTGACTAATGGGAACTTATGAACAAGATATTAGGTGAAGGCTCCAGATTGACCTAAGTATTAAAAGAGCTTCAGATGGCATATTCTATGTCATCCAATAAAACATAACATTTATATGCAAAGTTCACACTACCAAATAGTGCCACAAACCAGCCAGTTAAAAATGGGCACAAACAAAATCTCAAGAGTAAACTTGCATATTATATGCCATGTTCTCAATCACGTGAACTGCATGTCCTGCATAATATATGTTTATTTATCTATTTATTTTCAATCATGTGATTGTAACAATTTACAAACTATTAAAAGGATAGTGCTATTCAAGTTACCTGATTGAACTTCCCCAATACTCCTATCATATGGATATTTAATGTGTGCAAATGCGGCGACAAAAACACATTGTTAATCAGTTAATTATTAATGTTTCATATAGTTTTTGTATAAGAATTTGAAACTTCTTTCTTTGTTATTGTGAGAGAAGACAATTAAATGAAGGCAGTTAACAAATTAGAAAAAAGTCGACAGGTATCCTAGCTGCGAAGTTATCTACCAATGGCGCATCATGTACCCACAACACCACATGCCCAAGGACCAGCATGTATGGCTAATAGAGATGAAAAATCCATACATTACTTGCAGCCATTTGCTTTAGAAACAAAAGGTTGGATGTACAGAAAGAAGCTGATGGATATGCATTAATGTGGTTCTGTAGCTACTAAATAAACAGAAGACAAGTCTCATCCAGGCCCAGCATGTCTTGCAACATTAGGCATAAATGATGCATCACTATCAAGAAAAGCATCATAGAGAAAGGGAGGGAGTACCAAGATGCTATCAGATATTTCAAGTCATTAGCACTCGTAACTAATGAGACAAGATAGTGGCAAAGAAACACTTGCCCAAAACCAAGAACCCAACAGCAACCCATCAGTATGATTTGTGCTTCCTTGTTAATTCAAATTTTGGGGTTTCTAATCAACTGCGTCTGCCTGAAAGATTCCAAAGACACACTCAACCAAAACCAAGAATCTAACAGCAACCCAGCAGCATGATTTATGCTTGCTTGTTAATTCAAAGTTTGGGGTTTCTAATCAATTACATCTGCCTTAAAGATTCCACCACAAGAACCAAACCCCCTCAACAGAAGAAACCCACAAAAAGAAACAGCCATCTAACATATTAATCGAACACACCAGATAGAGAGAATTAATTTGCAGAGAGTTCAGAGTCCACACCTTTTCGTCACATACGTACAAGCCTTGTAAAGCTTCTGCTTCCCGTCCGCCAAAATATGCGGATGGCAAAACCTCGTCAAGGGCATGGCCTTCGACTTGCACCCGGGAAACGCGCACCGCATCCTCTCCCCCGTCATCGTCCGACCACTGCCCTCCCCTTCCCCGAACCCTAACCGCGCCCTCCCGTTCTCCTCGATCCCATCCAAAGCCCCAGCTGCCGCCCGCCCGCCATTCTCCTTCTCCGCCCGTCCTTTCCCACAGCCGTCATCTCCCTCATCGAAGGGGCTCAACCCGTGCTCCCAATAGTAATCCCGGTGCTTCACCCGGCCTCCTCCATGAGGGCCCAGAACTGGCGGCGGCAGCAACGGGCAAGCTGCTTTGTCCGGCGCGAGCGGCGGCGTAGCATCTCCTCCCGGGCGAGCGCACCCGCGAGTCGGAGGCGCTCATCCTCGTCGGCGCCGTCGACGGTGAACGCGACGGGGGCAACCTCCGGCGCCATCGCCCCTCCGGGAACCGCTCCGGGGGCAGGGCTAAGGCTCGATTTGCCCTTCCTCAGCGCTCTGCTCTCTTTGGCAACTCCCATCGCTATCTCCTCCTTTATCTTCCGTCTCTCCACTCCCCTTGAACAGTGCAAGACGCATCTCATACAGAATAGAATTCGAAAGAGGAGACGATGGGGTGTGTCAGATGTATGTAAGGAAAGAGCTTCATGTCGAAGCGGGATACGGATGATCAGAAGAGCAGAAAATGGACGGCTAAGATGAGAGTTTGGGTGGAGATTTTTGTTTCTAAAAACACATATTTGCTATCTTCTCTCTCGGAATCGTTTTTGTTTCTTGTTTTCCGCTTTCCGAAACTTAATTGGTGGGGACGAGTGTTCGCTGCCTGACGCCTGGCACAGCGGACGGGTCGCATCCAGCCGAGTCGCTGGCCCAACTCACCTGTCATTCGGGGCCCGCAGTTCAGGGCCGTGAGAAGCCGGGTAGAAAGAGGGGAGAGTGGTTGGGTACATTTCCCATCCAGCTTTCTTAAGAAGGCTTTAATATCTGAGAAGTTATTTTCCTAATTTGAATTTTTGATTACCTTTTATCTTGATTAAATTGTCATAAAAAATTATAATAGGCATTCATTCCTACAAGCTTTTTGATCTGACATGGAACATATTAAATTTCCTGGCCAATTTTTTTATTGGATCCAATGCTTATATGTCTTTTTCGATATTTGCTTTCTTAATTAATAATGAAACTTCTAATTGGTTTGTGGGTGATTGTAGAGTTAAGTTGGTTGACCCTGTCCCCATGTTTATTATCAGAGCTCTCTAATTAATCAAGATTACCATGAGGAGAATTATTATTTTAAAAATATATCAAGTAACATTAGAGTGAGTCATATGATATTAAACAGACAAAATGAAAAGATGAAAAGTAAGAGGGTTGTGAAAAAAATGTTTTTTGGGGGACATCATGTGAACTAAGTGACCTAATTCTAATTTCATTCTCACATAGACCTTCATTTCAGAGATGTGACAAATCATGGCACTTTGTTCTTGAATTCAACAATTATTTTTTGTTTTTCTGTTTTTTTTTCTCCTTTGATCTTGATTTGCATAGTATCTTAACCCTCAGAATATCTCCTCAGAGACAAAGCTAGAAATCATTTAAACAAGTGAAATGTGATAATAAGATGCCAATGACATATCCATGCATATCCTTTGATCATGAAAGCCATCCAAAAACTCAGGTGATGAAGAACCATCTTTTGCAACCATGTTGCCTATTTGCTCACTTTGCCCTTCAAATGAAATTAAATGTGCCACAAGATTTCATGTCTTGTCTCATCTAAATATGATGTAAGAATGGTGTTGCAATAATCTCTGATCATCCCTTTGTGTCTAAAACAGAGAGAAAAAACAACTTCTAGAAGTTGAGAACACATTGAATGCCTCTTAAATAGTCCCTTACAATGATACTGATGGAGATTGCACTGAAACAATGAGCTAACACCAGGAATGCTATCTGCTAAAAAGCAAAACAGAATGTTCTTCCATGTTGCTGTTTAGCTGAGACTCAAGATACAAGTAGTATACATTTGAAAGCACAAATTTCTTTAGAGATGAAGCCTTCTCAGACCAACAGGCCCCGGCGCACATCTTCACCTCCCCATGCCCTTTCTTTCCACAGCCTCTCCACCTCCTCAAAGCTCAGGCCTTTTGTTTCTGGCACGAATAGCGCCACGAAAATGAATGCCACCACGGCCACACCGGCAATGATCAAGAACGTTCCCCCTGTCCCTACAACAGTGACAAGCGAGAGGAATGTCTGTGAAACAATCAGGTTCGAGACCCAGTTCACTGTGGCTGACATGCCCCCACAGACACCACGGTAGGCCTCTGGGTAGATCTCTGAGTTAACTGCCCATGGAACAGGGCCCATCCCTGGAGAGAAGAAGGCAATGTAGAGAGCAAGACCAAGAACAGCAATCCATCCAAGGCTTGTGCCACAAGTGCCATGAAGGGTTTGCACCTCACATAAGCCGGAGTTGAGTTCAGATGACTGCAGAAAGAATGCCCCAGAAAGTATGAGAAGCGAGATGATAACGCCAGACAAACTGCTGAGTGTTAATCGACGCCGGCCACAGCGGTCAATGAGGAAGATTCCCACAATTGTACCAGCTGCATTCATGGCTGCAACGATGAGGGAGAGGAGCAGAGCAAGCTGGTTTGAAGTGAAACCAGCCATCTGGACTATTGTAGGACTGTAATACATAACTGTGTTTATCCCAGTGAACTGCTGAAAAGCCTGCCCAAAAGCAGATCAAAGATTTATGTTATCCATGTACATGTATTTCTCAGATATGCATAAAAGGCGACAAAGATCTGAACATAAAAGACAGCACAAATCGCCATCTCCAAGTGGAATTTGGTCAGCAATTGTCCGTAAATAACATAGATCTAAAAATATCCAGCTATTTTACAGAGTATTCCATTCAAGTATGAGAGCAAGTAAAGATCAGCAATGGTCCAAGTCGGTTGCAATTAGTATCTCATTTGTCATGATTATATATAATTTTGGAGTTACAAAAGAATTAACACAATCTTGAATATTATTATCATCTTGAAGGACAGCGTAAAATATGTGTCAGATGCCAAACAACGCCGTGGCTGCTGAAGTATTTTAACTTTAATGCATGAAAGATAGGGGGCAAGGATAAGACTCGGATGACCACATTTCTAGTATTTTGAGGGCTAAATCAATAGACATGTTGATCATGTCACAAGGAAAGATGGGTACACAGTAGTCAGTCATTCCAAGAATAGATGCATTAACTGCTCACATTAACTGCTCATAGAGGATCCAGATACAGAGACAGCTTTTAGGACATGTTTTCCATTTTCTAGTCATATAACAGTTAAGTTTGCATCTACATAATATGCTGTATTAAGTCAGTCAAGTAATGAAGGGTAACACTCCATAGGAATTTGATTACAAGACTGTACTGACTGATGATTGACAATAAAATGTTTTAGAGGTATAGAAACTGCACGTGAGGCATCAAAAATTGAAAAATTAATAAATCTGCACATGTAAGTGTCAACAATACTGAAAGACAATTACAAGACAGGAATGAGATTACTCAGGTGCACTATAGCATTCTGGTCCAACCATGTACTGGTATGCCAGTGTACTTTATTGCTGACATGCCCATAGTATATAAATGCCTATGTATCTTTTAAAGGTGTGTACCAAATCTAATTCCATATACAAGGGCATCCTCTTGTTGTTGTACTTACAACCAGCATAGGGAAAAACTAGTTGAAACTACTATAAAAAAGAATTTCAAATACAATTTAGCAGAAAGAAATTTGTAAGAGCAATGCTTGGATATCAACCAATCATCCACAAGAGAAACAGCTGAGACAGCTCAAAATGTGGTGAAATGATGTTCAGAGATGTCATTTACATTATTGGCAGTGAGTTTTATTTCTTTTTTTTATTGTTAAGTTTTGCGGGTGTAAAACAGAAAAAGCATTATTCTTTGTACAATTTGTTTCTACACTGCTTAATCCAGAAGAATTGATTATAGTTAAGAGATGTTTCATTGTCTAACAGACTGGATCAATATTCAAGAACTTCTTCTCCATATACTTCTTCTCCATGGCTTTATGTTTCATTGTCTAATCATCTTTAGTTTCCAACGCATGATAAAATGTGTGGCAGAAGAAACACATAATTGAGAAAATCATAATACAGTTTATCAGCCAATCTCTATAAAGGTATGAGCGATCTATACTGGTGTTGTCCAAGATCAACGTAACTTTCTCAGAATTGACTAGATTCGATCAAACTTGTCTAAGTTAGCTGATTTGAGCCAATTCCGACTGATTTGACAACTTCATAGACTGCCATAAGTGGTAGTTGAAGGAGCGGAATGAGAAGAACAGGGAAGTAGAAGAGAAGTAAAAGAGCATGTGATTGGGATTGTAGCAGAGAGTAGGTGTTGCCAACTTTGCATTCACTGTTAGCTGCATTGCATTTTTCGTCTGCCACCATATTTGTAATGTCATCTACCACAGAAAGAGGAAAAAATACAGAGAGGAAGAGGCAGGGAACAACTCTTAACCATTTAACAAACTAACAAATCATTGCATAAAAAATAAAAATCTAGTAATTCAAGATTAATCCTGATCTTTCTCGCACACTCTTTGACAAATGTCCTTTTCTTCATTTGTCTTTTTGTTTACAAACACTTCATTCCCACAGTAAGTATGAAATCGGTAGTGAGATCCATCACCATATTAAAAGCTACTAATGAATCTGACTTGAATCCTTTTCTATGACATGTATACAATAGTTATGTACTGCAACAATATCTTTGTAGCAAACAACCAGAACAATATCTTTTGTATAATTTTTGTGAACAATTGGAGAAATTTTCTCTTTTATGCTGTCCTTAGAGTGGTATTCTCACTTATTAAGCTTGATGAGATTTGATCATGTACAAATGCTAAAAGAAGTGTTGATGGACGTGAAAAGCTTCTCACCTGAAGGCCAGCTCCTGCAAGAAATGCAAGCCTCATTTCTTTTGACTTAAAGACATCCAAGTATCTGACATTGTTCTTGGAGCGAAAAGCTTCCTCAGAAGCAACAGCCAGAAGATCTATTTCCTCCTCTAAGCGATCAGATCCATATATTTTTGCAAGTACTGCAATAGCCTGAGGTTTCTCATTCTGGACATAGATGAAGGTTGGATATTGATAGACACAGAAAACAAAATGTAATTACAAGAATATACAAGAAAAATGTGCAGAGTTGTTCACCTTCAGATAAAGCCAGCGAGGTGACTCAGGCAGAAACAGCATCAGAAAGAACTGTATAATTGCTGGCAGTGCAGCAACTCCAAGCATCCAGCGCCAAGTGCCAGGTACCTGTTCCACGACATAGGCTTTTGACTCATCAAATAACCAGGAAAAAAGAGTACTAGATATTGATAAACAATATTCTCCTTGGACAATCTACATGCACTAAGAAAATGTATAACCTAGCAGTGATCAATGATGAATAGCCATGATTACAAGATTTTAGAACCATAGCCATTAAAAGTTATATTAAAAATTTATCAGTATATGTAGAAAAACCATATTAAGCCAAATTTAATGATTGCAAACTTAAAAAAGGCCTTATAGAAGAAATTCATGGAAATGCTTGTTCAGAATGATCTCGCACTCGGTTGAATAACCAAGCATAGTTCCATAATTTGTTGATGACCACTTGATCTAAAATTGATTAAACAAGTAAATGACCAATGAAAAGGCTTTTTTGATGCAGCCTTCTAGAACCCATGGATATCAAGAATAGAACACATTGCACTCTGAAACCCTTGGATCCAATTAAAATAAAATTTGGATGCCCGGATCTTATCAATAAAGTTAGCGCCTTATATCTTCATGGCATTTCTCGTCAACTAAGCTTCAACTATGAAACAACAAACGGCCAGTTCAAACTATGTTATAATTAATTTAATTTAATACAAGGTAAAGCTAAAAGGATCAGCAGCTACCAACATATTAAAACAGCAGATGCAGAAATAATTATAATAATCTAAGCAACCATAGTACTGACAATATATGTCTATGATAGCTTCAAATGGCAATGGAAACAATATCAAGCAACTGATGATGGTCAAAAACTTGAAATTGTTACTCGCCATTTCCAGGAAGCTGGTAAAGTGCACCAAACACCCAATACAGCGATTGCAAAGAAGAAAATACCTTCTTCTTGGCACAGAACAAGTGAGAATTACTCACGTTTGCAAGAATACTAACACAATTAACGATTGGCTCACTAGCTAAAAAATTGATCTGAAGTGTCACATTGGTTGCATGCTTAATGATGCAACTATGTATTGATGCTTGTAATTTTTAGATTATAACAAAATTATGCATATACGAAATAGCAAAAAGATATATGTATAGAGCAGGTTTCTCCAGTGATAACTATGTTCCAGGAATACAACGCTGAAAGAAAATTACAAAACCAAAATATATTCCATGAATTATTTAGTACATGCTATAGATATATATCAATGTCGCTTGCACCAACTGATTCAAAAAAATCAACTACATTGATTTGGTACCTGCTGCTCCAAGAATCAAGTTTGAGTATTTTTATTTCAACTATTACTTCCATTAGAAAATTGTCTAGTCAGCTTTGATGCAGTTGTTACACATACAATTAGCCAAGAATGTAAATTCTCTGGAGTGATAAATTTACGTGGACTGCAACAGGAAACGGAAGAGGGAAGATGAATTTACCTCTGTAAAAGCAAGATTTACAAGGTAGGAGAGAAACTGTCCCCCGGTGATCATAAGTACATTCATGCCAACTAGACCTCCCCTAATTTCTGAAGGTGAAGCTTCAGCAATATAAACAGGAGCAGTGACAGATGCTATTCCAATGCCCAAGCCAACAAGAAGCCTTCCAAAAATGAGGACGTATGGGTCCGGAGCAGCACACATTACAACAGATCCAATGGCAAAAATGATGTCAGCAAGAAGGGTAGCTTTCTTTCGCCCATAGGCATCATTCACCCATCCACCACCTGCAGCTCCGATGATGGCTCCAGCTATTGCCATGCTAACAATAGTTTCCTACAGGTATATCAATTCAGTAACTCCAAAACAATAAGCTCTCATGTCCAGATCATCAATATTTTCTCGATACAATTTAGCTTCAAACAGAAGTAAGAGCTCTTACTCTACCTGTAAAACATTGTTTTCGGCAACAGCAGCGAAATCATCACGAATATATAGAAGGGCTCCAGATATGACACCTAAAATATAGGATTCATTAGCTCAAAATGCCTCTTTGATGTTTGAACTTGCAAATGCCTAAATTCAACAGTATAAATATGCCAAATTTCTCACAAGACAGTACTTGAATAGCAGTTCGGTGCAAAAAATGAACAGCACCACGCTAACATATTACTAGAACAATTTCATCACAAGAAAAGAAAGAAAAAGCAGAAGCAACACGGAAAACGCACCCGTATCGTAGCCAAACAGAAAACCACCGATGCCAGCCGTCAGAGTGAGACCGAGCACGTAGAAATTGCTGAAGTAGGATATGTCCCTCTTCGGCGAGGCATCAATGATTCCCGAGCTTCCCGGGAACGACTGGATCGTCATCGTTCCGCCCGCTCAGTCCCCAAATTCTTATCTCAAAACCACCACAAGAACTCCCCTCAAAATCCAAAATTTTCAGACAATTCGATAGAAGAACATCAAATGGTTTCGATCAGTCCTCAAATTTCGATCGAAGCAACCACCTAAACCTTCCAAAATCACGACCTTTCAACCTCGTAGAATCAATTAGGGCCGAAATGGATCAAACCGATGTTTCGTTCCAATTCCTTCTGATCCACGATTGAAAGCGCAAAAAGTTTTGAGGAAACAAAATTAAGGGAACTGTGGGGAAGCCTTCTTCACTCGATTTCTTTTACCAAAACGGCAGGAAAGCGATTGGGGGCGTAATTTATCGATGGATTTGCTACTCCGCAGAGGTCGGAAGACGACACAAGCGCGGTTTCGTTTCCTTCTTTTCCTTCCGCCACTGCCCGACTTGCAAAGGCAATTGGAGATCAGCAGAGGAGCTTCGCCTTGGGAGCAGCGTTAAGGGCGCTTTATTGGTGGTTGAGTAACTGGGGTCCCACACATTCAAATGCAAATAGTCACTCGATTTACGTTTGCTGTTTTGAAACAAACAGGTAAACTTTCCCTTTTCCTCCCAAGAGGTCGTGGGAGGGGGCGGATAAGGGAGCAAAAGACTTTTGTTACCTCCCACACAGGAAACAGCGTGCAATGCCGTGACGTGCGAGCGAGTGAAGCCTGGGTCCCACAGCACAAAGTTTCGCTTCCACGTGTCATTTTATCTCGGCTGTATCGAGCCCGAACATTAAGTCGAGCTCGAGCAGAGCGTGCGGCCACGATGACGTTAAGATGGATGATGATGCCAAGATGGACGATGCTGATGGATCGCCGACAATATTAAAGATAAGGACGGAGACAGAGATGACGGCAGGTGACGAAGCTACAATATGGGTTTGAAACGAGGCTTGATATCATCACAGAGCGAAGTGGATAGAGACGTAGAACAGTGGATAAATTGATTTTTATAACAGCAAGACAGTTATGTTCGGAATCAATTACATGGATTTTCTTTTTGTTATTACTCGTGTTAACGAATTTTTACGACGTTAACAAGGTATAGAACGACTCGATCTAACCTCATATGTATAAGATTATCCATATAGATGTTCCGATGGTGGAAGCGACCATCGAGTTGAGTTGAATTTGAGCCTTGTCTCTCGAGTGCAATCTTCTTCCTTGACGAGTGATATCCTTCTTTGTCGTCGGGCGCCTACACATAGGCTTGAGGTTGGGAGAGGGATTTTCTAACTCGACCTCTTCGAAGGTTAAGTTAGTATTGAGTGAAGTAAAAAGGAGTTACATGCTCAAAGTTCTTCTTCACAAGAGGTTAGCTTTTATACTTACGAATGAGGGTCGATCATATGTGATCTTTTAATGATGATTAATTCTTCGGGAAATCAACTTGTACCTCCCATGCGAGCATCGACCGACCTGCATGGATCCACACCGTGCAACATCGTTCCGAACTTTCCGAAATGGTTTTGTGCTATGCGATGTCGTCTCGTACAACATTGCACAGGAACAGACGATCATCCCATCAAGTCCGAGGTGTCACGTTGACACAATGCACCATATCAATCTTGAGGCTCTGCATTGGCGTTGACATGGTTGCTGACTGTTATCGTGAGAGTGGTACCAAAATATGCTATCAACTCTATCTAAAAATAATTTTTTTAATAAAATTAGGAACATTGGAACTGTTATGTATAATCTAGTAAGATTTTTGATGTTTCCACTTCTCGCAACACTCTTTGACTAGAATCTTGGTATTGGAATTGATGGCCAATTGATGTGATACGGTAAAGCCTACATGGCTGGTAAGTGCACTATCATGTTGAAGTTAATTTGAGATCTGATCCGAGGGCCAAAAACAAAAACAAAAAAAACTCAATGAGATGCTTTTATTTTATAAAGAAAAAAGAGAGAGGAATATTCTTTGAATAAGAAGTAATCCAAAGAATAATTTTGTGTGAGATGCCTCATTTGTTAGGACTGCATTGGGCACGTAAGTGGCTTTGCTCGATTGTGACACGTCCAATGTGAGGAGATGCTTGAGAGTCTTCTTCGTTTTAGCGTAGAGACTGTGTGGAGCATGTCAAACGCTCTTGCCTGGTCAACAAGCAATAATATATAATTAGTCTTATCATAAGTGTAATGATATCAAGTAGGCTTAGTCATGCTATCGACTCAGCCATAAGTCGTGCCCATTTAAATTCTAACCAAACTTGAAGCCAATTAAATGATAATTCAACGCTTAATTGAGTCATAGGTATTAACTTAATAATATAGCGACGAGTAGGGTAATAAAAGATTTCTTTCTACCAATTATTACTTGGATACTTAAAATCGATCAAGTATTTAATTTGAACTCAGATCCAAAACCGATCCAAGTGTAATCAAACTCGAATTAAACGACTCGATGCGATATACAACACATATTAAAGAATGCCCAATTTGAATACATTTTGGCATAAAGTGTTCCTAAATTCGAGATGAAAAAACTATACAATACAATTTATATTAAATAACAAAAATCTCCTAATGCATATTATACTTTGAGATCGACTATACAAGAGATCGACAATATGAATCACTTGTCATCATTGAAATATATAAAAATTATATATTTAATTAAGTTAAACTATTTATTTATAGTTTTTAGTATAATTTTTGTTAAGAGTCTTTCGAGTTCTTTTTATGTTTTTTTACATTAATTATAAATATTGTAGTAGACATTTATATATTTATAGGAAACTTATAAATTTTTCTTATGTTTATTAATTATTTCTCTCTTTATGATTTTTTTTATATTTTACGTCGAACGTAAGGACTCAATAACTTTTAAGGAAATTATTTTTGGCCCCAACAAAACAAGTAATAATGTAATGTAGGAAAATAAGTAATTTTAACATTCTGATAACAAAATAAATAATCATGTAAATGAAGGAAAACAACTAATTCTAACATTTTGACCCATCACAGTAACCTGTGATTACAATTCCATCACTGATTCATTTCCATCAATGAGTGCCTTCCTCCCACACAATCACCATAATTAATTGCTACGTGTGCCCAAATGGCAGATGCGCTGTACCTTCGTGTCAGAAAAAGCAAGTGCTCTCTAAACAACTTCCTAAAATTTACTTCTTCCCCGAATCCTCACCCGCTTCGTGATTTCGCGTGTTGTGGGTCCATGGGTTGGACCCACCTTGTCCCGTTCACTAATCGCTGTAGCAAGAGAGGTAAGAGAGTGCGTTGATCCCGAAGAGGTTGGAAAAGTATTGATCTATGCATCCGTACGAGATGGCCACTTCAGTTGTATTTTGGTAAATCAGACAGAGTTCGTTCCTATTTATCAGATAGGTCTAACGGCTGACGTTGACGGAGTTATCATGTCATCCTCTATTATCATTCCGATCATGATCGAGCGGCCAGAAGCAGGCCTCCGTTTACGTGACCGACGCTTCTGTTTTTTGTCTCCCCAAACTACCCTTCTTCCCGATTCATTAAATGACTATATTGCCCATGTAATGATACTCTCTATCTACCGTCCGATCTGCACGGGAAGGACGTGATATGGCCAACATATGCATAAAAAGTCGAGCTGGATAAGGGTATTTGAGTAATTATACATTTAAGAGGTACGGCGGCCTTTATTTTGGGCGCGGGAAATCTCCGTCAACAAAACGTACTCGACTGCGACGGAATGCATCGACATTAGCGAACGAAGCAGAAAACCCCCCACAAACATCCCCCCTTCTCTCTCGCTCTGACTCGCTTCACGAGAAGTCTTCTCCTCGGGTAATACTTATTTTCTCGGGCATCATTATTCCTCGTGAACGTCGATGCTTATATATTATTTTGGTTTGATCCAGTTTTTCATCTGTTTTTCTTGTGTTTTCGGGTAAAAGAAGGTGTTTTTTGAGTTGTTTTTGGCACAGGATAGGATCTGCCCTTGCATGTATTCGTCTCGAACTCGTCGACGAAGCAGTGAAATTATTATCATCTCTCGTTTTGTTGTTGATACAGATTATAACTTTTTGTTGATTTGTGCACGTTTGTGCTGTGATTGTGAATCGATTGAGTTGGATTATATCTTCGATTTTTGTGCGGGCGTCAATTATTAGGATTTCAGAGAACTAATATATATATTTGTTATGCTGTTTAGTGCAAGTTTAATGCCTATCGTACACTACATTGGATCGCGAAAATTATTTTCCTTTCTAGATTTACAAGAGAAAATTCTACATTTTCTAGTAAAGGGAAGTGATAGATTATATTCTTAAACAAAAAAGAAAAAAAAACCCTTTTTTCCAGCTGTGACTTTGCGAGTTGTTATTCTTTTATGATTTTGTTTGTTTTGTGATGATATTTGTTGATAAGAATGACTGCTTGCTTTGTAAGATAAATATAAGTGCTTCGATCCATCTTGAAGATCTAAAAATCACTGAGATATTCAATTAGGAAAATTCTGATTTTGTTTTAGGTGGTGATATATCATATCCACTCTCTTTCTTTGTCTCGCCGTTTTAGCTTCTCTAAAACAAAAAAAAAAAATTTTGATCTTACACGGGAGATCTTGAACCAAGAAAATGCATGGCACACTATTTCTTCCGCTTTCATGTCATGTTCAGAGTTATTGCATCCAGCTCGAAACTTGTAAGCATCTGTGCTTTGCCCATCTAATACTGAATAAGAAAGTTGACACACTAATCTGGTTTTTTTATCCGTGCTACCTAAAGAGAATAGTTTTTACCTTCGTTTATTTGTCTTTAATGTGCTTAATGTAGGTGGGTCTAGAAATTTTTTTGATTAGATTTGTATAAAAGATTTTTAGGCATATTTCGTATGAAAACCTGTTATCTGAAGTATAGTCCTCTGATAACAAAATAGTCAAATTCAAGAGCTTTGCAAGTTCAAATGTATATTTCACGATAGCCGACCATCCTTTCAAGTTGTTTGTGGGATTCAGAAATGGTGGAATAGAAGAGCTCCATCTGGTCACTTTGTTACTTTCGATAAAACAGCTAGTGGTTACTAAAATTTTGTTTTCAATCAGTCTCATGATCTTTCCATGTACATATTATTTGTTTCTGACTTCATTTGTGGTCAATTGGTTTTTATTCTTATTTCCTGTTGTACTTTGTCTCACTGGCTTTCCCACTTCTTTGTATTCCATTCATACTGATGGTCTTGGTATCCAGCAAGCAGGTAACTTGTCATTATTATTGACTCAATAATAGTTCTTTCTTGCTTGATTGATATGTTGGAACCCAAAGTGGGAAACCTAATTTCCCTTTAGTCCAACATTAGTTATTGAGCACTACTCTCCCCGGTGTATTAACCAAACCACATAGGGATATGGCGGAAGAAAAAAGTTAATTTTATTTTTCTGAAAATTTAAATTTATTTCTTGTTGGTGCATGGATCGTCTTCAACATCCCCACATTCATGCATGCAACCGAACGACTCCCGGTCGTATCTTGCGGCGGATTTCTCGATTTCAACCCTCACGAGGGTTCAGAAATAGCCTTAGGACAGTGTATAATGTGCTTCCGAGTTTAATTCGTAAACTTCCTTTTAGTCCTTTTATTTTAATTATGTTAGATTATTATTTCTGCTCTAAAATGATATAGTTGAATGCCACTGTTTGCAATAGTGAGCTTCCACATTCCCACCTTGTAACAAATTCCTGATAGTAAGACATTAAGGTATTGTCAACAGATGCATTTATTGTGAATTTACCTATCTATTCCTGCAGTTTCTTAAGTGGATATGAACGTATTAGCTAATAGCAAACTTTAGTGGCCAAGCTTTTTGTAAATGCAAGCTATACTTCCACAAAGTGATATTTGAATGGAACTATTTCCAAAGTGATTATATGCTGGCATATGTTTGACTTAATTAAGATTCTTCTGCTAAAGTTAACCAGCTAAATGTCTGTTAGGTGCAATTTAAGTTCTAATATGGCTAATTATAAGTGAACTTAATTTCACCAGATCTGGAAGTTAGTAGCCTACGGAACTGCAAATCTTCCAATTTGGTTTAACTAACCTTTTGCTGCAGACCGTTTTATACTTTTTTTTTCCAAATATGTATAATGTCATCTGCTTTCATGCAACCGCATCTTATGTTCTTTTTGTATTTTTCTCTAATCCATGATTCGTTTAGTTTCCATTAGATTTTCTGTCTTAATTGGCCAATTGGTATTATTTAATTTAAATTTCTTCCTCTTCTGCTTCATGAATTGTTCATTTATCATTATGCCGAAATCTTGGACACTGAATTTGCAGAAAATGGGATTGACCAGCAGAAATCGATCTTTTCAACAAACAAAGGAGGATTCACCTGGAACAAAGTCAGCACCAAAGACTAGTAATACACATAATCAGTCAAAAAATGATTTGAGAGTCAAGGAGGCAGCCTTGGATCAAGCTCATCAAAACAATATCAGAGCTCGATCTTCTAAAAAAATGACCAGTCTCACCAATAATAATAAAAAAAGGGGATGCATCAGTACAGATCCATCTTCTCAACGAAGAAAGGAGGTGTCACCTAGACTGAAGGCAGTAGCAAAGGATGGTTGTAACTATAACCACTCAAAAAATAAAAGCAGACTTAAAGAGGTATCTGGCTTGGATCAGGCTCACCTGCAGAAAACTGCCTCTAATTTTCCGGGACCGGAATTAAAAGGCATTGATGTTGAGGATCAGATTAGCTTTATTGACAGATTGTCTGAGGATAGTGACTATATGTGGTTAAATTCAGATAGTTTGTCATCTTCACTGCTAAGCTCAGATGACTCACAAGATGTTTGGGATTTTGATTGCATGAATCTACGTCTGCAAGTTCAGTTCTCTCCAATGTCATCTTTATCTGGAAGCTCTGATGTTTCTTTATTAGATAAGGGCAATGGGTTTTATGCTTCTGATGAGTCAAAGTCTAGTCACAGAAGTGAAACATCCTTAACTCTTAGCAGAGCATCAAGTTCCACAGGGAAAGATGTGGAGGAACTCATACAACAAGGAACATTTGGAAATGATTATTCGGTTTCCCATTCAGAGAGGCCCAGTTGTTACAGGACACTATTTGAGGACCCATCAACCAGTAACAGCTCATGTGCATTGCCTACTACATATGTAGACACACCATCATGGGATTTTAATAGAACTGGCATATGGGTCTCCTCATTGGATCTTGATAATGAAGACTCTGAATTGATATCTGACAGAGGCGAAGAGTTTGACATATTTGGCTCTGATTTTCCCAGCCCTTCTTTTGGTGCTATGCGACTTCGACAAATTCAGTCCCCCAGTTCTACTTCTCTTAAATCTGTTGGTCAGGGAGGTAAAGTTCAGAGCCTTGATAGTGATTCAGATGAAGCTCTTTATTGGCCATTTGACCACAGCTTGTACAGCAACCTGGATGTTGAGAAATTCCTATGCATGTCACCTCGTAAAGGTGAAAGCAATGTTGGCATTGCAGGATTTCATGGGTCAAAATTAACTAGTTTTAGGCTCCCAGAGAGCAACCCACAAGCCACTAGGAAGGATGCTCAAAGACATGGAAGGGCTTCACCCAGTTTGACACCAAAGTCTGTTAAACTTGGATGTGAAACAGATGGGGTTGTGGGCTATGGTGCTCAGAAAACTGTTTTGCATCCTTCAAGGCACAGAAGATCAAATACAGCTTCTTCCCATCAGCATCTTTGCAATACCTCCAAGATACGAGGACGCCCTCAGATAAAGTAAGATGCATAGAGACATGATAGTTGTAGCAGTGAGATGTTAACTCGACCTTTGGAGGTGCTTGATTTATGTGATTTGGTCTTACAAAAAATTTGAATTGGAATTATAGTGTTGGGTGGAATGAGTTTGATGTCCATGAAGGGATGCCAATTTTGCATAACAGTTTACTCGTTATTTGTCTTCTTATGAGTTTGATGCATTACATTTGGCTTTGCGACAACAAGCTTATTCTGATAGATGTTTCACAAAGCATGTTGAAGCACCTGAAGACTGCCTATTTGAACAGCAGCAGTCATTTGAATACTCATCAACTTAGGGTTAGTAGTGCATTAGAGGCGTACAGGTACAGTATCTGAGATGAGTACTCATCAACTTAGGGTTAGGTTTTCAGAAAAAAAGACATCGATCAATATCATGCTTAGTCAGTACTCATCTCTTGGGAGAAGAGTTTTGTATTACTTAAATCATTGGTACTTCCCATGTCCATTATATGACACTGAGCACGAGTTTGATGTTCATCTTGAAGGAAGTGCATCATCTGAAACAGTAGATATTTCTTCACTTGATGTTCATTTTGAAGGAGAGCATCATCTGAAATAGTAGAAATTTCTTCAGTCTATGGTTATTAGTTAGAAAGGCAGTGCATGTATGCTCATTGTTCTCAGGTGAGATGTATCTCTCTTCTATCTAGCACAGCAGATGCCCTCCACAAAATGTCTTATTTTGTAGAGACTGGCATAGACTAACATGAAATTCGGTTTACAAACTGTCGCTATAATCTGTATATGGAGTGTAAATATAAGCCAATTTTCCTCTGTGATTGCTTAGCAACATTGCAGGATCATGTTTCTTTATCTTCAATTCATATGCTCGATGTGTGAAGAGTTGTCTCTCAAAATTTGGACAACGCATTTGGCATCAACTGTTACAGGTATGAGTTAATACCTTTCTAAAATGCATGGTAAAGAGTTCTCAACAAGGTTTGATTGTTTCATTGAAAATTTTACTGTACCTGATACAACTGGCTATGAATTATCAGAAATCCAAGTATTTGCTTAAATTTTATTTGTACTTGTTAGATTAGTCATTGACATGCGAACACTATCTTGAATTTTATGTGGTTAGCTTAAGTTGCAGCCAAAATGGCTTCAAAACACTATCTTTTATATGTTCTTCTTGAGTTTGAATTCAAGCTGCAATGATCCCAGCCTATAATCTGTGCTTTACAGCTTCTTGAGCATATCTTGAGATTTTGAATATATATTTTCTTCTTTCTCTCTTTTTACTGATTTGAGTCTAGTCTAAATCAAACATAACTACTGCCTAAATCCTATTGGTGCTGGTTTGTTGCAAGTCTTGGCTCCTTAGCTATCCAAAATAAACTTGATTCCAAATATTTTTTTATTTGACCCAAAATATTTCTAAAAATAAAAATGTCCATTACCATGTTGGTGTGATCTACAAGATATCATTTAATTTAGCTAGTAAGGATCTTGATGTATCCCACATTCCTTTCTGAAATAAAAAAATTCAATTTTAATTAGTTTGATTGCATAATTTTGGTGATTGAACTATATTTTTTCTTACTTATTTACCATCAATATTCCTCCAAGCTCTAACTAACATATTTGCATCTTAACTAATGTATCTCATCTCCAAAATTTTGCTCCTTATTTGAGCATCTAAAAACTAATGTATTATTCAACACTTCAAGACTACACCATAATTATTTTTCCATTGGGATTGATTTCCACAATATAACTGAGTTCAGCTATCCACTGCCTGCGCCCGCACAAAGTCAACTTGAACGACTTTTGCGGTGTAAACTCGCCACCCAAGTCATGCCCGTCTTTCCGACCACGGCCATCGGCTGCGAGGACCCCACAAGGGTAGGGAGGTAAATGCAAGGGTAGGCGGACCAGGAAAAGTACGGCGTCGAGGCAATTATTTAATTGGTGGCGCACGTGACCGGACGTTTTTGACCTCCTCGTAACTAAATCGTATTAAACCAGCAGATTAATCGCTTAATTAACTATACAAACTAAATAATTAATTCAATTAATCGCCGTCCATCTACTTCGACGCGGACTTCGTACGTGCGTTTAGTCGTCACGAAACACTACAAGAGATAATTAATCTGATAGGGGTATATTGGGAATCACAAAATTAAGGGGTATTATCGGAATACCAAGAATGCCCTTCATGAATCTGTTCTCTCCTCCCCCCTCGCTCCTTTCTCTCGCTCTCGACAGACGTGGTTGTGCTCATTTGACTTCGATCTCGATCTCATGGCGGATTTGGTGGGACGGGATTGGCTTCTTTGCTGAAGCTGCTGCCGTCTCTCTCGTTGGCGTCTTTAATTGACACCCCCGAGCAGTTGGGATCCCCGATTTCCTGACGTCTGCTGCTGATCAAGGTACCCTTTTTGATTCTTGTTCTTCTCAGAGTCCGGAAGATCCTTTGCGTTGAAAGACTGGTTTTTGTGTGTGAAAGATGTGTTTTCTCGATCTTTTTAGGAAAATTCGTGCTAGGTACCAGCGTTCTCGTTTGTGCGGTGAGAATCGAGTTGATCTTGAAGCTTTTTCTTTTTCTTGATCCGTGTTTATTGTGGAAATGAAGGTTCATAAGTAGTGCTTTTTAGCGTGTGCTTTGATCCACTTTTGATGCATCTGATGGCATTGGCAGTGCCGCTAGTAGATCTTAAGAGAGATAAGGGCAAATGAGGGCACCGTCGCTTCTTGCGCAATGCTTGCCGGCGTTGGTGCCCCATGACAAGGCCAGTCAGGCTGGTGTTTCCATGGTCTCCGAAAGGGATTTGCATCTTCCCTCACCAGCTGTCGAGATTCTTCCTTCCAAGGTATTTTATTCTTTAACTACCTAAGACAATCTCCTTGGCTATTTTAGTGACAAGTACTAGTCGGTATGCTTGATGGATGTGTTTGATTTGCGAATTTTCTTTTTGTCCACAGAGTTGCAATTTGGGAATTTTTTTCTGCTATGTGCATGAATGTGTCTTATCAGATACAATTTTGTTCATATTTTGTTCCTGCGATGGATGATTCATTTGTTTTTTGAGTTTATGAACCAGTCCCCATTTCTTCCATGTTTTACAGAATGCTCATCCGTACAAATATGCTGGAGAAAATGTTGATCTTCAAGGACTCAAAATTTTTAAGGTATATGCAACAATTTGCTATTGCTTATGCAGAAATTTCTAGTTTAATCTCAAGGACCAGACTGTGAACGAATTTTTGCCTTCCATTCCAAAACGAATCTGGCAAACTTGTTCTGCTTTGATGGAATACGCTGTGTGCTACGTTCATCTTGCTTCAACTTATATGTACCCGTTTGTCTTATTCGTGGACCAGGGAAGGGTTAGTGTGTCTGACATGATTGGGTTTTCGAATTCAGAGATGGCATCATCCAAATCTGATGGTGAGTGCACAAGTGTTAAGAACTTTTTGTGTAGTTTGTCGGGTGAATTAAATTATCTTGCCAAAAGAAAAACTTTTTTCAAGTTTACCTTGCGTTATTGCAGGGTTTCTGAAATGTTGGGAGAGTTCAACTGATCTTGTAAGCATTCTCAAGCTTGAGATTCGTGATGGCCAGCTGACTTTTAGAGGCAAAAGGATCCTAGAGGTAACTACATGTTGCAGTCTCTGGCATTTCATTTTCAATTGGTCAGCTCTTACTCTTAATGTCTTTAACTTTTTCTTTCTTGGAGTCCATTGGCTTAATAGTATGTCATATATTGTATTCAATTGAAGCTGATTAAGTTAAAAATGTTGTCTCAAGCTACACCAAAATGTTTTACCAAGCTTCAATGATTCTTCTTCACAATTTTTTTTTTTTTTTGAAAGGGCTCAGTCCCTCTTTTATAGTTTTCATTCTTTAACCTTCTCGTTGTCAATAGCTTAATCCTTTTATGACTCTCCAAGTTAACTCTCCAATGTTCTCTAGATGTCCGCATCTTTCCTAGTATTGTCTTTATTGCTCTCATTTTTCTTGGGCATGACTGTAGGCTGTAGCATCTCTATTGTTTTCCAGTTTCCGTTACTACCTCTCTGTGGCTTCATTTGCTACCCTTAGGCCTATAATTACCTACATTTATTTGCATGGGATTTCAATTGCATGTCCTTTTGATTCTCTTTGCCTCCCTTATCTTATCATGCTAAGCATAAATATGTCTATCTTCTATATCCTATTTCAAACTAGTATTGTGGAAACCATATTCATAATCTGGGTGAGGGCAAAAGGACACCAATAAAAGGCCTTGGAACAACAGATAATGCATAAATGCACTATCTGTTGTATTGTGGAAACCATATTCAGAATCTGAGTGAGCGTTGGTTCAAAAGGACACCGATAAAAAAGCCTTGGAACAACAGACAGTGCATTAAATGCTTGCTATTGGTAGTCAGGCCAAATTTATCCCCTTATTTCTCACAAATCAGACTGCACCAGCTATGCTGTGGCTACTTTCCTGTCTCATGTCATAATTCTTATCCTATCATTAGAACTTGCATGTAGGCTTGCTAACTAATTAAATGAGCAGGTACGAGTTCTTCATTGCATGTTTGACTAGATGATTCTTTTGGGACACATGTGACTGTTCCTTCTGAACCTGCATTCTTTTTTTTCTTTACTTGATGATTGCGCATTGAAGTTTATTTACATATAACTCATACCTTGAATTAATCTAATGCTGAACATTATATTGTTAAAAGTCATCTCATCTCTCTGTCATCCCAATGCTAGCAACATTATCATATCATTTTGAGTGTTTTCCCAATATTTGATGTAATCTTCATTTGTTCTCTTCCTCCTGTGCTGCATCTGCGGATTATTGACTGGAGAGAGGAATTATGCTTCTATCCCACTTGTTTTTGCAGAGGGAACTGTAGCACTAAAACTGGTGGTACAACTGGTTTAATTAAAAGAAATATTAAAATCAACATGATGATCTTATGAATCTTCCTTTTGCGACCAAGTGAATTTTGTGGATTTCACTCCTGGTCAATGAGGAGCATATGCTAAAACTTGTTTTCTCTTTGGTTATATGATCAGTTCCTTTGTTCATTGGTACTGAGGAAATTTGGTCATTTTCAAACCAGTGATCTGAAGTCAAGAAATATTATTTTTGGTTGTATTTAAGGTTTTCCTATATGATTCTATAAAACCACCATGTTCTTACTGTTCAAATTGGAAAAATTCCTACTTAAATGTGGCTATATGTACTTGCAACTAAAGTTTTACTTTTGTTAAGACCATCTGTACCTACAGCACTTCTTGCTTTCTGATTTTTATGAATGTTTCTCTTGCCAGCGAGACACTCCTTGCTTGCCGCATTTTTTAATTTTTATCCTCTTTCCGTTGATATTCTGGATGTACCTTGTATTTCTGTCTTGTCTTTTACTTTCTGTTCCTCATTTTAAATCTCACCTACATTCTATCACAAGTTAAATGTTATTGACTTTATTCATTAGTAGAGGAATCCAGGATATTTGACTGTTCTTTTCCTACTGAAAAAACAATATATTTGTTCTAATTTTTTGTTAACAATTCCTGCAGCTTGGTTGTGGTTATGGCATAGCTGGGACTTTTGCTTGTCTGAAGGTATTTATCTATTTTTGTATGACGAAGATACTCAAATTCGACATAAACTCATGGAGCAACTGTATCTTGCTAAGTTTTAACTGTTTTAAATTATGATCCAAAACAATATCATCCTTCATCATGTTATATCAAGCCGAATTTTTCTCATGCAAACTTGTCACAGGGTGCTTCCACAGTTCATTTCCATGATCTGAATGCTGAAACTATAAGATGCACAACCATACCCAATGTCCTTGCAAATCTTGAGCAGGCTAGGGACAAGCAGAGCCGCCAACCGGAGAGTCCTCTCACTCCATCTCGACAGCAGTTAACTTCTGATGTCCACTTCTATGCTGGGGACTGGGAGGAGCTCCCCACTGTCCTATCTGTGGTGAGGGTGGATGATTTCGAGTTGGCACAAGGGGCTAACCTCAGCTTCTCTGAAGATGACTATCTGGATGCATGTAGCAGTCAGGAGGGAAGTGCAATTGCTCATGAAACTTGCTCGAGACGGTCAAGGAAGCTCTCTGGAAGCCGGGCCTGGGAAAGGGCAAGCGAGACAGACCCAGGAGATGGTGGCTATGATGTTATTTTGGTTACTGAGATCCCTCACTCGGTCAACTCCTTGAAGAAGCTATATGCCCTCATAACAAAGGTTTGTTGGACTTTTCTTCTCTTTATTCTTTAAATTGGTTGTTGATATCAGAAGTTCATGAGATTCCTGGAACCGATATCATGAGAAACTTGGTAAACTAGCCACTCTCCTTTGGATCATTTCAATCTTATTTATAATTCATGCACAATTCTAGATCTGCTTTCATTACCTCCAGTAGACTCTGAGCCTTCTCCTTTATGCAGAATCTGGCAAGTATGTTGTGCATGGTCATCTCATGTTGACTGCAGATGCAATTGTCTGATTCATCTAAGTTATTATATATATCTCTACTGACTGCATACTAGAATGCGAAGCCTGAAAGTTAATCTTTGCTTTTTATTTGTCATTTTGGCTGTTATGTCATTGTTACATCATAGAGGGGGTGTGTAGCCAATACAAATCATGAAATGACGGAAGCCTTAACTTGAATGATGCCACTGTTGGTAGAATCTCAATTAGCTTAGTTTTAGTTTGATAATATTACAGATATTTACCTTGATATAATGGCCAGGAATCCAGGAAGCATCAACATCCCATCTAATCATGAATCCATCTATATTATAAAAATAATGATATATAAGTAGAATAAGTTCTCTAAAGTAGTAGTCATGATGTATAACTCTCAGTATCTTAGGCATTTCTTTTTTCTCTAATGATAGTTTTAGAGATCGAATACATATCTGACAAGTTCAATATTCGATACAAATACAAAAGTAATTTGAAATATGTGTTCCATTGTCGACATTTGGCAACTGTAACTGACTGGATTCTTTTATTCAGTGTCTGCGACCGCCATATGGAGTGTTGTATTTGGCTGTGAAGAAAAGCTTTATAGGTTCCAATGGTGTAGCACGACAACTAAGAGCTATGGTGGATGAGGAGGGTATTTTTGGCATCCATGTTGTTACTGAAGTGTCGGACAGGGAGATATGGAAATTCTTTTTCAAGTGAACATATTTAATGAGAGAAGATGTTGTTCTCGTAGTTGCAATCTCGTTAGCTTGGTGTCATGATGTACATCTCAAATGTTAAATTTTTTATTTTATTTTCTAAATAAGGTTTGGAAATATTGGATCCATGAGCTTGCTGAAAGGCTGTGAGTGTTATCATTTTGTAGATGATATGTATTACCAGGATTTGTCTTTCCAAGTTCAGTTTATGTAGACCTCTTTTCTGTACCGTCTGGTGAATTTGATGTATCAAGCGATATGTTATGCGTACACCGGGATTTGTTTCTTAAGTTCGATTTATGTACTCACAGACTTCTTTTCCATATCTGTCTGATGAACTTTGTGTCCACTCGTTATATAGGTATAAGAAGACACATAGCATGGTTATGTTTTTGTATAGTTGATTTGAAATTAAAGATGAGATGTGCCTACGCATGCTGTTTCCAGTGGTTATGTTGTTGAGTAATTGATTTATGATTTGCGTTCTCTTTTCTGTGTTGTCTGATGAATTTTATGTATGGAAGTGATGTGTTTATCTATATTTGTTTGCTATGTTCGATTCATCTACGAACGAGACAGTATATTGAAACCATAACAATTTCCACCATAACAATTTCCCAATAAAGTTCGAAAAAGATCAGTATACGATATCATCGGTTTATCTAATGAATTTATGATCAGGACAACCAATTCTGTGAGGATTCAACAAATTTGGCATACAGAAAACGAATTATACAAAATCTAAATTCTTGATAAAAGAAATCCTCCTCCCATTAGTAAAAGTGCAGAAATCATACAGTGAAAGGCCGACAGACACAGACAGGCACACGCACCTGTCGTCACTTCACCTTACCAATTCCTGTCGCATATTGATCATTCATACTCACCCACAGTACTTTTCATCAATAATCAACTGAGAGTTTCCATCAATTTTCTCTTCCGTGAATAATTTTCAAGTTAGACAAATAAGAACAAACTTCTAATTGCAACAAAAGCATTTATCCTCGAGTTCACCTGCATCAACATCCTCTTATAGGGCATTACATTGTTCCCACATGATCCATACTGCTTAAAATCTAGATATCTGATATAAGAGACAAATATGGTTCTTCACCTTAATCTGACAGTAGCATCAGATACAGCGATCTTTCGGCTCTGTTTTAGTTACCAATTTGTACCCTCCAAACACCAAAAAGAAAATTGAAGTTTGTTTACACAAAACTTTCCTTGTTGACATGGTCAGAAAATGGAGCCATCTCCCAGCTTTGTTCGTGCTGTTCTCCAATGGTTTCTGCGTTCAGTTGAACTGTTCCATTCATCCATAACATTCACATGTGTGGATGATAATACGATGGACGAGTAGCTATTGCGAATGTCTTTTCGTGTTTTCATTTCGACATCATGAATAAAAATCAGGGGAGAAAAGAAATGGACTAGAGGATCGGGATATGCATGTGTCTTCTAGGAGACATGGATGTCTGAACTATTCCTTTGTCTGTTTCCTTGTTCAGTCAGTTTTCTCCAAACCATCTGCCAGCAGTGACACAAAACGACACCTCCAATAATGTAAAGAAGAGGTACTCCAATGGCACAACCCCCGGGTGCAAGATTTATCAGCGTCTGAGACAGAAAGAGCAAGGAAGTATACATAAATAGTTATAAGATGATCCATTAACATTATAGGATGCAACGTTCCATGCTAAACAGAGAACTGCAAGAACTTAAAACAGGTTATGACCAACACCAGAATCTCTGCCCCATGGTCTGTTGGACCATCTATCATCAAAGCAATTCGTGAAAACTCATTTTTTAAGAGTTCAATGTGTTTTAACTTATTTTCGTGTGTATATTCTCTGGTTAAAGTTTTTAGGCTGGTATAACATCAGCTATTTGGAAAACAATAGTGGACTATTAATAGAATTACTAGTTCACACATCTTAATTTAAGAGATGACTTAGAACCCTATTGATAGAATTTGCCTTTTTGGGTGTTATTCCATAGCTGCTGTTGTAGAGACTAAATCCATTATGCATCACATTTCTGCAACACTACAACCAAAAGTTTCTCCAATGAACAAACTTAAAAGGCTTGCCACCTTATGCAAGAACAATGGCTAGCATTTGGCTTAAATACCACACATCTAATTCTGTTCTGAAGGGTTGTCAAAAGTAACATTGGCAAATGCTAGAATTACCACATTGATTTTGTATGGTTTCATACTAGAGTAACACAAGTCAGATAAACCAAGACAGTTGAGTCTCTTGACAAAGTAATGTATTACTTTGAAAGAGAAAGGAGAAATTATAGGTAAATGCTCTACATGATTTTTGCTATTGTTGAACAATCTTAAGAAAGAGAAAGGAGAAAGAAAAGGAGGTTTTGGGGATATCTCTTAATAGCAATTTGGTTATGTTTCAGACTTAATAATTCTTGGGCTCTTTATCACAGAACACAGAAAAATATGGCACCAATGAGGTCCCATTCGAACTTTCTTGACATCTCATAGTTCCTCGTCCTCCACTATAGACAAAAATTCAGCCCAACAACCACATCTGAAATGACTCGTCAACAAAACAACAAATTATGCCTAATTAATACATTTCTAAATGAAAGCCTAATTGACTAAATTAGAAACAGTTACTCCAGCTAGCTGGGAAAAAATTGAGTTCACTAAAAATTTAGGAGAAAAAAAAACCAGCAGAAGAACATTGAAATTCCTTTGAGGTCAGATACTCACCATGACAGCAGCAAGTATATGAATAATAGGAATGATTATTTGGTCGAGTTTTCTCCCTTCAGCATATGCATTGAAAGCAATAACCATCGAAAAAGTATGAATGATCATGAATCCAAGTGAAATAATGGCTGCAACATAACAGAAATCAGTCAAATGCAGAATCCATAAAATAAAAAAACAAAAGGAAAGGCGAACTCGAAATGCATAATGAAGATGAAACATCTGTTGCCGCATTAAACATCAAAATGGTCCTCATCTCTTTTGAGATACTAATGTTTGCAGCTACCCGACAAACAAGCTCCAAAAATTTACTGCTAATATGTGATTATTAAATCCTAATACAAATGCATGACAATATCAGAAAAAGATTCATCTTTTGAGTCTTCGCTGAAAGTTTCAAGGTGGGCTGTAAGCCTGTCATGTGGGAGAGATTAGAAAATGATGAATCACAAAATGAACATGAATACTCCTTCCATGATCAGTATTTTATAATTTGTACATGAACTTAACCTGCAGCTAAAATTCATGTCAGATAAGTATTTAAGTACATGAACTTAACCTGCAGATAAGTATTTAAGTACTTGATAAATCAATGCCAGAAAATTTCCATTAAGTTAATGTCTCAACAGATAATGTGTTTAAATGAGAAATTATTGGAAATGTGAAGACAAAAAGACATGCCTGACCTGATACAAGGAAAAATGGCATATGTGAACACCTATCGACAAAAAAAGTTGCCGGGCCAAATGAAGGAGTCAAAAGACTAACACAGAAAAAGACAGCATGAGCCACACCATGGCCTAAACCACCAGCTGCATGACATTAGAAGTAACTTCAGTGAGTATGCTTATATTTGATATATGTTACTAGATGCACAAGGTGCTCTTGGGGATTGAACCCCTTGCCTTGCCGAAAAGGCATCAGATGCTCAACTGCCCATGTTATGGCACGGGATCAACTTCAACTAATATTTAACCAACACGAGATGCTAAAGGTATTCAAACAAAATGTCAACTTACCTAAGGCAATTTGCATCTTATCAGTCCAAGAAAGTCGAGATCTGAACTTTTCTTCAGCAAAAGCATCCAAAATGACTTCCAACTTCCTGGCTAAGTTCATTCATGTAAATTCTAGAGCCCAGGACTATAATATATAACAAAAACTTTTCATACAACATGTATAAAAGAATTCGGAGTGCAGCCTAAGTTGCAACTAGAACAGAAAATAGTACAATTATAAAAAGTATAACATACTTGTAAAGCTTCCAAAATATAAGCCGAGTGGCTTCTTGAAAACCGACAGACGTGATAATTAGAATGACATAAGGCCACCAAGATGCAGATTTCAAAGGAAGAAAGCCCCTCCATGCTCCTGATAGGACTATCAGGCTTATCAGCCAAAACAGCATGCTGCAATCAACAATTACCTTATAATAATTAGCATATTGTGTAGGAAATATCTGCCTCTACGATTTCTTAAGACATGCAGAACCAAAGGAATGGTTTTCTTAGATTTTCTTTTTTACTTCTAAAACTATTAGAGTATTCTTTTATCAATATTTTCTTTAGAGCAACATCTTTTACACCCAAAGCAATTTTTTCATTCAGGTAAGCATCAAACGAGAATAAATACATCTATCAACATTGATCAACCATACATTTTGTTATCAACACATCAGGTATATGAAAAAAATTGCATACATTGCCATAAACATGTAAATGGAACATGTATAAGAATCAAGTCACAAAACTAAAGCAGTTCAATTCTTTTATTTCTGGGGGAACCAGACATATTTAAAGCATTAAAAAAACAATTGATACAGAACTCATAACTTTGTTGCTTGCATTTTGACATCTATCTGTGACCACTGAAGCAATTTCTGAACACTATGGATCCTATCATCTAGTGCTACCAATGTATTGAATCTGAACCAATCTGATCCAAGATCTGACCCAACTTAGCTAGATACAGGTCAAAATTATAATCTTAGATCTTGATCAAAAGTATAATTTGATGAATAATTACAGAAATCTGATACGATGAATCAGTTCACAATTGGACTGGATATGGATATGGGTCAATCCAACCCAGCAACAATCTAGATCTAGTTCAATAAATTTGGGCATTATTTTTAACAAGAAATTGACAACTCAACTTTCTCTAAAGTGTCATGTTGCTTTCTGTACTCAACAGATGTAAAAGACAGAGAGAATCAAGAGTTTGCTAACACTGACTCAAAAGTGCATGACAGAGAAAAATATGCAAGCCTCCTTTTCCTGTTCGGTATTTTTTTTCAGAAAAGGATTCATTAAGAACCTGAACTTCTATGCAATTCACATTTTGCTTCATTCAACTGTTAAACAATCATTAGAATATATTTGAAAAAAATCTCGTTTTTTCAGAAATTTCATGGAAGAATTTATAAACCTAGAAAATAAAGGAGAAATAAAACAAACTATCATTGGACCTCCTGTTCCTGTCTTCCAACAAGAGAATATTGGAGATGCACCAAATCATATATAATTCGAGATTTTGTCTCGACTGATCTGATTCCTGACCTGATTCAATGATCTAATTTATACTCGCAATGAATACGGATGGGGGTCAATCCAATTCACATCTGGTCCATCAACAGCCCTGCGATCAAACCCAGTCTGAGCAACCACAACTCCTACAACACATCTTGACTACCATGGTTCCTCTTGCACCACTCAAATGATTACCCCAGCCATCCACCTTGTCCATCATTAACCACATCATCCACCACCTACCCTCTTTCCCAGCACCACATTATCCACAACCTGGCCATTGTTGCCTCACTTGCCGTCAGTTCTGGCTCTTCCACCACCTCCCTCCACCCATCCCAACCATGTTTGCCCTTGTCACCACCCAGTATGGACATGCTGTCCACCTTGTGGTCTATCATAAGCATATGACCACCATCCTAACTACCATCTAATCTCTCACTGCCATCTCTACCATTCCATCAATCACTTGGAAGCCCCAATGTTGACCAAACAACCAAATTGTTACATTTACACTAAAAGATGCAAAAAAAACAAATGACTACGTAGCATTTACAACCAAAAAGCTTATTATTAAATATGTATTTCTAAACGACAGAAGAATGAATTACGAGCAGTCGAATAGCCCCTCAAAATATGCTTTTATGTAAATACAAATGCTTGACCACGAAGCTCCTTATACAACAAATTCCAGACTAATAACCACGCTCAAATGTTTGAGCTGAGTCCTAGTGCTCAAAAACATATGAGAGAGAAAATTACAACTTGTTCTTCCAGCAAACCAAATATCCAAACCAAAGTTGCTACGTGAATAATACACATCTCTGCCCAATTCATCTCTTTCATATTCGCACGAAAAGGATAATCCTCCTTCCACTAGCGATCCAACTTTGTCAAATTTCCCATTCTTATCCAATTACAAGTAAATAAATTTAACAAAGATATTAGTTGAAATCCAAATGGTGGAGAAGACCGGAAATCAATTAGAAGATCCGTAAAGAGAAATGGAATGCATTCTTAGAACCCTAAACTATATGTACGTTTCTGCGATCGATTGACAAGGGGTGTGAAGAAATAGAAGACCTGGCGAGGAGGGTGAGGATGAGGAAGGGCTTCTTGGCGATGACGGAGACGAAGAGGGAGAGCGCGGGGCCGAGCGATATCAGCACGTACCCCAACCCCGCCGCCACCGTCATCGGATCCGACCTTTGCCGCCGCTCCCCACCACCGCTACCACCTGGCAGCCGTCCGCCTCCTCGATCCCGGCGTTATCAGCCTCCGCTTCCTCCTCTATCCCTTGCTCTGTCTCGCTCGCTCGATCGAATGCGCAAAGCCGAGAGAAGGGGGAAGACTTTTAGTTGAACGCGCGATCTTTTTATTATATCTATTTTGGGGATATATATATATATATATATATATATATATATATATATATATATATATATATATATATATATATATATATATATATATATATATATATATATATATATATATATATATATATATATATATATATATATATATACTACTACTACTACTATTATTGTTCCTCACCAAATACTATAAATTAACTATTATGTTAATTTTTAATCTATATTGATGATATAGCTAATATTTTTGATTAATTGAAACTCAACATTTATCACCAGCATGAATCCGAGTTCCCAATTTGAGTAATCTAAAAAAATTAGATATATTTTTTATATATTTATAAATTTCTTTAGTTTAAATAAACTAATGCTAATGGTGGTTAAAAATGATTAACTTGAATTTTGTGAAAGATCTTAACATTTGGAGAGACATGTAATATATTAAAATGTATATGCAACTTATTAATGTAAAATAAAATCATAAAAAAAGGAACAACAATTTTCATGTAGAATAATAATTGTCTGAAAAGTAGTATATTTTATTTTAGTTGACTTTGTTTCTTCTCTATTTTAACGTCCGGAAAGCAGTAATAATAATTGCATATTACTTATTTGTTGAAAGTTTGAACTAAATAAAAAAATTAGAAATCAGATTAGTTAAGTTTATGTTTCTGCCATCAAACCATAAGAAGATTTTATTGAAAGGTGTCAATTAAATTGATAGTTCTGAGTACAAATTCCATCTTAGGAATTTATTCTTTGAAAAAGAAATACTGATATACTAAAAAAATATTTAAATACTTTTGATTTAATTAAAAATATTAAAGATCGAAAGAAAGGTCAAGTAGTTGGCCTTACATATTGTCCTGATCAATGATCCAAGAACAATCTCTTTGGATATTATCACTGCAGATCAGCAGACAAAGGCAGAAGAATAGTCTCACTTTCCAGTAACGAGACAAATTGAGAAAGCAAAAGAGGAAGCTGCAATTCTTGCAAAAGAAGCATTTTATGAACATTAATGTAGTCACATTTAGAATATGACATCTTCATGTACAGATACTAACAGTATGTTTGTAAGCAAGATTGCTGCATTTTAACATGAGAACCAAATTAGTACATTGCCTACAGAAGAGTGAACAAGCTTCTACAACTGCAACTAGTATCAGAACGAAGAACCAGAAGAACCAAAATGTCCAGATGCTTAAATGGGAGGGTTGAGGTCTTCTATTTCTGTGATCTTTTAGCCTTTGAATTCGGGCTCGCCGATTCCTTGAAAGCAGACGGGCAGAGTTGGTTTATGCCACAGCTGCAGCACTGGGGCCTGAGGGGAGTGCACACTGTCTGTCCGAATCCAACCTGATCGAAGACACATTGGAGAATCCACAAATCAGTACGACTAGAGGTCAAAGAAAAGAGAGCCTTATTGTTACAGCCACATGCATTTCATAAACAAAACATAAGTTACAGAAAACTGCTACCTCAATAATTAACTGCACATAAATTGAAAGTTCCTCTTAGGTACAAAGTAATAAAAAAGAGGCCAAGATCTTAATGAAAAATGAATTATACTCGGCCATGGTTAGCTATCTTCAGTTACCACTTGAGCCACAGCTGGTAAACATGCATGGAAGCACTTTGCACATACCACAAATGCCAAAATGTATACTTGCAAGTCAGTGATCCTAGGTGGATACATGCATCCAGGCTGTTTGGGTTATCAGTACAGGACAGTATTTTTATAGACATATATGGCCATTCTCATATTTAGAGGAAACCCAATCGAAATATAATCTACTTGTTATAATATTTAGAGTAGTTACAATAAATCATTTACTAAATAAAATCTACTTGTTGCTACAGAAAACCTTCTCATATTTAGAGGAAAGCCAATCAAAATATATCGTGCCAGTTGAGGTAGAATGCCTCTAAAATAAAGGGAAAACAAAAAATTGAAAGTGATTATTTACAGTAGCCATATTTAGAAAGGAGCATCAATAAAGGTATTAATAAACCAGTGCTAAAAATGTTGTCAAAATCAGTAAATCTTAGATGACAAACCCAATAAGCAACAGTTAGACCATATTGGCAACATAACTCTCCCAACCCTGTTCGTCATACTTCAGGGTGATTAGGTTTCCTCTCTTAATTTGTGTAAGATCAAAATTATCAATGTGGTAGAAAGCTTGCCAGACAAGGTGGCAGCAAATATGAAATTAAAATTGTTGCAAAAATAGTTTAGTATGAGAAATCGATTTGATTAAAATTCATCAAATATTGGCCTTTTCAGCTCTATGCTTAGGCAAAGGAAAGATTGCCATTTTCAGAAAGCAACACGTAGATAGAAATTGTGATAATAAATTTCACAAAGGAAACTATAAGCGTTTAGCTAAGAAAGAACAGGCAGAAGATCATCTTAATCAGATTAAGCAAGCATGGCCTTTAGGGGGCACATTTTAATTTCATCCTTCTTCAGTACTGCAGTTTGCTACAGACTTCAGACTTTCAGCCCCTCGTTTGCTCTCCTTGTAGGTAATCAGGTAAATGTATCTTAACTTTGCCCTTGAATCAAAGTTTGAAGATTTCTTCTGATGTAGAACCTACTCTATTTCTCAATCTTTGAACGAGCAAGAGGGCTTTGAACTATGGGTATCTAAAAGCATCCAAATTGAATATCAATCCCAAAAAAACACACATAGAAATAACTAGCAACACCGTAGAACACATAAACAATACATGGTTCAGCATCCATCTTACATGTTGATAAAAATATATAGCAAAGTCATATAACTTCTGTTCATGTTACAATAGATAGAGTAACACATTAAATAGAAAGAATTTATGAACTATATTCATCATACCAGTAGGGGATTGATTGGATCCCATAAATCCTTTGGTAGCCATGTCTCCAAAGATACTCTTGTTTCTTCTGGAGTCGAGGTTTTCTAGTGAACAACAATGTAGGTATATGTCTTAGCTTTCTAGATTAATTCTGAAAAGGGACGAGATTACATATTATTTCAAATGCAGTAAAATTACCTGTCTTGTGCCAGGACGTGAAACCCATCCTAGTCGGTTACAAATTCGATGGACATGAGTATCAACACATATCCCTTGAACATTATTCCATCCGACATTCATAACCTATTTATTCAAAGCAAAAATAAGAGAATATAAAGCAATAGTCTCGACTTTGAAAGTAAGAATGAACTGTACCAAGTGGGCCATTTTAGGGCCTACTCCAGGAAGTGCAAGCAATTCATTTAAAGAATTTGGGATATCTCCTTGATACTTTTCAAGACAAATTTCAGCAACTTTTTTCAGGTAATGGGCTTTCCGTGAATAAAATCCAACCTAAATGAAAAGACAGAATATCACTCCATTACTTTCTCTCAAGTAAGAATAAGATAAATCAGCAAGCAGGATGAGAATAAAAATGATGTAAGAATGTCACTCCATGTCTTTTAAAAAATACTAGTAAGTTTCTCATAACGAATAAAAATGATGTAAGAATGTCATTGATGAAAGAGAACTGTTTCTAGCCATGACCAAGTAACTTAGACGAAAAAAGGAAAAGAAGATCTCAAATGGACATTCATAATGTTTATCTAATAGCAGCTGATCGGAGTTGAACAAGAGAAATGGCCTGAACAGAAACTTAGTCAGAATATGTTAAAGATATACTGGATAAATCACGCCTGCAATAGTAGCTTCATCACTTTTGACAATAGCATCTGCATCCAGTAAACCCTTATCCGAAAGACGCTTTATGGCACCTGAACTCCTAGTTCAATTACCAAGTAAAACAGACATCATATTCTGTGAAAATGCATCAAATTGAAGAACATAAGTATGTTCCTGGATTTTCTAAGTTAACTCCAATAGTGGATCCAGATGAAGAAGAGATGACAAGAACTTACCATTTGTGACTGCATCTTTAGTTTGGCTCGACAGAAGGGAAGACACCAAAACTGCAAATCTTCGTTCCTGATTACAGGTCAAAAGAGCTTAAGTTGTCCAACATAATCGAACCTATTTGATGACTTTAAATGAGTATATGACCACAGAAAAACAATAGACAATAAGACGAAATCTTATCTTTATTTTGGATACACGGCATTTAATCCAGATGTAAGTACAAGAAATTTATAAAAAAAATCTTAACACCAAATTATATGGGTTGGGTACACGAATCCTTTTGACCCATTTATTTAAGACCGGTTAATGTTCTTATTTGATTTTTCCTACAGCATCTTTTAAACCTATGCAAAGACTACAAAAAAAAAGAAACTCGGAAGAATATCAAGGATAAAAAAGGAACAAAAAAGGATGGTAACAGAGAAGGGACACCACTGCATTTTTGTTAAAATTCACTAAAAAATGGGAGGTATGACATATTTCCCTTCATCTTTTAAGCATTTAAATCTTCATTATAGTTTCTAATAAAGTTTTCTTAAATCTTTCTTTGTCTCTCCTTAGACCACTAATACCAATTGTGTTTCATCTAACTATAGCATCTACATATATCCCTAGTACATATCCATATCATCTTAAATAATTCTAACTCAGTTTATTCTCTATCAAGGCTATACTAGTTCACAAATGAAAATATTTTTTTTTTTATCTTTTCTAGTATCTCCACACATCCACCTTAATATTCTTATATCAATAACACAAACTTTTTATATAATTATTTCCTAACCATCCAGCATCTCAATTCCATAAAACATACCCAGAAAGTACACAAAACTCCAAACGTCCCTCTCCATTTTGGCCATATAGTCTATATTCTATGTTCAATATCTCCGTTAATCTCTTCATCTAGTCAAATAATGGACTCAAGGTATATAAAAGTTTTACTTATTACATCTTATATTCAGTCTTAGTCATGCTTAATTTAAAACACTTAGTTCACAAGGCCTATATCTATAACTCAAGATTACAACCACTATAGGTGGATGCATCCATCATAGTTTTTCTCATAGAGACCTCACTAAAAGCATGGATGAGATGCAAGTGATGATAAAGGCAAGCTTTTCATTCAGAAAAGCTCCATGACAAAATCATTTTTTTGATAACACAAGACATTCACATTTCTACTTAAAATGTTAAAACTGAATAAGACTACAAAAAGAGAATTAAAGATAAGAGAGAGGTAGCAAGAAAGGGTGCAAGAGGGAGAAGGGGAGAGAAGCAAAGATATAACACAGCAGAGGTGCAAAATTTAGTGATGAATAATGTAAAATAGATTGACTAAAAATATTTTTTACCATGCAGGGTAAATAAAGACCAGCTGATACAATAAGTTCCATTTTTCAAATTAAAAAGAGTGAAGAGTTTTACCAGTAAACTCTAAGACAAGTTTAGATACCTTAGGTGGTAAAGAAAGCCCTGCCTTTTCACATCCCATAGTGTCTACAGGAGCATCCTCAGCCAACCTCATCTTCCTAATCCCATCAAAGACAGCTTCCCAATTTGCTGGCAGGTTAGCTGCAGTAATATTAAAATTTAATTTTCACCACATCATAGAATTATGATAAAATCGAATTAAAACCCCCCATTCTCCTGACTTTGCTAACATCTTATTCTGATCGAATATATAATTAGAAAAAGAAACACTAATTCTTCTTATCAGTACTAATAGGAAAAACATGATGCTTCTTCACATTTTGTACCCTACTTCTTATGCCTTTGTCTAGTACCTTTAGATTTTATGGACAGGTGAGTACTCTTCGTCTTATGAGTGGGGAAAGATGCACTAATATTTATACCATCTGCGGGAAACATCAAATTGAAACATGATTAGTAGATAAATGTGGTAGCATCAATTTAGGTATAGGTACAATAAGAGCAACGTGAATGCAAGCATATGACCAATTCATCAAAGAAATAATGTGTCATGCTTCTAACACTAAAAAAATTTTTTTAAAGAAACTTTGAACTGTCCTCTGCTCTTTTCTTTTCCTTTTTTTTTTCTCATACAAGAACACCAACAGCATTTATCACTTATATCGAATGGCCAAGCTACCAATTGTTAAAATGACATATGCTACACGGAAAGGAACTATATAAATAAAATTTAGATAACAGAGTTGCTCTTACTAGAAGTTGCAGATAGATTGATCTTATGATACGCAAAATCTTCAATGTCAATCGGGCCACTAACCTGCAAGTAAAGTTGGTCCACTAAGATTAGTCAAGTGCTGGAGACGTGGAAAAAGAAGCAAATTAGAGGCAAATTCTGGATTGGGAAAAAAAAAACAGATGAAACTTTGGAGAAGCTAAGTAGGAAAATTAGTGACTATGAAGCTGATACCTAAAGAGAGAACTAATGCTCTTCTTATTACAAGAATACAAAGCTAACGAAAACAACCTGATAAAATTGCGTCCAGATATGTTAGAAAAAAATAAGACAAAACTTCGTTTGAAGACAAACACTTACTTTTTTGTCAGCAGATTCTTCTTTTGCAGTCTCCCCATCGACTTCAATGATTCTTTTCGCCCTCTTCTTCCTCCCGTAAAAACGTTTCTCTCCATCAGACACATCACAACCTGGAGAAAGAACATGAAACTTCTGTCATCGTTCTCGCCTTCAACAAATAAACGATTTGATTTAACAAAAGTCCAGTATTTCTGAGACACGCATTAGTAGAAAAATGTCACCTTTTTCCGGCTCTAAATGCTGGAAATCGAGGTTTGGATCGCACTCCGAGCTGGGGCTTTCGGCCTCCGACGAGAGGGATCGGGAGGAGCGCCGGGTAACGGACATCCTTAGGGTTTTGGCGTGGGAAGAGAGCGGAAGCAAGGAGATCCTTGCAGAGAGGGCTTGGGCGACGAGCGAAGGAGGCATTTGGGAATTTGTGGGACCGATGCGATCTAAGGAATAAAAAGACTGGCACGTAAAATATTACTCATTCTGATGACGTGACTTCAGAATTGGGCCAGGTTCGAGTTGGTGCTTCGTTTTTCCAGTCCAGTTATGAGGCAGGTAGAACAGTGAGTAAATACTTGTGGGATGCGAATATTATCAATATATAGGCACTTTTCCAGAAAACACCCTATACAATTTTTATTTGTTTCGCATTTGGTCTTCACATATTAAAGAGGACGGCGTAGGAGCAGAACACCAAAAGCCCTCGATTTGGAACCCCCTAATATCCGCTTCTCGTGATGGGGAGATTTCGTCGACCTCGTCTCCTTGATGCTCTGCCCCCAACCCTTTGGAAACCCCTACAACCATCAATGTTCCGCCGTTGATCTCCGAAATCTGGTTAGTCTCCTAAGATCCTCTTAGGTGTTGATCTTCTATCGATTGATGCAGTCCGATTCAATGTCTGTTGATGGTTCACAAAGTAGGTGCTGAAAAACAGAATCTTCAGTATTTTTTCCCAAACATGTTGCCTTTGAAATGTAGATTGTGCTGACCCAGTAGGAACTTGGATCTTCCGCCGGACGTTCTTTCTCCTGGAATCGAGTTCCCCAATCCTCTCCATTGAAAGATCTAATAGTCAAAGAGGACCGATATACAAACTGTTCTTTCCCCCTTGATTCTCTGTATGCACTTGCTTCTAGTTTTATGACTGTCAATAATATGGAACTTGGAGGAAAGCAACAATATATATATATATATATATATATATATATATATATATATATATATACATCGGCTAGATAAGTGATAAATAAGGCAGCTGCATGGATCATAATTCATTTCTGGGATAAGGGCACTTTGAAATTGATTGCAACAAGAAAAGGAATATTGGGAAAAGAGAATGAGAGGATACTTAGCCAAGTGAATGGCATCTTCTTCTTGAGGTTATTTTAGATGTTTGAATATGGACAGAACTCAGCTTATATCCGTGTCAAAGCAGTTTCTGCAACCGCAAGCAGAAATACAGGTAAATGATACTTATATGTTTACATATAATTGCATCATGTCTAATTCCACTTGGACATGACAGCAGGTTTGCATATGGATTTTGTCTCTCGGTTTTAGTACCAATTGGTGAATCTTCCATAGAACCTAGCATATGAGATGTAGTTCTTCTTTGAAGCTATTTTTTTCATTCATTAAGAATGAAAGAGCAGCCTTAATTCCCTGTACTAGTTGAAATCTTTGAATCTTAGGATGTCCATCTACGTGGGCCAAATAACCACACTCTGACCAGAGAGAAGCCAAGTTGATAACTAGTTATCGAGGACCAGTACATTAGGTTGGACAAGGTTTCATGGATGTAGCCAAGGGAATAAACTTCTAGGTACGCATCTGCTTGTTGGATTACACCACTGTAGATGAAGAGGCTATGTTAAGAGGAAAAGAAAATGTTTTTATAGGACAAGACTCAAACTTCTTTTGTTCACTAACCTTCCAAAAGCAGTACTAAGAATTTTAGGATCTTTGGTCTGTGCATCTGGTTCAAAAGGGTGGTTCATAGAAACAATTGGTAAAGGCTTCAAGACCTACATGCATTTTTATGTTATGGTGTAAGGAATAATGATAAAGAACGGGTGTTGGAAATTTTAGATATTGTGATTTCATTTTTCACTGTTTGTCTCTCTCACTCTGACTTGAACAAGACTAAAGATAATGCCTCCTAGTATATGGTATGTATTCATCAAACGTGTGATCATTTAGACAATTTTCTCAGTGTAGTTACACACTTCAATTGTTATAGACACTAAATTTCTTACAGACTAGGTGTATCATAAAGTTATGGTTGCGGTGGTATGGTTAGAGATTTATAAGGTGGACAATCTACAGGTTGCATTGCCTAAAACTATAAACTTAATGTAGACGCCATGTATCTTCTTGATATTTTGTTGTGACCTGTAGGAAATAAACTAAGAAAGAAATAACTTGAAGGTTATTACAGGTTATTTTTGTTTTCTTTATCATGACAATATTTGCTTCTAAAGAAAATGCTATTTACACTGAAGACTAACATTCAAACCAAAAACAAGTAATTGGTATGTGATTGCCCTTATCATGAATTGTGACTCTAAATGAAACTGATTGCCTATATATTATATAATAGCCTTTTGTTTGTTGGATCTAGAGTATTCGGCTGACAGATTCTTTGTCTATGAGACTGGCCAACTTCAGGATAATTGTACTGAGAGATGTTTTAAAGTCCTAAACAGTTTCAAAGTGTCTTCTAAACCTTATAAAGAGTATTCTAAGTTCTCTTCAATTGTGTACTTAAATGTGGCTTAGCATAAATTTTCAGGTAATTTTATCTGCTTTAAGAAATAAATTCTCTCCCTGGACAAACATAGAACATTATGGGAGGATGATGCTCGGGCCAAGCCATTAGCAAATATTGCTGTTCTCATATATTTGTGTGTTTTTTGTTGCTTATTCAATACCTGCTCACTGATATTCTTCTGCACTGGGACCAGAAGTTTGTTATCTCAGCTCTCAAGGAAGCTCTATTGAGTGCTAAAGGATATCAAATATCTATAAACCAAGAGAGCTTGTTTTAGCCAAATGCATCCTTCAGTTATGTATACCGTTTAGCATCCATATATTAACTTTAACAGTCTACAATGAACTAGCAAATCATCCACTTGGCAGCCTTTTTTTGTACATTGCTTCTGCTATTACCTTATCATATGCATTTATTTACTTGGAAGTGACTTTGTTTTTGTGCTCACTTGTTAATAAATACAGTATGTAGCTCTTTCAACTTTTTACTGAATGCTTCCTTTGAAAGGATTTATGAGAAACGTATACACTGGAAAATTGATTGTTTTTAATGCCAACTTGTTTTGATTTGTCAGGATCCATAAGCATATGCTTATACACCAAACTAGAGGCATTGCTTAATCCTTCAGGAACGGGAAACTGCAAAAACCAAATAATAAGGCGCTGTTCTCGTATCTAATTTCATAATGTAGGTATGACTTTGTTGTATATATTACATGGTTGTCAAAAGTATTCTCTTATCAAGCATTAAAGCCAATTCACTCAAACTGCAGGACATTCGACTGTAAGAGCAATGACAGATGGTATAATCGTCTGCTTCTCCAGCATTGTTGCCAGTGTCGAAGCATGCAGGAAGAGCAATGTGGCTGTACCAGGAAGTATTCGACTGTGGCAAGGAATGTGGATGTATACCAAAATGTGAGTAGGCAAGCATTGATTTGCTGGTTGTATTATATCAAGTGCACAAATTCAACATTACTGTAATCTTCTCTGCATTCATTACTACTTTGTATGTGAGGCCATAAAATGTCTGTCTCACGCAGTTCATGCATTTGATCGATTTCGATCCATTTGCAATGGGAAAAATAGTTAAGGCATGCTCATCATGCATTATGAGTAGTTACAATGTTACTGAACAATTCACTACTAAATTAAACATGAATTGAAGATGAACCAGTTGTATTCTTGCTACTTCAAGAACATGGTATACATTCAGTGCAAGGTTACGTCCCTTTGCGAGGGATGATATTGTATGATATTGTGACTGCAACATATATTATGCCATTAACATTCGATAAATCATGTTTTATAGAGGATATATATATATATATATATATATATATATATATATATATATATATAAGCAGCATTTGAATCACCAACCAAAAGGATTTAACAGTCTAAAAGGAGTAGTCAGGTTTGAGGCTTCTCCTGGCGCCCTTGAGCTTTGGCTTCTCCTTGTCCTTCTCCTTCTCTTCCGCCTCCTCCATGCCCGTCCCACCTCCTTCCTCACTCTGCTCTTCCCCTTCCTCAGACTCGCTCTCCTCAAACGCAGGGTGTGTCAGAATGCTGCGGAGAAGCTGAGTCCCCCTGAGGGCGTTGGTCAGCGGAAGGTGCCCCTCCGGTGTGTCGTCCTTGAGCTCCCACAGGAACTCGCCGGGGAAGGACCGGTACCCGTACTGCTCCACCTCCGTGTCCAGCCGCTTCATCCACCCCATCCGGATGAAGAAGCGCGTGAAGTCGCGGCCCGACTTCTCCCACAGCCGCCGCTGCACGCCATACCCGAAGCGGCCGCCGCTGTGCCGGCGCCACAGCTGGTCGATCTCCTGGAGGTCCGCAGCCGGTATGAACTGCACCTCCGAGAAGAACACGTACCCCCGCTTCTGCGCGGCCTCCCCGGCGAGCGCGATGAGGAGGCGGCGCGTCTCCTCGTCGGCCTGTCGGAAGTCGCTCGACGACAGGTGGCTGGCGAGGACGTCGAATGGCGTGGCCGCGGCAGCTGCGCCTGCGGTGGATGGTACCACGCTACTGGCCGAGGTGGTGGTCAGGGAGGAAGAGGAGGGGGAGAGGTTGAAGAACAGCTTGAAGGATTTGGTCGGCTTGAAGAAGATAGAGTCGGGAGAGGTGGTGAAGTTATGGTGGTGGAAGGATCGATGGAGGGATTGGAGGGAGGAAGTGGCCATTGGAGAGGTGGTGGTCAGGGAGGGGAGGAATGCCGGCAGGTGTGAGAGCGAGAATAAGTGTGGCATGGAAGAATGAGTGGACTATGGTGCACATCCGAGAGAAGTGCAATGGAGAGTTGTGATTGGTTGGATATGGGTGAGATTCGATTCCGTCGGAGATATGCGTCTGAGGCCGTGCAAGTTAATACATTGATGTGAAATCGACTTGATTTTGAGGTTTGATCTGACTAAGCTGGTGGCTCAACTCATCATTTCGTGACCAATTTGAGTCTTAATTTGAACCTAATTGTGTCAATTTCTAACCTAATTCTGTGTATCCAATTAACCTATTTATTACAAGTCTAGTTTACTACCCCCAAATTGGACATTCTAATCTTCGATTGGACTTCAATCAATGCCAGTTATTTCATCGGTTGCACCCTAAATTCCATCAAATTGGGACCTTCTATACCCCAAATCAACCTTCATCGAATACGAAGCTGTCGTCGCTATCGCCTTCGTAACCCAGAAGGCGGTTGGTTCTTCGGAGGAAGCAACAAAAACCCTCGGCAGAGGAGTAGCGCACGAGACAGGAAGCGATGTTATCGTTGAGAGAAAGTTCGAGGTGAAGGTCCAGCTCGGATCCCTCGGGAGCGCTGCACATCCATCTGCCGCCGCCTCCACGAATCAGTATGATACCTTTGCGATTTGTTTTTTCTTTCTTCTTTGTTTGCTTGCTCGATTGATCCAGCTGCGAACAATACATGTGTGGGATCTTCGTGTTCTTTTCCGTTGCATTGATATTGAGCATTAGAGAAGGAAGAATTACAGGACCCAGAGATTGCAAAGCATAAGAACTTTCATTAGGAGTAGGAATCAGGAAAAAGGTTCCTTTTTTAAAGGATTGGACCTACTCCAGCACAAGGCAGACCTTATTTGGAGGATTGAACGACAAAGGATGAGGAAATTTTACCTATAAGTTAATCAATTGAAAACATTAGTTATTAGAGCACGTAGAACCAGATATAGGTGCAGCATGTGAGGTTAAGAGTATGTAATCTCAGTAAATCCTTAAAAGAGTCTCCTCAATATATTGGATCTGGATAGAGAAGAAGCATTCATTCAGTATGACAACTATCATAGGATCATTCTTTTGTTGGATTTCGATCCATATTTTAAAAGGGATATTTACATTAGTCATCACCAACAACCATGCAGTGGATTCATGGTCTTCAAGAATGATACCCAAGTCTCGGTGCCCAAGCATTCAGATAAGCTGAAGCATGGAGAACAGATCCAAAAGATGTGAAAAAGTAGCATTTACATTATATGTAGGAGTGACTGTGGTAAATCATCAAATTTGAAGTCAGAGCCTTTTCACAATTTGCCTGCTCTAAACTAAGCCTTCCTGCAAAGTCGATGGCATATTGATAGGAACAATAGTTTATCCACTAGCATAAAGCTGCTTCCTATAGAAAGTTTTGAATTGTTGATGTGAACTGTGTGTAAGAACACTGAATTTGACACTAAAAATTCAGTTTCACTGCCTTCATTTGAGAAACTCTATTTGGTTTCTTACTGCCTCCAAGCTCATGACAGTACGGAAGCAATGATTGAGGGGGCACAGAAAAAGCTACATTGAGGACCTCTGGTTTCTTACTGATAGATTTTTCTGAAGTTAAAGAATCTTGATGGTCGATTAGCTTTTAGGATGAGTTTTAGGATCAATTTGCAGCAGAACTTATTGGTCATTCTCACACTCTGTCTACTGGGAGTTTATCAAAGAAGAAAAAAATGCACATCTAATGAATGAATATATGCTGTTCAGGAGATAGTTTGACAAGCTAATACTGAAATTGCAAGAAGTCATCAAGTGTGTTATTGGCAATTCTAAGAGCGATAAGAACGTGCAAAGCAAGCTTAAATATAGTTGTTTATAGCAACTGATCATAAATCTATCCATATTTTCCATGGAAATGTAAATAGATTTAAGCATCTGTCTCTGTGTCCTCACCAAAACGTAAGTATAATATTTTAGGCAATGAAACATTAAGCTTTATCCAATATCAGGGACAGTGAAGTATTCCTCATCATCAGATATCTCAAGCCTAGGCTTCTTGAATGTTGTGCCATGTTTGTTAGCCTTGTGGAAACCTGTGTTGCTTGCTTGTGATGTAGGGAGTTCAGGAACTTGAGCTGCTGCTTGGGCACCCTTTGGCGTTTCATCATGGAAAAGACCAATGTCTGCAAACCATTCCAACTCTCCAAATCCAACAGGAGACTCCTGGAACAGGTTGGATCAGAGTATGACCATCTTATGTGAACTACTTTAAATAGAAGTAAATCGACATATCATACCTTTTCACCAATTTCTTGGTCTGAAAGCTGAAGGAACTCATCAACAGCCCATGCAGAATGCATGAATGATGGTGTGCTCTGTTGTGTTGCAGGAACTTTTGTTGCAATCAAGGGCGGTCCATGGCGTGGTGGTTCAGTGTTGTCCTTTAGGTCCTTGTCGCACATCTTACTTACGGCCACACGGATTCCAGTAGCTAAATAACGCTGGTGGTTGCCGGAAAGGGTACCAGCGACATGAACAGGTTCATCACAGTCCCGGCAAAACAGGGCTCTGTCCTCGACGCAGAAGATGAAAGCTGCTTTCTCCTAGCAAAGATATTGAAAGAGAAAGAAGAAAGGATGTGGAGCATCACATACTCTACATGTTGATGTTCTTGGAATGTTGGCAAAGAGAAGCATACCACTCGTTTCTTCCACTTAACTAGGAAATTGTCTGAAAGTGAAGTGCACAAAATGCATATTTACTTGGACATAAGGAGACATTTCTCATGAATAGCTCATGAGGATATTATATCTTTAGGTCATTGTATTCTGTGTGACTTTATCATCTATATGTCCCTTGAATTAAATGAACTAAAGTCCTATGTTGATTGACTTCTCGAGCCTCCTAACCTTAGGGAGAATGGTTTTCATCAATTAAGTTTCTGGTTCAAATTCAAACAAAGGATTGTTTTTCTCTAACTAATTGATTGTAGAATCAATCATGCAATTTCCTAAAGTGCAAATTCTTATATCACAAGGTTACTGCGTGGAAGAGATCTGTATGTGGTTTCATAGCCCAAGAAGGAGAATATAGCAGGAGATGCATGCGTTTCTACCTGTTGTTTTACATGAAAAGAAAGACTCATAATGATGTGGAAGCACAAGCAAGGCATTAAAATTGGGAGTCTACCATCTATATGAGAGGAAGCAGTGCCTGAGAGAGAGAGAGAGAGAGAGAGAGAGACAGATTACTTGGCAGATGTCACAGCGAGGGAGGCCGTTGGGGAGGCACTCGAGGCGAAGCCTCTGATGCTTGCTGGCGAGCTTGTTGGCTGCGTGGACCTCGACGTCGCAGCTCGGGCAAAGAGCGGCCTCGTCGGCGCAGCATATCACCGCCGCCGGTGCCTTCTCGCACACATCGCACTGGATCTTCATCTCTCTCTCTTTTGTCTTCCTCCTCCTCCTGCGCAGGCTTCAAGGTGTCCTACGCAACAGCATGACATCAAAACCAGAGAGTCCTAAGAGATCTGCTCCTCGGCGAGGCTCGGCGAGGACATACCTTCGTCAAAAGACCAACAAAATGGAAGAAGGTAGAGGAAGCCCAATGACAGTGAGGCGTTCAAATGGAGAGATGGAGGACCAGTCCTACTGGTGATGCATTGCTTGGTTTAAGATTGGCCAAGTGACGGCTGTGGGTGGTTTGGGGAACTTGTGGTTTCTCTTTCTTTGCCACACTTAATTAGTGTTTGGACTATGGACAGACACCTCATCTCTTGTCCAAGTCCGGCAGCCAACCTGCACTGCCAATCACAAGATTCTTCTTGACAAGGATTGGAGGGAGATCTTACCACCTGGGGTGTGGAGAGACTGTAGTGATATCTAGGGTTCTAGATTGTGGTCACTGGATTGGAGATCCATATAAATCTTTCTTAGTTGCAGAGATCTTTTGGAATGATTGCATAATGATTTCAAGGAAGCAGCAATATGTGGTGCTCATATAGTTGATAATTCAAAGCAGAGGATCAATTGCAAGCTACACAATCACATGTTTGGCATAGATATTTCAATCCAAACACAGTTGTCAGCACTCCAAATGATGGATTATGGCAGTTCAACTGGGCAAGCCTTCTGATGCAAACTCCACATAGTTTGCTGGTAATCATGCAATGGATTGTTCAACTTGTTCTCCACAAATTTTTTGGATTCTGGCCCAGCCATTGTTGTGCCATGATTGGGGGAACTCGAGTGATGATCTATCAATGGATTCAAGCAGTTCAAGAAACTTCCTCGGCAGCTTAGGATGGCTGTTCTTGTGGCCCTTGTTCCTCAGCAGCCTGCTCATCTTCCTCAGCAGTTCAAGACTTCATGATTGGTTTTGTTATGTGGTGCTCAATACCAAGGTCACTGAACAAGCCTTTCTTGCCACGCCTGCAAGGAAGAAGTGGCCATCTCTGTCATCTTCAAGAATCCACAGTGACATGGAGCTTCTGAGCTCTGTGAACAGGCCACACCAAAGTCCAGCCAAAATGTATTGAATGCTTGGATATGAACTGGCTTTGTGGCTGGCTCTCTTTGGAAAGAAGTGATGAGTAGGCTGCAACTTGTGACGAAGAAGGTGCACTCATCTCTCCCAAGAGTTTTCCTGAGCTTGGAATAATATCTTCCATTTGGGTGGCCTAAATTTGTGTCTACTTGTGCATGCAACAGGGATTGATTGATTGCTCTGCACTTGATTACACTTGCAGAAGTGCAACTCAATTTCTTTCCTAGCACTCAATCATGTCTCCCTAAATAGAATAGCATCACTGCAACTGCTGTTCCATGTAAGATCAAACTGACATGTAGTAAAATCTGCATTTGTTTCCTCTATGATTGGTTCTATTGCACTGGAAGTGTGCTTTGGCAGTTCTGACTTCATCATCTCCTCCCTTTTTCTCCATGACACAAAAGTGATGACCTTCACAGACTGGATCGAAGCAGGAAGCAGCATTGACCGCATCTCTTACTCCTAACCCAAATATTCTTAGGAGTTGTGACCAAACAAGCCTTGATTCCTGTGAACGCAGAGACAAGTATGCGATTGCAGAAGTGAAGGAAGAGCTTGATGACAATACCAAGACAAACAAGATGAGAAGTAAGTTAAAAATCTCATAGTTTTGGTATCGTATCTGCAAATTGGACTGGTAAGATGCATAGTCTTTTGACCGATTCGATCATGCATCTCTGTCACAACAATGTTCTTAGACTTGTTGACACCGCAAAGTTCGGTGCATGAATCAATCAATGAGCATGTCATGAAGTCTTTAGTCAAAGTTACTCTTTTGAAAGATTCAACACGGCAACTACCTGTGTCAGTTCATGTCCTTTCCTTGGAATGCATAGTAATTTAGAATGCAGATTTTATGCAGAATAAATAACAAATAAGTGGATCTGATATATCATCATCATAATGCATAAAAATTTATTAGATAAAGTTTTAGACTAATATCTTAGGTGTAATTTCAAATCGTCAATTTGGATTTGGATCGTATAATTAGACAAATATTCTAATTATCAAAAAAGAAATTATCGGATGAGATTGGAACCATTAACTCTTGTAAGTACATATGATATATCACAAACCAATATTTTGGGTGTATATAGTTGACTAATAAGAGTTCAATTTTTTTAATTAAATCATTACTAAACCAATATTTTAGAAGATTATTATTAAAAGCCTCATTCTTACTATTCATAATTTTTTAAAATTTTAATAAAATAATATATTACTATTTATAGTCTCTTTAATTCTGTTTTTATTCTTCTCTTTTTCTTTTGTTTCCTTCCTCACAACTCCCGCTTGCACAATCTATTATCGTAGGCTCTCCCAAAAGCGAGTACTCCAGTGGACAGTTTATAAAGATTTAAAACTATCTCTCATTTCATCATCTATCTTTTTTTTTTTGTCTTTTTATATCATCTTCAAAGATTAAGAGGAGAAGAAGAAGAAGAAAAAAAAAAGAGGTTATAGATAATGAGTGAAAAAACTTTATTAGAATTAAGTTATAAATTAAGGGCATATATATCTATTTTCAAAAGAATAATTTAGAAATATTTAAAGAACTTAACATTTGGGTTGTAAATAATAAAAAATTTACAAATAGTATTTTTTATATTTTAATATTATTTTTGGGGTGAATTTTTAGAAAAAAATCTCTATCTTTGCTAAATTTTTGTAGAGTGTTCCAACTTTCAAAAATTATCATAGAGCTTTTTTTTTCATAAATGATCATTTTTTTTCATAAACTTTCAAAAGTTTGGTAAGAGCCACCTCCACCTTATGCATTGCCTCCCCTCTCCTTTGTCCTATCGAAGTTATTGTCACCTTTGCCCCTGGCTCTCACCAAACTCATCGCCTCCGCCCCTATGCAGCGGGCGACAATGGCAACTCCACTAGACCGTCTCTAATACATAAGGGCTGCGAACAAGAACGATGAGAGGTGCTATAGTTATCATACCCCTTCATCACGTAATGACAATAAAAGCCCCATCCTTCCTCAAGTGAAAGTAAGACAAGTTTGATGTGAGCCGAAGAGTCGATAACAAATCTAGCATGACAAAAAAGAGGGGAGGTGACGACGGTGTAGCGGAGGTAGGAGAAAATTAGTTTTTTTACACAATAATATGCTATATAGTTTTTAAAAAAAATTAGGATGCTATGCTTGTAAATTATTTTTTTTTTCCGAAAATTCAACCTTATTTTTATTTAAATTTATTTTACAATACTTAGAATGACTTTAGACCCAAAAAAAAAAAAAACGAAATAAATTAGTTTTAATAAAATTCATTTCCATTATAACATATGCACCTAACGTTCACGTATCCAGCCCTCGCCTTATTTCTTCCAACCTCAGATCGTTACAAAATGATGCTTCTGCTACGCCTCCGTTGAGCCGGGATCATCATCGCCACCACCCAAAACTGCGGTTGCTCCCCCGACCTTTGCTGCAGCAGCTGGGGCTACTGCGGCACCGGCAACGGCTACTGCGGCGCCGGGTGCCACTCCGGGCCGTGCGAGGCTTCTCCTCGCCCCGACGACGTCCCCGTCGCCCGTATCGTGACGCAGAGCTTCTTCGACGGGATCATCAGCCAGGCTGACAGAGGATGCGCTGGCAAGAGTTTCTACAAGCGCGACGCCTTCTTGACCGCGGCCAGCTCCTACACGAGTTTCGGCCACGTCGGGACGACCGACGACTCCAAGCGGGAGATTGCCGCCTTCTTCGCGCACATCACGCACGAAACCGGGCGTAAGTTCTTGACCTGCACAGCTTCCTCATGGAAACATCATCCTCTCTGTTGGACATAAAAGCAAACACGTTGTCTGCAGAAGAATCCTGGTTTGACTTTGCGGGTTTCTGACAGATGCATTCCTTGCAATTACACGTAGATTTCTGCTACATAGAAGAGATCGACGGCGCATCCAGGGACTAGTGCGACGAGGCCAACACCGAGTACCCATGTGTCTCGGGGAAGAGCTACTACGGCCGCGGCCCCATTCAGCTGTCATGGAACTATAACTACGGCGCTGCCGGCGAAAGCATCGGGTTCGACGGCCTCAGATCACCGGAAACCGTGGCCGTCGACTCCTTCAAGACTGCATTATGGTTTTGGATGAACACCTGCCACTCGCTCATAACTTCCGGCCAGGGTTTTGGAGCCACCATTAGAGCAATCAATGGCGATTTGGAGTGCGATGGCAAGAACCCGACGACGGCGAATGCTCGTGTTGGATACTACAAGGACTACTGTAGCCAGCTTGGCGTCGACGCCGGCAGTGACCTCACTTGCTGATTGCTTCTCTGGTACATCTACACACCACACACAACGAGCACAAGTAAGCTTGGGAGCAATCTACACTGTGGTACTTGAACTTATCCTCAGCCTTCTCCATTCTCATTAACTAATGACGCATCTTCTACTAGTAGAGTTGAAGTGTTGTGTAACATCTCCTGTTTAGTTCTACGTTGAAAGAAAAATAATTAAATTAATCTAAACGAACTTTATGTGTGCATTATTGTTAATTTTGAGTGTAATTTATATTTGAGTGTTTTGTGTCAATTGAGTGTTTAGACTTCACAATTCAATGAGTCAATTCGATATTGTGTTACTGTTTTATAAATGCTTGATGGGTATACCGATGTTAATCGATGTTTAGATATTTTGGATCAATAGTTCTAGTTCCATAAATTAATAGGTCAATTATCTCATCGAGTCGAATGGTGAGTGTTGTTCATGGATTTGACACCTAGTGATGAAGGTTTCGCGTATTTTATCCTGTAATTTTGTTGGAATATTTCTCTCTTAAGCATTGATCAGTCATATAATCAATTATGTTATTTACGTACTTTTGATTTGGTGGATTGATTTATTTTATGGTTACTGAAAATAAAAGTGTGGTTGAAACCGAGCTAATGCTTAAGTCCAGATTGATGATAGTGTACCTATTTAGTTCTATTTTATGCATCAGAATCACTGATAAAAAAAAATTCTTGTGTATTTTTAATCTTTTATCAGTATCATTCCATCTAAAAGTTGAAGACTTTAGATAAGACATGATTTATAATACTTCGCCTCTTATATGGGTAGTAGATGACTCAGCTTGACACATGAAACTTGAATTAATTGGATGTGTATAATTTCTTATAAGCATGATCTAACTAAGTTTTGAATCAAAAATTAATATGACATTGTTTATAGTCTTGTATTCTTAACATTTACACTTCCCCTTTGGTTGCTAGTGATGATTCACTTGTTCCCAGCATGGTATAAATGGATATCTCCATACTCTGCTTCTGAGATATTAGGTGAGATGTTTTGGACCATCTAACCATGTAAGTCTCTGACCTCTTTGAATATTATACAAATGAATTGGCAATGACTAAAATAGTTTAGAATATTCACTGGAGTTATCGCAAGAAAAGATTAATACATAACACAGGTATTAGAGGAATGATACTTTGTAAAGTCAAGGTTGTCCTTTGAATTAGGTAGTTTGTGGTTTGGAGTATAAATTGATTAGAGAAGGGTCCATTTACATTTTCTTTTCTTCGTCGTCAGCGAAAAGAAAATTGCGATATGTTTCTTCTTCGATCCCTTTGTTTTTTACTCTTTTATTTTTCTAGTGTCGGTTTTGGATCTTCGTCTTTATCCTCCACATTCATCCATGTACACAACCCTGATTTACCAAAGCATTCTCCAAACAATATTAATAACATATTAGGATCCTATGAAAAATAGCTCTAGGCAATTGCAAGTGTTCTTCTTTGGCAAAATCTATCATCCATAAGATTCTGAAACAACAAATGTATCAGACGATGTGTGAGCCAATTCTTCTAAAATGGCTCATGGATTTCACCCAAGTTCCTCAACCTGGTTTGAATTTGTCTAGGAAATCCTATTAAATTTTTTTTTTATCTGTAGCATGTGAATCATCAACCTGTTTGAGTGGTTTGAGATTAGTAACACAAGACTTGACTATTGCAGTAACCCAAGCATGGAAAACTTGATTTTAGGACTGCAATAGTAGTCATTTACCTTCTGAAAGGCATTCACTACTACACTTGATTCTTCAGTGAAATGCTTTGGGAAGGCATACCACCAAAACTGAGACTTACATCTTTTTCTTTTTTTTGAGGATTTTTCTTTGTTAATTGGTGCTTTCATGTCAAAGCTTCCTACAAAAGCAGATCATGACTGCAAAAGCCAAATCACAACAATAGAGGGATGGGAGTCCTGTGTTCCAGTGATCACATATTCGAACTTACCTACTTCAATGTTTGCAGCAAGCTTCAGTCAGTGGTGTTTATTTGAGAAGAGTCCTGTTTGGGGTTGATACTACTGATTTCACTCTTTTTGCATGAACTGAGGCATGAAGGACTCCTTCCCTAAGAACTAGAAGTCTTTCTGCAATCTTAACCATGACAATACAGCTCCAGTTGATGAAGTATTTTACTGTTTCTTTCGTTTTACATGAACCAAGGAAAGAACTAGTGTTATAGTGCAACTCCAGTTGGAGAAACATTTCACCAATTTCTTTCTTTTTGCATGAGCAGAGAGATGAATGATTCAACACATAAACTAGTTTGAGTTGTTGCTAAAATCTTAGCTATTGCACTGACAACTCCAGCAAGGGAAATATTCTACTGGTTTCTTTTATTTTGCATGAACTAAGAGATAAATGACTCCTTGATTCTCTAAGAACTAAAGAGTTCTTGTCAAAACCTTAGCTGCTATAATGCAACTCCAATAGGAGAAATATTCTACCACTGGTTTCTCTCTTCTTGCATCAACCAAGGGAGTGCATGCCAACCGAGGATGAAGACTAGGCTGTCCTGAGGTGGATGTCTTGTTGAAGAGATTTCACCATGCAATATTAATTTTTCTGAATTATTCCCACTAAATCCGGACCACAATAATCTGGTCAAGAGCACACTGATCACTTCTTTTACCAGGAAGAAGGGTGTTCATGTTAGCTGAGAAGATCACAGGCATGAATTCCTCGCCCTCTTCCTGAGGTCAACCATTTTGCGTCTCAAGTGCAATGATGCAGCTCCAGAAATGGAGAAGAAACCCAAAAACTAGCAGAAAACTACAAAAGCACTAAAGGATTCATCATAAACATGGCAACGACATCGACAAAGAGATCAATCAACCTCATTCTAAGGTTTCCAGGCACAAGCCCACACGGCCGGTTCCTGCTTCCATGTCAGGTAGAGACCTGAGGCGTCTCCTTCTGCCGGCACGAGCGACCACCCTGCGCGATACCGCCTCAACAATGCGTTCAGATCATCGACGACGTCGTCGCTGAAGGTGCTCGGCGAGAAGGATTCCATCAGTCGTTCGCACCACTGTCTCCCTTTCTCCCTTCTCTCGCAGTCTCCGCTATCATGGCCATCGCAAGCCAGAACACTCACGATGCTCTTAGAGCACTCCCGTTCCAGTGCCAGTCTCTCGTTGCTAGTGGGTGCAAAGCTCTCCTCCAGCATCTCGAAGTACATGGTGTAGAACCTCAAGCACTCCTCGAAGCAGCTCACGAACTCACCCTTGCAGCTCGTGAAGTCGGCCTCCTCCTCCACCACCGTGACCACCCGCGGCCGTAACCTGCTCAGCATGCCGACGAAGGCGTCTCTCTCTTCGACGCTGACGCGCCGCAAGGCCCCGACGCAGTTCACCGCCACCGCTTCGCCCTCCCGCAGCCCGAACTCCTCGTACTTGAGCTCATCCAGTCGCGTCAAATTACGTATCACATGGAACTGGAATGGCACCCCCATCAACCTCGCGAACTTCTCCATCCGCAGCCCTATCTCGTCCATGACCGATCCGCCCATGCCCACCGTCGCAACGACGGTTAGCCTCAGGTGTGGCGTGTCGTCGTTCCGGGTGGCCAAGGCCTCCAGCAACGTCGGCCACTGAGTGCAGTAGGTGTTGCTGATATCGATTATATGGAGCTTCGCTTCTCCATCGAACGCCTCCAAGATGGCGCCGTTGGATGCTACGTGACCGAACGTGGTCCAAGGGCTCGCCTCTTGAAACTTGAGGATGACCTTCCTCGTCGACTCGAAGGAGTGGCACCTTTCTGCCACCGCCAACGACGTCTTGTAGCAGTGCTCTCCCAGCTCAGTCGCTTTGCAGAAGAGAGCTTGCAGGAAATAAGATGCGACCTTCTGCTCGCAGTCTCCGTAGGGGGATGCGAGCTCATTCAGCATCCACAGCAGGTGATGCAGCTTGCCCGAATCGTTCTCCGAGATGGCCGTCGCACACTCGCGGAGGAGTTCCGCGGCCCATCGCTCGGTGGCGTTCGGATCGTCAAGCTCCAGTTCCAGGCAGCCAGCAAATATCTGATGGTAGTGCGGGTGTGGATTATGCATGTTATCTGTAGATAGCATCATCTTCTCTGGAGATCATACGACAAAGCTAGCTTCGGAGGCCGAGCCGGGAGATCCGGGTGCGGGCTTCATGTTCGGGACAAAAGAGAGGAGGAGGAAGGAGATGCCGGCGAAAGGTGAGTTCAACACATATCTTCATGCATCGAATCCTATTTAAATCGAGCGACTGCATGACGACGACGTCATAATTATTTCGAGAACGATCTCACAATATTTTCTCGAAATTAACTTTCATCCGTCATCCTCAGCAGGATGAGACTTTCCTGCAGTATATGTCGAAGATGCGTAGACACAGGACACAGAGACAGAGCAGTCCGAGAAGTGCGCTTGCTGAAGAAAATTACAACAACACATATTACCTCATCCTAACGATAATTGTGGAGCACACAGCTCATTCTCATCATCTTACCAGCATCTTGTTCGTGGCCTTTTGCGGGAAGCTGCGGCATATCCACTCTGAATCGAACAGCCATAACTTTGATATATATGGTAAAGCATCCCCCGAATCTTTTTTTCTCGGTTAAAGTTCTTATCGCCTTTTATGCGCACTAGAGAGGTAAAGAAGAAAGATGTATTCCAGAGAAGAGCTCAAAGCATGAATGTAACTTAGCGAGTTGAGTTCTTCGCCTTTTTAAAGCGAAAGCAGTACACGCTCCGTAGGTCCTAAAACCTCTCACAATAGAAACACACGGAACCAACCAAAAAAAGGCTTCCTTTATTCTCTTGTTATCTTCCTGAGGTATTGATTTCCATCCAAACTACGCTTTCAAGCAGATGAACACGAGACAAACGCATGCAAACAAACAAACAAGAGATTAAAATGAAGGATTAAAACGCTAGTCCATGGCATCCCAGCAAGTTTTTCACCCTCGATGAAGTTGCAGAAGGGGACGACGCCGAGACTATCGTTTCTCGCTAAACGGGAGATTAAAGGACTAGCAGAAAAGCCACAGGTCATATAGCGTGTCAACGATGTTTGTTTAGCCATCGATACCAAGCCTGTTGCTTCTTCCTGAACGAGAGATTAAGAAAGGAAGGAGTAACTAAGAAGCAAAGCCACCATCGATGCATGAGGTCGCAGAAGAGGACAAGACCAAGACTCTCGCTTCCTCCTCACTCCTAACTTTGTGCTCCAAAAAGCCCATCTTGGGAGGGAAGAAAGGCGTTCGCCGCCCTTTTGAGATTGCATCTCCTTGGCCTATTGGATTGTAGCCCACACCATTCTCTGCAGCTTGTTGCACCATGGAAGCCTCTTTCCTTGCCGTGGCAGGAGCTCGCAACATGTCCCAAGAAAAAAAAAGGTGAGGAGGGCGAGGCTCAACTTTACGGGTCATGCCACATAAGTCGAGTGCCTCTTCTTGTAAGCAAAAAGCTTGACACGGTCGATGCCATGGATGCTTTAGTTGGTCCGCGAGGTGATAGTGGCAACTGCAGCGTGAGTTTAATGAAAGCTTAACACACGAGATACCTACAGCACTTGGTGGGTCGTCGTAGTACTGAAAAGCTATGCGATCTCTGCAAAAGCGTTGCGTGATTTCCTTGCAGGCCCACTTTATTGAGTGATCGAACCTATCATTGGCTTCCCAATACACATGAAAAGTTCATCGACATGTGAACCTGTTTGGAGGGAGGAGGGGGGAGAGTTCGACACGTTCGGCGTGGGCTTAACGTCGAATCTTATTACGCTTAGGAATACTGGTGGGCCCCGAAACTGTTCCTATCGGCCCACGACACGTTATCCCATCCTTTTGTCCGAGGCGTGCAGCATCCACGTCAGCTAAACCTTAATATTGAACAGCCCATTAAATAGCTATACAGAGGAGAATAAAAAAGAGAGACATGCATGAAAATAATATGATGAACCAAAAAAAAAGCAAAACAAAATAACTAAATTTTAGCGTTAATTATAGATTACATCTCTATAATTTCAAAAGTTATATCGAGATTCTTATGTTTACGAAAGTAAAATATTTAATCTCATTGTTCTAATAATTTTTTTTTAATGGATCTTAATATTTTACTTTCATAATTATAGAGATTCTAATATAATTTTTTAAAAATACAGAGATCGAGAGGTTAAAAATAACTAATTATATTGAATAATCTATAATTAATCCTAAATTTTATTAGACGAAAAAGAAATATACGAAGGAGGTTGAACTAACACTTTCGTCGATCGATCGATTTTTCCTTGGCAATTCTTCGGTACATCTTTATCCTACATTGGAAACTTCTTATGTGTCCGCATGAGATGCAAATTAGCGGTACAAATGATTCTTCCAGCTAAAAACTGGTGTTGAATCTTTCAGAGTCTCCATGTTGGAGGAGTTCTGCAATGAACAGAAGAGTATCAGCAAATAAGCAATGGGCTCTTTTGCAGTCAGTGATTGCAAACGCGCAGAACATCGAGGGGAAAAAGGTCATCTCTTCACTTCCTTTCATACGTAAATGGCCATTCCGAGCCATTAAAAGAACAGGAAAGAAAAGAAAATTCATTTTGGGTGGACAATCCCCTTTGGGTCTCTGTCTCAGCCCCATCCTCCTTTATTCTGAAAGTGAAAGAAGCTCTCATGGAGAGGACAAATGTCTAGAAGAAGGAGAACATTTTACAGTGTATCAGGGATGGATTTTCCGAACCATTAAAAGAACAGGAAAGAAAAGAAAACTTTATTTTGGGTGGACAATCCCCTTTGGATCTCTGTCTCAGCCCCATCCTTCTTTATTCTGAAAGTGTAAGAAGCTCTCATCGCTATGAACCATGTTGGTCCCTCATCCTTTATCTCCTAAATTCGTTCTGTCTGTACGACAAGTTTCAGAGACTTGCTGTGGTTCCAATCAAACCTCTATGGAAGCCATTTCTATCATGTCCACTTGACTGCCTTCCAACCCTGGTTGAGGTTTTACTACAGACCAGTGAGAAGTATGGCGCTTGTGTTGTTGTTGATGAGCTTCTACAATCAACATCGGAACAAAAAAGACCATGAAAATGGATAGAACCACCGACCCTGCCCACGTCAAGTAGGCGTAATTCTTCAATTGCTTGCATTCTTTCAGGAGGATCTTAGAGGCATCTTTCACCAATTGGCAATTCGCTAGTCGTTCTATACCAGGATAGCCATCGAGTATGTTCTGCATGGAACTTGTGTAAACTTGCACTTTCATGAAGTCACTGGCTGATATAAATTCTCCTCCTCTGCAAACTCCGCGATCATTGGCCATGCAGGTATATTTCTTCAAAATCTTGGAACAGTCGAACACAAGTTAGCATGGTGAGTAATAATAATGATCACACTAGGCAGTGCTTAACATTGTGGAGAACAGTTCAATTTTAGATCTCTGTATGAGAACTAGTATTATTTGATGCAAAAGGAGAAAATTTTACCTGAGGAATATCTCCGATTTTAATTGTATTGGAAGAACAATTTTTTGGCTCATAAGAGTAGTCAGGTGATTCTGAAAAAGGATTGCAGACAAACTCCAGATCTGGAAGAGGCAGTGACTTTGCAGCCGATATTCTTTTGTTCACCTGCAATTGTGCAGGTACGACACTTGCAGATTTAGCAAATACATTGTTCCACAAAAATAAAGAAAAGGAAGATGAAATTTTTATAAATTTTGTGTGGTGGATATCAAACTTCCATGTGTTGAGACTTGTAACTCTGCAAAAGATGTATTGTTTTTGATCGATTTATTCTCCTGAGAAGTATATTTCTTTGATGGCTTCTGCTTAATTTTTCTTTCCTCAGGGAAATAACAGCGGTTCTTCTTCTTCTTCTCGGGATCAGTGGACTTTTTGAAGCTCAACATTAGAGCAGCTAACTACTCTATGCTGTGAATGTAAGTGCTTGTCTTAAAATGTAGTCATGTAGATACTACACCTGTGTCATACTTAATAGCCTGTTCTTGTTATGTTAAAAAAGGCTTGCAAAAATACTTGGGAAATAATGAGGGTTTGTTCCACATCTTGGTATTTTCCAGTTTAAAATTTGGACTTATTAGGTGGATCCATTGATGATGCTTCCTTCAAGGAAACACATCATGGTATGATATAGGAGGAAGAATCAAGGTCGATGTAACTATTGCAGCTTAAATATCCTTCTTAAGTTTAAGATAAACCTTTTTATGATTGCTCATAAACCCTTGTTGAGCTTCTTGATTTTCTTATGGACTGGGGTACACTAATTTGATGGTGAGAACCTGATTGGCGCGGTCCCAAGGGCGTGCCAAGAAGAACTTGCATGGATTATTACAAAGAATTATGTATATCAAAATTTCCATAGCTATACAACAAAGAAAATACCAAGATTTGCAATCGAAATTATTAGGGATGGAAACTGAATTATGCATCTGAAACTTTGGTTAGTGCTTTCAGCAGCTTAATTCAAACAATGAAATGGATATTAATTTACTCACTAGTTTAATGATAATTTCCTTTTTCTATTTTTGAGGTAATAAAGCACACCTGTGACAGAAGCTACAGTTTATCAAAATGTAATTATGTGAATAATCCATGAAATGCAATGTCCTAGACTTTACGATATCAGAACCTATGATCTGCCGAGGATCTTAAAACTTTGGTACCTGGTCAATTGTATTATGGATTCCTGCTCGGATATCGTGTAGCATCGCATTGGCAGAAAATTGCTCACTGCATGGCATGATTGAGCTTAAGTTGCTGTTTCGAGGATTTAGCGTATATTCAGCAAGAGCCACACAGGAATCACCGGAGAACCTGGAAATTTTGCTCCCTTAAGTTGAAGATATAGCGTGGAAATAATGGAAACATTTAATCATGGAGGAAGAACATGGCTTACTCATAAAGAAAGAAATATAGCCCAAAGTATATCCAGAAAAGGAATGTGAATAACCAGCAAAGGATGATAAACCTGTCATTAGCCAAATTTTTCTTAGATTTCTGGAAAAAAAAATTATTAGATCCATAATCATAAATCAACAAGTACACTGCTTGCTACAAGTATGCTCTTTTTTAATTGGTTCATAATAAGTTGCCAAGTAAACTGATCCACATGATAATGATTTAACCGACTAAAATGGAATCGAGAATCTGGTAAAATATGAGCCTTTTGCTTCTTCTTTTTTTTTGTCATAATTTCTAGTGAGATCAGAATCTTTTTTGCATACAATATAACAAAACTTTTTCAAGTTTCAAGCTGACTTACAGATAAAATATTTTGTATAGCCTTGGATGCCTTAATGCTGCAACACCGAAAAAAGAAAAAACTGAAAGTTCAATTCAAGAAACACAAATTGATTAATGGAGGGTTCTCACTGCAACAGGAGTACAGATTAGCTTGCTTACCCAGAACTGCAAGAACAGCAACAATATTTAGCACGACACTGGTAATGGTCACCGCTTCCCTGCAAAATATTGTATCATCATGAGAAATTATGAAATGGTGGTTGCCAAGCTACTTGTACTATGTCGATCTCTTTAACCTTTGATGATTGGTACTTACAATATTTTGATACCCTTGTTGAGCGAGAGCATGCTTGTCTCAGCCTTTCTCTGTATGTTAGAAGCTTTTTTGATAAGCTTTTGTGATGTGGAATTCAGATAGCTGGACCCTTTAAAACCACCATAGAATTCTGTGATCCTTCCCATGGCCTCCACAGCTCCTGTCACATTGTATATCGTTTGGGCTGCCTCTTCTGATGTTTCCATAATGATGTTCTTGATTGTTTTGGCTCTTGAACAGAATTTAGCACTACCACCAAGCACTATTCCAGATGGTACCCTGCATGTACATTTCTAGCAACAATTACTCCAAGTAACCTTCTTAAGAATAATATGATTACTTCACAGATCAAGATAAGAATAACATCAGAAGACACCTAACTGAAGCCTTCTGTTAAAAATCAGGCTTACATGGCTAGGAATGCTAAAATGATCCCAATTAAAATTGGCCAAACACAGTATTTATCAGAAAAAGGGAATCCCTTCTTGTGCTTGGGTTCCTTGTTGACAAAACGAGTCCTTGTGATAAGAAGAATGCTGGCATAAACAAGGCCGCCAATAATCCACATTGCACCGATGATATATCCATATCTTCCTGTATATATTGTAGACTGAAAGAAAATACACAAAGGTCATAAACCCCATCTATCTGTTCTCATTGAGTGTTAATGTGATATTAACTTTCACAGTTGAGACAGCTCAAAGAAGACAATTTTCAGCTTAATGATGTAAACTGAGCATGCATAAGTTTAGGAAAACTTTCAAGATCAAAAAAAAATTCTATATAAGTTAAATAAAATGCTGAAATCAGCTACAGTTGAAAAAGTCAAAAAATGATTTTTCAGTAGATTTCTACAAAAGCATGTTAAATAAATTGCTGAAATAAGCTATTTTTCAAAAAGTTAAAAAATGATAATGTTTTTGGATGATGTATAAGTTTTCTATTTTTACTTGGCATCAATATTGCAATTGGATGTTGATAAAAATCCCTTTTTGCTGAATCATAGGCCAGAGTTAGGAGTTGGAAATCTTGTGTAGTGATAGGAGTAGTTCCAAGTTATAAGCCATATATGATCAATTACATAGTACTTGATGTGCATGTATTTTCATGTGAATTGATGATTTTGTGGATCTATGTATTGTGAATATGTGGGAGGGGGCAGAGAGAGATTACACTCCAGTAATGTGTGTTTGTGATGTTGTAGCCACCTTTGTACTTCTTCAAGCTATTCAAAGGATCAACTCTCTGTGTCCTTGCTGACAAAGCGCTTACAGGTTCAGAGATGTTCACGTCGCCAATCAAAATTCTTTCATCTAGTAGAAGAGGCAGATGGAAAAGAAATAAGAGCAATTCAAAGCAAATTAGTAGATGTAAAGATGCAAGCATTCTTTTATCATGCTAAAAACTTTTCCGACATATAACATTCCATCTGATTGATGAGATATCTGTCCATGCTTGTTAGAAATTTTACAAGTTTAGAAGTGTTCGACTCTACATTTCAGCTTATCATGAACAAGCACAGTTGAGCTTCCATCCTAGAAGTTCTTAAAAATCAAGCATCATAGCGGTCCCTACTTCCTAAGTCCCTACTAGTGCATCCCCACCTGCACAGGCCAAGCTGTTGAGAACCGGCAACCTTTGCAGATACATCCATACACATCAAGTCCAGCATCTGTTGGCATGGTGATATAAGAACAAGTAGCAAGACCAAACGGTGAAGGTGGACACAATTTCGATCAAGCTAATTATGCATGAATCAAAGAAGAAAACATAATCTCTGTTTCTAGTCCAGCATCTGTCGGCACGGTGATATAAGAACAACTAGCATGACCAAATGGTGAAGGAGGACACAATTTCGATCAGGCTAAATTATGCATGAATCAAAGAAGAAAACATAATCCAGCATCTGTCGGCATGGTGATATAAGAACAAATAGCAAGACCAAATGGTGAAGGTGGACACAATTTCGATCAGGCTAAATTATGCATGAATCAAAGAAGAAAACATAATCTCTGTTTCTAGTCCAACATCTGTTGGCACGGTGATATAAGAACAACTAGCATAACCAAATGGTGAAGGAGGACACAATTTCGATCTGGCTAAATTATGCATGAATCAAAGAAGAAAACATAATCCAGCATCTGTCGGCACGGTGATATAAGAACAACTAGCATGACCAAATGGTGAAGGAGGACACAATTTCGATCAAGCCAAATTATACATGAATCAAAGAAGAAAACATAATCCAGCATCTGTCGGCACGGTGATATAAGAACAACTAGCATGACCAAATGGTGAAGGAGGACACAATTTCGATCAAGCCAAATTATGCATGAATCAAAGAAGAAAACATAATCCAGCATCTGTCGGCACGGTGATATAAGAACAACTAGCATGACCAAATGGTGAAGGAGGACACAATTTCGATCTGGCTAAATTATGCATGAATCAAAGAAGAAAACATAATCCAGCATCTGTCGGCACGGTGATATAAGAACAACTAGCATGACCAAATGGTGAAGGAGGACACAATTTCGATCAGGCCAAATTATGCATGAATCAAAGAAGAAAACATAATCCAGCATCTGTCGGCACGGTGATATAAGAACAACTAGCATGACCAAATGGTGAAGGAGGACACAATTTCGATCAGACCAAATTATGCATGAATCAAAGAAGAAAACATAATCCAGCATCTGTCGGCACGGTGATATAAGAACAACTAGCATGACCAAATGGTGAAGGAGGACACAATTTCGATCAGGACAAATTATGCATGAATCAAAGAAGAAAACATAATCCAGTATCTGTCGGCACGGTGATATAAGAACAACTAGCATGACCAAATGGTGAAGGAGGACACAATTTCGATCAGGCCAAATTATGCATGAATCAAAGAAGAAAACATAATCCAGCATCTGTCGGCACGATGATATAAGAACAACTAGCATGACCAAATGGTGAAGGAGGACACAATTTCGATCGGGCTAAATTATGCATGAATCAAAGAAGAAAACATAATCTCTGTTTCTAGCTGATTTGGTCTAGATTTAGTCCATTTCAAGAAATGAAGATAGCGTTGGTGAAACAGTGAACCATAATGCTGAAAGTGCCACATTATTATGTGGTAGGCATTAGTACTTGCAGTGTCCAATTTGATCCCGGCCATGGTCCTTCAGATTTACTTCAGTGAATTATTTGCTGCACAGGTAATTGTGATTCATGCTGATGGACTGTTCTTATCGCCTGGATTGCACTACTTAACCTAATACATAGTTAATCTGTCTACATTAATCTACAAAATGAAAACTTATAACACAATAATTTATGAGAAGGTCTGAGTTGAGAATTCTCTGCCTCACCTGTTCCAATTTTAGTGAGATCCTCGTTCCCGATGGTGATTTGAACTGGGACTTCTCCTAGGCAACAGCCCAGGACAGCAGCTAATGAACATAGGCAGATTGCAGAGTGGTAAAACATTCTCAAGCCCATCTCAGCAACCTCTGAAAATTATATACATAAACAAATTATATCATTCATCATCCAAACAAATCAGCAATGATCTCAACGAAATTGGTGTCTTATTTTATGAGGATAGGATTCAGCATAAACAGTAAAGAAAGTTAGTAGGAAAATGAACACAATATGATTCCTGACATTTCATATTTAAGATCAGTGAGATGACATTAAAATTTTATTTGCAGAGGTATACTTCAGATGCAATTCAAACCAGCATAAACAGATCTCTTGATGTATCTCCTCATGTATCGAAGTAAGCCGTCCATAAATCATACAGATCTCGACATTCGGAAGGAGATTTCAACTAAGTTGGTCATTAGTTAGCATTGTGTTCATTGCAAATCCTATCTCAGCAACCATCTCCGAGTAAAAAATTGGAGGAACCAAAGAACGAAGAGACACCAAACAGCATCATACCGCATTACGACTAATTCAATCTAAATCTCAACAGGAAAACACAGAGCTTCACCAAAGCCAACTTCGAAAGGCATTACATGGTCTGGATTTTGGATGCTCCTAGTTAAGCAAACATGGTCCCTCCAATTCCCCGAGAAGCAAAAATGATGCAGGAAAAAGGAAGAGAAATCTAACCTACTGTCAATATCTGGCACTCTCAAACTTCAGCCATGGAATGATCTGCTCCTGTCTTCCTTGAAGGCCACCATGGGACGCCACAAGACTCTCCTCACAGAAGCTTCAAACAATGAAGTCCCAAGAAAAGGAACTCGCTTCCTTCCTATCAGCCGAGACTACGGTAGGAGACGACCCCCCTCGAACCAGTCTTCCCTCGTGGGAGACGGCAGCGCAGGTACATATACCGAGCAGCACTCGTCCCTTTCTTGTGGAATGGGGTAATGTACCGAACCAAAAGCAGCACCAAATCTTCTTAGCTAAGGAACAAATCCAAGAAAAAGAATTCAAGTCGACGGAGATTGGAGTTCGTGTAACAGCTGCTTTTTGTTGCGTCCGATCGTGTTTCAACGATTCCTTTCCCCGTTGCAACGTGTGAATTTTGACGCACGAACAAAGAAAGAAAGAAAGCAAAAGGAGACTTCTTTTCTTTCGGCTTGCATACGCAAATCCTTCTCCTTTACCATATTTTGCTTCGTTCGAGAGCAGCAAAGATCCAAGAATACGTGCATACTTATAGCTTTTCCTTCAAGAAAAGTAGATGCCTGAAAGTTTGTCTTGATGACGGCAAGTGCAATCTTTAATAGCTCGGTCGTAGAAGTTGGGTCCTTTTGACTTTCGGGTCATATCGGTTGACCTTAATTCTTCGGGGAGAGAAAGAGAGAGAGAGGAGTTTAGTGGAGCGAACAGTGCAGGAAAATTGCGGTCAAAAGGGCTGGAAATACTGGTCGACGTTTTCCATACAACTGCGGCGTCTGAATCGGGGTTGGGTGACTGCACCGTTTCCACTGGGGTTGGTGGTGCTGTGCCTCCGGCCACCCGATGCATGTATTCCATCATCCATCTTTATCGACTGCTCTTCCTGAAAAGAGTCCATGCGATGAATGCTCAGAAATTGGCATAATAATTAGTTCTTTTTATTTGATAAGAACTTATAAATCATTTCATGATAATAATTCTAATAACCCTTATAGCTTCTTCCACTTAATTTGGAACACTTCCCATAAATTCGATCTCGATTACCGATCAAACTCAAATTTTGCTTAATGTATAAAACTATGGTCAAAACTTATAATTAACCCCTTAAATTCATTCGACCGACAAAGGGAGGGAGACCAAGCGCACTCCACCTTTCCTAAACCAGTTTGATCGAAGTTGAACCGATCTGGATTCAATCTGAACCGGACCGAAATCCAATCGAACCTGCCTGGAATCGAGCTGAACCGATTTGATCCAGTTGAACCCGCCCAACTCCCGGCCCGAGCCCACGTCGGGTCCAACCGGCATTGGGTTCGGTCCAAGCGGAGCCAACCCAACCCAATAGCCATCATTTTTCACTAATATCAAATTTTTAATTTTAATTTTCAAAAATAAAATTTTGAATAATTTTATTTTATTTTATTAATGAGTACCAAATATTTTTATGAAACAATAAGCAAACAATAATTCTAATATTTGAAACTCAAAAAATAGACCGATTAAGTCTAATAATTGCAATTAAGGCATGACTTAATTATTTATTTTTGCCATCTCAGATGTGCCAATATGATTCTTGCCTTGACATGTTGCTTTGAATATTACATGCATCATTGTCATGAAGAAACCAAGTCCTTCATAATCATCACCCTTTTCCCTCTTGCTTCACTTTTCTAGCCTTTGGTCTTCACCAGAAACATGAAGCATGATGCCATCCATCGCCAAGCATGCATCGATGCTCCACTCCTGCATGCTTCTTCCTGAAAGTGAACATGTTCTTCATCAAACAAGAGAAGAAAACTAAGCAAAGCAGAATACTAAACATTGCTGCTCTTTCTTCTTTTCTGCCTTTCTCCTTTACGCATGAATAGTGTATTGTAGTCCTTTCGAGGAATGTCTGCTTTTGTTTCTGCACCTCAAGACAGGTCAACTTACAAATCATGATGTTAAAGTTCCAAGCTAATAGATTCTGCTAATAGGGAAGTAGATTAGCTTGTTGGACTCGCATTGGTGAATTCAGATCCATCTCTAAACAGAAAGAAGCACTGCTATTAGTTTATCTTTGGTGTTTGTGGTTGCACTAACAGTACCTACCTTTGGGGCCTGAGAATGAGACCCACATCAGATTTGATATGCAACACTATGAGGCTTTCATCGGTTCTTTTGCTGGAGAAGGGTGGTCCTCTTGGTTTCTGGCGGAAGAACATGGTGGACTGCAACTCTTTCCCTTCATTTCATATTCTCAGTTGTAATCCATGGAATCATGCCAAAGCAAAAGTGTCCATCACCCTAGAAAAGAGAAAAAGGACCACACCGAGTCACTTCTTGCAACTCCAACCCACAAATGAGCTCCACCGCCCTCGTCGTCCATCTCTCCACCGTTCCTCCCTTCCCTCCTAATGCAGGAGACGAAGAGTCCACGGCTCAGGCAAGAGAATTCCTCACCGTGCTTCCCTTTGCACTGCATGTTCTTGTTTTGCATGATACCGATGATAAATGAGATGTTCATGTCGCAGAAAGCCGTGGTACCGAAGAGTGATGGAGGTCATTATTCTGTGGAAGGCCATAGCAAAAGCTCCGGCGGTGGAATCAAACGATGGAGTCTCACCGAACTCCACCAAGCCAAAGCTAAGGAAATGCACCTCCTTGAAGGCAGCATCTTCCTTCACTCGAGTCTGTCTCTGTGCTCCAATCTCTTCCTACAATGAGGTGTTTCGGGCCGACGTCCCGCCGCGAAGAAGCTACAGCTGCCCGACGTCGAAATCTTTTGCAACGGCACCGGCTCGGCAGATGATGAGCACGAGGAGTTTTGTGGAAGGGAGGAGAGTGTTCAGGGGGAAGTCACTGACAGATGACATCATGATGAGGAGGTTTGTGGCGGAGGAGGAAGCCATGATGCAGCTGAGGAGGAGGAATCAGATGGAGTTTGTGAGGAAGAGGAATGCCATGAGGAGGAGGAAGAAGATCGGGCCGAGTCCTCTCAGGAGGATGGTGATGGCTGGAGAAGATTAATTCTCAATCTTCTTTTTGTTCTTGTTTTCTGCCATTAAATGAATCTGTACAAGCATGTTCAAGAACATGGATCCTTGGTTTGTTCATCAGATCATCATGTTATGGCTGGTGAATGTCTTTCTGAATCGATGAGAGCACTATATTTTTATTAAAAATAGTAAATAATAAATATATCGTTCGAGACTAATTATAGATTATCTTTGTAATTAACTATATTTAATATCTTGATCCAGAATTATATTGAGATCTCTATATTTAACAAAGTAGAATATTTAAATATGTTATTCTGAAAAAACCTTTCTCTTGATTTTTTAATAATATAAAATTATTTTTTTAACTCTATATAAAAATCTTACTATTTTATTTTTAGTATTACTTTTGAAAGTGCAAGGATTTGAATATTAAAGGTATCTAATTATAAGAATAATCTATAATTAATCCTAATGTTCACACTAGAAATAACTTAAATCACTTATATAATAATTATTTGATATAATTATTTTTTAATATTTATAGAGTCAAAACATACTAAGGATGGCAATACTATAATTTCGAATTAAGTTGAATATATTAAAATAATAAATAAATAAATAAAAAGAAAATGTTATGAATTAAAATATAATTAGTTTAAGTGATATTTTTGGGAACATAAATAAGATGAGTTATCCACTGCAACTTAAAGTGTTCCGGAAGAGCACGTTAACTGGAATCCTCTTCCCCAAGAAACACACCTGTAACCCCTAAACCCCTCTCTCCTTTCAATCGCAAGGCGGCTATTGAGATTGAAGCGGAGCGGCTTCTCCTCCTCGTTTCTCCTTTATCCATAGACACAGAGAGAGGGAGATGGATCACTTGGCAGCGATGGAAGAGCGCTTAGTATCCGATAGATTGAGAAGAAAGCTCGAGGATGTGAACGCCGCCGCGCAGAAGCAGCTCTCCCCCATCCAAGATCACGTCAATTTCACCCTCCAAGTAAGCTTCCCTCCCCTTCTTTACTCATCTTTCTTTGGATCGGTCCTTCGCAGAAGCAGCTCTCCCCCGTGTCGAGGTCGTAGGTCTTTTGGTAGATGATTTATTGCGAGCATGATGTATGTGGCATTGCAGCAAGCGTACTTCAAGTGCGCTTATGAGTGCTTCGACAGGCGGCGGAAGCAGGAGGAGATAAGTAACTGCGTGGAGCATTGCAGCGTCCCGGTTCTTAATGCCAACAATATGGTTGAGACTGAAATGGCGAAATTTCAGGTTTTCCTGTTTTCACATTCTCGTTTTCCGTTCTCCAAGATATTAGTTTTGTTCGTGATCTTGATCGTTTGGATTAGTAGGAGAAGATATCTCCCATTAAATTAAGCTGGGAAAACGAGAACCTTGTTGTTGGGTAATTAGAGATAATTGGCAAGAGATATCTCAGAGTTTATTACAATGCCATGCGTAGATATACATAAGAATTTATGCAAATGCAAGTTTGTTAAGAGTTCTATTGTATGTTGCTAATATGCATCCTGTGGTATCCGAAGTTTATTACAGTGTAATCTCAGAGTTTATTACAATGTCATATGTAGGGTATACATAAGAATTTACTACATTGTATGTTGCTGATTTTCATCCTGTGGTATCCGGATTCTATAAATTTCCAAAACTATGTACAAAATTTAATATTTCAAAAAAACAATTTTCAGCCTAGTGTTAAGTTAAAAAGATGTTGAACTGCTGGTGAAACTTGAACAAATTGCTAGCTGGATGCCACAAGTTGAAGTTTCAGTGACATAGAGGCTATTGATGAGAAAGTCATAAGTTCAATGACCTTCAATATATATATATATATATATAGTGGTATTTGCAAATTCCGGTACGATAGTTACCTTCTAGTATCATGCATGCTAAATTTAGTGGACTTTCTTTTCTTTTGCATTTGGTTCTTTGTAACCTGGTTAGAAGCTGAAAGACTAAAATTATATTACACAATAAAACATTGTAATTAGGATTTTTAGCAAGTTTGGGCAAGATTATTAGTGTTAGGATAACATAATCACTTTCTTATCCTTTGTAAGGTAGGAAGAAAAGGAGTCTTCCTACTGTAGTGGAAGATTTTGAAGTAATGAACGATAATTGATTTTTGTAGTGTCCAGGTATACCTTATTGTGTTTTTTGTCAAAATATATGTAAAGACGTATTGATGCTGAATCAATTCTAATTTGATGATTCTTAGTTTTATAATTTCTATTGTTGTGTTGTTGCATTAACTTAATTAATTTAGATGATGTATTGCTTATGGAGGCATAAATTTGAACATCTTTAGGTTGTGTTGAAGAACATGATTTCAGTCACCAGACCCGTATTGTTCCCCTCTTGGACCAGTTAGGCACAGGCATGATTGCGAAAAAAAAGAGAAAAGCAAATAGAAATGGAAGGAGGAAAAAGAAAGAAGGGGTAGGGGTGACCGATTTACCTTCTTTCTTGACTTTTTCTTTTTCTTTTTCTCCATCTCCTTGCCCTGAGTTTCAAAGGGAGAAACTTTATAGAAGTCATGCCAGGAAGGCATGTATGGAGCCATATGTTGCAAACTTGTACCACATTTTGACTGGCCCACATCCTAAATCCTATCAAACATGGCCTCTTCTAATCAATCTTACTGATTTTTGACCGATTTCTAAGGCTTTTGAATGTCCTGATCCATATTGTCTGATACTTGGTGAACCACAAGACAGACCTTGTTTGGACCAGGATCTACTGCCCAAAGTGCCACACTGGAACAGTATTTTCCTTGGATTGTACAACAGTTTGCATGGTATATTTCAAATATGTCATAATCATATAGGAATTCAGAACGAAATTAAACTTTGAGTTTCTTAATCAAATAGTCTTGATATTAGTTTATCTTCAACCTTTGTAACTGAGCTTACCATCCACATGCTGTGATTGCAAAACAGAATTCTATCTTCTTTTTCGCCTTTTGTTTGTTTTCCACCTAAATACATTGTAAGCCAACTGACTGGCCTTTTTAAGAACAAGGATGTTTCCTTTGTAACATAACTTTCTCTTACTTTTTCCAGCTGCATTTGCTGTGTTTTATGACTGTCTTAACTTGATGGCTATATTGTAACACAACTGAGTTGCCCTGTTTGAAAACATTATTTTTCCTATAAAACTCAATTACTTTTCACCTTTCAGGAACGACTGAATCGGTCTTTAATGGTGTGCCAAGACAAGTTTGAGGCAGCAAAACTCCAGAAAATCAAAACAGATGCCATGACTGACCTAGAGTCCTGCGTAAATAAGGCTATTGATGACAGCCTAGGCGCCCTCCCACATGTTGTTGATCACGTCAAGGCTTCTCTCTCCATCAACTGAGTCTTCTAAATGGCTTCAGGATTTCAAGCAATTTAACTCACGATACAAACAAGATCAGAATTTTATGGACTCCTGTTGATAAATTTTTAGAAAACATGTGCAGGAGGCAGGCAAAAAAATGATGACTCGTGATTATTCCATTTTATTGAGTCAAGCAGCATTTTGTGCAATTGTTTTCTGTATTATCTTTTTAACCATAAACTGTATCTTATCAGTCACCCTTCATTCAGAAACTAATTGCAGGTGATCCTGCATTGCAAACATTTTAATACCTTTGTTGGTTTCTCAAAGAATTCCTGAAATTAAATTATTTATCTTGCTGTCAGAAGTCTGCCTTGACATTGTATTTTGTTGAAATATTAGGTTGTTTTCAGATTATGATTCTTGCAGCTCCTTTCTTGTGGAGTATTGTCGATATTAAGCGCTGCAGGTTGCTTATAATCTTACAGCTCCTTTCTTATGGAGTATCTTCAATCTTAAGTAATGGAGATTGCTTAAAAGTCTTCCAACACTCACATTGGATGTGAGATTAAGACTTTTAAGTTGATATGTTGTATTGGTATTACATTTTACCCAATTTTGAAGGTGTATATTGAAGTTGATATGTAAGATCTAATCTCAAAATCAAACTATTATATTACTCAGTTTACCTAAAAATTTGTATTATATCATGTTTAGTTTAAGATGTTTGTCTGCCATATAGAAATGTCAAAACTTTCATTAACAATTTTATTCAAAATTTTAGATTAAATTAATATATTTTGTTGATTCATATCCATAAACATAATTGCTAAGGAGCCCAAGAAAACAGCAAAGCATTAAAATTCAAGCCAGAACAGTTCAAAGCGAGCTTCGAGTTTTTTCTCTATAAATTTTTTTTTTTTTTCCGTCAATCTTGATCGCAGTAGAAAGTATTAATTTCATCAGTCTCGATCTCATTACGATGAACTTTTTCTCATAATTCATTCAATAACTCGTATGGAAGTGCCTACCAACCATTTCATGCTTCAAGAGTTTCCCACATCAAAGTCTACCAAAAAGCATGTGCCAGAAATAGATCAACTGCTTGCAAGAACATTCTATATTCTATAAACATGACACTGTTTGCCAACCTAAGAGATCACACATGTAGCAGAAACTATATAAACACAAAAAAAAAAAAATCAAAACAAAGTGTTCTTTGTAAAAGCCAACTGCAATTTAGCCATGCCATGCAAGGAGAAAGCAGCATCTTCTCTAAGCCATGCAGTGCAAGATAAGGGAAAGTCAGGTTGACAATACCACAATGTCAGAGCATTGCCATCATCTCAAGCTTAAACATAAATCTGCTCAGTTTGTAAACCTGAATATCAAGATATTATTACAAGACTGAAAGGAAAAGAATTCATGAAACCTCTTTCATATGATTGATAAAATGTAAGCCAAACCTTCTCGACTAGTTCTTTTTATTTTTGTCGCAAATTTTTTAACAGAGCACAACGTGTAATGCACCCATCTCAAAATTTGAATAAAATCCGCAAAATACCCCAGACAAGAATTGTTGAAGTTAATGTCAAGGCTCGGGTTGCATCTTCTCGCACTCATCCCGTATTGACTGGAAGAGGACAGAAGAGAGGTACCTCTCACCAAAGCTTGGGAAAACAACCTGAACCAGCAGAAAAGGTAGTCATAGAATTATGATGTGAAAAAAGCAAATGGGAATAGTACACATTTAATGTCATACCAAGTCGATTTAGAGTGCTTCAACAAGAAGTATATGGGAATAGTAATATTTACATGTCAAATAATGAAGAGTTGATTTAGCTTGATTGTGCATAAAAACACTTCAAAGTAATGATGGCAGGTACAAAAGAGAAGAATTGTCTCAATGAAATAACAAGTCATAGTGCAGGCATGCCTAAGAATTTAGGACAGAGGCTCAGTCATTTATTCACGAACAAAAATCAGGTTATAACAAATACAGAAAAATACAGAACTGTGCATCAAATCCACAACAAATCAAATCACATTGCAGAAAAGCATATGTAAAATTAAATTAAAATAAGGTAGTGGATAATATCACCACATTACTACAATTACATTGTAGCTTTGTGTCGGTTCTCATTATAGTGCATTAATCATATACTTAAGTTTTGGTCAAGCAACACTTGAAAACGATGTTGGAACAAGCATGACTAGTACTTTCTCTTAGACTAGGAATTTTTCCTTTCATTTAAGGATTTTATGTATGTTGTCATTCTCTTTAGAGTCATGAAGTTATGTATGTTTCGTCATAAATACAGGGGGGAATATTGACATACCGCTATAAGTTTCCCAGCATTTTCTGGTCTCCTTGCAACCTTCATGGCAGCAGCTGCTGCTGCTCCAGAAGAAATACCAACCTGAACAATAACATCAATTACTAGCAAGCATTACTCAAATAGATCAGACACAGACACCTTCAGTGACTTAATGACTAGCGTCTAGAGAACCACACCTAATATGAAAACATGGTTTTGTGGGTTCTCAGAGAAACTTGGTGTCAGAGAAAGCATCTCAAATGGGAAAGAGAGCTAGATCTAATAGTCTAGCAGCACATAAGTAACATACATTGGGCACTTAAACAAATTAACAAAGGACAGCCTCTTCTTTAATTTTCCTCTCATACACTCATGTAGCAATGCACTCCGTTATAACAATCGATGGACATACCTTTCAACATTAAAAGGACAACATGATGCGGGTACAGATGCCATCAAAAATTCAAGGTGTCAAATGAATATAGTTTGAGTAAGCTGTGTTTTTCTTTATATTTTTGATATTTTTGAATTATTTTTCCTTATATTAAACTCCTACTTTTAGTTGTATTCTTGTTTTCTAGTATTACTTCACGTATATATTATCTTGGAAGACTTTATAGCCACAGATAATTATATTTTGAAAGATCTGAAAGTATCTTTCTAGATCATTTTATTTCTTTTTATTTAGGAAGTCACGAGTGTGCTATTTCTAACATTTGAAATTCCTATCATTACAGAGCCAAAAATATTTTTAAATAGTGGACCTAGTGTCATATTAGGGCTGTTTTTTTGTAATCAAGGTGACCAGAGTTCCAATTATGAATTATAGAAATAAAACTATAAACACTGACCCTACCAGTGCTTGTACTGGCAAGAGCCTTGTTCACTAGACCACCCTTCTTCTGTATAAGACTTGCAAGCCTATGTCAAGGCTAAGCTTATTGAAGATGATCATACTGAGCATTTAAGTCAAGAAGCTATGTGTTTCTTTATTTTTCAGAAGGTGTGTTTCATCATCATCAACATGCGAGGCATGGTTAGTGTAAGCTAGTCAGAACTAGCTACAGAAGTGAACCGTAACACTAACCATGGTAAGTGTGTTTCTTTATTTTTGGTTGTTATTCTAATTTTTTTGTGAATTTTCATCTTCTCATGAATTTGATGCTTTCTTTATCAATTCTTCACCAGATATTAAAATTTCTACACGTTTTTTAATCAGATTTCATAGTCTTAAATATATGGGAGCATCAGCATTCTGTCTCACAAGAAGTTAGATGAGATATTGATGCATAAACCCTTCTTTGTTTCATCAGCCGTGAAATTTGAGCAAAGCTCTTTGATGAATTTGAAACTGTAAGAAGTCAAATTATCTTTTCTGTCTAAATTCTCTTTAAAAGTCTACCTCATTTCATGTCCTACACCTAAGAAGCTAGGGGTCTGTCATGAGAATTAGCAAGAATGCAAATTCATAAAATGATGTAAATTTGTAAAATAAATACAATGATTAATGCATCATGGTCATCGTCTATATAACAAAATAGACACCTCTTCATTAACATTGGTATGCATGAATATAGATAATCCATCAAGGCCCAATTGAATTGTTATAGTACAGTGATGTTGAAAGGTTTAGCTCCGCGATGGAGCTTTCACTCCAAAAATCAAATTCAGTGATGTTCAAACCTTAATGATTGATCAGGATCATGGCAGATAGTAATCAAGCATTTTATTTTCAATTTTAAAAGTAATTTAAGTGAATTTGCAAATTCCAAGATCTGTTCTAGTAAGATTATAGGAGAAGCGTAAGCTAAGTTGATCATAAGATTATGAAGCTTTCTAATAACTACTGCATGCATGCTTTGATAAAGGAAAATGTTTATTAACATGAATATGAATGTATGCTAAACAATGTAGTGGATCAAAAGCCTGGAATCAAACCTTATCAAGAAAGTATACATACCAGCAATCCTTCTTGGAGAGCCAACTGTTTTGCAATTTCAACTGCTTCATCACTTGATATCTGTGGTAAAACAAGCATAGCAAACAAAAAGAATACTATCAACCATTAAAGCTTCTGTTGATACAGGTAAACATATCAAGTCATAAAGAGGGCTCAGTCCAATAGTAATTTTAAATGGAATAAGTCTAATTTCCACATCTCACTGTCCATTGGCAAGAGGCTCAAAATAGTTGTCAGTTGAGACATGGAAATTGGATTATTTAAATAAACATACAACTTGAATAGGTCGTCACCATTTTCTCCCATTAAAATTTCGATTGGACCCTCCAGTTCTCGCATCTAAAACTTCCATTGGTTATGCTAAATCATTATAAAGAAACTAAACGTTTTAAATTTGTTATGGCTCTTTTATTTTAAAGTTAAGATTATTTTTTGGCCAATCCCAGACCGCTGATTTACCCACTTTATCTCAATTGCGATCCCCTGGATCTCAGAAGTGATTTTGATTTCAATTTTGTCTGAAATCAAGTTTGAGTGCACACCATTTCCCATGGTTAGGTCTAGTTATAACAAGCCATGAAATAACATGGCAACTGACTTTGACTAGCTGCCTAAAACTAAGCCCATCAACTTCAGACAACAATCATCCATCTATTTGTCAAGATTCCAAAGGATTTGGACAAGTAGACCTCTTAGTAACTTTGGAAGTTCCCATTGATAGAAAATCCAGATAACACAGTTGAGCATCAGCAGATAACTCAAATTGGCAATATTAGTGCCAGATTTAGCTCAAATTACAGACTATATGATAATTAGTATAATCACTATAACTACTAAAATAACATGAAACTGGTTTCTAATGCATCAACAAATGGAATCATGCTTGTTGTCATAGTTGTCACTTATCAATGAAGGGATTGGAATGTAATAATATAGAAATTGGAAATAGGAGCAATCCTTGAATAGCACTACACTCATGGAGATGACGAAGTTAGGTGAGGCCTTAAGAAGTGTCTGTGTGACACTATTAAAAAAAAGGAAATGAAAGGAGTAATATGGAAATAGGTATAGACACTACAAAGGCTGGATTAGATGAAACAAATTATAGATGATCCAAGAACCTGTGATCCAACATAGATGAAACAGCTGGCTCACCGATGTTTCTTATAATAAAAAAATATTAAAGCATCTAGCTGAAGTTCTCAAATATTAAGGAAAGATATGCAAAAAATATTAAGAGACCAATAAAAACACTGCTCAGTAATATAGTTAAACCTTCGAGTGCAAATTATTCAACAAGCTCGTACCTCTATAATTTCATCAACTACTTCAAGGTCCAAATTCCTTGGTACAAAACCTGCACCAATGCCTTGGATTTTGTGTGGACCTATATGATAAGGCTTCATGTTAAATGGGTAAAACATAAGGCTGAAGCAAAACACATAAATATTGCTAAATCTTAGTTATACCAGGCTTTCCTCCTGAAAGAATGTTGCTTTCACTAGGTTCAATGCCAATGACCTTAAGGAGTTGTGGAAAGAAAAGCAAGACCATGAATTAGGATTTAGAAAGGTTAAAAAAGAGAAAGATTAGCAATGAAAGGATAAAACAGAAAAGGAAAAACACCTTAATGTTAGGATTTTTTTCTTTCAAAAAGTGGCCTACACCAGATATGGTTCCGCCGGTCCCAATTCCAGCAACAAAAATATCCACTTTGCCGCTAGTATCTTCCCAGATTTCTGGACCAGTAGTCTCATAGTGTATCTACACCAAGAATATACAAAAACAAATATAGAATAGTATTTAAAGAATGACAGGAAGACTAGCGAAATATATTCATGGTAAAATGTCACCTTTGGATTTGCAGGATTGTCAAATTGTTGAAGCATGTAAGCATTAGGCGTCTTCTTTAAGATCTCTTCCGCCTTTTGAACTGCTCCCTTCATGCCCTTGGCAGAGTCTGTAAGGACAAGTTCTGCTCCAAAAGCTTTTAGCAGAACTCGCCTCTCGATGCTCATAGATGCAGGCATGGTCAAAATCAGCTTGTATCCTTTTGCAGCAGCAATAAACGCCAGACCAATCCCTGTGTTCCCACTTGTTGGTTCCACCAGAATACTCTTTAAATGCAGAAAGCAGGATAAAAATTAATAAAAATAAAGTAACAATGAGCATGACAATAGAAATATCGATTTACATATTGCAATAGATCCTACACTAAAAGTTCCACTAAGGGAAAAAAAAAAGAGGAAAATTAACATTTTAAAATACATCGAGAGCTGAGATAATTAACGCATTTGAAAGATTCATTTAAATTTACAGCAACTATAATTAACTCTAGCATGAATTTTTCATGATATCAGAATAATATCCAATTTTCAGCAATGAAATTCTATATTTATTTCCTTGATATCTAATATTTAGCTTGTTAAGAAAACTCCATAACAAATTGACTAAAGTAATTTATTACATTGTTCTATCTAATATAGAAATATGCTTTACAACTTACAAAAGAACAACCATCCAGACTTGTCCAACCTTAAATGAAATGACTTTACAAATCCTTATTCATCTTCAAATCTTACAATGGACTACCAAAGGTGTCATGAGGCCTTCTCTACTTATTCTTACATATAACCTTATATGCCTATAACAATCCCTAAGAGCATTCTGGTAATCTGAACCTCCTCATTTTCATGGTAAAGTGCAGGCTCTGACTCTTATTTGACTCCCATAATCAGTATTAACTCAAGGTGGCAATAGAAACCTATAAGCAAGCAAAGGGCAAAAAACAGTCATCCACTTACCTTTCCAGGAGTTATAACACCCTTTTGTTCGGCATCAGCTATCATACTGTACCCTATCCTGAAGATGAGTTTGAACAGATAACATCAAAAGTATCTAGTCAGTGTCTTTTTAGAAAATTCTAAATAAATAAAGAGCATACCTATCTTTAACACTGCAGCAAGGCTCCATAATCTCAAGTTTGGCAGCAATGTTTGCAACACATCCCTTTACAATATTATTCAGATAAACCATCGGTGTCTTCCCTATCAACTGTGAGAAAGCAGCCAAAAACACAATTTAGCAATAGTCAATGTCTAGTGGAGTATTAAATCATAATAACATACACTGAGAAAAATAGCAATGAAAAGCATAATAAGCATCACTTCAAGATCATGGATATTACTCCATTTCTTGTGGGGTCACATTTTCTTCAGTTGATGGTGTCTTCTTACTTCAATATCTAATTTATGTTACTTCTTGGGTTGTTCACTAGCTTATATCAAAAGATTCGTTCTTCATTATTTCAGAGTATGTCTTCATATAATGTCTCTTTTTCAATCAACTTGTTATATTAATATCTCCATTTTTTAAGATGTGTCCCCAAAACTTTGAATAAAGGATTGAATTTTTAGATAGGACAATGGATTTTGTGACATGCCATGACAAGTAGGTGCCAACTATTTTGCCTTATGGCAAACTCATTTTTTGGCCTATTTCACCAGCATGAGATGTTCGTCCGCAAATATACCAAGCTCTCCCATGAAACCAATACTTTAATTGGCTTTACAGAGTTTTCTTCTAATTCATGGTAGAGATCATGAGGTATGATCTAGCTCTTTTTCCATGAATTCTGGTAATTTTGAACCATCTATTACAGAATACAGACACCTTAGGATTTTAAAACTCTATTATGTGGTTTATTTAGTCAACAACAAACTATCATTCAAGAGCTACCTTTTGTCAGGACCAAGAGTTCATGATTAGGACTAGAAATTTCCTTTTTTTTTTGGCTTCTTGAGGCATCAGTTTCTAAAAAATCCCTATCTTGCTTTTGTTAGCGGCAAATTGAGCACCACTTTTATATAGCATTCCTCACAAAAGTAAATTGTTAGACTCGGTTATTTATCTAGTATACAAGTATAACCAATTAGTGGACAAGTTCGGCTACTGCAAGCACTTTGGACAAAATAGCAATTATTTTTTAACAAATTAATTATGCAACAAATTCCTTTGTTTGCTGACATATAAAGACTAATCACACTTTAACATGGAAGGTGTCAGAAAGAATTGCCATATACTACACCAGCAACCTGGAGTCATGATCTCAGATAAAAAGCTTCAGTGAAGCTTCTAAGACTGGTACTGTTGACTTAATTACTTCATCAACACCGCATGGAAAAGGTGCCAATGCATCTAAAAATCCAGTAGAGCTGATGCACAGACTATTAGGTAGCCTCATATATTGCTTTAGTCAAGAAATATAAACACAAAAACACAGATACCTAATTCAAAGCATCACACAGGTAATTTCTAAAAATGATGCCTATATGGTACTTTCTCGTTTTTTTGGCTTTGAATTCTATGATCACCATAGCATCCAGAATGATGCATGTTGAATAAGTTATTCGACATAACCGTGCCAGGCATTGATCTCCTCAATGCAACTCCAAAATCTTTTCAACTATCAACCAGCAAAACTCAAAATGCTCTTGTTTTACATGTGTTTTAAGGTTCTACTTCAATTGTCTTATATATTTCCATCCACCTGTCGAAACTAAACAATACAGTTCTTTCACCGTTCTTAGATTACTAAGAAAGCTACTTAGTTTAAAAGAGAAACCCGTAAATTTCTTCCATAAATAATCAAAATATGCAATTGAAGTTATGAATGCAAATAATCGGTCAGGTATAAGAAATTAAGGGAATACTTTTTATCATCAACTCTCTCGTCAGTCAAGCTTTATTTTTTAGAACACAAAAAAGAAAATCAAAGTTCAGTCGACGGAGCTTTAACAAACAGAAACACATAAATTACAAACTAAAGATTTCATCTTTCCTTTTTCATCCAACGATTTCCAACCACAAGCCACTGCAACTTACCCTTCCCACATCAGAATCTACAAGGAAAGTAGGGTTCTCGGTACCTGAGTAACATCTTCGGCTATGTTGAGGCCTTCAATCTCCGTCTGCGGCTTCGACGAGACAGTTTTGCAGGAAACGTCGCGGCGAGGAGATCCGGAACAGGCATAGGCGACGGCTCTCTTTCCGATCGACGCGGTGCACCTGAGGGATCGGGAGGGGAGGAGGGAGGACCGGGAACGGATGGAGTGGAGCAGGGGCTCTGGCGAGGATCGTGATTGGGCGGCGAAGGAGGACGCCATGGTGCTCGCGATAGACGCCATTGAGTTTAGGGAAGAGGAGGAGGAGGGGGGGGGGGGGGGGGGAGGGCGGGGGTGGGGGAGGGGGAGAGAAGGAGTGAAGCGTAAAGAGACAAAGACGATGACTTAGCGTCAATGGCGGAGATAAATAGAGACTTTTTCTTATTTATTTTAATTTTTTAAATTAGTACTCGGAATATTTCAATTTATCTAAAAGTCCTTAAATTCTGAATAATTAATTAAGATGTTTCCCAAATTCAATAATTATTGTAGGGGTATATTTTATTCTCAAAATATAATATTACTGCATGCATTAATATCAAAAACATAATTTATCCATTTTACTCTATTTATTGTTATATTAAACGTGATTTACCAAATTAAAAGGTGTAAAATAATCATTCCACGGATAAATTTGAGTTGAATTGTTCAAACCAAATGGAATAAGAGACGCGCATCAAAGGGATATTAATATATATGATAAATTGTAGAGTATTAATACACAGAACCAAAAAAATCATAGATATGAATTATATTTCATTAATGAGTTATGACAATATTATATATACATATATATATGTTGGTAATAATAAAATAATAATAAAGAACATTTCAGATGGTTAAAATTTTAGTTTTTTTAAAATTCAATTACAGTTATGAAAATAAATATTTAAAATATGTGTGTGTGTGTGTGTAAATCCAAATTTTGGAGGGGTAGATTAAAATTTAGAGGATTATTTTTTTATTGGGATGAATGAGGACAAGAAAGTGGGAATTGTACAGCCATTGTATTTAAACAAAAGCAAGTAGAAAAGTCAAAAAAAGAAAAAAGAGATAAGATAATTTAGCATTGGTTGGAATATGCCAAATCACTTTCGATGGTGTTTGTTGATGGAACATACATGACAACCATGCACACCAGCTTTATCATTATAGATTGTCCATCTCCAATATTATGGCTTAGAATAATTGCTTGTATATTATTACTTCACATGTTGCATGACCCCTATTTTCTTAATAATAAGTAGAATGACAATGGATTAAATATCCATCTTTTGATAGAGATATTGTGATGAGGGATTTTGAATGTGCTATTATTCCTTAAAAAAAATAAATTTAAGATCGTTGCATAGATAAGATTATATTGTATTTCTTCATAATTGTTAGTCTAAATGGGCCTTAATGGGCCGGCCCATACTGCATAGATGAAGACCGTTTCAGGGTGCCGTCGCGATATGTATGCCCTCGCCCATGACTTGGACGATCTGAACCGTCCGTTCCTTTTAATCGTCATCGGCCGTTGGATCGCGTCTTTAGGGTTTTTATAAACCGAGACGAGCCGTTCTCTTGGAGTCTCTTTGCTCCTCGTCTCCAGTGCCGCGACGCTCTAAGAGATCGGAGCAGACAAGGAAGCGCAATGGTAAGACCGTTCAACTCTTCCTCTTTCCTACTGCAAATCTCAGGGATTATGCCTCTAAGTCGTTGCCAGTTTATTGATCTAAGGATCTCGACATTTTTGAGCTTTGGGGTCATAGGCTAACCACGTCTGGCGCTTGGTGGTCTAGGGTTTCTTCATATGTATTGGCTATATGGTGTTGGTGTTCGCGTACTAATTTTCCGTGCTCGAAAGTGGGCATCTTTTGGGGTTATTTGCGACTAGGTTGAAGGATATTGGATACCGGATTTTTAGGATCTGATGTTTTCAGCTATTCATGAATTTTTTTATGTGCTTAGGGTCTGCAGTGTCTCGTAGATTTTATTTGTTTGGTTTAATGTTGGTTTTCCGCACGTTTGAGAATTGGAAAGGAAACTTTATTTGGGAATTGTCCATTTCTTCTTCTTCAATGCTTTATCAGATGGACTTTCCTGATTCTTATATACATTTAACGGTACCTAATTGTTGCTGTGGTAAGTCGTAGTTTCTTTTTTTTTTTTTTATCCGATAGAGATATTGCAGATTTGCTGGTGGTCTAAGATGAATTTTATTTAATGAAACTGGACCAAGGAATTTTCTAGACATTGCATCATGCAGATGTATTGATTGATTCAATTCTCACTGAAGCCTTTGATTGTATCGCTTGACCTATTCCCGCATTATTAGTTGTCTGTTTCTGTACTTGATTTCCACCTGAATGTTGTAATTAATTCGATGCAACATAGAATGTGTAAGATTTTTATGCCATGTAACCACTATTATGACTGACTTCCAATAATGTCTAAATTTGAAGATGTTTTTCTCTAGGTCCTGGATGCCTTGGGGTCTTTTGTGATTCTATAATATGCTTTTCTAGCAGACAACAAATTATTTTGGGCATCCTGTAGGATTGGGTTCTTTCTTTGTGTGCCAGTCAGCTACAACTGTGATCATAGAGAACCAGTTGAACTGTGCAATTGCCGTAGTCGCAGAAAGTAAGATTAACTTGCAAATGAAACCAAATCAGGATGTTAAGTTGGTTATTAAGATTGAAAGTGCACAAATACAAAGCATCCACCTATTGAGGTGGTAGAGATTTCCTACAACATAAATTGTAGTGGATCTCTTCATCATCCACCTTCCTACCAGCTATTTTAGTGAAGTCCAAATCTGAAATTAGATATGCTTCAGGATCCAATCTTCGCCAAGGAATTTGTTGTACCAGACCATGTAGGTAGGTACCGGGTTGTATTTTATTATTATTTTCTCAGTGATACTGGATATTACAATTTAGTATACCACCTAGTATACCAGAATCACATTAGTCCAATCAGTTACGGAACTGGTATTAGATCAACATTTAAATTCCTAGACCTTTCTTCCATTATGCCATTTGTTTGGTTTTGTTATGCATTTTCTAGATCTATTTTATGACCAAGTATTATTTTTGTTCTAGGTTTTTGTTAAAGCTCACAAGTCTAAGGCTTACTTTAAGCGTTTTCAAGTCAAGTACAAGAGAAGGAGAGGTATAGTTATTCTGAAATCTTATTCCTGTTTAATTTTCAAGTCAAGCATAGCCAACATCATCTGTTTTACTTTTTTTCCAGAGGGAAAGACGGACTATCGGGCAAGGATTCGGCTGATAAATCAAGACAAGAACAAATATAATACACCTAAATATCGTTTTGTTGTTCGCTTTGTATCCTGACATCAAGTTGTTCATTTTTTTTAATTTACGTTTCTTCTAAGTATCATTATGTGTTCTTAACTGAGTATGTGGTTAGACCAACAAGGATATTGTTGCACAAATAATATCTTCAAGTATTGCTGGAGATTTGGTCCTTGCTTCAGCCTTTGCCCATGAATTACCTCGTTATGGGCTTGAAGTAGGCCTTACCAATTATGCAGCAGGTTATCATGCATTTCTTCATGTGAACTTTTATGCTTTCCCCTATTATATAATTGTTTGTGCTGATCTTCTTTCTACTATTATTTACTCAAAATACAGCTTATTGCACTGGACTTCTTTTGGCCCGTCGTGTTTTGAAGACGCTTGAAATGGATGAGGAATATCAGGGTAATGTTGAGGTATAACGTTTTGTCTATGTGGTTCCAGACTTGTTACACTCTGTTTTGGGTCTTGCTCATCCACCCTTAATATTAATGTTTTTGTTATATTTTCAACAAAGGCTACTGGGGAAGATTTCTCTGTTGAACCTGCAGAGAGTAGGAGGCCTTTCCGTGCTCTTCTTGATGTTGGCCTTGTGAGGACAACAACTGGCAATCGTGTTTTTGGTGTTCTCAAGGTATGCTCATCATTTAGGCATTCACACTCATGCTTGTGGCAGTCAGCACCTCTGTGTCTTAGATAATTCTGTGGAAACACAATAAATGTTTTGATGATAGTGAAAGAATTGGCTTGAGTTGTATTAATGGATGAATGAAACTAATAATGTTTCCAACCGAATTATTGTAGAATATGAACTGTTAGACATGAAAAAGCCAGAATTCCGTGCTGAGAAATGATGTCAATGCATCACCTTTTCAATTAACACACAACTTGTTTTTATATTTTATATGATACATGCTTAGATTCAGAGTTGAGTTAATGGATGAATGAAACACATAATGTTTCCAACCCAATTATCGCAGAATACGAACTGTTAGACATGAAAAAGCTAGAACCTCGTGCTGAGAAATGATGGTCAATGCATCACCTTTTCAATGAACACACAACTTGTTTTTATATTTTATATGATACATGCTTAGATTCAGAGTTGTATTCGCTAGTAATTGAAGTATCGACTGTTGCCACAATATTGGTCTTGGTAACATATTGGACCATATGGTACTGGAATACCTGGTGGTTTACTGACATGTACCACTCTGTATCAACCAATTAGATAGTAGAAAATAATAATGAATGAATTGTACTAGCACTTTGCCATATGTTCTGATATAATATTTGATCAGACTATAATATTGGTATTTATTGACTGGCATGGATTGGTAAATCAGATGCTTTCGTCTGCTCAAGATTCAAAAATGGATCTTTGATTTTATATTAATCTCAATGAAGATTGCATATACATGTTAAGTTTCTGTGTTTTCTTGTTATTCTTACAGAATCTATTAAGGAATTATCAGCATTGACTAAATTTAACTAGTAAGGAATCTATCAAGTCAACAAAAACTTGTTCAGCACTTGTTTAATTGTTGCCTTTTCACTTTCTGTTTAGACATTGAATATACATGTTATGTTTTTAAAGACAACATGCCGTTGACTTCGGCTCATCAAATGCCTTTTTGGAACTACTTTGCACTTATTAATACATGTCTTTTCTGTACATATATGCTTATAATGTTCTTTTTGTTTTTCTGTGCACCTAAGGTCATTTTATTAATTTTTAATTAACAATTATATTTACGTTTCACGTCTATCATGATGAAGGCCTGTTAGTGCATGTATAAACTCATTTGTCATCCTTAGTTATTGATTATAGAAATCTTTATCTAAAAACATTGTTCTGTTTTTTTTGTGTTGGAGGAAGCTAGTTTTATCTGGTTTTAACAATTGGGAACCTTTGTCTTGTCATCTGCAGGGAGCATTGGATGGTGGCCTTGATGTTCCACATAGTGATAAGAGGTTTGCAGGTTTTAAGAAGGATGAGAAGCAGCTTGATGCAGATTTTCATAGGAATTACATTTTTGGCGGCCATGTTGCTTCTTACATGAGGGTCAGGCTTCTGATGAGTATCCCCTTGTTAAATTTTTTCCAACTGATTTTGATTTAAATTAAAATGATGAATTTTGAATCACAATCCTTGCAAATAGAATATCATTACATATTTCATATTTCAGTTTCTTTTCCGTGAGGAAAAAAACAATAAGAAACCCATATGGTATTTTTCCTAGCTTTCTTCAACTTAAGCATGGTCAAATGCTTGTGATGTTTTTATTTTTAGCATCGTCTGTTATGTCATATGCTATCTATGATATAATGGACCTGAAATATGCATGTGGCTGTTTTGTTTCTGGAGTCATAACCTTGATGTTGGTTATGGGATGCAATCATGTGCCGTACCCCTATTAGCCTGGAGCCTATGTAGGAGTCTATATTCTCAATTCTATTTTGATATATGTTAGTATTATTAGAGTGGTAAATAACCAACCTGTACAAGCCTTTTATGTTATACAATTCAACCAATGGAAATTTGGTTTTACCACCGAATTGCAGTTGAAATGGTCAATAACCCTTTCTTGTCTTAAACTTTTCAGACACTGATGGAAGATGAGCCAGAGAAGTACCAGACACATTTTAGTGATTACATTAAACGAAATGTTGGACCTGATGACATGGAAGACCTATACAAAAAAGTGCATGCTGCCATTCGTGCGGACCCATCAACAGTGAAATCCACCAAGGAGCCTCCCAAGGAGCATAAGAGGTGAAGATGATATATCTCATTCTAATTTATTCAATTGTTTGTAGTAGCTCAATCTACATGTGCACTGTCCCATGTGACTGTTCAAGTTTCTGTGAGGAACACATGTAGTGTAAGTTGATGTTCTGTTCTAACTTATGTTTATTTGCTTTGTAGGTATAACTTGAAGAAGCTGACATACGAGGAGAGAAAAGCTAAGCTCATTGATCGGTTGAATGCCCTTAACTCTGCTACTGCTGACGGCTCTGATGAAGATGAAGATGATGAGTAAAGGAGCAGGGGTAGTTTAAATTAAATTTTGTTTGCATCAAATTATTATGGATTTATGAAAACAGTATCTTGAAACTTCCAGTTGTTTTCAGCACAAGGTTTCTTTGCATAAAACAAGGACATCCAAATTTTGCTGTTAGGTGAATGACAAACTTGCTGTTCAGGTGGATTAGCATGATTAAATTTGCTTCTACTATTATTCATTCTTCTTTGCATAAAACAAGTTCATTTTTCATGTCATGAATCTCCAATTTCTTGTGTTATATTATCATAATTTTGATATCCGAAGTTGCTGTGGGCGGCATGTGTGTTGGAAATGGAATTGGTTCTTTTTACTCATTATTAATATTCACTCGAAGTATGACATCAACTTAGTAAGTAGGACCTGCACCCCTTGTTATTTTTGTATTACTGCACGAGATTGACTTCTCTTCCCAATTAATGCAGTCTCTGTTGTTGTCCTTCCTTTTGTAGTGTGTTGAGGAGCTGTTCAGGCTTCGTTCAACTGAGACAAGGAGGTGGTGCACATCACACGGCAATCTTTTCCAAACTCCCAAGCGAGCTTTGCTCACTGTTCTCCAGGAGACTCTTCTCCCAAGTCCCAACAAAACCACATTGTAACATCTCTTTCTCCCTCTCTTCTGACAATGTTATACCCCCTTCCAAGAAATGTCCCATCACATCATCTGCGAGTTCCCCCATCTTTTAAACCTCATCTCCTCGGTGAGTTTAAACGATTAAACATCCACGTAATCCATCACCCCTTAAAACCTCTCCATTCTCTCTCTTTCTCGCCCCCCCTCTTCCCCTGTTATATGACTGCATCCTCCTCTAACCCTCTTCGGTTTCCTTAACTCTCCTTGTTAATCTTTGTTGGGTGACCAGCTGCGTACCTCTTGCCGCTGTACGAACGTTGCATGGCTACTGCAAACTCCCATGTTAAGGCCTACGCAACAGTACAAACCTTCACCACTCCCTGTAATTAGACATCCTCTGGAACACTCTCCGTCTCTCTCACCATTAGACATCCTCTGGTACACTCTCCGTCTCTCTCACCAAAACAATGGCGGTGTTTGCCTTCTTCCTTTTTCTTCTCAGCTACACTCCTTTCCACTTCCGTCGCTCCATCGGTAGTACTACTGCTTCTGCAACGATCTACAACAGGAGGACTCTGCATCAACCCTTCTTCCCCTTAACGTTCTCTTCCTTCGCTCCAACCCAACCCCCTTCCTCTTCCTTCCCCAAGTACCCCACTTCCTCCTCCTCTTCTTCTTCTTCCCACCACCGCCTCCGCCCCTTCTTCCCGTTACCCCCGTTCCCGCCGCCGCCTCCTCACCCGTTCCCCGCCACCATCACCACCCTCCCAACCTTTCCCGCTAACATATCCTCCCTCGGCTCCTACTCCTCCGGCCACTCTTCTCCCAGGTTCGTCCCTGCGGTCGCTTCACCACTCCTCGCTCTCGCCCTCCTGGGCCTCTCGTTCGTGCTCTTCCTCCGTCTCCGTCGCCGCTGCCGCCGAGCGGGCGCCGACAAGGATGCCAGGTTCGGCAGCCTCGGTTTCTTCCCTTCCGATGCCGCCGCTCCTGACGGGCGGAAGCTCTCCGCCTCCCCATCGTCCGCCGCCGCAGCCGCCACCCCGGGGCCGTCCAGCTCGGAGTTCCTGTACCTGGGCACCCTTGTGAGCTCCCGCGTGCGAGAGAACGAGAGCTCCGCCGCGCAGCTGGCCGACGGTGGCGGCTCGCCGTACCGGAAACTCGGGTCCCCAGAGCTTCACCCCCTCCCACCGCTGCCGCGCCAGTTCCGGAGTGCCGACGCCGGTCGCTCGTCGTTCTCGGGGTTCTACTCGCCGAAGAACTCCCCTGGTTCCAAGGGGAGCGCTGCCGGCCTGGCGTCGAGCTCAAAGGAGGCGGCTTTGGGTGTGGAGGAGACGTGCTGGTCGCGGAGCTCTACTCTGAGCACGCCTTCGTACGTGTCGTCCAATGCGGCTTCTTCCCCTTCGCGGTCGTCTCCCACCACTTCCTCCTTACCTCCGTCACTGCTGCGGCTTTCGACATCGTCGCCTCCGAAAGCTAGACCACGTTCCCATTCCCCACCCTCTTCACCACCGGGGGCGGACTGCGATAGAAAGGTCGGAACCTTGCAATCTTTCGGAGAGAACTTGCGGTCACCAACTAAGATAGGGGACTTTGCTAAAGGCTCGATTGCTGTGGAGCTAAATCCGCCGCGGCCACCACCAACTGGATTCCAGAAGGATCAAAATGTGAAGATACCGGCTTTCCAGCTGCCGGTTCTGCTACCTCCCCGAAACTCTGTTGTGTGGAATTCTTCGATAACATCGAAGTATTCCGATGCAGCTGAGAAGCATGAGAATAACCCTCGCCCAAAGTTGAAGCCTTTGCACTGGGAGAAAGTTCGAGCAAGCTCCAACCGCAAGATGGTGTGGGATCAGCACAACTCAGGCTCGTTCCAGTGGGTCTTTCAGCTTAAAGTCTTGAAAGCATTCTCTTTATGCCTCTGTTGCTTCTCTGTCTGAGCTCATGGAGTTGCAGGCTAAATGAGGAGATGATTGAGACGTTGACTGGTGGTAACACAAGCATGGCACCGAAGGAGATGACCGGAGGACTCTTATATCCTTCATCGAACCAAGAGAGCTGCATCCTTGATCCTAAGAAGTCGCAGAACATTGCAATTATGTTGAAGGCCCTACATGTGAGTGAGGAGGAAGTCTGTGAGGCTCTCTTAGAAGGTATCACTTTCCTTTATCCTCATAAAGGTTTACTGTTTGCATATCTTGGGATTCAGAACAACAATTGGGTACATGTTCCTCTTATCAATCTCTATGCGACTTTTCTAAATTCATCTTCAGAATCGTGGTACTATTGGTTCACTAACACATTATGGTATGTGTTGGAAAAACAAGGTAACGCTGACAGCTTAGGAAATGAAGTTTTGGAGGCACTCAAGAAGATGGTTCCAAGCAAAGAGGAAGAACGTAATCTGAAAGAACACAAGGATGATTCACCGTACATTCTCGGTCCAGCTGAAAGCTTTTTGAAGGCAGTTCTCCTTATACCGTTTGCATTTAAGAGAGTTGATGCCATGCTTTATATTGCTAATTTCGATTCAGAGGTCAATCACCTAAGGAATTTATTTGGGACTCTTCAGGTAAGTCTCTTTGGAATTCTCATTCTCAAATTTCACCAATTATGAGAAGCTGCATGAAGTGAAAGTCATTGTGGCTGCATGAATAATGATATATGCTTTGAGACTTTAGACAATTCTTTTTTGTAACAATTGATCTTAATCGAATCAATTATTTTAATGGATTGAAGTTAGAAAAATCCAATGAATGGATACAATTGATTATAGTTTGTCAAATAATTGGTTTCAAATGATTATGTATTCGATCATTTGACCTCATTTGGTGCCATATATGTGTGTGTATGTGTATATTTGTATATATGTGTGTATATATGTAGATATATTTGTGTATATATGTACATATTATGTTTATATATATTTACATGTATATGTACATACATATATATTTACATACATATGTACATACATACATATATGACAAATCATGATCAAGGTGAATGATTGAAATTAGAGGTCAAATAAGGTGAAATTGATTGAATGGGAATATTAGTACTTGATACTCTTTCTTAATTAAATACTAATTTTATCACTTAATATGCTGTTGAATTATAAATGACTAGTAGTTTCATATATAGACATGATTAGAATTATGATTCTTGTCTCTGGTTTCTAGTGGCTCCTATATTTTTCTTGGACATGCTTTGCAAAGCTCAGTACTTGTCGATGTCTCAGGCAGCCTGCGAAGAGCTGAGGAGCAACAGGATGTTCCACAAGCTCCTGGAGGCAGTCTTGAAGACTGGGAATCGAATGAACGTTGGTACCAGGCATGGTGAGGCAGATGCCTTCAAGCTCGATGCACTTCTCAAGCTAGTTGATGTCAGAGGCACAGATGGCAAGACCACCCTGTTACATTTTGTTGTCCAGGCAATCAGTCGAGCTGAAGGATCCCACCTTTTCGCTCTCAACCCTTCAAGCATTAAAACCCCATCAAATGCAGCATCAGATCTTGAGTGCTGCAGACTCGGAATCCATGTCGTGTCCAGGTTGGGAATTGAGCTTAGCAATGTCAAGAAGGCAGCTGCGATGGACTGCGATATGGTTAGCAGCTGTGTTATGAGACTTGGCGGAGAAATTGGGAAGATCCATGACGTACTGCAATTATATGATTCATTCTCAAAAGAGGATGGTCACAATTTCCATGATGCCATCATTGGGTTCTTGAGAAAGGCTGAAGGTGCAATCTTGGACATCCAATCTCGAGAGAGTTTTGTGCTATCCATGGTGAAGGAGACTACTGAATTCTTCCATGGGGACTCGGCCAAAGAGGAGGATCATCCATTTAGAATCTTTGTGGTGATAAGCGATTTCCTTGCAGTTCTCGATCAGGTTTGCAGAGAGGTCGAAAAGATCAACGAGCATGACATCATCATCATGGCACGGTATTTGCCAGTAGGGCAGTAACCATGAACCAAACATCACGTCTGTTGTTCCCCAGTGTTCTTGCATCAGAGCCTGGATGTTCTGAAGATTGTCATCTTAGTCGATCTATGGATTAGAGTTTAGGCTTTTGGGTGGCTGTGATTATTAGGTCGGCTGTGTATGCATGAAATGCTCTTTTCTTATTTTTGTGACTTGTTTATATTATGTAAATGCTAGTAATGAAAGCTTGTTGTGGAGGTGAATGAAGTGTGGAACTTAATGCTATCCTGTGAGGTAGTTGGATACAAAACAAGCTACCTTTCTGGCGCAAGGCTGAGATCTAATGACATGTAGAGCTCAATGGTGGCAAAGTATCTGACCCAAAAAAAAATTAGTACTTAAGATTTTATTGTTGTTGTATTTATCTGAAAATATATCTCCTCATACAATTCTCTCCATTGCAATGAAAAATCTTGCTTCCATGTCTCATATGATTTATACTTTATTCACAGATAGACCTGCATTTGAGTGAATGATTGTTCGGTACCAAAGTCAGTTCATTTCTGCCTGGCCAAGTTCAGAGAGTCACATAGCCACTGTATTGGTCAAAACAGAACCTTGGCAAGAATGATGCCAGTATACAGTTGCCGATGAGGTATTCTGAGGCTTTGCAGGGGGAAAGTTCACCGTGGAATAATGTCAAAGAGAAGGGCTGAGGTCTGAAACATCATGTGAGCTGCCCAGAGAAGGCTGCAGCGGCCACAGGAACAGGCATTCTTGCTGTTCCATGGATTACCTGAAGACACAGACAGGGCCAGGATTCTGACTCTTGCCAGCCATCTCTCTTCATTGAATCTTGTGTGAGTCCCTTTTATTTCATGCTTTTGTCCCTTGATTGACCATAATATAAAGCAGATTTTTGTAAAGATGATTTTAGCCAACACTAGGAAAATTAACATGCACGAAATGCATAAAATATATTTCGAAGGAACTCAGTAGCAACCTGGTCAAATCTTTGTGCTTCAGCACATGAAACCCTGTGCTTCTGCTTCAATCTTATTGAATCTTTCGACGACCTTTGCCAGTTGTTTAGATTCTCATCATGCAGGCAACAGAGATCTCTTTTTATTAACCTTCCGAACAAGAAGATGGAAGCTAGAAAATTCAAGCCACGATCTCTTCCAAAGGTATCTCAAACAACTGCTTTGATTTGTATCAGATGATTATTATTCGGTATGCATATTACAACTTGCAATCTAATCTGGCTTGTAATGAATGACAAAGAGTTGCTGTTCTTTACCTGGAGGAACTGATCTTGAACACAACTATTTTATCTTAGTAAGAACTTGGAAGTGTAAAAATCACAGGGATCCCACAGATTTCGCACAAGCAACATTTCCAGCATTATGATTGATTGGGTCAAACATTTTGGTTCACCACTATGTCTAATCAACCTCTTCATTAGAAATGTCTCCAGAATCTAACAGAAAAAGACTTTCATGTTTGGACAATGAAAGGAAAGAAATGACATGAACATAACATAAGGCAGAACATTAGAAACCAGGGAAACAGAAACCCAGGATGCTCCATCTGATCTAGCCATAACAAAATGATCTTGTCTCACAGCCTCCTCAATGACTATAGGATTCAAAGTCAAACAAAGGCACCTTGTTTAAATAGATATGCAACTAATGGTGTTCCATGATAAAGTTGACCAGAATAGGGTGCAAAACACACCGGGAATAGTTAATAGAAATGAATTGAACTCCATATTATTGTCGCAATCTATGAAAAGTTTAACACAAACAGTGACTATGAAATTTACAATCAGAGTTAGGGACTTGAGTCAAATATTTAGAAGACTTCTCTAAACCTCCAAAGATGAATCAAATAATTGATCAACCATAGAGGGTCATTATCTTTCTTTCAAACAAATAACAAGAATTTATCATTACTACAGAAATAGCATGGATAATTTACAATGGAACTATTAGTGCCAACACCATGGCAAAACAAAGAGTTTTTGACAGCAAAAATCAAGCAACTGAAACAAGATTTAAGAGTTCAAACTGCTGATTAAAATTATCAAGGGATCCTGATGAAATTTGTTTATCCACATTTTGGGAAAGACAAAATGCACTCATGTGAATGGTTATCACAATTAAGTCTACTTAAGTAACTAAAAAAACTCAATTTAAGTAATTAAGACAAGTAGCAGCTGGAAAAACTTAGCATCAATCTTGTGTTTCTTTCTTACCCCCCCAAAAAAAAACTATACTTGTACAACTCAAGCACACCTAGTATAAAAGCCATTGCCAAATTTACTAATTTTGACAGATCCCACTATCTCTTTCAGCATATTAAAATACTTCCTACTGAATCCATGATCAAGGCAGTATGAATCAAACAAAAAATTACAGCCAAATTCGTTCAGAATCTTGCTAATTACACTTTGCAAATAACCTTAGATCACACCACATAAACAGAGCTTACTTCGAAGTGTAGATATGAAACAGAGTAGCAATAAGATCTTATGATTAGTAACGCTATCATGTAAGGTGCTCTGCATATTCTCTAAATGTACTTTGGCAAGGGACTCGGCTAAAGAATCTGGGATGCTGGCCTTACAAATTTTATACAATTGAAAACAAAGAACTATCTGTAAATCTGTTTATATCAATTCTTGATTTAATTCTACTCAAGCATTTATCATTTTGCATAATATTTACTCATAATAATGTTGCCATCAAAAACATGTGTAACCCCCAACCGGGACTAGCAGAAGTCTATAAATTAGGATGAAAAGCTTACCCATTTAAATCAGCAGGATAATTCTTAGATCTAGTCTTTTATATTTGACTGCTCCCTTCCAAACAAATCATTTTAGCGAATTCTTCAGGAGCCTTGGTGTGGATGTGGAAAGCTGGAATTCCTTCGATCATCTGAACCTGATTCTGTCAATTATGTTCAAAAAAATTATTTGTTTGAACTATTACAGTTGAGAAACTGTGGAATATGTGTCTGTACCACAAACTCTTATTACTTGTTGTGTCTATAAAGATTCATGTCTAATTAACTCGGGCAAGTTACTTGCATTTACACTTTTTGCATTTACACTTCATGATTTTCATAATATGTTCAAAATATAATACTTTCACAACTTAATAAAAGTGTCAAACTAGCCCAAACTAATTTTGCAGAAAGTTTTGTTAGTTAAATCATACTTGTGTGCGGCTTTATTGTACTCCTGGAAGGAAGCAAGAGTAGGTTTGTAGTCGCCATAGGTTCATCTTTGCTGCACAGAATGATGCAACTTACTGTTAGCATCAGTCCTGGGATTCACTAGCTTGTATCTGTCATGAAATATTTTCAACATCTTAATCGAGCTAAAGCCTGCCACCTTCGACCGATCACAATCATCTAGCAAAACATTTCTGGCACCTTACCGTAAATCATAATCATATAGTAGACAACGAGTAGTTGTGAACGAATGATACAGCTATCTGATTGAAATTCAAATAGTAGATAATCTGACTGACTTTGGTGTTAAGTGACAATAGATTATTGGGTCTGGTTTGCACTCATGAAGATAAATTATGCTCCTGAATCAAAAAGAAACCAATACTTTGTCAAAAAGAAATCTATTTTTCATATTGATTTGGCTTGCAGCATGAGAATTTGTTAATGCCATTAGTATGAATGCTGTTCAAAATCTACATGTCCACAATCATTATTTTACATTTGCATAATACAAGCAGAGAAGAGGAGGCAAGAAAGGGAATGGTAATGGGTGGCACCAATAAATATGAGAAAACCAGCATCAGGTATGCAACAAGGATAAAACAATAAACTTCGCCATGCAAGCAAGCAAGCAGAAAAGCATAGCTTAAAATTTTCACCGAAAAGTAAAGCTTCTTCAATGAGAATTGAGGGGGGGAAAAAATGTAAGCACACACATTACCAACAGCTATACGAGGAAATAGGCAGTCAAAACAGAGAGGAACTTTTTCTCTTTTTTTTTTCTCAGTAAATAATGAAGACAAAAAAGACCATCGACTGCACACGTTTAGCATCTAAATAATATCAATTTCATTTCAATCTTATGAATACTGTAAAAAGATAAAACCAAAGATATTATTCTTCTCTGAGTCAAGAAAAAAAAGGGTTTCAACAAGTTAAACTGGCAGGAACAGTAGCAGCTATGATCAATTCAAATGATTGATTGATTTATGCCAAAATTCGTAGCACACTTTGATGCAGAAGACCAAATGATATTTGGTCTTGAAGCAATATATTTGCACTACTGTTGAAGCTTCACCTCTGCAATGTTGCAGTTGCCTTCACATCCGTTATCCTAATTAAAGTTCCAGTCACGCTTATGAAAGAGCATCAGGGCATGCAAGGATTCTTTGTTTTGCCCCCAAGAAAAGAAGATGCCTGTTCAATCAAAACATTGGTGATGCAATGCTTTAATTAAAAGCTGTAAGATTCTTAGTAAAGAAGAGGAAGGTTATCACAATCATGCTCCCTCGGAGCATCGGAGAAAGGCAAACGGTGAGGAAAAAGAAACCCGTTTGCCCGGTGTCTTGACACAGACGAAAGAAGAAAAGAACTAAGAGAAAGAATGAATGAGGGGTAGAGAATCGTAGGCGACCACAACTTCTTTTGCTCCCTTACAGCTCGCTCGCTTGAGACTGAGACAACATCTTTTGCTCCTTTACAGCTCGCTCGAGACAAAGATTGTGAGATTGCAGGAGAGCCACGCAAATGTAGCTAACTATAGAGAAGAATGAAGAATTACTTGGATGATTGATTCGTTACTTGCGCAGATCGTGAAGGTAGATTCCAAGTGCGTCATTGTATCGGTGGCACCACCCGGATTAGCTTTCATCAAGCATTATTGGTTGCTTGGGATGAAAACAAAGTGATGTACGAAAAGGAACAACTATGAGGCACAAATACTTGTAGATTCCAAGTGGGTCGAGTACTACCAATCCACTGCTCGATTGATAATCTAGAGTTCCATAGCTGCAACCCTGACATCAAAGCCATGGCGTTGGCACTAGATCTGGAGCGCGTGCTATTGCATATACTGCCGATGCCTGCGATGATGGCGCAGGGGCAACTTCTAGGCATGCCAAACCACATGGAGATGATTCGAGACCGCCTCTGGGCTATCAATGGTATGATCTTCGACGCTGAGCTTCGAGCGTTGAAGGAGCCGGAGTTGGAGGAGTGGGTGACCGACGTCGGTGCAGCCATTGTGGACGTCGACGATCTGCTCGGTAGGATCCATGACTGGCATCCAGGAGGAGGAGCGGCTGCAGCATCGAATCGCTCGTCACGCTCCATTTGCAGCATTCGAGTGGCCTCTCGCCAACCCATTCTGTTGGAGCTAAAGGAGATGGTGCGCAGGCTTAACTATCTGGTGAGGAGGGGGTCTGTGTTGGGCCTCTCGAAGGAGATACTGGAGTCTGTGGATCCACGACAAGAAGAAGAAGAGTACTCCACCGTCCTAAGAGAAGAGGTGGTGGGACGCAACGAGGATGTAGAAAAAATCATCGACATTTTGCAGCAACAACAGTCTGGCGATTGTGATGAATGGCTGCTCATAGATGGCAATAATGGGAAGACGACCCTTGCTCGGTTGATTTACCACCACCCCTGGGTGCAGGAGCAATTCCAACATCGAATCTGGGTGGATGTCCCAAACAATTTTTATTTGGATCCCATGTGGATCATGAGAGAATTCACGAGATCAATAACCGGGGAGCCATGCGAGGACATCTGGCTATTCTTCGATGGAATCCAAGGAAGCAAATACTTGCTCGTTCTGGATGATCTCTACGCCGGGGAGGAGAAGGATAAGTGGCTCCAATCGGAGAGCTTTCTATTGCTCGTCGGCGTGTACATATGGTTGAGTATACAAGATGACGTGGTCAATAATGAAGACGTCTTCCATGTGTTAGCTTCCGAAGGCCTTCTGTCGTATTCAGACATCGTAGGGACGGAAAGGACATATATGAAGGCCCCCGATTCTGCACTATTTTTATTTAGTGTCATAAAATATTGTTATATCTTGACGAAGGCTTATTCGGATTCAACAATCCCACCACAATGTTTCTATCTACGTATGTTGGTCGATTCCAATAAGATCATATTTCCAACGATCTTGTCGAGAGGGGTAAACAAGTTAAGAGGTTTGATATTAGAACGGAAGGAGATGGATTTTCAACACAAATATCATATCCTACATATTCCACAAGGTATGTTTACCAATCTTATACATCTACGTATTTTATGTTTACGAGCTATCAGAGTCCAGCAGCTACCTGATACAGTGGGCGAATTGCTTGTCTTAAGATACCTCAATCTTTCTCAGTCCGAGATCCAAGTACTTCCTGAATCCTTGTGCAAGCTCAAGAATCTACGAGTCTTAAATCTAGCCTATTGTGAAAAGCTTCGGAACCTACCGAAACGAATACATAATCTTGAGAATTTATATATTTTAAAACTAGCTTATTGTACAAAGCTTCAAATGTTACCTATTTCGGTCACCAACCTCGTAAAACTACAAGAGTTAGATCTGGAAGGTTGTCGATGGCTTGTTGAATTACCCGAGGGTTTGAGTAACATGAAAAAGTTGATAGGTCTCAATGTGTATAAATGTCCATCGAATCAAATGCCACATGAAATAAGTCAGATGAGCAACCTTCTGAAGTTGTCGGGATATAACGTAATTGGTGGTCTTGGAAATACCTTCTCGAAGTTGCAATCGTTGATGAATCTAAAAGTATTATGGCTACAAAATCTTGAACAAGTGTCAAATTTAGAAGATGCTTCGACTCTTTTAAAATTGCATGATGTACTTCCACGACTCACGTATTTGAGGTTAAAGTGGAAACGGGACAATACGGATGACATGAGAACCTCTGAATTGGTTTCGCTACAACTACTCGAAGGCCTCCAACCCAATCCAAACTTGAAAAAATTAGAGATTATTTTATATGCCGGCAAGGAATTTCCAGTATGGATAAAAAAGGGGTTTGACTATCACCACAAGTTGGAAGAGATCAAACTAATCAATCTCAAGAGATGTAAAAAGCTACCGTCACTCGGAGGACTACACGATCTCAAGATTATCGAGATAAGCGGTATGGATTTAATCGATGCTATGGATGAAGCATTCTACGGTGAAAATGAAAATGGGACATTTCCTAATTTGGAAAAACTCATATTGTCCGATATGCCTGCACTAGAAAAATGGTTAAAGGTGGAGCGGCGACGAGAACGTTTGTTCCCGAGCCTTGATGAATTGACAATAATCCAATGCCCAAAATTCGAAGCTTTAGAGGTGGATCTGGAGGTCACAAGATTGAGTATTTGGTTGGACAATAAGATGCTGCGGACATCTGAATTCAAGGGTTGGCATAACCTCCAAAGTATGGAGCACTTGGAGATAGTTGGATGCAAAGAGATGAGGCGTTTGCCACAGGACATGAAACGATGTGTTAAACTTCAGAAGTTGAGAATTATCGGATGTGACAATTTGGACTGTTTGCCGGAGTGGCTGCAAGGATTTGAACGTCTGGATTCTTTATATGTATGTGGCTGCAGAGCTCTATCATCTATGCCAGAGGAGCTTAAACGACTGCCAAGCTTTGATGTTAAATATTGTCCGAAGCTGAGACTTTAACCAGCGGAGCAGAGTACGTTCTCCTTCTTTGGAATATTTTATACTACGATTAGAGCAGATTGAGATAGAATTAGCAATATTTCATTTCACTGTTCAGAAAACACCATCTGATTTCGGTAGCAGCATCAAATTCTCCATTTCTTCCTGAATCTTGTAAACATTTAACCCTCCCTCCCTCCCTACCTAACTGATGCTGTGGTAAGTCGTAGTTTCATTTCTTTTCCTGTAGTCAGAGATAATTGTAGAGATAATTGCCGGTAGTCAGTCAGTCTAAGATGAATTATATTTAATGAAACTGGACCAAGCAATTTTCCACCTGAATGTTGTTGTAATTAGTTCGATGCAACATAGAAAGTGTGTGTATGATTGTTATGCCATGTAACCACTATTATGACTGACTTCCGATGATGTCTAAATTTGAAGATGTTTTCGATGCCTTGGGGTCTTTTGTGGTTCTCTAATATGCTTGCTTTTCTACCAGACAACAAATTATCTTGGATTGGGTTCTTTGTTTTTGTGTGCCAGTCAGCGATTGACTTGCAAATGAAACCAAATCCGGATGTTAAGTTGGTTGTTAAGATTCAAAGTGGCAGAGATTTCCTACAAACTAAATGGTAGAGGATCTCTTCATCATCCACCTTCCTACCAGTTATTTTAGTAAACTATAAGTCTGAAATTAGATATGCTTCAGGATCCAAATCATCTCCAAGGAATTTGTCATACCAGACCATGTAGGTAGGTGTTAGACTATATTTTATTATTATTTTCTTAATAATATTGGATATTATATTTCAGTATACCATACCACCTGGGATACCAGAATCATATGAAGTCCAATAAATCGATATTAGATCGATATTCAAATCCCTAGACTTTTCTTCTATTATGACATTTGTTTGGTTTCATTATGCATTTTCTAGATATATTTTATGACCAAATATTATTTTTGTTCTAGGCTTTTGTAAAAGCTGAAAGACCAAGGTTTACTTTAAGCATTATTTTGATATCTTAATTTGTTTAATTTTCAAGATCAAGCGTAGCTAACATCATCTGTTTTACTTGTTTTCCTTTTTGTCAGAAGGAAAGATGGACTATGGCTCAAGAATTCGTCTGATAAATCAAGACAAGAACAAGTATAATACGCCTAAATATCGTTTTGTTGTTTGCTTTATATCCCGACGTTGAGTTGTTTATATTTTTTTTATTTACATTGCTTTGTAGTATCAATATGTGGTGTTCTTCAGTGAGTTCGTGGTTAAACCAACAAGAATACTGTTGTACAAATAATATCTTCAATAATTATTGCTCGAGATTTGGTACTTGCATCAGCCTATGTCAGCCTTTTCGACCTCCTTCCCTTTTGATTCTTCATCTTATATCATGAAGGTATTGATCCTCATTTCCTATTTCATTAAGCTGTTCTAAAACAATGGGATACAACTTAAATGCTTGATTTTAACTCTCCATCATGTTTCCGAGAGAATGGATCGTGAATCCATAACAACACTAGAGATAGGCACCGAGAGAGGAGTGGGCGAGAAGGCCAAGAAGGATTACTTTTGCCCTGTTTAGCAAGTTTGGCACGGATAATCTATATCACTCTTACTAGAACATGAACTCGTCGAGTCAAGTCTGAGAAGACATTCGATACATACTCTTGAGCTTCACGACTCTTGATCAAGTTTTGTAGGCATTCACTCCACAATATTGCAGACAGACACAAGAAGACAAGGAAAAGTCATCCACATATCGAGTAAATCCAACACTTTTTATTAACCTTCCGAACATCAAGATCGACTCTTCCAAAGGTATCCCAAACAACCGCCTTGATTTGTATCAGATGATTATTATTCGGTATACATATTACAACTTGCAATCTAATCTGGCTTGCAATGAATGACAAAGCGTTGCTGTCCTTTACCAGTAGGAACTGATCTTTATTAGGAAGCAGCGTCCGTCGACAAGAATTACATACTTGTGCTGCGACATCATCATAGTGAGAGCCAACTTATCACGGGATTATCTCCTGCAAAATGTCAAGAATTATGGCCCTGCACTGTGGAAAATTATCCATATGCAGCTATTTCATCTTGGTAAGAAATCTGAAAGGCCATGTGAACTGCAATAAACAAATATGAAAGTGCAAAAACCACAAGGATCCCACAGATTTCACATAAGCAACATTTGCAGCATCATGATTTGCTCAAGCATTTTGGGAATCCTTAGTATGCCTAAGGTATGTGAGGTCGAATGCAAATAATACCAGAGTGATATGACATTGTCTAACAAGTTTTCAAAATATCGATAAAAACAATGAAAAATAGTCTGATTCTTAAATGTTAATTTGAGAATGACATCGCAATAATTGACATACCAAGGAAGCCTAAAGTTGTCTTTCCATCGATTCTTTGGACAATTTGCATACATCTTGTCCAGTCGCAGAATTATCTCTGAGAATGTTGGTCGCACCATGGGCTGAGGATCCCAGCATTCTTCGATTAACCTGTATAATAGACATCACTAAATTGTACTTCATCTTATAAAAAATGTGCTTCAATAGTGCAGTACAATAAAGTAGCCCAAAGACGCAGATGAAATAAAATTTACGAGAGAATGAAATGTAGTGTATGATTTTCTTGAACAACCCAACAAAAGTTGCGAGTTCATCTTTGTCAAATAGAAAATTATGAGCTCCTATTAAGATGGAAGATTATAAAATTTGGTGACTCTTTAAGAAAACAGAAATTCCATACTACATAGGCTATATTTTTCCTAAATTCATAGGACGAGTTTGGATTACAACATTGATTTTTATGAGCTAAATCTGATGCAAAGAACAGCATTTTCTTCAAGTAGTGTTTTGATCTAAGAGAAAAAAATCCGACTAATCCTATATAACCAATATTTAGAAGACTTCGTTAAACTTCCCAAGATGAATCAAATAATTGATCAGCTATAGATGTTCATTATCTTTCTTTCGAAGAAATAAAAGAATTTATAATTACTGCAGAACTAGCATGGATAATTTATAATGGAACTACGAGTACCAACACCATGGCAAAACAAAGAGTTTTGACAGCAAAAATCAAGTACAGTAACTCAAATAAGATTTAAGAGTACTAACTGCTGATTAAAATTTTGAAGGGATCGATGCTCTTTGAAAAACATGTCTGGCACAATCACTCATTGTGACACAAAACTTCATGAAATTTTTTTGTCCACATTTTAGGAAAGACAAAATGCACTCATGTGAATGATTATCACAATTAACTCTACTTAAGTAATTAAAAAAAACTCAATTTAAGTAATTAAGACAAGTAGCAGCTGAAAAAACTTAGCATCAATCTTGTGTTTCTTTCTTACCCCAAAAAAAAAAAACTATACTTGTACAACTCAAGCACACCTAGGATAGAAGCCATTGCTAAATTTACTAAATTTGACAGATCCCACTATCTCTTTCAGCATATTAAAATACTTCCTATTGAATCCATGATCAAGGCACTATGAATCAAACAAAAAATTACAGCCAAATTCGTTCAAAATCTTGCTAATTACACCTTGCAAATAACCTTAGATTACACAACACATAAACAGATGGCTTACATCAAAGTGTAGATATGAAACAGCGTAGCAATACGATCTTATGATTAGTAACACTATCATATAAGGCGCTCTGCATAGTCTCTAAATGTGCTTTGGGAAGGGACTAGGCTAAAGAATCTGTGTTGCTGGCCTTAAAAATTTTATACATTTGAAAGAAAAAAAAAACTATCCGTAATTCTGTTTATATCAATTCTTGATTTAATTCTACTCAAGCAAAAATCATTTTGTACAATATTTACCAATAGTAACTTAGCTATCAAAAACTTGTGTAACCCTGAACTGGTACTAGCAGAAGTCTACAATTTAGGAAGAAAAGCTTACTCATTTAAATCAGCAGGATACTTCTTAGATCCAGTCTTCAATATTGGCCTGCTTCCTTCCAAACAAATCATTTTAGCAACATCTCCAGGAGCCTTGATGTGGGTGCGGAAAGCTGGAATTCCTTCGATCATCTGAACTTGCAGAAGACAGGGATATTTGGTCAATGAAAATCGAAGTTAAACTAATCTGCATAATATATAATATCTAACAGGAAAACAAGATTAATATAGCCAGGATGTACACCAGAGCATGGGAAAATGGCAAGCTATAACAGGATCAGTCTCTCATACATTTCTTCTGTAATTTCTACCACAACAATCATAGAAGCTTGATATTCAACTTATGAGCAAGGAAGAGAGAAGCCAAAAACAAATTATTCTAGTCGTAAATCATCATCAAATTTTCCTTGTTTCCTTTTCTAAACTTTCTATTTTGGATACTGCATGCGTCTACGGATAGAGCGGTCTGCACACCTGCATGCATGCTAGTAGTGAATACACAATGTACCAAAACAGGATGGGTGCATGCACATGCAGAGACAGAACTTCCAGCAGCTCTTCGAAATGTACAGGGTCAAACAAGATAAGTTCAGTCCAGATATAAGATCTAAAAGCTTAGAGCTAAATTCCTATGAATTAGGGTTCAACCTCGAGCTCTCAAAACAGCCCAAACATCAGGCAATGATTCACACTTGTCTAAGCTATAGCTCAATGCTTGTGCCTCAGCTTGGCCACCAGGGAGATGAGAATAATACAAAGAATAGAACACTTTTGTTATGTTATGTTGTTCTTTTATACATTGGTTTCAAAACGACCGTACTTTTTTCCAATGGTTATGGAGGCACCTTCAATTGTGCTTTGTGCTTGCACAGGAAAGGCGCATGCAGCCACATAGTGTTTCAACAGCCTCATGGCAAGGACCATCACAATAAAATCCATGATCTGAACCCATTCCTCAGCCCTCATATCAGGTACAACTCAACTACATCAAAGCATCGCTAAACTTCACAAAGTAGTTAACTTAATTTGAAATCTAAAAGCCCAGCCTACGAATGGAAACAACATAACATAAACAGTTAGAAATTGAGAGGGACAATGAGAGTATGGTTTAAATTATCGATTCGACTGGTATGTATCAACTAGTATTTAACAGTTCAAACAAGTATTGGTAATAGAACATACAGTAGAGTATCTATTTAGTAACACTGAGCAGTATAGGTTAGTATACTGTGCAGTATGCTGGTACAATACTGGTCCACTAGGTTATCAAAATTACTAACAGGTGCTTAAATTCACAGCTGAGATGTTCTAACTTTTCTATTGTCAGTAGCCTACAGTGAAAATGAAGCAGGAATGCACCAAATTAATTAGTCAAACAGAGACTATCGGAGATGGATTTGTGGCAAGAATTAGAGTAGGGAAGATTGAATCACTTGCCAAGGATCCAACATCCTACTTAATCTTCCTTTAAGCCAAAAAAGAACTAAGCAACGTGTAAACAGGGCATTGTCTTAAACATACAAAATTAAACTGTACATAAAAAAATATGGATGTTTCAACTTGATTTGGTTAAGTAATTAAAACCAAGAATGATTTTGGCCTGAAGACCTTACCAATCAAACAGTTGAATACACACACACAACTAAAAAGGGATAACTTTTACAATGACCTTAATGCATCCATGACATCATATAGGCAACCGAGTGAAATAGATTCACCAACTTTATACTATCAACATTTATAATCATCTGAGAATGTTCCAGAAAATAAATTTTAATTAAAGTGCTAGATAGGCATTTTAAAACAGCCCCAGCAAAGTCCATGCAAGTTCCACAACTGAGCTTAATTTAAGATAAATTCTACATGAACTTAAGCCGTACAAATTAGTCATAAATTCAATTTTAACTCATAACAACATCAACAATGTTGATGTACTGTGGAAGAAAATAAAATACTGGAAACCAGATAAACAGAAGAGAAATGAATCTGACAAACCTCATAAAGGATAAGACCGAAAGAGAATGAATCAACACTTTTATCAAATATTTCATTCTTGTACAACTCTGGTGCAATATATGAACCTGTAACAAATGACAAAGAAACACTTATAACTGGTTGATATAGGCTTATCAAAGAAAAAATAAACTAATAAAGCACGACACAGATGGAATTAAAATGCAATTGTAGTACCTGATTCTGTCAAATATGTTCAAAAACACATTTGTTTGACCTATTACAGTTGAGAATCTGTGGAATATGTTTCTGTACCATATAACTCTAAATACTTGTTGCATCTATAAAGATTCATGTCTAATTAGCTCAGGCAAGTTACTTGCATTGACTCTTTCCGACAATAGAAGCTCATAATGATTTTCCAAAATGATTTGAACTTTGGCAAGATCCTCATGATTCAAACTTCCTGATAAACCTTGATCATATGTTTTAAGATGAGAGTCATGTGTCACTCGAATGGTAGCAAAAAAAATGAGCGGTCCATTGGTGTTAATATGTGCTAATTCGTTAAAGTAAAATCCCAACAGCATCTGGCACGGTGCAGTTTGGAATTTTAGAAAAAATAGAGCATCCAATTTAAACTGAAATTAATAGTATAAAATCATACATCATATGAAAAAAAAAGGAGTAACAATATTATTCAGCCATAATGTATATAAAAAATACAAATTGAACAAATTTTATCCTTATGGATGTAATATATTTAGGTACATAATATCTTCAAAATATAATAATTTCACAACTTAAAAGAATCAGACCAAACCAAACTAATTTTGCAGAAATTTTCGATCGGTATGAATGTTTTGTTAGATAAATCATAACTGTGTGCACCCCTATTGTACTCCAGGAACTAAGAGTAGGTTTATTGTAGCCGTAGGTTCATCCTTGCTACACAGAATAATGCAACTTACTGTTAGTATCAGCCATGGGATTCACTAGCTTGTATCTGTCAGGAGATATTTTCAACATCTTAATCGAGCCAAAGCCTGCCACCTTCAACTGACCACCATCATCTAGCAAAACATTTCTGGCACCTTACCGTAAATCATAATCATATAGTAGACAACGAGTAGCTATGAATGACACTGCTACCTGATTGAAGTTCAGATAGTGGATAATCTTACTTTGGTCTTAAGTGACAATGGATTATTGGGTCTGGTTTGCACTCATGAAGATAATTTATGCCCCTGAATCAAAAAGAAATCAATACTTTGTCAAAAAGAAATTCATTTTTCATATTGGTTTGCAGCATGAGAATTTGTTACTGCCTATAATATGAATGCTATTCAAAATCTACATGTCCACAAGCATTAGTTTACATTTGCAGAATACAAGCAGTGAACAGGAGGCATGAAAGGGAATGTTAATGGGTACCACCAATAAATATGAGAAACTGGACAGTTAGCCAAAACCAGCATCAGGTATGGAACAAGGATAAAGCAATAAACTTTGCCATGCAAGCAAGCAGAAAAGCATAGCTTAAAATTTTCACCAAAAAGTGAAGCTTCTTCGTTGAGAATTGAGGGGGAAAACAATGGAAGCACACATTACCAACAGCTACGAGGAAATAGCTCAAGTGCTAAGCAAATAGGCAGCGAAAACAGAGAGGAATTTTTTCTTATTTTTCTCAGTAACCAATGAAGCCAAAATAGTCCATCTACTGCACATGTTTAGTATCTAAATAATATCAATTTCATTTCAATCTTATGATTACCGCAAAAAGATGAAACAACAGACATAATTCTTCTCTGGGTTAGAAAAAAGGGTTTCAACTAGTTAAGCTGGCAGGAACAGTAGCAGCTTAAACACATGCCTGGCGATGTCCAGGGCAAATCGAAGAGCTTTATTCATCCGTAGGCGTCCTTTATTTTTAAGATAGCTCCCCAGGTCACCCTAAGTTTCAAAAGAAGCAGAACATCTAAGAGGTCATAGTCATGAATGTACCATAATGCTGAGCCATTCTTACAAAAACTAGGTGTGTTATAACTCATAAGCATCTTAAGCAGTTGGAATGTAAATAGAAAGTTTAAATTAGTTTACTAAGAATCAGATAGAGAATGAATAATAACTAACACGTATAGAATGTCTCAGTGCTATGATCAATTCAAATGATTGATTTTTTGCCAAAATTTGTAGCATGCTTTACCAATAAATCTTACTTTTGGAAGATGCTCAGAAACGATCATCATGGGTAAATTCTGTGTAACAGCTCCAATAAACTGGACCACATTAGGATGTCGAGTCTTCTGCATCAAAGTGAGCTCATTCTTGAAAGAATTTCTGAAGACATAGAAGAAACATTGAATAAATTAAAAACCATAACAAATCAATTAAACTTGAAGAATCTGTATAACAGCATGCAGAAACTAAATGGTGGAATAACTTGCCAGTAATTTCAATTATTTCATGTAAGAGCAGAGCATCAATGATATGGCAGCAGCAAGTGAACTCTATCACATGATAAAAAAAACTTTCATAAACAACTTTATTAAACTAGATGCTGAAATACTATTTGTAGTGTTGAAGACAGAGATGTGATTGTGGAACTATGTTCACTTGATTCTCAAACTCGTTTGATATATGAAGATAGCTTTATATCCTACATAGATCCTTGTAGTTCTCGATTCTGTTTTTCTTTTTGTTTAGAGAACTTCAGAAGCTCACCCTTGCCTCAGTTTGCTTTGGCAAGGCAGCTCTGATGGCAAAGAGATCAACAATGATCATGCATTTAAGGCTATTCTAAAAACTAAAAAATGCATGATCATTATGCAAAATAGGTTATTCTAAAAGGAGTCTCACAGTCACGAGTACTCAACCCTTCATCCTTCAAGAATGATTGACTGGAATAGAATGAGTCAGTATATAATAACCATAACGGACCACATAAACACTCCACGACATGGTTGATGGCTATTGGTCAGAACCTAGTACGGCATAAGCAGGATAACTACGTCACTGCAATGTGCCTCTGAAACACATTCAGATTTAAAGAAAGGATCCACACCCTGAAACTAACATGATCAGGCCCTGAGACTGATCTTCTGATTGGATGTAAGGAGAAAGAACTGCTTGTTTAATATCAATACGATATTGAAACACCATAATACAGAAATTTATCGACATACCAGTGTTATGAACTTTGTATCATGCCAGAACAAAAAAAAAAAAACATTTAGCAGCTCACATGATGTAACTTCAACTAAGAGAAAGCAACTGATTCAACAATAAAATATTTCTACTGAAGTTGGATGCCAAATCAAATTATGTTATGACACAAAGATGTACCCCTAACCCTAGTAAACATGCAATCAAGAGAAATTTGTAACAAAATACATTTAATGCACCAAACATTTGGCTTATGGAAGAATGAACAAGTACATGGCAACTGGATCTGAATAGGCATCCTGATCAAGCATCTTCACAGAAACCTTTGTTCCATTCCACTTAGCTACTTGACATGTGCCCTGTTGTTTCAGCCAATGTCAAACGATGATCAACATAATTAAGAAACTAAATATTTCAAATGCAGCACGAGTAAACTACACGCAACAATGATCACAACAACAACAACAAACTCCCAACTTATCAGAAACAAATAAAAGGAACATTTCATGCAGCAATACTAATTTAACGGACAAAGAAACCAGAACTTAAAATGAATAACATATTAATCTAACAGAATCATACTAGTTGCAACAGGTCATATAATCAGAATACTTCGAGTACAACTACATAGCACCACATATGTGACATGCCAAAGGAATAACCATACATGTCTCGAATGACATTTTCAGGAGAGTGCTGGTATCCCAACAGCACTAAAAGAATGGAGCTGAGCTCGTCAGGACACTCCCTGTGCCAGTCAACAGATTGAAATTGGTGTGGCTATGTGCTACAACGGCCAACATCACTTCTGCATGTGTCAACACGTGATCCTTGATGATTGTAAAAAATGACATTTTATTTTTAAAACTCTAAATTTTCATGAATATAATGCTGCCCTGATTGGCATAACAATAGTCACACTGTTATGAGATGTTTATGGATTTATGTATTAGCCACCAAGCATCTCCCTGAATAAACAAATGAGTCAAACACTAGACAGTCCTGGCTCAAGCTTGGCTTATCCGTAACTTGTCTGCATTTTAGATAGTTCACAGTTCCATCGAACTCAGGCTGCTCGCAAACAACTCATCTAGTTGGGTTAAGCATTTTGCAGACACAAGGAACCCACCATAGGATTTTACTTTTATGAGCCAAATGCTTCGGGGACAACCTTTCTAAAATACAGACCTCTTCCTCTTTCAGAAAGAGGGGCATGTATTTTAATACAACTTGAGAGCAATAATATCTGAAACAAATCTCAATAAAGTGCAGAGAACATGCCTTTTGGAGTTCATCACCTCGCCGGAAGTGAAGTTCTGCTGGGTTCAGCTCATACTCAGGAACTTCTTGGGGATTATAAACTGTCATTGGAGTTTTTCTAGTTTTCTGTGAATACACAATAAAATTCAGAGATATACAGAATTTTGCAACAAAAATACTATTTTTTTCCTCAAAGAGACGCAAAATTTTCTGATTTTCCCTTATATTTGCAATGTATCCTACCGGGGTTTCGGCTCCTCTGGCCTTCAAGAGACCGTAGACCTCATCGTTCCCATAGTACTTAGCATCCGCAGAAGCCTGCAATTAGTTAAGACAACTGTCGATTATATACTGCTAATCGCAGACCAGTAGACATCACATTGTTAGAGATGGAAGTGTAAGGTTGATGGATTCTGAACTCATAGAACATTCCATTTCCGGAATATTCTAGTATCACACAGCTCACGTTCCAAAGGAAGTAAATCTTGAGAGAGACAGAGAGGAAAGTGTGTGAGCGCCATACCGTGCTTCCCCACCGATCTCTAGCATCAATGTTGGCCCGCCAGCTGAGCAACAGCCTGACGACATCCACATGCCCTTCACACGCGGCGATGTGCAACGCCGTCCTCCCGTCGAGATCGATGCTGTTCACGTCTAACCCATCCTTGAGGAGGTCCTCGACCCCCCGGGCGTCCCCCTGGCACGCCATGAACATAAGCCGCATGGTGGCGTCCAGATTCTCCGGCAAACCGAGCTCCCCCCTCACGGGGCTCCGCCGGTTGGGATCGAGCGACGACTGCCGCCCGAAGGTGAACCGGCTGGCGCTACCGAGCCTCGGGTCGAGCGAGGCCTGCCGCCGGAGGCTGAACCTGCTCTTCGACAGCGACCCCAGCGAGAGCTGCCGCGAGACCCCCCGCTTCAGCTTCGCCACCACGTCCATCCCCGCAAGACTCAGTCTTCGAAACCGAATCAAAACACAATATTGGTCCACCGACGTACAAGCAAGATCAAATCTTGAAGCCGGAAACGATAAAACTCGGAGACGATTTCCGATCCTAACGAGATTAGGGTCGATACCGGAGACAGGGAGCTCGAATTGGAGCTGGTGAACGACGATTTTGCCGATAAACGGGAAAGGCAAGAGACTTTGAATCTTTGGGACGGACGAAGAGAAGAATGGATACTTCTGGAGAAGAATTCGAAACCTTATCCTGCGGGCGTCGACTTTATTCTGCTTCGAAGCCAGGGGAATAGTCGGCAAGGGTGACGGGTTCGGAAGGTTGTGCGGATCCTTTCCAACAGAACCTCTCACTAAAACATTTGCAATTCCTTTTGCTCGTTTGTGAGGACAAGGGATCCCATCTCTTTGACGGGAACCAATGGTGGAGGATATCGAGACGTTTGTACTGCTTGGATAGGATCCCTTCACTTCAAGATTTTGTGGGGGAGGGACGGGAACGGCGCGGGGGAGAAGATGAGTGAGGAGGAAAAGCGTAAATACCAGGCAATGCAGTAATGCTTCTGTGACGCGTGTCCTGTGCACCCGTCATGTGGGACCCGCCAAATGGGCGTTGCGTCCTCCGGTTAGTAAATGGTAAACGACGCGGGTTTCAGAACGAGTACGGTGAGGAATTGGGAGACGAACATGAAGTCCTCAAATTTAATATCGATTATTTTAATATATTGTATATTATATTATAGATATGACTTAAGCAAAAGAAAAATATCAAAATAAAATAAACGTCTTATAAAATATAAATTATTGAAAGAAAAAAATATGATGACCAATAAAATCAAGTCGAGTGATTTTCATGGGATATGGCAACATCAAGACAATGTCATTTTATGGTATATGTTTGCATTATTTTAATTCTTCTTATTTTATTTAATATGATATTAATCGGATCAAACTTCGGATCATTGATTTAGTCAATGGTTAAATCATATATTCTATTTAAAAAATATTATATGCTAAATTAATTTTTTTAATAAATAATAATATTTATAATATAGTGAAAGAGAATGATTGAGACAAAACATATACATCGTAAAGATTTGTGTAGATTCTTTTCTTCCATCCTTGTAATGAAAAGACATTGATGATCATGAAATGATAAATAAAAATTGATGATATTTTAATATCCTTAAAATTCAAACGATCTAATTTATAAACCGAATTGGTCGATGATTGTGTCTCAATTATCGATCAATTTTTATAACTCTTAAGTTTTGGTATCTATTCTTCCTATGGAAAGCTTGTCATGCAATCATTAGAGCAAGCATTTGAATCTTCAAAGAGAGCCATTAAGCATTCATCTCGTGTTAAAAGGACAATGGGCAGTGATGGTGACGACGAGCTGTCTCCACCTTGTCATGGCCTACCATGTCACCGTCATCTTAATCTAAGGTGGATCCAAAAATTGACAAGAAGCTATCCCTAACTTGACGAGGACCGAACACCTTCTTCCACTGTCCTCATCATGCTCGAAGGGCAGCCGACCTCGAGGTCTTCCATGGTGTCGATAGTTTTGACTTCCATCTTGATGTGGATTAGGAAAGAAGAACGAAAGAGAACGAAAGAAAATTGAATATTCTCCTCGGTGCAACCTTTAGTTAATGATCCTAAATCACTCGAATCGAAAATTAGAGAAAGAGAGAATCATTTTGTTATTATAGAGAAGAATATAAGAGATAGATAAGATAATATAGGCTTAGGAAAGGTGATAGTTTTAAATGACTTTTCGTTTAAGTAAAGTTGTGCATCAAGATTTGTGATTGTATATATTAGTAATGTATCGATTACGATTTAGATCATCATCATATCGATCTATATTAATGTACTGAATATATGCTTTAAATATTATAATTTTTTTAAAAATAATTAAAAAAATTACGTCAAGCAATATAAATCTTAGATTATTAAACAATACATGTCCAGGCGATATGATACATCAACATAGAAGATCAATTAAATAAGTACTATCGATATCAAATCCGTTTCAGATAGTATTACACCGCTTGGTGTGCATATTACCTTACACTTTTATCATATTTGAACAAATGCTATATTCGTTGGCTGCAAATTATAACCTCCTTCATAAGAAAATTCTCAATTATTTGTTTGATGAAATAATAAATACCAAAATAATAATTTGATCAGATTTTAGATTGAGATAGGAAGTGGGTTACTATAGTTATTAGATCCAATTAATAAATAGCTACTAGGGTTAGATATAGAGATGCAGACATGTATTGCCATTTAAGAAGAAGTACTTGCTATCAGTATCAACACCATGCAATGAAGCAAAACATTCATTTTAATGAAAGCAAATTTAATGCATTGTGGTGGTCTCCTTCACCAACAACTACTATCCACC